>NW_027507908.1:0-600000 GCF_037356315.1 Lithobates pipiens | reverse complement strand
AACTGAATCGCCTCTAGGCGCTGTATCACTTGCAGTAACAGGTGCAGTATCGCATGGAGTAATAGGTGAAGTATCGCACAGAGCAACAGGTGCAGTATCGTTTGCAGTAACAGGTTCGGTATCTCTCGCAGTAACAGGTGCAGTATCGCACTGGGTAACAGGTGCAGTATCGCTTGCAGTAACAGGTGCAGTATCGCCTGCGGTAACGAGTGCGGTATCGCTCGCAGTAACAGGTGCAGTATCACTCAGAGTAACAGGTGAGGTATCCCCCACAGTAACAGGTGCATTATCACTCGGAGTAACAGGTGCGGCATCGCTCGGAGTAACAGGTGCAGTATCGATTGGAGTAACAGGTGCGGTATTGCTTGCCGTAACAAGTGCAGTATTACACGCAGTAACAGGTGCAGTATCGCCCACAGTAACAGGTGCAGTATCGCTCGCAGTAACAGATGCGGTATAGCTCAGAGTAACAGGTGCGGTACCGCTTGCAGTAACAGGTGCAGAAGTGCTTGCAGTAACAGGTGCAGTCGTGCTTGCAGTAACAGGTGCAGTATCACTGGCAGTAACAGGTGCAGTATCACTGGCAGCAACAGGTGCAGTATTACACGCAGTAACAGGTGCAGTATCGCCCACAGTAACAGGTGCAGTATCGCTCGCAGTAACAGATGCGGTATAGCTCAGAGTAACAGGTGCGGTATAGCTCAGAGTAACAGGTGCGGTACCGCTTGCAGTAACAGGTGCAGAAGTGCTTGCAGTAACAGGTGCAGAAGTGCTTGCAGTAACAGGTGCAGTCGTGCTTGCAGTAACAGGTGCAGTCGTGCTTGCAGTAACAGGTGCAGTATCACTGGCAGCAACAGGTGCAGTAGTGCTTGCAGTAACAGGTGCAGCAGGTGCAGTATCACTGGCAGTAACAGGTGCAGTAGTGCTTGCAGTAACAGGTGCAGCAGGTGCAGTATTACACGCAGTAACAGGTGCAGCATTGCTTGGAGTACGTGAGACTAGGATTGTTGGAGGGGGGGTTATAAGAGGGGACCCCCATCCAGATATACAGGAATTTGCCTCCCTGCTCTCTCCAGTTATAGAAGACCCCCAGCCAGTAGGACTGCAGGGGGGGTGATAAGGCGGCCCCTATCCAGGAACATAGGAACCCCCCTTCCTCCCCCACAAGTAAACAAAGACCCCCAGCTAGGAGGAATGAAGGGGTGATAAGGGGGACCCCCATCCAGGAATAGGTGAGGGGTGATCGGAGGGGACCTTGCTAACCCCCCTCTAGTAGAATGGCGTGTAGTGAGTGAAGACATTCGGAGAGTTACACACACAGCAAATAAGGAGGAAGGAATCGGCGTACAGCTCCGATGTCTGATGGAGCTGTGGGCTGTCACTGCTGCTTCTACTCCTTGCTCTGTCCCCCAACGGTGTCGCAAGGATTTACAGGCTGGCTGGCTGACTGGCGGGGGGGGGGGTTGGACAGCAGGCACCTTGCGGGTCATTCCTGTATGGGTGGCAACCCTACCCTCTGTCCAATCAGGGAGCGATCACACCTCCGGCAGCGCGCGCATCCCCTAGAAGCTATTGTAGGACATGATGTACAGGTACGGAATTTCGCTCAACAGAGCCCACCTGACGCAGTACATGTATCTTAGGCTGTCAGCAAGTGGTTGGTTAACCACCTGCAGACCAATCACAGTAAATATACTGCTAGCGGCACGTACATGTATGTGACCAGTCTTGTACATATATGTGACCATGTTTGGCAGCAGATTTCAACCAATAATTTTGGCCAAAACCTGCTGATTGGCTGTGTCCAATCACACACAGAGTTCTGTGTTTACAAAACTAGAAACAAGGAACAGTGATCTGGCTGTTTCTTCTCCCTGCAAAGCAGGAAGAAAAGACAGCCAGATTAGAAAGTAAAATCAGCACACATTACACATTGTTAGGCGCACAGTTAATCCCTTGATTGTCCTTCCCAGTGTCAGGGCTGGGCTTAGCCCTTCCTCCTCTGGGCTGGCCGATCAGCTGTCGGCTAATTGCCAGCTCTCTTCTCTTTCCACAGTTACCAGCTGATCCCGATGATGCTCGTCTGACCTGCCTATTTAAAGCCTTCCTGCTCACTTTTTCATTTGCCTTCGTGTTGGTCCCATCACAGGGAACCATCTCCTGCTGTTTGTTTCAAGACTGGCTTGCTGACATCCCTCCTGGCTTCTTATCCTGTTTGTGGTTGCTCTTCTTGGATCCCTGACTTCCGGTCTGGCTGATTACCCGATCTGGTTAATGAACTTTGGACTGGCTGACTACCCGATCTGGCTACAGGACTCTGGCTATGCTTGACTATGCTTTTTTCTATTTACCTTTTTATTTTTATTAATAAACAAGTGTGATTTGATTGTACTTCTGTCTCGGTCTGTTTCATGATTTCTGACACCCAGCCAGTGTCATTAGTACAGTGACAGTGTATAGTATTATCAATGATCACTGTATAATGCTCCGTACACACGGTCGGACTTTCTGACGGCAAATTTTGTTGTCGGAAAATTGAGATCTGGATCTCAAATTTTCAGACAACAAAATCTGTTGTTCCAAGCGTGTGTACACAATCCTGATGCACAAAGTGCCACACATGCTTGGATTCAAGCAGAAGAGCAGCACTGGCTAGTGAACTTCATTTTTCTCGGCTCTTCGTACGTGTTGTACGTCACCGCGTTCCTGACGATTGGAATTTCGGACAACATTTGTGTGACCGTGTGTATGCAAGATAAGTTTGAGCCAACATCCGTCGGAAAAAAAAACATGTATTTTGTTGTCGGAAAATCCTATCGTGTGTACGGGGCATTAGTGTCAGATATTGTACAGTACAGTGGAATGTATACAACATGAAATATATACACATGATGACATAACATACAGCCCCGGCCAAAAGCTTTGAGAATGACACAAATATTAATTTTCACAAAGTCTGCTGCCTCAGTTTCTATGATGGCAATTTGCATATACTCCAGAATGTTATGAAGAGCGATCAGATGAATTGCAATTAATTGCAAAGACCCTCTTTGTAATGAAAATTAACGCAATCCCATAAAAAATAAAAAAATAAAAACGTTTCCACTGCATTTGAGAAAAAGGCTTCAGGGTGCCCAAGAAAGTCCAGCAAGCACCAGGACCATCTCCTACAGGTGATTGAGCTGCGGGATCGCAAGACCACCAGTGCAGAGCTTGCTCAGGAACGGCAGCAAGAAGGTGTGAGGAAATCGGCACGCTCAGTGAGGAGAAGACTTTTGGAGGACGGTCTGATGTCAAGAAGGTCAGCAAAGAAGCAAAATGACTTTCTCTCCAGGAAAAACATCAGAGACAGACTGGTATTCTGCAAAAGGTCCAGGGATTGGACTGCTGAGGACTGGGAGAAAGTCATTTTCACTGCTGAACCCCCTTTCCGATTGTTTGGGGCATCCAGAAAAAACCTTGTCCAGAGAAGAAAAGGTGAGGGCTACTATCAGTCCTGTCTCATGCATCCTGAGACCATTCATGTGTAGGGTTGCTTCTCAGACAAGGGATTGGGGGGGGCTCACTCACAATTTTGCCACAAATAAAGAACCAAAAACCTCCTCTGAGAGTAACTTTTCCCAACCATCCAAGAACAGCTTGGTGAGGAACAATGCCTTCTCCAGCATTGATGGAGCACCTTGCTATAGGGCAAAAGTGATAAATTAGTGGCTTGTGGAACTCAACATGGACATTTTGGGTCCATGGCCAGGAAACTTCCAAGACCTTAATCCCATTGAGAACTTGTGGTCAATCCTCAGGAGGCAGTTGTACAAAAAAAAAAAACCCACAAAAACTCCAAAAATTGATTATGCAAGAATGTCGGGCGGCCATCAAAGTCCTGATGTTGCCCAGAAGTTGATTGACAGCATGCCAGGGAGAATTGCAGAGGTCTTGAAAAAGAAGGGCCACCACTGCAAATATTGACTCTCTGCATAAACTTCATGTCATAGTCAATAAAAGCCTTTGACACTGATGGAATGCTTGTAATTATACTTCAGTATCCCATAGTAACATCTGACACAAAGATCTAAAAAAAATACTCTTGCATGACCATAATATGTGGTAAAGATTACCCGTGAAGCGGCAACCTCTCCAGCAGAGTGCAGAACTGTCAGGATAAATCTTCACTAGTTTGTAAGGTGTGAGGTGTGATAGACTCACCCGGGACAGGGGCTTTTGGAGGGGACTGAATGATAGTCTCTTACATACTGACTATGGGCCCTGGCTTTTAAGGGAACAATACTCTTTGTGAGGCATATGCCTGGGGACCCTTGGAGTAATGTTACTTTGGATTCAAGTCTATGTCTCCCCGAGACACACAGACTCTGCGGTGCACTCCTGATCCCTACGGTGTGCATCTGTCACCTCGCCTCAAGGTGACCTGACAGTTTGATCAGCCACTGTCAGGTCACCTTGAGGCGAGGTTACAGATGCACACCGTAGGGATCAGGAGTGCACCGCAAGGTTGTGGACCCTACGGCTGACTGCTGTGGACGGGAGACAGATCCCACCGGGGTTAGAGCGTAAGATTCCCTGGGGCGCGGAGTCTAAGAACCAGCAGGTGTTCACTAGAGCCTCTAGTGGTGAGGATGGACTTGGCTGCAACTGGCTCCAGGTCGCGACCCCCAGGGTCCCCCAGCTCACACCCACAGTAGGCAACAGGAGGATAGGAATAGTGAGGGACAAAGCCAAGGTCGGGGCCACAAGCAGACAGGAATAGTCAGGGACACGCCAAAAGGTCAGGATCACAGGCAAACAGGGATAGTCAAGGACACGCCAAAGTCAGTAACGGAACAACAGAAGAGCACACGGCAGGTAGCAGGAAGCTAACACACAAAGGTTGATCAGCAGGGTTGGCCTGCAGTGCACAGGTTAATATAGAGCTCCCTGATAGGAGCTAGGGTGGAGCCATGCCAGAGGATGGATTACAAAAGCAGACAGGTGAGGGTCGGCTGGTCTCTAGAGATGAACACATGGAAACAGGTAAGCAGACAAACTATTGCATAACCATGACAGGCACTGGATGACCTTGTCCCGGCACTGAGTAGGAAAACACAGCTGGACTACCCAGAAGAGCAATAGCCCTTCAGGCTGGGATCTCCTCCTCCTGGGCAAGAAGAACCCTTCTGCTTTCATGTTTCAAACTATGTATGCTCCCTCCCAGCCATCTTCTGGGCCCACTAACAATGTTTTTTTCAAAGAGCCCCTGTCACCGCGAGCTCGCAAAGCAAAAAAAAAAGCTCAAGGAAGACACATGGGAGGTATCGCCGCGATCGTCAGAGCGAGAGCAATAATTCTAGCATTCGACCTCCTCTTTAACTCTAACCTGGTAACTGTAAAAAAAAATTAAAGCTTCTCCTATGGAGATTTTTAGGTACCAAAGTTTGTCGGCATTCCACGAGTGCGTGCAATTATAAAGCGTGACATGTTTGGTATCTATTTACTCGGCGTAACATCGTCTTTCACATTGTATTTAAAAATTGGGATAACTTTGCTGTTTTTTTTTTTTTTTTTTTTTTTTATATTGCAACTATCACCATTTTATTCTCTAGATTCTATGCTAAAAAATATATATATATAATGTTTCGGGGTTCTAAGTAATTTTCTAGCAAAAAAATAGAGATTTTAACTTGTAAACACCAAATGTCAGAAATAGGCTTAGTCATGAAAGGGTTAAAAAAAAATTCCTACGTGCCCGGTCGCTCAAATTCGATGGCTGCAATGAAATTGGCCATTGCTGCATCCCTCTCACAGGAAATTCGAGCACTCGCGGAACACCGCGTAATGAACGGCGAGACCGTCAATGCACTGCAAGATCACAGTGACCCGACCAGCATGCTTTGGCCAATCACAGTGCGCTGCTGTGAGAGTCATGATTGGCCAAAGGCAGAGTGCATTTAGCCAATCATGGCTCAGGATGTTGAGTCCACGCCCCACACTATGTTAGGCTGCTTACAGGGCATAGTTTCATGAATGAGAGCAGCAAAATGACACTTGTAAAGGAAAAAATGTCATTTAAAACTGCTTGTGGCTGTAATGTATTGTTGGATCCCAGCAATATAGATAATATAGATAAAAATCTTTGGGAAAAAAATGGCATTGGGTTCCCCCCAGTCCATTACTAGGCCTTCCAGGTCTGGTATGGATATTAAGGGGAACCCTGAGCCAAATTTTTTTTTGAAAAGGGCGTAGGGGCCCCCCAAAATCCATACCAGGCCATTCAGGTCTAGTGTGGATTTTAAGGGGAACCCTGAACCAAAATTAGAAAAAAAATGACGTGGGTGTCCCCCCAAAATCCATACCAGACCCTTAACCGAGCATGCAACCTGGCAGGCCGCAGGAAAATAGGGGGACACAAGAGCACCTCCCCCTCCTGAACCATACCAGGACACATGCCCTCAACACGGGGAGGGTGTTTTGGGGTCCCCCCCAAAACACCCTGTGCCCATGTTGATGGGGAAAAGGGCCTCATCCCCCACAACCCTTGCCCAGTGGTTGAGGGGGTCTGTGGGCAGGGGGCTTATCGGAATCCCAGCCCCCCCCATGTGAATGGGTAACAGGTACATTGTACCCCTACCCATTCACCAAAAAAAAGTGTAAGAATGGTAAAAACGACAGTAGACAGTTTGGGACAAGTCCTATTAAAAAAAAAAAAAAAGTGTCCCGCAAGGTCCATTCATCTTCAATCACAGTGTCCGACGGACCGAGAAAAAAAAAAACTGGAAAAACTCTGCCTCCATGGGAGGTGTCCTGCCAAATGCAGGCTTTTTGCATTGACAGCTGTTATATAGCTGAGGGCGGGGCCACCCGGTGACGTCCACAGGTGACCATGCCCCTTCTGACGTCATGTGAGGTCACATAATGTCAGAGGGGCGGGGTCACCCATTTACGTCACCGGGTGGCCCCGCCCTCAGCTATTTAACAACTGTCAATGCAAAAAGCCTGTAGTCAGTGGAAGCCTCCCATGGAGGCAGAGTTTTTCCGGGGTATTTTCCTTTCTCGGTCAGTCGGGCGCTGTGTTCGAAGATGAATGGACATCGCGTGACACTTTTTTTTTTGTAAATAAAGGACTTGTCCCGAACTGTCTACTGTCATTTCTACCATTTTGACACTTTTTGGGGTGAATGTGTAGGGGTACAATGTACCCGATACCCATTCACATGGGGGGGGCCTTGATGTTGAGGTCCCCTTGTTAACCACTTAAGCCCCGGAAGATTTTACCCCCTTGCTGATCAGAGCACTTTTTGCGATTCGGCACTGCATCGCTTTAACTGACAATTGCGCGGTCCTGCGATGCTGCACCCAAACAAAATTGGCGTCCTTTTTTCCCCACAAATAGAGCTTTCTTTTGGTGGTATTTGATCACCCCTGCGGTTTTTATTTTTTGCGCTATAAACAAAAAAAGAGCAATCATTTTGAAAAAAAAGAATTTTTTACTTTTTGCTATAATAAATATCCCCCAAAAATATATAAGAAAAACTATTTTTTCCTCAGTTTAGGCCGATATGTATTTTCTACCTATTTTTGGTAAAAAAAATAAAATAAAAAAATTGCAATAAGCGTATAATAACAACACAGAAGTTCTCAGAAGATCACTTATCTGGCGCTTAGGAAAATATACTAATGTACTAATAGAGCAGCTGTTATAATATAAACCAACATTTCTAAAATGGAAGCAATCAAAACAAAAAAAATAAAAAATTAGTCCTTCAAACTTCAGCAGCGCTGAAAACGTTAAATTATTGCATAAAATTTTTTTTTATAAAATAATAGTCTGTAAATCCGAAAAGGGACCGAAGTTCAGCTCAAAACTTTGCATGTAGCAGTTCATAAATGATTCATCAGCTGTTTTATACGTTCGACTATTGCCACATTGTGCTGCCCCAACAGGGCATTGATTTGATATAGATCGTTTTCCTAACCCTTTTCTATGGACATTTACATTTAATTCACATGCTGCCATCTAGTGACCTTTTGTGGTAATGCACTTGTTTTCTCAAGTTTATTTTCCCTTATGTTATGACACACTTCCTTTGTATGTAATGCTCCACCCTTCTTCCTGTGTTTTTGTACTTCCTGTGTCATGGATGCAGCTACAAGCCGCACGTAGCAGGGCACATGTATTCTGCATTGCAAGCTACAAACAATATCATCTTTTGAACGCATAAATACTACAACCTATTCATCTGTTTGTATCCTGTTATCTGCTGTAACCTGATGTTCATAATAAAAGCACCTTTGTGGATGGAAGCGGCATTTGGTGAGTTCAAACTATCTGATGAGGATTGTCCTCAGTGATTATATCTTATACAGGCCAGGCATGGAGGTCTCACAAGGGATGAATCACTTCACAACAATCGGAGTCAGAATAGTATTTCATATATGTTTTGAAGATATTGAGTACCTTTCCCTCTGTGCACCTACACATATACTCCTTAAAGCGATTATAGGGTTAAAAAGATCTGTGTATGTGCATTAAGTGATAACAGTTGTATTCCTTTTCTTTTCTTAGTAGCCATGTTCTGAACCCCTGAGGTAGCTACAACTGTGAAACGCGTTTGGTTTATCATCACCTTCCCTCCTTAAGCTGTGCATTATATTAGTGAAATATTCACCTTATTTTCTACTGTGATTGATATATAAGGCATGATGATATTTCAGGGTGGCTGAGCTGTTTACATTCCACTTTTCATGTATTTTAGGGGACCACGTCCCCAGAAACTTTTTAATAATAAATTGTAATAAAATTATTGTTTTTATCATCGTGATGTCAGAAACCATGAATCATACTGAGACAGAAGTACAGTTAAATCACACTTGTTTAATAATAAAAGTAAATAGAACAAACGTAGTCAAAACATAGCCAGAGTTCAGGAACCGAAACGGATAGCCATACAAGCCAAAACGTCAGGGAACCAGAGAACAGCGTAGTAGAACAGCAAGCAGGATCTGGAGCCAGAAGGAATGTCAGACAAGCCAAAAAAAACATCAGACACAGACTGATATTCTACAAAAGGTACAGGGATTGGACTGCTGGGAACTGGGGAAAGTATTTTTTTCTGATGAATCCAATCAGAATTTGTGTTCATTCATGCCCTTGTGTTTGTAAACTTTTCGAAGTGGTTCAGTGGTATTGTGTTCGTTTCTCAATGCTAACGTCACATTGCAGAATGGAACCCAAGGTGTCAGAGGTAAGAGGGGATGTGCAGGTTCTGGGTAACCAGTGGTGTATAGAGTCAATCAGCAGCTCACGGGGGTACCGCTACACTTGTATCACCTGTCTCCCTTATGGCTTCCAATATAAGGGCTCCAATGTTTGACATTCCAGAATAGGAAACTTATCCTGGTGGATTTATAACTCCTTGACGAGTCTAAAAGACCTTCATAGATCATCTGTCTTCATCTCAATCAAAAAAACTTAAACCACACTGGGAAAAAAAATCACTGATCGAGAGATACGGGGGACCTTTAAACAAACACTTCTATACCCCCCATTATTGTCTTACTCCCACACACTCTTCCACTAACTTTGGAAAGTTGTATCTCTCTTCCCTCAAAGGGAAAGGTATGATATCCATCCTACACCACTATCAGTCACACTCAATGCTTGTCCTGGTTTTTGTAAAAAAAAAAAAAAAAAAAATTTCCATTAAATGTATGAGATGATTAGAAATTAGTCTCAGCATAGTCTTCTTTTTAACTTACCTTGCCTACACAAGTGGGTATGGGACATCTCTGCGTAATACAGGGAACCCCCCCCCCCCTCTCTTATTTGTTGTCACACAAACAGATGCCCCCATTGGAAGAGATCCCATCTATTCCTGTTCTGGTGAGAACTATAAAGTTTCCTCCATCCTTAGTCTCTCCAGGTGACAATGGTCAATTACGGATGAGCTCGGTGTTCGAGTCAAACCCATGTTCGACTTGAACACCTTCCGTTCGTCCGTTTGGCAAATTCAGAACTTTATTGACCGTTCGCACCATATTCGTGTGGCGCGAACGGCCCACAATGCACTACGCCATCGCAGTGCATTGCTGGCTCATGATTGGCCAAGCATGCACTGTGACCCCGCATGCTTGGCCAATCACAGCGCCGGCAGGGAGGAGAGCCTTAATTGGCCACAGGCAAGATGCCTGTGGCCAATTATAGCTCAGGGGGGTTAAGTACATGCCCCACACTATATAAGGCCGCCAGTGCGGTGGCCTTGTGTAGTGTGTTGCGGCGTTCAGGGAAAGAGCAGGATAGGCAGAGACAGTGTCTTTGTGGCTTGAAACCTAGTGCTGTTGCCGTTGGTGTTTTGTGCCTCCAGCACAGTATACACCTGAAGATACCCCTTATTGCTGGTGTTCTGTAATACAGGCATCTGCAGCAGTTAAAGTGGGTGTTGTGTGCCTCCAGCACAGTATACACCTGAAGATACCCCTTATTGCTAGTGTTCTGTAATACAGGCATCTGCAGCAGTTAAAGTGGGTATTGTGTGCCTCCAGCACAGTATATACCTGAAGCTACCCTTTATTACGAGTGTTCTGTAATATAGGCATCTGCAGCAGTTAAAGTGGGTGTTGTGTGCCTCCAGCACAGTATACACCTGAAGCTACCCTTTATTACTGGTGTTCTGTAATATAGGCATCTGCAGCAGTTAAAGTGGGTGTTGTGCACCTCCAGCACAGTATACACCAGAAGATACCCCTTATTGCTGGTGTTCTGTAATACAGGCATCTGTAGCAGTTAAATTGGGTGTTGTGTGCCTCCAGCACAATGTACACCTGAAGCTACCCTTTATTACTGGTGTTCTGTAATATAGGCATCTGCAGCAGTTAAAGTGGGTGTTGTGTGCCTCCAGCACAGTATACACCTGAAGATACCCTTTATTACTGGTGTTCTGTAATACAGGCATCTGCAGCATTTACAGTGGATTTTGTGTGCCTCCTGCACAGTATACACCTGAAGATACCCCTTATTGCTGGTGTTCTGTAATACAGGCATCTGCAGCAGGTAAAGTGGGTGTTGTGTGCCTCCAGCACAGTATACACCTGAAGCTACCCCTTATTACTGGTGTACTGTAATATAGGCATCTGCAGCAGTTAAAGTGGGTGCTGTGTGTCTCCAGCACAGTATACACCTGAAGCTACACTTTATTACTGGTGTTCTGTAATACAGACATCTGCAGCAGTTAAAGTGGGTGTTGTGTGCCTCCAGCACAGTATACACCTGAAGATATCTCTTATTGCTGGTGTTCTGTAATACAGGCATCTGCAGCAGTTAAAGTGGGTGTTGTATGCCTCCTGCACAGTATACACCTGAAGATATCTCTTATTGCTGGTGTTCTGTAATACAGGCATCTGCAGCAGTTAAAGTGGGTGTTGTGTGCCTCCAGCACAGTATACACATGAAGCTACCCCTTATTGCTGGTATTGTTCTATTTCTGTAACAGGCAGGCAGGCAGCTGCAGTAATTACAGTCGGTGTACTGTGTCATCTGCTAAGTGTGCACCTAAAGCTACCCAATTTCTGGTTTTCCCATCTCCCTGCAGGTCATTACTATGTCTGGAAGGCCAACAAGAAGAGGCAGACAGTCACGAGCCAATAAAAGAGGGCAAGCAGGCTCTGTCTAGAGACAACAGTCCTGGTCGTGGACACGGTGCATCATCATCAGCACGTCGCCATGGGACACGCTTGTCCTTTTTTTCGGCAGCTGGACGTGTTGAGCCGCATCATGCTGAAGACTTGGTAGAGTGGATGACCAAGCCCTCCTCATCCTCCTCATCCTCTCTCACCCAGGCTCAGGGTACTAGCAAAGCAGCTGCCATTGGGTCACTCTTCTGGCAGCTGGGAAGGATGCAGGACAAGGTGCAGTAGTGTTGGAGGTTGTTCCGCCACCACGCCTCCAAAATGCTACTACTAGTTGTGACATACCTCTCTCCTCAACCCCCTCCTCTTCTTCTTCCTCCGTGGCCTCTTCCAGTGCTCTGTCCTCTGAACTAGTGGTGCTCCGTAGGCATTCAAGGTGCTACACAAGTATGCAGGCAAAAAAGATGCCATGCCGTTCTTGCGCTGGTTTGTTTGGGGGACAGGAGCCACACTGGGGCAGATGTTTGGTCAGCTCTGCAGGGGTAGGCCGAGAGGTGGTTGACGCCACGCCAGCTTAAGCCAGGAATGGTGGTTTGCGACAATGGCACCAACCTCCTCTCCGCCTTCCAACAGGGACAACTGACCCATGTGCCCTGTGTGGCTCACGTCCTTAAGCTGGTGGTGCAGCGGTTCTTGGGAAGGTATCCAAGCTTACAGGATGTCCTGAGGCAGGCCGGGAAAGTCTGTGTGCATTTCCGCCGATCATTTAATGCCTGTGCTCGGCTGGCTGAGCTCCAAAAGGAGTTGAACCTGCCCAAGAACCGCCTTATATGTGACATACCCACCAGGTGGAACTCAACGTTGGCCATGCTGCAGCGGCTGCACACGCAGCAGACGGCCATCAATGAGTACCTGTACGACTACGGCACCAGGACAGGGTCAGGGGAGCTTGTTTTTTTCTCACCACGCCAGTGGGGCATGATCAGGGATGCATGCACTGTCCTGTCACCATTTGAGGAGGCCACAAGGATGGTGAGCAGTGACAGTGCATGCATCAGTGACACTGTACCTCTTGTCCACCTGTTGGAGCATACGCTGCGTGGAATAATGGACAGGGCACTTGAGGCAGAACAGAGGCAGGAAGAGGAGGACTTCCTTGACTCTCAAGGCCCCCTTTATCCAGACAGTGTTCCTGCTGTCCCACCCATCACACAGGAAGAGGACAAGGAGGAGGAGGAGGATGATTGTGTCAGCATGGAGGTGGAGGCTGGCACTCAGCATCAGCAGCAGCAGCAGTCTTGTAGGGATGATTTACAGTCCCAAGAAACCCGTGGACTTGTACGTGGCTGGGAGGAGGTAGCTGCGGATCATGTTATCCTTAGTGACCCATAGGACCCCAGACCAAATGCCTCAGCTAACCTACGCTGCATGGCCTCCCTGATCCTGCAAAGCCTGCGGAAGGATCCTCGTATTCTTCAGATCAAGGAGAGGGAACATTACTGGCTGGCCACTCTCCTTGATCCACGGTACAAGGGTAAGGTTGCCGACCTTATCTTGCCGTCGCAGAGGGAGCAGAGGAGGTCTGTGCAACGCGTTTCACAGAGACTGTGAGGTTACAAACTCCTGGTCTTGGACAACATGTTGCTGAGGCATCGGTCAGAAAGAGCGGTGGAGAAGGTGGCCATCTGACCGATGCGTTCAGACAATTTTTTAGTCCGCAGCCCCAAGGTATGATCGGTTCCAGCACCCATCGCCAGCGTCTGATTTACATGGTGCAGGAATACCTAGGGGCAAGGTCAGACTTGGACACCTTTCCCACCGAAAATCCTCTGGCTTACTGGGTCTTGAGGATGGATCACTGGCCAGAGCTTGCACAGTATGCAATTGAGCTACTGGCCTGTCCTGCATCCAGCGTTCTTTCGGAACGCACCTTCAGTGCTGCTGTTGGCTTTGTTACCGATCACAGGGTGCGCCTGTCCACCGTCTCGGTTGATCAACTGACCTTCATCAAGATGAATCAGTCTTGGATCACTCACAGCTACCAAGCACCTGAAGCTGATGTAACCGAATATTTTTTTTTTTTTTAAACATCACATCCCTTCAAGGCTGCCTATGCTGATGCTGAGTGATTGTCCTGTTATGTTGATTGTCTATCCTCTTCCTTCTCCGCTGATATTTTGGAAGAACATTTTTGGTTCTGGGTGATGCCACCAGCCCAATTTTTCAGCCCCTGTTTAACAGGGGTGTTTAATTACAATTTTTGATGCAATTCTTTGCAGCAGGGCTCATTCCTGCACCACAACTAGAGTATATGGGAGAGGTTGCAGTGTCGTGGCACCAGCACCAGTGCCTAAGGCCCAACTTTTCAGCCCCTGTTCAACAGGGGCGTTTAATTACAATTTTTGATGCAATGCTTTGCAGCAGGGCTCATTCCTGCACCACAACTAGAGTATATGGGAGAGGTTGCAGTGTCGTGGCACCAGCACCAGTGCCTAAGGCCCAATTTTTCAGGCCCTGTTTAACAGGGGCGTTTAATTACAATTTTTGATGCAATGCTTTGCAGCAGGGCTCATTCCTGCACCACAACTAGAGTATATGGGAGAGGTTGCAGTGTCGTGGCACCAGCACCAGTGCCTAAGGCCCAACTTTTCAGGCCCTGTTTAACAGGGGCGTTTAATTACAATTTTTGATGCAATACTTTGCAGCAGGGCTCATTCCTGTACCACAACTAGAGTTTATGGGAGAGGTTGCAGTGTCGTGGCACCAGCACCACTGCCTAAGGCCCAATTTTTCAGCCCCTGTTTAACAGGGGTGTTTTATTACAATTTTTGATGCAATGCTTTGCAGCAGGGCTCATTCCTGTACCCCAACTAGAGTATATGGGAGAGGTTGCAGTGTTTTGGCACCAGCACCAGTGCCTAAGGCCCAATTTTTCAGCCCCTGTTTAACAGGGGTGTTTTATAACAATTTTTGATGCAATGCTTTGCAGCAGGGCTCATTCCTGTACCCCAACTAGAGTATATGGGAGAGGTTGCAGTGTTTTGGCACCAGCACCAGTTCCTAAGGCCCAATTTTTCAGCCCCTGTTTAACAGGGGCGTTTAATTACAATTTTTTGATGCAATGCTTTGCAGCAGGGCTCATTGCTTCACTACAACTAGAGTATATGGGAGAGGTTGCAGTGTCTTGGCACCAGCACCACTGCCTAAGGCCCAATTTTTCAGCCCCTGTTTAACAGGGGTGTTTTATTACAATTTTTGATGCAATGCTTTGCAGCAGGGCTCATTCCTGTACCCCCAACTAGAGTATATGGGAGAGGTTGCAGTGTTTTGGCACCAGCACCAGTGCCTAAGGCCCAATTTTTCAGCCCCTGTTTAACAGGGGCATTTAATAACAATTTTTTGATGCAATGCTTTGCAGCAGGGCTCATTGCTTCACTACAACTAGAGTATATGGGAGAGGTTGCAGTGTCGTGGCACCAGCACCAGTGCCTAAGGCTCAATTTTTCAGCCCCTGTTTAACAGTGGCATGTAATTACAATTCTTGATATAATATTTCACAGCAGGGCCCGTTCCTGTGCCCACCGAGAGTAACTGTGAGGACTTATAGTGTTGTGGCACCAGCACCACAACCACCAAAGGCCCAATTTTTCTACCACTGTTCAACAATGGCATGTAATTACAATTCTTGATATAATCGTTTACAGCAGGGCGCTCCAGCGCCCACCAAGAGTCACTTTAAGGGCTTACAATGTTGTAGCAAAACCAACACCTTGTTCCGCCATTTCTGCAGAGCATATAGGGCAGGCCCCTACTTTCAAACATCCAACTTTCAAACGGAAGGAGACAACAGGAAGTGAGATGAAAAAAGATGGACAGCAAAACAAATTATACAGGGGTGATAACCCTTCCCTATGTTTTCCAAAAAGTTTAAAAATAGATTTTTTGACTGGAGCTACACTTTAAAAATGTACCAGTTCAAAATTACAAACAGATTCAACTTAACACAACAAACCTACACAGTCCCTGTATTGTTTGCACCGCCTGTATACTGCTCTTCTGAGTATATAGGGCCTGGGGGACCCACGTCTTTCCTTTTTTTAATATGGGTACGGGGTTCCCCTTAATATCCGTACAAGACCCAAAGGCTGGTAATGGGCAGGGAGGGCTACCCATGCCATTTTTCTCAATGATTTTCATCCATATTGCCAGAACCAGATATAACATTAAAAACGCAAGCAGTTTTAAATGACGTTATTTCTGTTAAATGTCATTTTGTGCAGGGACTGTTCTAAACACGGGAAACACGTGGCACTTCACAGGCATACTACAGACACCCCCCAGGCACCATATTTAAAGGAATATTTCAATTTTTTTTTTAACTTTAATCGTCATTAAAATCCGTGCTCCCGCCAAAACGGCCATTTTTAAAAACATTTTAGGCATTGACCCATGTCCCCTGGGGCAGGAGCCAGGTCCCCAAACTCTTTTTAGGACAGTATCTTGCATACAGTGGTGTGAAAAAGTGTTTGCCCCCTTCCTCATTTCCTGTTCCTTTGCATGTTTGTCACACTTAAGTGTTTCGGAACATCAAACCAATTTAACCACTTGGGTACCGCGCTATTGCCGAATGACGGCATTAGCGCGGACCTAGATTTCCAGGACTACGTCTATTGACGTCGTCCTGGTTACGAGCGGCCTGCGCGCCCCCTGAGGGGCGCGCGCGGCGCGCTCTGTGATCGGCGAGTCCGTGAGACTCGCCTAATCACCGATCCGTGTAAGGGGTCGATCCCGACCCCTTATCACGTGATCAGCTGTCAGCCAATGACAGCTGATCATGTGATAGAACGGAGCCGGTAATCGGCTATTATTCCTCCTCGCGCTGACAGCGCGAGGAGAAAAAAAAAAAGCCGATCACCGGCGGCCGTGATCGGGACATCAGTCCCGATCACGGCCAGCAATGAAAGGCAGCACATGCCACCTGCCAGTGCCCACCTGCCTCCCGCAGTGCCATCCTGAAAAATAACAAAGTAAAAGTAAGTGCCCCCCGTCTGTGCCCATAATGCCCACAGTGCCACCCCACAGTGCCACCCACAGTGCCACCCCACAGTGCCACCCACAGTGCCACCCACAGTGCCACCCACAGTGCCACCCAATCTGCCTCAAAGGTGCTGCACCCCAGTGCCGCCCATCAGTGCCCAGCAGTGCCGCCCATCAGTGCCCAGCAGTGCCGCCCATCAGTGCCCAGCAGTGCCACCTATCAGAGCCACCTATCAGTGCCACCTATCAGTGCCCATCAGTCCCATCTATCTGTGGTACCTATCAGTGCCCATCCGTGCCACCCATCCGTGCCACTTATCCGTGCCACCCATCCGTGCCATCTTATCTGTGCCCATCTTTGCCCATCAGTGCCGCCTTATCTGTGCCCATCGGTGCCGCCTTATCTGTGCCTATTAGTGCCGCCTTAACTATGCCTATCAGTGCCCACAAGTGCAGCCTATCAGTGCCCACCAATGCAGCCTATCAGTGCCCACCAATGCAGCCCATCAGTGCCCACCAATGCAGCCTATCAGTGCCGCCTTATCAGCGCACTTCAATGAAGGAGAAAAATGATCCGTTTGCAAAATTTTATAACAAACTATTAAAACATGATTTTTTTTTTTTTTTTTGCATCTTTTTTTGTTTGTTTAGCAAAAAATAAAACTCCGAGCTGTAACTAAATACCACCAAAAGAAAGCTCTATTTGTGGGAAAAAAATGATAGAAATTTAATTTGGGTACAGTGTTGTATGCCCGCGCAATTGTCATTCAAAGTGCATCAGCGCTGAAAGCTGAAAATTGGTCTGGGACTGAGGGGGGTTTAAGTGCCCAGTAAGCAAGTGGTTAAACAATAGTCAAGGACAACACAAGTAAACACAAAATGCAATTTGTAAATGAAGGTGTTTATTATTAAAGGTGAAAAAAAATCCAAACCATCATGGCCCTGTGTGAAAAAGTGATTGCCCCCCTTGTTAAAACATACTATAACTGTGGTTGTCCACACCTGAGTTCAATTTCTCTAGCCACACCCAGGCCTGATTATTGCCACACCTGTTCACAATCAAGGTATCACTTAAATAGGAGCTGCTTGACACAGTAAGGTCCACCAGAAGATCCTTAAAAGCTACACATCATGCCGAGACCCAAAGAAATTCAGGAACAATTGAGAAAGAAAGTAATTGAGATCTATCAGTCTGGAAAGGGTTATAAAGCCATTTCCAAAGCTTTCGGAATCCAGCGAACCACAGTGAGAGCCATTATCCACAAATGGCGAAGACATGGAACAGTGGTGAACCTTCCCAGGAGTGGCCGGCCGCCCAAAATTACCCCAAGAGCGCAGCGACGACTCATCCAAGAGGTCACAAAAGACCCCACAACAACGTCCAAGGAACTGCAGGCCTCACTTGCCTCAGTTAAGGTCAGCGTTCATGCCTCCACCATCAGGAAAAGACTGGGCAAAAATGGCCTGCATGGCAGAGTTCCAAGGAGAAAACCACTGCTGAGCAAAAAGAACATCAAAGCTCGTCTCAATTTCTCCACAACACATCTTGATGATCCCCAAGACTTTTGGGACAACATTCTGTGGACCGATGAGACAAAAGTGGAACTCTTTGGAAGGTGTGTGTCCAAGTATATCTGGCGTAGAAGGAACACTGCATTTCATAAAAAGAACATTATACCAACAGTAAAATATGGTGGTGGTAGTGTGATGGTCTGGGGCTGTTTTGCTGCTTCAGGACCTGGAAGACTTGCCGTGATAAAAGGAACTATGAATTCTGCTGTCTACCAAGAGATCCTGAAGGAGAATGTCCGACCATCTGTTCGTGTAGCTGAAACGAACTTGGGTTCTGCAGCAGGACAATGATCCTAAACACACCAGCAAGTCCACCACCGAATGGCTGAAGAAAAACAAAATGAAGACTTTGGAGTGGCCTAGCCAAAGTCCTGACCTGAATCCTATTGAGATGTTGTGGTATGACCTTAAAAAGGCCGTTCATGCTCAAAAACCCTCTAATGTAACTGAATTAGGACAATTCTGCAAAGATGAGTGGGCCAAAATTCCTCCAGGACGCTGTAAAAGCCTCATTGCACGTTATCGCAAACGCTTGGTTGCAGTTGTTGCTGCTAAGGGTGGCCCAACCAGTTATTAGGTTTAGGGGGCAATCACTTTTTCACACAGGGCCATGATGGTTTGGATTTTTTTTCACCTTTAATAATAAACACCTTCATTTACAAATTGCATTTTGTGTTTACTTGTGTTGTCCTTGACTATTGTTTAAATTGGTTTGATGTTCCGAAACACTTAAGTGTGACAAACATGCAAAGGAACAGGAAATGAGAAAGGGGGCAAACACTTTTTCACACCACTGTATTAGCCATTAAAATTAGCACTTTTTATTTCGAACATTCGAGTCCCATAGACTTCAATGAGGTTTTAAAGTTCGCACAAATTTTCGGTCCATTCGAAAGTTCTGGTGCGAACCGAATCGGGGGGTATTTTCGGCTCATCCCTACCCGCTACTAACTCGCTTAAAGGAGCAAACTAAACAGTGGATGGACCTGCCCCTAGATCTTATGGGGAGGGCAAATACCCTTAAAATGATCTATTTACCAAAATGACTATACATCCTGGCTAACTCCCCATGCAAAATACCTAAATCTATTTTCAAACGTATAGACATGATCTGTACAATGTTCCTGTGGAATGGCAGATCCCCCAAAGTGGCACTTGAGGCACTAAGGTTGCCAAAACACTTCTTGGCATTTCCAAATTTCTTTCTATACTCTCTAGCATCTCAATTGGTGCATGTCCATGATTGGCTACACCCAGTAGTGGCAAATGCTTGTACCTCCACTGAGGGAGCTATTGCGTCTTACATGGAAAATCTTCACAATATTGTTTATAGGGGCAAAGTCCCACCTCGCCTTGGCACCTCTATGCTGGCTACATCCCTGTCATTGTTCCGATACATCACTACCAAAATAACACGGCATACATGGTCGGTATCCCCAAATAAACCTCTATGGTTTAACCCCACCCTACAGGAACTCTACTCCTTACCCTACCCTAAATGTTGGTACTCCAAAGGGGTTAACTATCTCTGTCAGCTATACACTGCACAAGGCTTTAAATCTTTCTATCAGCTCAGACTTGACTTTGTCTTGCCACGCTCCTACCTGTTCTACTACTATCAACTCAGACATGCTATTAGAACACAGTTTGGCTCCCTAGATGACCCTACTAACCTACCTCCACTAGAGAAACTGCTGAGACAACATGACCCAACTTAACTTATATCTACCTCATACGCTGCCCTAATGACTGATTTTAACCCAGGCTTAGTAAGGCCCAGGAAAAATGGATCTCCATGAACACAGGGGTGTGGGGCAGCACAGTGGTGTAGTGGTTAGCACTCTCACCTAGCAGTAAAAAGGGTCGCTGGTTCAAATCCCAACCACGACATCTACCTGCCTGGAGTTTGCATGTTCATCCTGTGCCTGCGTGGGTTTCCTCCGGGTACTCCGGTTTCCTCCCACACTCCAAAGACATGCAGGTAGGTTAATTGGCTCCTGTCCAAAAAAAAAATTGGCCCTAGTATATGAATGGGGACCTTGGATTGTGGGCTCCTTGAGGGTAGGGATCCATGTGAATCAGGTTGAACTGGGTGGACTGGTGTCTTTATTCAGCCTTACTAACTATGTAACATTTCACTTGTAGAGGATGACTGGACAGAGTTTAGTGACACGTACAAAACATCAGTTATTTCATCAAGGGACAGCATTATACAGGTAAAAATTTTCCATCCAATCTCACCTCACTCCAACGAGGTTGAAAAAGATGGGTTTGTTGCCCACGCTGAATGCTTCCGTGGCTGCGGCCGGGATACCGACTTTCTACACTGCTTCTGGGCATGCCCAATGGTTCAGGACTTCTAGGCAGAGGTGGGCTCTCTCATCTCCTCGGCTCTAGGCCTCCCTAACATCGTCCACCCTAAGAATAGCCTGCTAGGCCTTGTTGGTGACTTGCAGATATCGGCACATGCCAAGAGACTACTTCCAATTCTCTATTTTTATGTTAGAAAGGCTATATTGTTGTCATGGAAAGGAACACAGACTTCTTTGAAAACTTTATGGTTGAAATTAATCAATGATGGTAAACCACTGTACAAACTTACTTTTGAACTTCGGAAACGGAGTAAAACCTTCCACAAAATCTGGGACAGGTGACTGGCCAGCCCCCTGACCCTTCCCCCACAGTAAATATACATTGCAGGTTGCCTATAGGTCGTGCCACAATCCCCAATACTCTATATATGGAATTCTGTTGTTGCTGAACAATTGATAATCTGATTGAATTCTGCACCCACGTGACTGATACTTAATCAATATATTATCATCTGTCTCTCAACTGCACGAGCTCAGTATTTGTATGTGATCCTGTATGCCAATCACTGCCCAAGTTTTGTTTGGCATTTGCTTATTGTTTTTTGTTGGTCTGTTGGTTTGTCTTAAACCTAATAAAAATGTCTTAAAAAAAAACAAATACAGAGGGTGCACCAAGCTTGTGTAGCACATTTAGGTATTTCTCACTGTCATACCCCCTCCCCCCACACTATCCTCCTGTACAAACTGTCCACTGCCATACCCCCCCCCCCCCACTTCTCACCTACACCCACTGTCCATGGGCATATTCTCTATACTCCTTTCCTGCACAATCTGACCGCTGTCATACTCTCCACACTCCTCTCCTTTATATACTGCTCAATGTTGTACCCCCCCCTCCTCTCCTGTACATACTGCCCACTGTCATACCCTCCACACTCCTCTTCTGTATACTGCCCACTGTCATACCCTCCACACTCCTCTCCTGTACATACTGTCCCCAATATACATCTTTGTGTCTTTCCTGCACCCACTGCCCACTGTCATACTTTCTACACTCCTTTCCTGCACTCAATGTCCATGGTCATAGCCACCACAGCCCTCTCCAACACCCACTTTTCATTACATACCCCAAATTCCTCTTTTGCACCCACCCTCTTTGTCATACCCTCCACACTCCTCTCCTGTACATACTCTCCATTGTCATACCCGCCAGGGTCCTCTCACCTTTCATACTTTTATGTCATCTTCTTATATCTCTTGCCTCTTCTTCTCTTTGCCTGTCTACCTTTATATCTAACCCCATTTATTCTCCTTTTGTTTTCCTCATTCTCCTTCCTCCTCTTTCCCCTTTCTATTTCACTTTCTTCCTCTCACTCTTCCATCTCCCATCCGTGGTGGGAGGACTTCTCCATGGCCGGTCTTACCTCTACTAGTCTGCAGCAGATGGAGAGAAGAACCTTCCTCCTCCTCGGAAAATTTCAGAGTATCAAATGATGATTAAAATGTATTCTTACCATAATTTACACAACTATTATGGTAACAAACCGACTTCCTTCCTGCAGGTTTCTTGTGAAATTGTTTTTTAATCAGGTAAGAAGCCGCCCCTAAACTAAAATGCCATCAGTGGGTATTTGTCCCTTCCAGTTGTCTATATTCTTGTGTTTTATCCTCGCTGTAGAAGTAGGAAAGCTGGCGATTGGTTCTTCTGCCTTTAGCAGCAAAGACCGCAAGTTATTATTTCCATCTGCTGATGTGAGGATCACAAGGAGAAAAACTTTTTGGGGTATATTTATTATTATTTTATATTGTTTCCCAAGATTTTGGGAATTCTGGAAAAGGGATTCCCCCGTGACATCACTGCCCATACTGGATATTATTCCAGATATACAGTAGGCAAGTAGGCAATAAATGTCTCAACTTGTAAAGCGCTATATAAGTCCTCTATAATAATAATTTCTAGCCCTTTTGCCTTGTAACTCTGGGGTCCTGGGTTTAACTTCCGACCAGGACACTATCTGCATGGAGTTTGCACATTCTCCCTCTGCTTGTGTGGGATTCCCCCAGGTACCCCCCATATCCTCCAAGAGTCCAAAGACATGCTGGCAGGTTAACAGGCTCCTGTCTATATTTTTCCTAGAATGTGAGTGTATGAGAGATGGGAACCTTAGATTGTAAGCTCCTTGAGGGCAGGGACCAATATGAATGTACAATATGTAAAGCGTTGTGTAAATTGTTGGGGCTAGATAATTTCCTGTGACAAAAATAACAGGTCGTCAATTTTCAGACTAATACCAAATATTGGCAGCGATGACATTGGGAACCCCCTTCACTAGAATTTTCTGGGTACCTAAAACCACTCCATTGGTTGGAATTCCCTCAATGCTCAAGCAGTGAGATGGGGGGTGGGGGGAGCTATACTGTCCTTTATTCTGACCCTCAAATGATGGGGGGATACTGTGACCTTCAAACAATGGCGGAATGCCATAGGAGACAATATGGATATCGATGGACCCTGGGAAATTATTTAGCTAGAAACAAAACAGTAATGGTATGGTGCTTCTTTTTATTTCAATTTCTTACCCACACACACTGGAGAACCGGATAGGGGTCCAAGGGACTGCCAAGCTGGAGTTCCTCTTTAACTTCTGCTGGATTATCCGATGGCCCCACCAACTGCTGATATGATAATCCTGCCTGCACATCCTGCTGATTCCATCCAGTTGGCATCTCTGGTATGAAGTTCTGCCAGGAACCCCCTCCGGCACTCATGTACCTCCTATACCACATCGCCATCTGCCTCACATCACATCCAGGGGCAGTTGGCCTGGAGATACAAGAGAGGCTGCCCTCCTCATCCCAATCTTCCATCAGATACATGACATCCTGTATGGGGGAGAGAGAGACAGTCCTCTCTCCATCAATCCGTAAACATTTTTAACATGGACGGCCTTTCTCTGCCGAGCCTAATGCCCCGTACACACGGTCAGATTTTCCGATGGAAAATGTTCGATGGGAGCTTTTTGTCAGACATTCCGAGCGTGTGTAGGCTCCATCGGACATTTTCTTTTTTTTTTTAAACTCTTTATTTAAGGAATGCGGCTTGTACAGAAGAATAGAAACAATCAAACATGTCTACCAACCATTTCCTGTAACAAATTATGGAAATAACTTTTCCAGCAAATCTTTGTACATTAGTGAGATAACATTTCAGGTTCCATACCATCTGACATTTTCCATCGGAAATTCTCGTCGCACAAAATTTGAGATCTGGTTCTCAAATTTTCCGACAACAAAATCCGTTTGCGTAAATCCCGATCGTGCGTACACAATTTCAGATGCACAAAGTTCCACGCATGCTCGGAATCAAGCAGAAGGGCCGCACTGGCTAGTGAACTTCAATTTTCTCGGCTCGTTGTACGTCTTCTACGCCACCGCGTTCTTGACGTTCGGAATTTCCGACAAGATTTGTGTGACCGCTTGTATGCAAGACAAGTTTGAGTCCGTCCGTCGGGAAAAAAAACATGGATTTTGTTGTCGGAATGTGCGATCGTGTGTACGCGGCATTGGAGTGTGAGAGCTCTACACAGTCATACAACAAGGTCTTTTGGACTCGTCACAGAGTTATGAATCCACCAGGATAAGTCTTCCCTATTCTGGAATGCCGCAATAAAAGTTGGAGCAATGTCCGATCGTGTGTACGCGGCATTACACTTAAAAAAACATGTTTAGACTAATGCCGCATACACATGATCGGACTATAAGGCGGATTTGGTCTGGCGGACCAGAGTCCGGCGGACTATCCGACCGTGTGTGGGCTCCGGCTGACTTTTTCTTCCCAAAAGTCCGGTGGACTTAGAAAGAAGTCTTGACTCAAAATTGTCAATCCGCCCGTCTGTGCGCTAGTCCACTGGACTTTTCAAATGAGCGGACTTGCCCACACACGGAGAAAAGTCTGTTCATTTTGAACGTGGCTCCAGGTAGACGGAACTAGCGAAGGAAGTGAGATTGACACCTTGCTAGCCCCGTGATCTGGTATGGATTTAAAGGGGAACCACAGGGCCCCCCTTCCCCAAAGCACCCCCCATGTTGAGGGCACGCTGCCTGGTATGGCTCAGGAGGGGAGGGGCGCTCGCTTGTCCCCACCCCCTTTCCTGACCGGCCAGGCTGCGTGCTCGGATAAGGGTCTGCTATGGACTTTAGGGGGACCCCCATGCCGTTTTTTGTGAGGTGTCAATCTTGCCGATGGAGGTGGCGACATTAACTTCCTTCGCTAGTTCTGTCTATCTGGAGCCACGTTCAAAATGAACGGACTTTTCTCCGTATGTGGGCAAGTCCGTTCATTTCAAAAGTCCGGCGGACAACCGCCATAGTCTGGCGGATTGTCCGCCGGAAAAGTGGGCAGGTCCGCTCGTTCGGAAAGTCCGGTGGACCTCCTCTGCAAAGTTCGGCGGGTTGTCCGCTGGACTGAGTCCACCGGATAGTCTGATCGTGTTTATGCGGCATAACGGGTAATAAGTTGGTGGGGGTATGTGGTCAGTTAGTGAGTCCTCAAGGCGATTTTGGTGGCTGGGGACAGATGCTATCTAAAAAGGTATTACAGACTCAAAAAGTTGAATGGGGATCATCAGGGACCAGCAACCAAGTGTTTGGATTGGAGCTGGAATATTAAATAAAGGTTATAGTTTTATTTATTTTTTGTTAATAAAGGCCGAACTGGCCATTTACATCCAAGAAGGTGTCAGAGTCATTATTCAATAGTAATGGTAAGGCATTGTGCGTGTGTTGTTTGGGGGTGGTAAGTTATCTGGCTCCCCTAGTCATGTTCATTTCCATAGTGCAAAGAGATTCAGCAAGGATGAGTTATGAATATTGATGTCCTCCTGGTCAGCTGCTAGATGGTTTATTGCCAGTGGTACCAGCTGGAAGAGGGTATGAATATTTATGATCCTGCATGGAAGGAGGGTGTATGTTGGATTTCTTGTCTTCCTATAATAAAGAGAGCCCATAGCAAAATGCATGCAAAAAATAGACGGAGGGTGGACATGACGGAGTTAACAGTGGGGCAAGCCAGATGACAAGGGGAGGTATTATGGTGCCGAGGGGGATTGGTGGGGGAGGTGGTAAATGGAAACCCATCACGCGGTGAGTCACCGGAAGCGTTGGGGAAAGTTCCCACCCACCCTCCGTATAAGTTGGTGGTCCATGTATATAGCGCAGGTTGTTGTTTTCTTTTCATTTCAGACAGGTTGTTCAGAAGATGGACAGTCGTGGCAGTGGCGGGGGTTGGTCTGTGCAAGGGAAGGAAGATATGGCAGAAGAAAGAATTCGGGGACTATCGTTGGTATGGTTCCTGTTGGTGGTTTCCGGATAACGGAGGTTAGCCGGGAAATGGTAATGGGGGCACTGCGGTCAGTGGTTGTCTCTGGGCCAGCTTGTGGGCTTGAGGCCTAGTGATAAACTTGGAGAGGGACCGCAGTGTAATATTGTTCTTTCCACTGATGGTTACGGGTTGCCTGCATAGACCAACGCTATATGAAGGGGTTGATTAACAGATGTTGTTTTGGATGTTTTTTTATGTTCATTTGAAGATTTGAAGTTATATTTGATAAATAAAGTAGGCTGCTATGGCCTTTTGTTGCTCCAGCTTGGTGTGGTCTCGTTTTATAAGGAAAAAGGTTAACAGGTTGAGGTTAGGTAATGGTGGGTATCACATCTGTTATGCAACAGTCAAGATAAAACAAAGGGTGCAGAAGCCTAGTGCATTGTCCACGGCACTTTATTAAAGGATAAAAGAGTGCATACTCGGGGAAAGCTGGGGGAGGAGCCCGAGGCGGTGTCTGTGAGGACGGAAGGGGAGGCAGGAGATCCATGGCAGCAAGTCTGATGCAGATGCTGGTGAAGTGGGATAGAACACTGTGTTAGAGGACAGCACATGGTGACCCCGCAGATGCCTATTCCCCATGATATTGGATCAGGAGACCAAGGAGGAGCGACTGATAGATCGGGGTGGACAGCAGTAAAGGATGCAGGAAACTGAACAGGGGTAAGTGAGAGATATCCCTGGTTCAATCAAAAAAATGGCTGCAAGAGAAAACACCTGATCCTGAGACCCCACGAGTGACTGTTGGTTGCTGGCCTCCCCTCTGTCTCCTCCATACGCCCCCCCTCTTATCTCTGCCTTTGTGTCCTCTGTATATTATGCTCTGCATACTACCCTCCAGAGCCCCTAGGTTATCCAGCGCTGTTGCATCGTGAACTGTGTTTGAACTGTGTTTGCTGTGGAAGCTAAAGAGATTTGATGACTAACTGAGGGAGAGATGCAGCAGCTGGGACTGGCTAAAATTTAACTGACTGGAGACATAAGAGAGGTCTTGATGGAGCAATGATTCTTTTTGAAACCTATGAATCTATGAGAGCTACGGAATTGAAATGTTTGTAAGAACGTACCAATGAGAGGACTTGTTTAAATGTCAATGATTGCCTAATAACCCTAGGAGTGGCTCAATTGATTAAATGCTGGAATTACTGGAAACTGCTAAACTGATAGTTGAAACTAGTACTGAGTTTTAAGCTCACTTAAGGACTAAGTATTGATACAGCTTAGTACTGACTGAAAAGGTTATGAACTATGCTATGAACTAAGCTGCAAATTAAGTGATGAACTCTGCGATTTAACTATGCGATAAGTTCGGAGCGATATCTACTGGAGAGTAACTTTCCTTCCTGTGGTGGATAGCAGCTGATTAGATAATTGGGTTAAGCTAATATAGAGCTGAAAAAGCATAAGGACATTCCTTTTTTTTCTTCCCCCCGAATCCTCCCCCCCCTCTGCGTTTTTTTTTTTTCCTTCGTATCTTCCCGCCTCTCTTACGTTATACAGAGACCGGGAAAGAGGGATGAATGGTACGTTTTTCATAGGTTCTTTATAGGATTTTCATAGGTGCCCCAGCAAAATAAAATACAAAAAAAAAAAATCCACCAAGTTGCAGAATTTTCAATTCCATCTAAACTAGGGGGCCTGAAAGGGTTAAGTGACTGGAGACATAAGAGAGGTCTTGATGGAGCAATGATTTTGTCTGAAAACTATGAATCCAGGAGTGGCTCAATTGATTAAATGCTGGAAGTACTGGAAACTACTAAACTGATAGTTGAAACTAGTACTGAGTTTTAAGCTCACTTAAGGACTAAGTATTGATACAGCTTAGTACTGACTGAAAAGGTTATGAACTATGTTATGAACTAAGCTGCAAATTAAATGATGAACTCTGCGATTTAACTATGCGATAAGCTTGGAGCGATATTTTCTGGAGAGTAACTTTCCATTATGTGGTGGATAGCAGCTGATTAGACAATTGGATCAAGTAGAAATAGAGCTGCAAAAGTATAAGGACATTCCCCTTTTTTTTTTTTTGTTCCTTATGCGTTCTCTTTTTTTTTTTTTTTCCTCTCTCTCTACGTGTGCTCCCGCCCCTCTTACGCTATATAGAGATCGGAAAAAAGGGACGAAGGGTACGTTTTGTTTTTTTTATTGTTCCTTTACAGGATCTTTACAGGTGCCCTAATAAAAAAAAGAAAAAAAAAGTAAAAAAAAAAATCCATCAAGTCGCAGAATTTTCCATTCTTAAAGCAAAAGTGAAGAGAAGTATTCCATCTAAACTAGGGTGCCTGAGAGGTGAAACGGCAGGATATTCTTCTCTCCCCTTGCCCCTCCATTCAAATCAATAAAAGCAAAGATTGGAACCGAGAGGTACTCCCCTCTATACAGGACAACTATTTTGTCAAACAAGACAAGTGAACAAGATACATGATGAGGGGAAGATCACATAAAACAACAGAATCTAAAACCCCGAGGGAGAGTTTAAATACTAGTGTAACCGCTAGTTCAATACAAAAATACTTGACAACTAAAGAGGGTAACCAAAAAAGCCCAGATGTAGAAAAAAAAACATCCTTGCCAACCAAAAACGCAAAAAAGGAAATGGCTAAGTTAAAAGGAGCCCAAGGAGATAAAACAAGAGAAGAAACACAAACAGAGAGAGAGATGGAAACTTACGAGGGGGACGGGGAAGAACAGCGAAGTATAGCTCAAATGCCCACGAAGATCGAGATGATGGTAATGTTTGAAAGGATGGAAAGTTTAATTAAGAGTGAGATTACAAATGTCCGGATGGATCTGGGCCATTTGCTGCGGAGAGTAGAAGAGGCTGAGGAGAGAACTGAGAAACAAACACAAGAAATCGCAGAATTAAAATCGCAAGTGAAAGCACTGCAAATAAACCAAAGAAATACCTTCTATAAAATGGAAGCACAGGAAAATCAAAATAGACGCCAAAATCTAAGGATAAGAGCCCTCCCAGAGCAAAATGGAGAGAAACTGGAAGAAAAAATAAGGAAAATATTTAACCCCCTACTAGGACGAGAAGAGGACGAGGAGTTAAAGATCGATAGAGTACATAGAATTAGAAAGCCTCTAGGAATGAAGGAGGAGACCCCACGAGATGTCATTGTTAAATTCCATCGGTATACAGATAAGGAGAAAATATGGAGGAACCTCAGAGAGAGACACCCGTTGCAATACGAGCAAATAACTTTGCAAGTATTTGCGGACTTGTCAAGTGAAACATTATCCAGAAGAAGACAATTAAAACCATTACTAGAACATTTAAGACAAGCTAATATTAAATATAGTTGGGGGTTTCCTGCAGCATTGATAGTACATAGGGACGGAAAGACGGTTAGATTGAAATTTCCGGAAGAAGTACAGGACTTTTGTACAGAGTTACAGATTCCAACCATTAGTATACCAAAGCGATCGGAAAGAGAAGAAAGACTAATTGAAGAGGGAATAGGGCAGAGAGCTTAATGTAAGGGGGGGGGGGTAGGGGGAGAGGGGGGGAGGGGGGGCTGGTGTAATTTATTACAAAAGAAACGAGATGGGAGAGGTAAAGTAAATAAAAGTTAATGTGGGTATGGGTGAAAACGGGAAGAGCCTCCCTGGACTATCTGCTCCCTCCTCTCCCCCCCTATGTCTACCGGGCCTTCAAGGCCGGGGGGGGAGTGGAGGGACACGGAATGCCGGGCTTGGAGCTTCACCCCAAGGGGTGAGGTACATATTCCAGGATGGGGATATATTCTGGATATAGGTACAAGGACCAAAGAGGGGTCTGGGAGGGTTGGGAGGAGGTTGGGAGGGGGGGTGGGAGGGGTGGGGGGAGAAAGAAGACCCGACAGCAGAGAACCTCGTTAAGTGAGAAAAGAGGAGAAACCAGCCTGACTAAAAGCTATGTCTATAGTTAATTGTTTGTCATATAACGTTAGGGGGCTAAATGAATCAGCAAAGCGGTTTAAAATTCTGAAAGAAATAGAACAATATGAAGCGGGTATAGTGTTCTTACAGGAAACCCATCTATCATACGAAAGCAAGATTAGAATATACTCCCCTAGGTTCCCGGTGTGGTTTTATGGAGATTCTTACTCAAGGAACTCAAAAGGGGTAGCTATCGGTATAGGACGGGAGGTATACTATAAAATAGAAGAAAGATTAGTCGACCCGGAGGGTAGATTCCTCTTTCTGAAGGGGAAACTATGGGGAGTAGACTATACCCTCGCTAACATATACTGCCCAAATAGAAGTCCAACGGTTTTTCTGAAAGGAATATTGGAGAAATTATGGGATTTTAAAAGAGGAAGAGTAATTATAGCTGGAGATATGAACTTTTGTATGAATCCGCAAATGGATAGTTCGTCCCGTGTGCAGGGGATTGGGAAGGAGCAGAGGAGAATAATAAAACACAGGCTATATCAGTACCAGCTTATGGATGTGTGGAGAACTATGCACCCAAGGATACGAGACTACTCGTTCTATTCCCCGGTACACGGGACGTACACAAGGATCGACTACTGGTTAGTGGAACATAGGGTTCTGGACGAGGTGATATCCACAGATATAGGAATTAGAACATTGTCTGATCATTCTCCAATATGCCTGAAGATCAAAATCCCAGGATTTCAGAAATCTCCTTTTTCCTGGAAATTGAATAGGGAACTGTTGGACGAGAAGGGAGAGGAAATAATTAGAAAGGAATTGGAGTTTTTTTTTACCACTAATTTAAATGAAGAGAATATGGAAAATATTATTTGGGAGACACATAAAGCTTATATAAGAGGGATATATATTTCACTAGGTACAAATAGGAAGAGAGAAGGTATTAAAAAGAGTAGAGAGTTGAGGGAGGAAATCCATGGATTAGAGCAAGAACATAAAAAGGCAAATGGCAGGGAAAGTGGACAGGTAGTGGACCTATTACATAAACTGGCTATGAAAAGAGAGGAACTCGGGGAATTAATGGAACAGGAAATGAGGACGATATATAATAGGATTAATAAAGAGAGATATTATAGCGGCATTAAAAATAGTAAGATCTTAGCAAAGATATTGAGGAAAAAAAGATCGAAGAATTATATAGAGAAAATATTAAATAAAGAGGGAGAGTCGGTCTATAAAACTAAGGAAATAGCAGAAGTTTTTAGAGAATATTATGGGCAGTTATATTCCGTGAGAAAAAAAGAGACAGAAAAGCAAGAGATGAAGAGAAGGGGAAAAATCAAAGACTATATATTTCAAGCAAATATCCCTAGAATACCGGGGGAATTGGCGCAGGAATTGGAGAATCCAATCTCAGTCCAAGAAGTAATACAGGCAATAAAAGAGACCAAAGGAGGAAAGAGTCCAGGGCCTGATGGCTATACAATAGAATATCTAAAAAAGTTTGGAGACATACTAGCCCCAATTTTATGTGCATATTATAATGGACTAGGTACAAAATATGGACTGAGCGAGGAGGCCTCCACTGCGACAATCTCCACGATATTGAAAGAGGGAAAAGAGAATACAATATGCTCAAACTATAGACCGATCTCACTACTCAATACGGACATTAAATTGTTCGCAAAAATATTGGCCGCTAGAATAAAGAAGTTAATGCCTAGCTTAGTCCATGCAGATCAGGTGGGATTCATTGAGGGGCGAGAAGGAAAAGATAATGGAGTAAGGTCATTATTACTGCTTCAGAGGATGAAGGAGAGTAGAATCCCCAGTCTACTCCTATCAATAGATGCTGAGAAAGCTTTTGACCGAGTAGACTGGGGATTCATGATGGGTACCCTAAGGGGAATGGGGTTTGGTCCCAAAATTTTGAAGTGGATAAAGGCACTATATAACAGCCCCAAGGCAGTGGTAAGAGTTAATGGGGTACTATCAACAGCCTTCAGAATGAACAATGGGACTAGACAGGGGTGTCCGCTGTCCCCCCTATTGTTCGTTCTGGCATTGGAGCCACTCCTGGAGACGATAAGGAGAAACCCAGATATAAAGGGGGTTGAGATAGAGGGGGAAATACATAAGACAGCCGCATTCGCGGATGATATTCTGTTTTATGTATCCAGCCCACGAATCTCCATGCCAAACTTGTTAAAGGCTTTACAGGAATACGGAGAATTATCTAACTTTAAAATCAACCCAAGCAAGTCAGAAATCTTAAACGTAAATATAAATCCGAGAGAAGAACTTGACATTAAGAGAGAATTCCCATTTCTATGGCAAAAGGAAATTAAATATTTAGGGATTAAACTGACTGCATCAATAGAAAAAAATGTACCTAATAAACTATATCCCCCTTCTAGAAGAATTGAGAGAAGAAATAAGGAGAATGAGAACAAAGCCCCTTTCATGGTTAGGAAGAATTAATGCCTTAAAAATGATTATTCAACCTAAAATCCTTTATAAATTTCAGCTATTACCAATATATATCCCCCCCCTATATTTTAAAATGATAAATTCTTTAATTTCTAAATTTATCTGGAACAACAAGAAACCTAGAATCCCACTGAAGACTTTGCAAAAGGGAAAAGACGAGGGGGGTCTGAATGTCCCAGACTTTCGAAAATATTACGAAGCAGCAGTGTTAACACGGGTGGTGGAATGGGCAAAATTAGAAAGTAAAAAAAGATGGGGAAAAATAGAGCACAGTTTATCAGGCACAAATTTAGGTAGAGAAATCTGGACTCCTTTAAAATATAGATCACTAGGGAAGACAACACCTTTGGTCACAAAAAATGTGTTTAGAGTATGGGAGGGAATACACAAACATAATAAGTGGAAATATAATTCCCCTTTAATTTATTTAAAAGATAATGATTTTTTTGCACCTGGTAAAAGTACAATAGGAGGGAAATGGATAAAACAAGATAATATGCAATTACGACACATAATTAAAGAGGGGAAATTGAAAACACTAGCAATATTACAGAAAGAAAATGATTGGATGGATTTGAATGAGTGGCGATACCTGCAGCTTAGACATTTCGTCTCAAGACTACCACAACCGCTTAGAGATGGAGAAAATTTGACTGCCTTGGAGCGGATATGTGAGGGGAAATCCCCAAGAGCAGGTATTGCCCAGCTTTATAAGGTCTTGAGACGGGAATGTGAAGCGGAGGTACCAACTTTCATTCAAAAATGGGAAGAAGAGATAGGAGCACGGGGTGAAAACCAAAATATAGAAAAAATATTGAAGATGGTGCACAGATCCACGGAAAATAGTAAGATGATAGAAACAAATTTTAAAATTTTAGTAAGATGGTATAGGACCCCAGATATAATGGCAAAGTACCAGGAGGGACAATCTGGGAAATGTTGGAGGAATTGTGGACAAACGGGAAGTTTGGCCCATATATGGTGGGATTGTCCCAAGATTAAAGAATATTGGAGAGAAATAATAAGATATATAGAAGTAATAGCTAAAATACAGTTACCTGAGAACCCATGGTTATGCCTATTCCATGCAGTAGATACCCCAATTAAGGAGTATAGGAATTCCCTCACAAGCTCATTAATAAACCTGGCAAAAAGCCTGATTCCGAAAAAATGGAAAGAAATAGAAGCACCCAAAGTAAAGGAATGGCTAGGAAAAGTTGAGGAAATGTATAGTATTGAAGGGCTGGGAATGGAGGAAGAAAGAGAAAGAAAGAGATTCCATGTGAAATGGAAATACTGGAAAATCTTTAGACAATCTATGATTTTTAACGAGGTAATGGGTCGGTAGGGGTGGGGAGAGGGGTGGGAGGGAAATATTTTAGAAGAACTCGAGAAGTAAAGAAAGAAAACCAGGATAATGTGAAAAATTTAAGGGCATGAATGTATTTTGGTCCTATGGTTTTCTTTTATAATACTTGATTATGTTTTGTACGCAACTTAAATGAAAAATTTTAATAAAGAATAAAAAAAAAAAAAGAGTGCATACTCACAAAAGCAATGAATATAACATTATTGTACGTAGGCTCCAGAACCGAAAAGGTCTTCAACACAATGAAAGGTTTTGCTTTGAAGACACATCAGCTGGTTTACAATGTTTGTATTTGTATTTCATTGTGATGAAGACCTTTTTGGTTCTGGAGTTTATGTATATAGTAATGTAAAGTACTTGCTTTTGTGAGTTTGCACCCTTTTATCCTTTAAGAAAGTGCTGTGAAGAATGCACTAGGCCTTGACTAGGGTAGTCTAGAAAACTTACTGCCCCAACTCAATTATGTAGCCAACCCAACCTTTGCCCTCCTTTCCCATTAATGACATGGACACTGTGTTGGATTTAACTGGCCGCTTGGCCCTTTATTAACTCAAAAACATATTTAACCATAAACCTTATATGAAAGAAGATTGCAGATCCTTGACGACACCAATCCCAAACTTTTTGGAATCTGTGGTACCTCTAATGCCGCCCGTGTGTGGGCTCTGGCGGACTTCTTTTTTCCCAAAAAGAAACTTAGAAAGAAGTTTTTGACTCAAAATTGTCCGCCGGACTTGGCATTACGGCGGACAATCCGCCGTCTGTGCGCTAGTCTGCTGTACCTTTGAAATGAACGGACTTGCCCATACACGGAGTAAAGTCCATTCATTTTGAACTCGGCTCCAGGTAGACGGGACTAACAAAGGAAGTGAATGTCGCCACCTCCATTGGCAAGATTGACACCTCACGAGCCCCGTCACCTGGTATGGACTTAAAGGGGAAGCCCTACGCCGAAAAAACAACGTGGGGTTCCCCCAAAGTCCATATCAGACCCTTATCCGAGCACGCAGCCTGGCTGGTCAGGAAAGATGGCGGGGACGAGCGAGCGCCCCCCCCCCCCTCCTGAGCCATACCAGGCAGCGTGCCCTCAACATGGGGGAGTGCTTTGGGGAAGGGGGGGCCCTGCAGCCCCCCACCCCAAAGCACCTTTTCCCCATGTTGATGAGGACAAGGACCTCTTCCCGACAACCCTGGCCGTTTGTTGTTGGGGTCTGCGGGCGGGGGGCTTATCGGAATCCAGGAGCCCCCTTTAATAAGGGGGCCCCCAGATACCGGCCCCCCACCCTATGTGAATGAGTATGGGGTACATTGTACCCCTGCCCATTCACCTGGTGAAAAAGTGTAAATAAAAAACACAACACAAGTTTTAAAAATAATATATTGGACAGCCGGAAAAGTCCGGTCGTGAGTGGGAAGATCCGCTCGTTCGGAAAGTACGGCGGATCTCCGCTGCAATGTCTGGCGGTTTGTCCGCCGGACTAAGTCCACCGGATAGTCCAATCGTGGCATAAGTTAGATTCTGTCCCCAGCCGCATCACCAACTCGGGGACTTACTAACTGACCACAGACCCCTACCACCTTACTACCCGGTAGTCTAGACTGAACTTGACAAACCAGGAGGACTCCTTACCTGAGACGGATCCAACCGTATTTATCAACAATACCTCCATTTTTTTGCCTTCTTCAAGGACCCCAATCGCCAAACCTTTTGCCTGAAGCACCTTTTCCTCAGGGGCGGGAGGACGGGACTTTCCACCCCGACTTGTCTTCAGCAACTGAGCCTCCTACGTCCTCCCTTCCTAACACTCCAGCTCCTCCTTATCCTGCACTAACTCCTCCAATCAGGTAAGGGTGAAATTTACTTCTCCGAAACCGTACCAACCCCTCTTTAACCCCTTGCAGTATGATCGTGTCTTCCACCCCGTCATGTATGCCCTGCGCTTATATTTTATTCCAGCTCCGTACATTTCTTTGCACTCTTTGTTTTATCCTCTGTGTAGTTGCACGTTTCCCCGATCTCAGGAGAGCAGCATCAGCTCTGTACACTGGTTCAGTCTGGGAATTGATGGTCACCAATTGATGGTCAGTCTGGTCTTTATGGAATCCCCTAACACTAAGGTGTCAAGCCATTAGTTAGGAGGCAGTAGGCTGTGACAAATTCTGGAAAAGCTGGAAATCTTTGGCAAGTATACAGTGGGGGATTTTACCAATGTAATGGGGAATTTACAGTGACCACCAAGGTGAGGGGGGATTTACACTGATCATCAATGTGAGGGGGAATTTGCACTGACCATCAATGTGGGGGGGGATTTGCACTGACCACCATGTAACGGGGGATTTTACACCACCCACCAATAGAAAAGAGGGATTTCTACACTGACACCAATGTAATAAGAGCATTTACACGATGGATGCTCAACCTGTAGCCCTCCAGCTGTTGCAGAACTACATGTCCCATGAGGCATTGCAACCCACTAACAGTTGCAAGCATGACTCCCAAGGGACGTGATGGGACTTGAAGTTCTGCAATAGCCGGAGGGCAGCAGGTTGAGCACCCATGATTTACACCAACCACCATTGTAAGGGGGAATATACAATGACCTCCATGTAAAAGGGGATTTACACTGACAACCATTGTTGAGGAGATTTGTACTGACCACCAATGTAATGTGACACTTCTACACTGACCACCAATGTTAGGGGGGATTTACACTGACCACAAATATAAAGGGGGATTTACACTGACCATCAGTGTAGGGCCAATTCTGCAATCACCACCAGTGTAAAGGAAAAACTACACCGATCACCAAAGTTATGAAGAATTTACACTGACAAACAATGTAATGGGGGATTTTACTTCAACAGCCAATAAAGGGGGATTTCTACACTGGTCACCAATGTAAGTGGGATTTACACTCACCACCAGTATTGCCAACTGTCAGTATTTTTACTGGCAGCCAGTAAAAAACAGGCAATTTTCTCCTGCCAGTAAATGCCAGTAAAAGAAGAAAGTTGCCAGCAAAAAATATGGCTGTGATGTTCGGCTCGGTCCAGAGCCAGCCAACACCATCCGAGTCCCTGCTACAGTGTGTTTGGGCAGCTCTGGTGGAGGGCGGTGCCCGAGCCTGTCGTGTGATGTCATGGTGCAAGGGAGCCAAGCCGAGCGGCCAGAGCCTCGTGTGTGGGTCTGCAGGACAGGAGCAGGGCAGGTCGGGAGCGGGACTGTCAGTGCTGTTTAGACTGGAGTGGACTTAAGGGACCAAGAGTCAACTTCATGGGTGTGTGTTCCTTCCTATTCTAATTTCTGGTCCCTGAGCTACTTACTATATCAAAAATAAAATAAGAAATATGTTTTTTTCCCTAATGTCTACCTTAAATCACATCTCTAATTACATATTGTACTTGTTTGTAGCCTAAATACTAAAATTTGCACTTGGCTGTGCCAGGAAATTTTGGGTGTCGTGTCAGTAAATTTCAATCTGGTAGGTTGGCAACACTGCTCACCACCAATTTAAAGGGAGCTTCTACATGGACCACCAATGTAAGGGAGAAAACGAAACTGTCCACAAATGCAAGTTTGGCTTTTTTTAGTTTTTTAACGATTACCAATATAAAGAGGAGTTTCCACACTGGCCACCAATGCGTATTCACATGCACTAAAATTCAGGGTGTTGTGGCACCATGTTCTTTTGAAGAAGGGTTCCACCTCCAATTTGCTTACTTTTGCAGAACAGGTTGATGTTATTCTGAATGACCACAGTTGTAGGCAGGACTTTCCAGCATGCCCCTTTACCTCCTCAGTGGGCAGCATTCAGCAGAAGTGATGGAAGATATGACTTCAGGGGGACATGATATACATATGAATGCCGCCTCTATTTACATATCAATGCCGCACTCCGTGCTTATTTATATATCAATGCAGGTTATTTACATGTAAACACAGGGTCTGCAGGTAAGTCATCTGTACATAACACTAGAGCAGAGCTGGGCCGCAGCAACAGAACTCTACACTGAGATATCAGGACACAGCACGGGACTAAATCTTCAAGGCATAAGAGAATTTAAACTGGGATAGCTGGCAAGTATGAGGCAGCTGCTTTGGACCCCACAACAATGATGGGGCCATGCAGGACTGGTGCAAGTATTTTTGACTCCCTAGGCGAAACTTCATTTTGTCGCCCCCATTGGCTCCACCCCTGACCCCTCCCCCTTTGTCCTGCCCATGTGACAGGAGGTGGCGCTTTACAGGAAGCATTGGCTCTGCTTCCTCTAGCACTGGCTCCAGTGCTGCACTGCGCCTCTAATTACACTACTGGTTGGATAGAGCAGCTGCCTGAGAGTTGGTTACATGCTGCAGCCTGCAGAGCAAGCAGACGCGGAGGGAAACCAGTGGGCAGGCGCCCCTAGGCAACAGTGCGCCCTAGGCGGTTGCCTAGTTTGCCTAGTGGTAGCACCGGCCCTGGGGCCATGGGCAGCTGCCCCTTTTGCCCTGCCTTAAAAACCATCCTGGTCAGGTCCATAGTCTAGCACACACTGTCGTACTGGATGTGGTCTTCCCTGGGTGGGGGGGGGGGGGGTAAAGCTGTGCCTGGGAAAGGAACACCATGCAGGAACTTTAAACAGGAGGTTCCCAAGAAGTTGAAGTTGGGACCTCCTCTGATGTTTGGTGTCCCATCCAGGAGTTTATTGCTACTTTATCTACTCTACAGCCAGGACCTTAAATTCACAAGATGGCGGGTTACCTTAAAATTTCTTTACCTGTGAAAACTGAGAGAATGCAGTGTCATGAGGGGTATCCTTTGCCCTAAACCTCAGTCAAAGTTTCTAAATAAATTCTCCATAAGCAACATTGTGGAAGTCATTCGATCGCTCACCAGTGGTGGGTCAGTAAATGCTTTGGAACTGCTTTGGAACCAATGGGAACTGTTCATCCCTAGACAGGCAAGGTGGACCCAACAAGACTTAGTGGCTCCTTTGGGGGTGAGAACTACATTGGAAAATTCAAATACCTTCCAAATTTGTATCTCTCTGAACTCCCATATTTCCTGTTTTGTATGAAAAATGGCAAGGAAGTGAAGAGCAATCCACCCAATGGGGGCACAGACATCAACTAAACCTGACGAGGTCCTATGGGGAAAGGATTGGATAAGGAGTGATATGATAAGTCTGTGGAGAAAGATGAAATCCTCTACATACATTAACAAATTAAAGATTTTCAAAAGCCGGACAAATTCACAGGAAGAGACACATTTTCTAATGAAAACAAAGTGTGACTGCAATTATGTGTCATCATTTCCTCTGATCTGCTATATAAACACCGGCATATGAAACCTATGGAAGCCACCATTGCTTAACCACCTCCTGCCCGCGCTATAGCCGAATGACGGCTACAGAGTGGACCTTAATTGCCGGCAGGGCGTCAATAGACATCCTCCCGCGCATGAGCTGCCTGCCAATGAGCCTCGGCTGATCACAGATCGGAGTTAGGGGCCGATCCCCTTTAATCACACGCCGACCGCCGCACGCCGATATACGTCGGCACAATGGCAGCGGTGCGCAAATGGGTGTACCTATACATCCCCTTTAATTGCCGGGGTTAGCGGGCGCATGCCACGTACAGCGTGACCGCGGGTCCCACGGACTCGATGTCTGCCGGGGGCCACGATCGTGTCACGGAGCCGCAGAACGGGAAGATGCCTATGTAAACAAGGCATTTCCCCGTTCTGCCTAGTGACATGACAGGGATCTACTTCTCCCTGTCATCGGGAGCAGAGATCGCTGTCATATCAGTGGTAGCCCATCCCCCGCCCAACAGTCAGAATCACTCCCTAGGACACACTTAACCCCCCTAGTGTTTAACCCCTTCCCTGCCGGGTGTCATTTACACAGTAATCAGTGCATTTTTATAGTACTGATTGCTGTATAAATGACAATGGTCCCAAAATAGTGTCAAAATTGTCCGATGTGTCCGCCATAATGTTGCAGTCACAATAAAAATCGCAGATCGCCGACATTACTAATAAAGAAAAATAATAAAAATGTCATCAAGCTATCCCCTATTTTTTAGATATTATAACTTTTGCGCAAACAAATCAATACACGCTTATTGCGATTTTTTTTTTTTACCAAAAATATGTAGAATACGTATTGATCTAAACTGAGGAAAAAAATTGTTTTTTTATATATTTTTTGAGGATATTTATTATAGCAAAAAGTAAAAAATATTGCTTTTTTTGTTACGCTTTTTTGTTTATAGCGCAAAAAATAAAAACCGCAGAGGCGATGAAATACCACCAAAAGAAAGCTCTATTTGTGGGGAAGAAAGGACTTCAATTTTGTCTTGGTGCAACATCGCACAACCGTGTAATTGTCAGTTAAAGCGATGCAGTGCCGAATAGCAAAAAGTGCTCCGGTCGGGAAGGGGGTAAAATCTTCCGGGGCTGAATCGGTTAAACAATATGTAAACAAAAGATCGGTAATTGGCTTTTTTCCCTCACGCTGTAAAAAAGCCGATCACTGGCTTTTGACAGAGGGACATCGATCCCGAATACGGAGAGGCACTGCTGCTATGCAATGCCCTCCAGTGCCACCTGCCAGTGCCCAGGTTCTGCCAACCAGTGCCCATCAGTGTCCCAACATCCGTGCCAACTATCAGTGCCAACTATCAGTGTCACCTATCAGTGCCCTTCAGTGCTGCCCATCAGTGCCACCTTGTCAGTGCCCATCAGTGCTGCCTCATCAGCGCACATCAATGAAGGAGCAGAATTACCTGTTTTCAAAATTTTATAACAAACATTGATTTTTTTCTCCCCAAAATTTTTCGGGGGATTCATGGTCCCCTCAATGATCTGTAGCCCCCCAGTGCCGGCAGCACTCATGCAGCCCCAGACCATGACACCCCCACCACCATGCCTGACTGTAGACAAGACACACTTGTCTTTGTCCTCCTCACCTGGTTGCCCCCACACACGCCTGACACCATCTGACACCAAATACCTTTATCTTGGTCTCATCAGACCACAGGACATGGTTCCAGTAATCCATTTCCTTAGTCTGCTTGTCTTCAGCAAACTGTTTGTGGTCTTTCTTGTGCATCATCTTTAGAAGAGGCTTCCTTCTGGGATGACAGTCATGCAGACCAATTTGATGCAGCGTGCGGCGTATGGTCTGAGGACTGACAGGCTGACCCCCCACCCCTACAACCTCTGCAGCAATGCTGGCAGCACTCATGCGTCTATTTCCCAAAGACCACCTCTGGATATGACGCTGAGCACGTGACCTCAACTTCTTTGGTGGACCATGGCGAGGCCTGTTCTGAGGGGAACCCGTCCTGTTATACCGCTGTATGGTCTTGGCCACCGTGCTGCAGCTCAGTTTCAGGGTCTTGGCAATCTTCTTATAGCCTAGGCCATCTTTATGTAGAGAAACAATTCTTATATCAGATCCCCAGAGAGTTCTTTGCCATGAGGCGCCATGTTGAACTTCCAGTGACCAGTATGAGAGAGTGAGAGCGATAACACCAAATTTAACACACCTGCTCCCCATTCACACCTGAGATCTTGTAACACTAATGAGTCACATGACACCGGGGGAGGGAAAATGGCTAATTGGGCCTAATTTGGACATTTTCACTTAGGGGTGTACTGACTTTTGTGGCCATCAGTTTAGACATTAATGGCTGTGTGTTGAGTTATTTTGAGGGGACAGGAAATTGACACTGTTATACAAGCTGTACACTCACTACTTTACATTGTAGACAAGTGTCATTTCTTCAGTGTTGTCACATGAAAAGAGAGGAGAAAAGATTTACACAAATTCGGAGATACTGTACCTGTATATGCTCAGCTCTATTACCTGGTGATAGGGGCAAAAAAGAGCAACCGGGCTGCCAAAGGTTGGAAAAAGCATAGTTGAGTAGATACTGGTGCACCACCCCAGGGTAGTACTGGGGGTGTACAAAAAAAATTCACTGGGCCACGTCCTTAATCATATAGTTGTCAGTGGCTAGCGTTGAAGAAGACATGGGCATTTTAGACACCAAACTGGTTAAAATTGACATTTTATTAGACTACACAATACATATAGAAAATGATTGGTATGAAAACAATATACTATAAAACCATGTATCAAAACATTAAGCTCAGGGATCGTTGTAGAACAAGAGCCAAGCAAAACCCCACCGTGATAGCGAAGTACTGGTGAGACACTTGGGAGCGATGAGGCCCAAATTTAGCTCGATATTACCCGAATAGACTTGATGTAGCTCTACATGTTTCACAGATAAAAGCTTCTTCAGGAGCTTAGGTATGATTTCTAAATAAATAGAAATACAACAATAAATATACAAATATCCATGCAATCACATAGATCAAGGACAGAAAAAGTGTCAACTTACCAACGTTTAGACAAATAGATGGAAGAGCAGGGGCAACACAGGATGGTGCAATGTAAGACCAGAGACCAGTGCCGGAACAAGGTCATCTAGAGCCCAGGCATGGCAAACGTGCCAAACTGCAACCCCCCCCCCCCCCCAAGATATTTAACCACTTCAATACAGGGCAGTTTCCCCCCTTCCTGCTTTCAGCTTTCAGCGCTATCACACTTTGCTCAGTCATGCAGCCCTGTACCCAAACTAAATTTTTATCATTTTGTTCCCACAAATAGAGCTTTCTTTTGGTGGTATTTGATCACCTCTGGGGGTTTTTTTTTTATGCTACAAATAAAAAACTAACATTTAGAAAAAAAAAGTTTTTCTTTGTTTCTGTTACAATACTTTGCAAATAAGTAAGTTTTCTCCTTCACTGATTGGCACTGATGAGGCAGCACTGATGGGCACTGATGAGGCACTTATATGCAACACTGATGGACACTGATAGACGGCACTGATAGGTGGCACTGATGGCCATTCATGGGAGGCACCGATAGGTGGCACTGGTGGGCACTGATGAGGCAGCACTCATGGGCACTGATGAGGCACTTATATGCAACACTGATGGGCACTGATAGACGGCACTGATAGGTGGCACTGATGGCCATTCATGGGTGGCACTGATAGGTGGCACTGGTGGGCACTGATGGTCCCTGAGTGCCATCCCTATTGGGCATTGATTAGCATACCTGGTGATCCTAGGTGGGCATCCCTGGTTATCCTGGGTGAGTATCCCTGGTGTTTCCGGGTGGTCATCCTCATGAGGGCTGCACTGATAATTAAGCAGCGCAGACTCCCCTCCCCTCCCTGTCAAGAGAGCAGCCGGTCGGCCCTCCTCTACTCGCGTCTGTCAGTGCGAGTGGAGGAAAAGCCGATAAATGGCTCTTCCTATTTGCACTGTGATCAGCTGTGATTGGACACAGCTGATCACGTGGTAAAAAGCCTACGTATGAGTCTCTTTACCTGCTGAAATCCCCCCTCCCAGCAAAAGTTTTGCTTCCCATCCCCCAAAAAATCACCCCCCAAGCACAAATCCCCTACCCCCTATAATTTCCCCTCCTAGTACACATTTTTTTTTCCCTTGCCCCAGCACATATAACCCCTCAACCCTCTCTCATAGCACACACCTTCTTCCCCCATTCCCCCTCCCAACACGCATTCCCCCTAAATCACCACTCCTAGCCCAAATCTCCCCCTAATCTCCTTGCAACGCTCTCCCACCTCACATGATACCACAGTGCCCAGGGCAGCCTCCCTCCTGCCTACCCTTTGTCCCAGCTTTGCTAGGGACCATCTGCATCCATTGAAACACTTAAAATGACAGCCTCAGACTATACAAACCTCAAGCATGGTCCTTGGGGAAGACAGCTTCTCTTGTATCTCCAGGCCAACTGCCCCTGGATATTATGTGAGGCAGATGGCGATGTGGTATAGGAGGTACATGAGTGCCGGAGGGGGTTCCTGGCAGAACTTCATACCAGAGATGCCAACTGGTTGGAATCAGCAGGATGTGCAGGCAGGAGTATCATATCAGCAGTTGGTGGGGCCATAGGATGATCCAGCAGAAGTTAAAGAGGAACTCCAGCTTGGCAGTCCCTTGGACCCCTATCCGGTTCTCCAGTGTGTGTGGGTAAGAAATTGAAATAAATAGAAGCACCCTACCATTACTGATTTGTTTCTAGCTAAATAATTTCCCAGGGTCCATCGATATCCATATTGTCTCCTATGGCATTCCGACATTGTTTGAAGGTCACAGTATCCCCCCATCATTTGAAGGTCAGAATAAAGGACAGTATAGCTCCCCCCACCCCCCATCTCACTGCTTGAGCATTGAGGGATTTCCAACCAATGGAGTGGTTTTGGGTACCCAGAAAATTCTAGTGAAGGGGGTTCCCAATGACATTGCTGCCAATATTTGGTATTAGTCTGAAAATTGACAACCTGCTATTTTTGTCACAGAAAATTATCTAGCGCCAACAATTTACACAGCGCTTTACATATTGTACATTCGTATTGGTCCCTGCCCTCAAGGAGCTTACAATCTAAGGTTCCGATCTCTCATACACTCACATTCTAGGAAAAATATAGACAGGAGCCCGTTAACCTGCTGGCATGTCTTTGGACTCTTGGAGGATATGGGAGTACCTGGGGGAATCCCACGCAAGCAGAGGGAGAATATGCAAACTCCATGCAGATAGTGTCCTGGTCGGAAGTTAAACCCAGGACCCCAGAGTTACAAGGCAGAAGTGCTAGAAATTATTATTATAGAGGATTTATATAGCGCCAACAGTTTACGTAGCGCTTTACAACTTGAGACATTTATTGCCTACTGTATATCTGGAATAATATCCAGTATAGGCAGTGATGTCACGGGGGAACCCCTTTTCCAGAATTCCCAAAATCTTGGGAAACAATAATAATAAATATACCACAAAACGTTCTTCTCCTTGTGATCCTCACATCAGCAGATGGAAATAATAACTTGCGGTCTTTGCTGCTAAAGGCAGAAGAACCAATCGCCAGCTTTCCTACTTCTACAGCGAGGATAAAACACAAGAATATAGACAACTGGAAGGGACAAATACCCACTGATGGCATTTTAGTTTGGGGACGGCTTCTTACCTGATTAAAAACAATTTCACAAGAAACCTGCAGGAAGGAAGTCGGTTTGTTACCATAATAGTTGTGTAAATTATGGTAAGAATACATTTTAATCATCATTTGATACTCTGAAATTTTCCTAGGAGGAGGAAGGTTCTTCTCTCCATCTGCTGCAGACTGGTAGAGGTAAGACCGGCCATGGAGAAGTCCTCCCACCACGGATGGGAGATGGAAGAGTGAGAGGAAGAAAGTGAAATAGAAAGGGGAAAGAGGAGGAAGGAGAATGAGGAAAACAAAAGGAGAATAAATGGGGTTAGATATAAAGGTAGACAGGCAAAGAGAAGAAGAGGCAAGAGATATAAGAAGATGACATAAAAGTATGAAAGGTGAGAGGACCCTGGAGGGAATGACAATGGAGAGTATGTACAGGAGAGGAGTGTGGAGGGTATGACAAAGAGGGTGGATGCAAAAGAGGAATTTGGGGCATGTAATGAAAAGTGGGTGCTGGAGAGGTCTGTGGTGGCTTTGACCATGGACATTGAGTGCAGGAAAGGAGTGTAGAGAGTATGACAGTGGGCAGTGGGTGCAGGAAAGACACAAAGATGTATATTGGGGACAGTATGTACAGGAGAGGAGTATGGGGAGTATGACAGTAGGTGCAGGAGAGGGTGGTGGATGGTATGACCATGGACAGTGGGTGCAAGAAAGGAGTGTGGAGGGTATGACAGTGGGCAGTATATACAGGAGAGGAGTGTGGAGGGTATGACAGTGGGCGGTATGTACAGGAGAGGAGTGTGGAGGGTATGACAGTGTGCAGTATATACAGGAGAGGAGTGTGGAGGGTATGACAGTGGGCGGTATGTACAGTAGAGGAGTGTGGAGGATATGACAGTGGGCAGTATGTACAGGAGAGGAGTGGGGGGGGGGTACAACATTGAGCAGTATATAAAGGAGAGGAGTGTGGAGAGTATGAAAATTGGGCTAATTTTACTGTTTCGTTTTTTTTTTATTCATGTGTAACTTTTCCCAAAAAGTTGCGTTTAAAACACCGCTGCATAAATAATGTCTAACATAAAATATTGCAACAATCTTATTCTATAAAGTCTCTGCTAATATATATATAATGTTTGGGGGTTCCAAGTAATTTTCTAGCAAAAAATATGGATTTAAACTTTTAAACACCAAATGTCAAAAATAGGCTTAGTCATGAAAGGGATAAAGGAGAGGAGTGTGGAGGGTATGACAGTGGGCAGTATATACAGGAGAGGAGGTGGAGGGTATGACAGTGGGCAGTATATACAGGAGAGGAGTGTGGAGGGTATGACAGTGGGCAGTATGTACAGGAGAGGAGTGTGGAGGGTATGACAGTGGGCAGTATGTACAGGAGAGGAGTGTGGAGGGTATGGCAGTGGGCAGTATGTACAGGAGAGGAGTGTGGAGGGTATGACAGTGGGCAGTATGTACAGGAGAGGAGTGTGGAGGGTATGACAGTGGGCAGTATGTACAGGAGAGGAGTGTGGAGGGTATGACAGTGGGCAGTATGTACAGGAGAGGAGGGGGGGTACAACATTGAGCTGTATATAGAGGCGAGGAGTGTGGAGAGTATGACAGCGGTCAGATCGTGCAGGAGAGGAGTATAGAGAATATACCCATGGACAGTGGGTGCAGGAGAGAAGTGGGGGGGGAGGGTATGGCAGTGGACAGTTTGTACAGGAGGATAGTGTGGGGGGAGGGGGTATGACAGTGAGAAATATCTAAATGTGCTACACAAGCTTGGTGCACCCTCTGTATTTCCTTTTTTAAGACATTTTTATTAGGTTTAAACCAACAGACCAACAAAAAACAATAAGCAAATGCCAAACAAAACTTGGGCAGTGATTGGCATACAGCATCGCATACAAATACTGAGCTTGTGCAGTTGAGAGACAGATGATAATATATTGATTAAGTATCAGTCACGTGGGTGCAGAATTCAATCAGATTATCAATTGTTCAGCAACAACAGAATTCCATATATAGAGTATTGGGGATTGTGGCACGGCCTATAGGCAACCTGCAATGTATATTTACTGTGGGGGGAGGGTCGGGGGCTGGCCAGCCACCTGTCCCAGATTTTGTGGAAGGTTTTACTCCGTTTCCGAAGTTGAAAAGTAAGTTTGTACAGTGGTTTAGCATCATTGATTAATTTCAACCATAAAGTTTTCAAAGAAGTCTGTGTTCCTTTCCATGACAACAATATCGCCTTTCTAACATAAAAATAGAGAATTGGAAGTAGTCTCTTGGCATGTGCCGATATCTGCAAGTCACCAACAAGGCCTAGCAGGCAATTCTTAGGGTGGACGATGTTGGGGAGGCCTAGAGCCGAGGAGATGAGAGAGCCCACCTCTGCCTAGAAGTCCTGAACCATTGGGCATGCCCAGAAGCAGTGTAGAAAGTCGGCATCCCGGCCGCAGCCGCGGAAGCATTCAGCCGTGGGCAACAAACTCATCTTTTTCAACCTAGTTGGAGTGAGGTGAGATTGATGGAAAATTTTTACCTGTATAATGCTGTCCCTTCATGAAATAACTGATGTTTTGTATGTGTCACTAAACTCTGTCCAGTCATCCTCTACAAGGGAAATGTTACATAGTTAGTAAGGCTGAATAAAGACACCAGTCCATCCAGTTCAACCTGATTCACATGGATCCCTACCCTCAAGGAGCCCACAATCCAAGGTCCCCATTCATATACTGGGGCCAATTTTTTTTTTGGACAGAAGCCAATTAACCTACCTGCATGTCTTTGGAGTGTGGGAGGAAACCGGAGTACCTGGAGGAAACCCACGCAGGCACAGGATGAACATGTAAACTCCAGGCAGGTAGATGTCGTGGTTGGGATTTGAACCAGCGACCCTTTTTACTGCTAGGTGAGAGTGCTGACCACTACACCACTGTGCTGCCCCACATCCCCTGTGTTCATGGAGATCCATTTTTCCTGGGCCTTACTAAGCCTGGGGTTAAAATCAGTCATTAGGGCAGCGTATGAGGTAGATATAAGTTAAGTTGGGTCAGGTTGTCTCAGCAGTTTCTCTAGTGGAGGTAGGTTAGTAGGGTCATCTAGGGAACCAAACTGTGTTCTAATAGCATGTCTGAGTTGATAGTAGTAGAACAGGTAGGAGCGTGGCAAGACAAAGTCAAGTCTGAGCTGATAGAAAGATTTAAAGCCTTGTGCAGTGTATAGGTGACAGAGATATTTAACCCCTTTGGAGTACCAACATTTAGGGTAGGGTAAGGAGTAGAGTTCCTGTAGTGTGGGGTTAAACCATAGAGGTTTATTTGGGGACCTGGCTCCTGCCCCAGGGGACATGGGTCAATGCCTAAAATGTTTTTAAAAATGGCCGTTTTGGCGGGAGCACTGATTTTAATGACGATTAAAGTTTAAAAAAAAATTGAAATATTCCTTTAAATATGGTGCCTGGGGGGTGTCTGTAGTATGCCTGTGAAGTGCCACGTGTTTCCCGTGTTTAGAACAGTCCCTGCTAGACATGTGCATTCGTTTTCGTCCGAATGCATTTTCGTCCGAATTTCAGCTATTTTCGTTTTCGTTTTGACAAACAATAACGAAAGCACAAAATCCGAAAAACGAAAGATCCGACATAAATAAATGCTTTATTTTCGTTTTCATTGTTACAACAGTTCGATATAGAATAGGAGATTCGACATGACTCTGACAATAACAATCTGTGTCTATAGAACCTGTGGTCGAATGTGCCTAACCTTACCTCTATTAGTCCAAGATTATATAGAGAAAATATTCGACAGAGAAAAAAGATTTGACAGAGAGAAAAGATTCTGCAAGTTACTGTCCTAAAAAGTGTTTGGGGACCCGGGTCCTGCCCCAGGGGACATGTATCAATGCAAAAAAAAGTTTTAAAAACTGCCGTTTTTTCGGGAGCAGTGATTTTAATAATGATTAAAGTGAAACAATAAAAGTGTAATATTCCTTTAAATTTCATAGGGGGGGGGGGTTGTCTATAGTATGCCTGTGAAGGGGCGCATGTTTCTGGTGCTTAGAACTGTCCCTGCACAAAGTGTCATTTATGCAGGAAAAAAAGTCCTTTAAAATCACTCGCAGCTATTATGAATTGTCGGCTCCCCATAATACAAAGAACACTCATTGAAAGTCATTGATAAAAAAATAAATAAATAAATAAAAAAAAAAGCGTGGGGGTCCCCCAAATTCAATTACCAGGCCCTTCAGGTCTGGTATGGATATTAAGGGGAACCCTGCCTCAAATTTAAGAAGAAATTTGACGTGGGGTTCCCCCTAAATATCCATAACCAGACCCTTCAGGTCTGGTATGGATATTAAGGGGAACCCCGCGTCAAATTTAAAAAAAAATTGACGTGGGGTTCCCCCTAAAAATCCATACCAGACCCTTTATCCGAGCACGCAACCTGGCAGGCCGCAGGAAAAGAGGGGGGGACGAGAGCGCCCCCCCTCCCTCCTGAACCGTACCAGGCCACATGCCCTCAACATTGGGAGGATGCTTTGGGGGTCTGTGACCCCTCAAAGCACCTTGTCCCCATGTTGATGAGGACAAGGGCCTCATCCCCACAACCGTGGCCAGTGGTTGTGGAGGTCTGCGGGCGGGGGGCTTATCAGAATCTGGAAGCCCCCTTTAACAAGGGGACCCCCAGATCCCGCCCCCCCCCCTGTTTGAAATGGTAAGGGGGTACAAAAGTACCCCTACCATTTCACAAAGAAAGTGTAAAAAATGGTTAAATAAAACAAACACACTTTTGAAAAATTCCTTTATTAAAAATAAAAAAATAAAAAAAAGATTCCAGCGGCGGTAATCCACTCTTGCTATCCAGCGACGGACGGTCATCTCTCCAGCGATGTCTCATCTCATCCAGCGCAGCGAATCCATCCTTCTTCTGTCTCCGTGGAGGAGACACTGCAAGGATTCCGGCGGCCTGACATTTCTTATATACGGAGGGCGGGGCCACCCATCACCTGACCCCGCCCCCCTCTGACGCAAGGGGAAACCCGGGGTTCCCTGTGACGTATGGGTGACCCTGCACCCCTCTGATGTAACACAGGCAGGTTTCCGTTACATCAACGCATCGGTCAGATGGCCACCTTCTCCACCGCTCCTTCTGACCGATGCCTCAGCAACATGTTGTCCAAGACCAGGAGTTTGTAACCTCCCAGTCTCTGGGAACGCGTTGCACAGACCTCCTCTGCTCCCTCTGCGACGGCAAGATAAGGTCGGCAACCTTACCCTTGTACCGTGGATCAAGGAGAGTGGCCAGCCAGTAATGGTCCCTCTCCTTGATCTGAAGAATACGAGGATCCTTCCGCAGGCTTTGCAGGATCAGGGAGGCCATGCAGCGTAGGTTAGCTGAGGCATTTGGTCCGGAGTCCTCTGGGTCACTAAGGATAACATGATCCGCAGCTACCTCCTCCCAGCCACGTACAAGTCCACGGGTTTCTTGGGACTGTAAATCATCCCTACAAGACTGCTGCTGCTGCTGATGCTGAGTGCCAGCCTCCACCTCCATGCTGACACAATCATCCTCCTCCTCCTCCTTGTCCTCTTCCTGTGTGATGGGTGGGACAGCAGGAACACTGTCTGGATAAAAGGGGCCTTGAGAGGCAAGGAAGTCCTCCTCTTCCTGCCTCTGTTCTGCCTCAAGTGCCCTGTCCATTATTCCACGCAGCGTATGCTCCAACAGATGGACAAGAGGTACAGTGTCACTGATGCATGCACTGTCACTGCTCACCATCCTTGTGGCCTCCTCAAATGGTGACAGGACAGTGCATGCATCCCTGATCATGCCCCACTGGCGTGGTGAGAAACAAACAAGCTCCCCTGACCCTGTCCTGGTGCCGTAGTCGTACAGGTACTCATTGATGGCCGTCTGCTGCGTGTGCAGCCGCTGCAGCATGGCCAACATTGAGTTCCACCTGGTGGGCATGTCACATATAAGGCGGTTCTTGGGCAGGTTCAACTCCTTTTGGAGCTCAGCCAGCCGAGCACAGGCATTAAATGATCGGTGGAAATGCACACAGACTTTCCCGGCCTGCCTCAGGACATCCTGTAAGCTTGGATACCTTCCCAAGAACCGCTGCACCACCAGCTTAAGGACGTAAGCCACACAGGTTACATGGGTCAGTTGTCCCTGTTGGAAGGCGGAGAGGAGGTTGGTGCCATTGTCGCAAACCACCATTCCTGGCTTAAGCTGGCGTGGCGTCAACCACCTCTCGGCCTGCCCCTGCAGAGCTGACCAAACATCTGCCCCAGTGTGGCTCCTGTCCCCCAAACAAACCAGCGCAAGAACGGCATGGCATCTTTTTTGCCTGCATACTTGTGTAGCACCTTGAACGCCTACGGAGCACCACTAGTTCAGAGGACAGAGCACTGGAAGAGGCCACGGAGGAAGAAGAAGAGGAGGAGGTTGAGGAGAGAGGTATGTCACAACTAGTAGTAGCATTTTGGAGGCGTGGTGGCGGAACAACCTCCAACACTACTGCACCTTGTCCTGCATCCTTCCCAGCTGCCAGAAGAGTGACCCAATGGCAGCTGCTTTGCTAGTACCCTGAGCCTGGGTGAGAGAGGATGAGGAGGATGAGGAGGGCTTGGTCATCCACTCTACCAAGTCTTCAGCATGATGCGGCTCAACACGTCCAGCTGCCGAAAAAAAGGACAAGCGTGTCCCATGGCGACGTGCTGATGATGATGCACTGTGTCCACGACCAGGACTGTTGTCTCTAGACAGAGCCTGCTTGCCCTCTTTTATTGGCTCGTGACTGTCTGCCTCTCCTTGTTGGCCTTCCAGACATAGTAATGACCTGCAGGGAGATGGGAAAACCAGAAATTGGGTAGCTTTAGGTGCACACTGAGCAGATGACACAGTACACCGACTGTAATTACTGCAGCTGCCTGCCTGTCTGTTACAGAAATAGAACAATACCAGCAATAAGGGGTAGCTTCATGTGTATACTGTGCTGGAGGCACACAACACCCACTTTAACTGCTGCAGATGTCTGTATTACAGAACACCAGCAATAAGAGATATCTTCAGGTGTATACTGTGCAGGAGGCACACAACACCCACTTTAACTGCTGCAGATGTCTGTATTACAGAACACCAGTAATAAAGTGTAGCTTCAGGTGTATACTGTGCTGGAGACACACAGCACCCACTTTAACTGCTGCAGATGCCTATATTACAGAACACCCGTAATAAAGGGTAGCTTCAGGTGTATACTGTGCTGGAGGCACACAACACCCACTTTAACTGCTGCAGATGCCTGTATTACAGAACACCAGCAATAAGGGGTATCTTCAGGTGTATACTGTGCTGGAGGCACACAACACCCACTTTAACTGCTGCAGATGCCTGTATTACAGAACACCAGCAATAAGGGGTATCTTCAGGTGTATACTGTGCTGGAGGCACAAAACACCAACGGCAACAGCACTAGGTTTCAAGCCACAAAGACACTGTCTCTGCCTATCCTGCTCTTTCCCTGAACGCCGCAACACACTACACAAGGCCGCCGCACTGGCGGCCTTATATAGTGTGGGGCATGTACTTAACCCCCCTGAGCTATAATTGGCCACAGGCATCTTGCCTGTGGCCAATTAAGGCTCTCCTCCCTGCCGGCGCTGTGATTGGCCAAGCATGCGGGGTCACAGTGCATGCTTGGCCAATCATGAGCCAGCAATGCACTGCGATGGCATAGTGCATTGTGGGCCGTTCGCGCCACACGAATATGGTGCGAACGGTCCATAAAGTTCTGAATTTGCCAAACGGACGAACGGCCGATGTTCAAGTCGAACATGCGTTCAACTGGAACACCGAGCTCATCCCTAATTGACCATTGTCACCTGGAGAGACTAAGGATGGAGGAAACTTTATAGTTCTCACCAGAACAGGAATAGATGGGATCTCTTCCAATGGGGGCATCTGTTTGTGTGACAACAAATAAGAGACGGGGGTGTTCCCTGTATTACGCAGAGATGTCCAATACCCGCTTGTGTAGGCAAGGTAAGTTAAAAACAAGACTATGCTGAGACTCATTTCTAATCATCTCATACATTTAATGGAAATTTTATTTTTTATTTTTACAAAAACCAGGACAAGCATTGAGTGTGACTGGTAGTGGTGTAGGATGGATATCATACCTTTCCCTTTGAGGGAAGAGAGATAGAACTTTCCAAAGTTAGTGGAAGAGTGTGTGGGAGTAAGACAATAATGGGGGGTATAGAAGTGTTTGTTTGAAGGTCCCCCGTATCTCTCGATCAGTGATTTTTTTTTCCCAGTGTGGTTTAAGTTTTTTTGATTGAGATGAAGACAGATGATCTATGAAGGTCTTTTAGACTCGTCAAGGAGTTATAAATCCACCAGGATAAGTTTCCTATTCTGGAATGCCAAACATTGGAGCCCTTATATTGGAAGCCATAAGGGAGACAGGTGATACAAGTGTAGCGGTACCCCCGTGAGCTGCTGATTGACTCTATACACCACTGGTTACCCCGAACCTGCAGATCCCCTCTTACCTCTGACACCTTGGGTTCCATTCTGCAATGTGACGTTAGCATTGAGAAACGAACACAATACCACTGAACCACTTCGAAAAGTTTACAAACACAAGGGCATGAATGAACACAAATTCTGATTGGATTCATCAGAAAAAAATACTTTCCCCAGTTCCCAGCAGTCCAATCCCTGTACCTTTTGCAGAATATCAGTCTGTGTCTGATGTTTTTTTTTGGCTTGTCTGACATTCCTTCTGGCTCCAGATCCTGCTTGCTGTTCTACTACGCTGTTCTCTGGTTCCCTGATGTTTTGGCTTGTATGGCTATCCGTTTCGGTTCCTGAACTCTGGCTATGTTTTGACTACGTTTGTTCTATTTATTTTTATTATTTAACAAGTGTGATTTAACTGTACTTCTGTCTCAGTATGATTCATGGTTTCTGACATCACAATGATAAAAACAATAATTTTATTACAATTTATTATTAAAAAGTTTCTGGGGACGTGGTCCCCTAAAATACATGAAAAGTGGAATGTAAACAGCTCAGCCACCCTGAAATATCATCATGCCTTATATATCAATCACAGTAGAAAATAAGGTGAATATTTCACTAATATAATGCACAGCTTAAGGAGGGAAGGTGATGATAAACCAAACGCGTTTCACAGTTGTAGCTTCCTCAGGGGTTCAGAACATGGCTACTAAGAAAAGAAAAGGAATACAACTGTTATCATCTAATGCACATATACAAATCTTATAACCCTATAATCGCTTTAAGGAGTATATGTGTAGGTGCACAGAGGGAAAGGTACTCAATATCTTCAAAACATATATGAAATACTATTCTGACTCCGATTGTTGTGAAGTGATTTATCCCTTGTGAGACCTCCATGCCTGGCCTGTATAAGATATAATCACTGAGGACAATCCTCATCAGATAGTTTGAACTCACCAAATGCCGCTTCCATCCACAAAGGTGCTTTTATTATGAACATCAGGTTACAGCAGATAACAGGATACAAACAGATGAATAGGTTGTAGTATTTATGCGGTCAAAAGATGATATTGTCTGTAGCTTGCAATGCAGAATACATGTGCCCTGCTACGTGCGGCTTGTAGCTGCATCCATGACACAGGAAGTACAAAAACACAGGAAGAAGGGTGGAGCGTTACATACAAAGGAAGTGTGTCATAACATAAGGGAAAATAAACCTGAGAAAACAAGTACATTACCACAAAAGGTCACTAGATGGCAGCATGTGAATTAAATGTAAATGTCCATAGAAAAGGGTTAGGAAAACGATCTATATCAAATCAATGTCCTGTTGGGGCAGCACAATGTGGCAATAGTCGAACGTATAAAACAGCTGATGAATCATTTATGAACTGCTACATGCAAAGTTTTGCGCTGAACTTCGGTCCCTTTTCGGATTTACAGACTATTATTTTATTCATTTTTTTTATGCAATAATTTAACGTTTTCAGCGCTGCTGAAGTTTGAAGGACTAATTTTTTATTTTTTGTTTGTTTTGATTGGTTCCCTTTTAGAAATGTTGGTTTATATTATAACAGCTGCTCTATTAGTACATTAGTATATTTTCCTAAGCGCCAGATAAGTTATCTTCTGAGAACTTCTGTGTTGTTATTATACGCTTATTGTAATTTTTTTTTTTTTTTTTTTACCAAGAATAGGTAGAAAATACATATCGGCCTAAACTGAGGAAAAAATTGTTTTTCTTATATATTTTTGGGGGATATTTATTATAGCAAAAAGTAAAAAATTAGTTTTTTTCAAAATGATTGCTCTTTTTTTGTTTATAGCGCAAAAAATAAAAACCGCAGAGGTGATCAAATACCACCAAAAGAAAGCTCTATTTGTGGGAAAAAAAAGGACGCCAATTTTGTTTGGGTGCAGCATCGCAGGACCGCGCAATTGTCAGTTAAAGCGACGCAGTGCCGAATCGCAAAAAGTGCTCTGGTCAGCAAGGGGGTAAAATCTTCCGGGGCTGAAGTGGTTAACAAGGGGACCTCAACATCAAGGCCCCCCCCCATGTGAATGGGTATCGGGTACATTGTACTCCTACACATTCACCCAAAAAAGTGTCAAAATGGTAGAAATGACAGTAGACAGTTTGGGACAAGTCCTTTATTTACAAAAAAAAAGTGTCACGCGATGTCCATTCATCTTCGAACACAGTGTCCGACTGACCGAGAAAGAAAAATACCCCGGAAAAACTCTGCCTCCATGGGAGGCTTCCACTGACTACGGGCTTTTTGCATTGACAGTTGTTAAATAGCTGAGGGCGGGGCCACCCGGTGACATAAACGGGTGACCCTGCCCCTCTGACATTCAGTGACCTCACATGACGTCAGAAGGGGCATGGTCACCTGTGGACATCACCGGGTGGCCCCGCCCTCAGCTATATAACAGCTGTCAATGCAAAAAGCCTGCATTTGGCAGGACACCTCCCATGGAGGCAGAGTTTTTCCAGGTTTTTTTTTCTCGGTCCGTCGGACGCTGTGATTGAAGATGAATGGACATTGCGGGACACTTTTTTTTTTTTTTTTTTAATAGGACTTGTCCCAAACTGTCTACTGTCGTTTTTACCATTCTTACACTTTTTTTTGGTGAATGGGTAGGGGTACAATGTACCTGTTACCCATTCACATGGGGGGGGCTGGGATGTGGGGGTTTCCAGATTCCAATAAGCCCCCCTGCCCACAGACCCCCTCAACCACTGGGCAAGGGTTGTGGGGGATGAGGCCCTTTTCCCCATCAACATGGGCACAGGGTGTTTTGGGGGGGACCCCAAAACACCCTCCCCGTGTTGAGGGCATGTGTCCTGGTATGGTTCAGGAGGGGGAGGTGCTCTTGTGTCCCCCTATTTTCCTGCGGCCTGCCAGGTTGCATGCTCGGTTAAGGGTCTGGTATGGATTTTGGGGGGACACCCACGTCATTTTTTTTTCAAATTTTGGCTCAGGGTTCCCCTTAAAATCCACACTAGACCTGAATGGCCTGGTATGGATTTTGGGGGGACCCCTATGCCGTTTTAAAAAAAAAATTTGGCTCAGGGTTCTCCTTAATATCCATACCAGACCTGGAGGGCCTAGTAATGGACTGGGGGGAACCCATGCCAATTTTTTTCCCAAAGATTTTTATCTATATTATCTATATTGCTGGGATCCAACAATACATTACAGCCACAAGCAGTTTTAAATGACATTTTTTCCTTTACAAGTGTCATTTTGCTGCTCTCATTCATGAAACTATGCCCTGCAAGCAGCCTAACATAGTGTGGGGCGTGGACTCAACATCCTGAGCCATGATTGGGTAAATGCACTCTGCCTTTGGCCAATCATGACTCTCACAGCAGCGCACTGTGATTGGCCAAAGCATGCTGGTCAGGTCACTGTGATCTTGCAGTGCATTGACGGTCTCGCCGTTCATTACGGGGTGTTCCGCGAGCGCTCAAATTTCCTGTGAGAGGGCTGCAGCAATGGCCAATTTCAGTGCAGCCATCGAATTTGAGCGACCGGGCATGTAGGATTTTTTTTTTTAACCCTTTCATGACTAAGCCTTTTTCTGACATTTGGTGTTTACAAGTTAAAATCTCAATTTTTTTGCTAGAAAATTACTTAGAACCCCCAAACATTATATATATATTTTTTTTTAGCATAGAATCTAGAGAATAAAATGGCGATAGTTGCAATATAAAAAATAAAAAAATTAAAAAACAGCAAAGTTATTCCAATTTTTAAATACAATGTGAAAGATGATGTTACGCCGAGTAAATAGATACCAAACATGTCACGCTTTATAATTGCACGCACTCGTGGAATGCCGACAAACTTTGGTACCTAAAAATCTCCATAGGAGAAGCTTTAATTTTTTTTTTTTTACAGTTACCATGAAAGCAGAAGGGTTCTTCTTGCCCAGGAGGAGGAGATCCCAGCCTGAAGGGCTATTGCTCTTCTGGGTAGTCCAGCTGTGTTTTTCTACTCAGTGCCGGGACAAGGTCATCCAGCGCCTGTCATGGTTATGCAATAGTTTGTCTGCTTACCTGTTTCCATGTGTTCATCTCTAGAGACCAGCCGACCCTCACCTGTCTGCTTTTGTAATCCATCCTCTGGCATGGCTCCACCCTAGCTCCTATCAGGGAGCTCTATATTAACCTGTGCACTGCAGGCCAACCCTGCTGATCAACCTTTGTGTGTTAGCTTCCTGTTACCTGCTGTGTGCTCTTCTGTTGTTCCGTTACTGACTTTGGCGTGTCCTTGACTATCCCTGTTTGCCTGTGATCCTGACCTTTTGGCGTGTCCCTGACTATTCCTGTCTGCTTGTGGCCCCGACCTTGGCTTTGTCCCTCACTATTCCTATCCTCCTGTTGCCTACTGTGGGTGTGAGCTGGGGGACCCTGGGGGTCGCGACCTGGAGCCAGTTGCAGCCAAGTCCATCCTCACCACTAGAGGCTCTGGTGAACACCTGCTGGTTCTTAGACTCCGCGCCCCTGGGAATCTTACGTTCTAACCCCGGTGGGATCTGTCTCCCATCCACAGCAGTCAGCCGTAGGGTCCACAACCTTGCGGTGCACTCCTGATCCCTACGGTGTGCATCTGACACCTCGCCTCAAGGTGACCTGACAGTGGCTGATCAAACTGTCAGGTCACCTTGAGGCGAGGTGACAGATGCACACTGTAGGGATCAGGAGTGCACCGCAGAGTCTGTGTGTCTCGGGGAGACATGGACTTGAATCCAAAGTAACATTACTCCAAGGGTCCCCAGGCATATGCCTCACAAAGAGTATTGTTCCCTTAAAAGCCAGGGCCCATAGTCAGTATGTAAGAGACTATCATTCAGTCCCCTCCAAAAGCCCCTGTCCCGGGTGAGTCTATCACACCTCACACCTTACAAACTAGTGAAGATTTATCCTGGCAGTTCTGCACTCTGCTGGAGAGGTTGCCGCTTCACGGGTAATCTTTACCACATATTATGGTCATGCAAGAGTATTTTTTTTAGATCTTTGTGTCAGATGTTACTATGGGATACTGAAGTATAATTACAAGCATTCCATAAGTGTCAAAGGCTTTTATTGACTATGACATGAAGTTTATGCAGAGAGTCAATATTTGCAGTGGTGGCCCTTCTTTTTCAAGACCTCTGCAATTCTCCCTGGCATGCTGTCAATCAACTTCTGGGCAACATCAGGACTTTGATGGCCGCCCGACATTCTTGCATAATCAATTTTTGGAGTTTTTGTGGGTTTTTTTTTTTGTACAACTGCCTCCTGAGGATTGACCACAAGTTCTCAATGGGATTAAGGTCTTGGAAGTTTCCTGGCCATGGACCCAAAATGTCCATGTTGTGTTCCACAAGCCACTAATTTATCACTTTTGCCCTATAGCAAGGTGCTCCATCAATGCTGGAGAAGGCATTGTTCCTCACCAAGCTGTTCTTGGATGGTTGGGAAAAGTTACTCTCAGAGGAGGTTTTTGGTTCTTTATTTGTGGCAAAATTGTGAGTGAGCCCCCCCCCCCCCCAATCCCTTGTCTGAGAAGCAACCCTACACATGAATGGTCTCAGGATGCATGACACAGGACTGATAGTAACCCTCACCTTTTCTTCTCTGGACAAGGTTTTTTCTGGATGCCCCAAACAATCGGAAAGGGGGTTCAGCAGTGAAAATGACTTTCTCCCAGTCCTCAGCAGTCCAATCCCTGGACCTTTTGCAGAATACCAGTCTGTCTCTGATGTTTTTCCTGGAGAGAAAGTCATTTTGCTTCTTTGCTGACCTTCTTGACATCAGACCGTCCTCCAAAAGTCTTCTCCTCACTGAGCGTGCCCCTTTCCTCACACCTTCTTGCTGCCGTTCCTGAGCAAGCTCTGCACTGGTGGTCTTGTGATCCCACAGCCCAATTACCTGTAGGAGATGGTCCTGGTGCTTGCTGGACTTTCTTGGGCACCCTGAAGCCTTTTTCTCAAATGCAGTGGAAACGTTTTTATTTTTTTATTTTTTATGGGATTGCGCTTTCATGACAAAGAGGGTCTTTGCAATTAATTGCAATTCATCTGATCGCTCTTCATAACATTCTGGAGTATATGCAAATTGCCATCATAGAAACGGAGGCAGCAGACTTTGTGAAAATTAATATTTGTGTCATTCTCAAAGCTTTTGGCCGGGGCTGTATGTTATGTCATCATGTGTATATATTTCATGTTGTATACATTCCACTGTACTGTACAATATCTGACACTAATTCCCCCGTACACGCGATGGGATTTTCCGACAACAAAATCCATGTTTTTTTTTTCCGACGGATGTTGGCACAAACTTGTCTTGCATACACATGGTCACACAAATGTTGTCGGAAATTCGAATTGCCAGGAACGCGGTGACGTACAACACATACGAAGAGCCGAGAAAAATGAAGTTCAATAGCCAGTGCTGCTCTTCTGCTTGAATCCGAGCATGTGTGGCACTTTGTGCGTCGGGATTGTGTACACACGATTGGAACAACAGATTTTGTTGTCTGAAAATGTGAGATCCAGATCTCAATTTTGTGACAACAAAATTTGCCGTCAGAAAGTCCGACCGTGTGTACGGAGCATTATACAGTGATCAGTGATAATACTATACACTGTCACTGTACCAATGACACTGGCTGGGTGTCAGAAACCATGAAACAGACCGAGACAGAAGTACAATCAAATCACACTTGTTTATTAATAAAAATAAAAAGGTAAATAGAAAAAAGCATAGTCAAGCAGTCCTGTAGCCAGATCGGGTAGTCAGCCAGTCCAAAGTTCATTAACCAGATCGGGTAATCAGCCAGACCGGAAGTCAGGGATCCAAGGAGAGCAACCGCAAACAGGATAAGAAGCCAGGTGGGATGTCAGCAAGCCAGTCTTGAAACAAACAGCAGGAGACGGTTCCCTGTGATGTGACCAACGCGAAGGCAAATGAAAAAGTGAGCAGGAAGGCTTTAAATAGGCAGGTCAGACGAGCATCATCGGGAACAGCTGGTAACTGTGGAAAGAGAAGAGAGCTGGCAATTAGCCGACAGCTGATCGGCCAGCCCAGAGGAGGAAGGGCTAAGCCCAGCCCTGACACTGGGAAGGACAATCAAGGGATTAACTGTGCTCCCAACAATGTGTAATGTGTGCTGATTTTACTTTCTAATCTGGCTGTCTTTTCTTCCTGCTTTGCAGGAAGAAGAAACAGCCAGATCACTGTTCCTTGTTTCTAGTTTTGTAAACACAGAACTCTGTGTGTGATTGGACACAGCCAATCAGCAGGTTTTGGCCAAAATTATTGGTTGAAATCTGCTGCCCAACATGGTCACATATATGTACAAGACTGGTCACATACATGTACGTGCCGCTAGCAGTATATTTACTGTGATTGGTCTGCAGGTGGTTAACCAACCACTTGCTGACAGCCGAAGATACATGTACTGCGTCAGGTGGGCTCTGTTGAGTGAAATCCCGTACCTGTACGTCATGTACTACAATATTCTAGGGGATGCGCGCGCTGCCGGAGGTGTGATCGCTCCCTGATTGGACAGAGGGTAAGGTTGCCACCCATACAGGAATGACCCGCAAGGTGCCTGCTGTCCAACCCCCCGCCAGTCAGCCAGCCAGCCTGTAAATCCTTGCGCCACCATTGGGGGACAGAGCAAGGAGTAGAAGCAGCAGAGACAGCCCACAGCTCCATCAGACATCGGAGCTGTACGGAGATTCCTTCCTCCTTATCTGCTGTGTGTGTAACTCTCCAAATGTCTTCACTACACTACATGCCATTCTACTAGAGGGGGGTTAGCAAGGTCCCCTCCGATCACCCCTCACCTATTCCTGGATGGGGGTCCCCCTTATCACCCCTTCATTCCTCCTAGCTGGGGGTCTTTGTTTACTTGTGGGGGAGGAAGGGGAGTTCCTATGTTCCTGGATAGGGGCTGCCTTATCACCCCCCCTGCAGTCCTACTGGCTGGGGGTCTTCTATAACTGGAGGGAGCAGGGAGGCAAATTCCTGTATATCTGGATGGGGGTCCCCTCTTATAACCCCCCCTCCAACAATCCTAGTCTCACGTACTCCAAACAATGCTGCACCTGTTACTGCGTGTAATACTGCACCTGTTACTGCCAGTAATACTGCACCTGTTACTGCCAGTAATACTGCACCTGTTACTGCAAGCTGTACCGCACCTGTTACTCTGAGCTATACCGCACCTGTTACTCCAAGCGATACTGAACCTGTTACTGCGTGTAATACTGCACTTGTTACTGCAAGCGATACTGCACCTGTTACTGTGGGCAATACTGCACCTGTTACTGCGTGTAATACTGCACTTGTTACGGCAAGCAATACCGCACCTGTTACTCCAAACGATACTGCACCTGTTACTCCGAGCGATACCGCACCTGTTACTCCGAGCGATACTGCACCTGTTACTGTGGGGGATACCTCACCTGTTACTCTGAGTGATACTGCACCTGTTACTGCGAGCGATACCGCACTCGTTACTGCAAGCAATACTGCACTTGTTACTGCAAGCGATACTGCACCTGTTGCTCTGTGTGATACTGCACCTGTTACTGCGAGCGATACCGAACCTGTTACTGCAAACGATACTGCACCTGTTACTCCATGCGATACTGCACCTGTTACTCCATGCGATACTGCACCTGTTACTGCAAGTGATACTTCACCTGTTACTGCACACAATACTTCACCTGTTACAGTGAGAGATACTGCACCTGTTGCCATATGTAACAATACTAGTGTTAGCATCTATTTTCTGAACAAAACCCTGTTATCCTTTAACTTGCATACTTCGAAATACAATCACTGTTAACCCTTTGTGGATTTTGTGTAAGCTGCTTCCTTAACCTGGGTATCCTACTCCTGGCCCCACCCACAAGCTGATTGGGCTTCCTGTCATGTGACAGTCTCACGTGGGTTTGCACTGAACTCAGTTTGGCCCAAACTCACATGAGGCTGTCACATGACAGCAGGCTGCCACCCCAATCAGCTGTGGTCATGGAATTCCCCACCCCCGCATGTAACAAAGGGGCAGGCATGTTGGTGACATCATTGTGGACAATGCTAATGAACAATATATGTCCATGTGGCCATAATGGGTCAATGATGTCACCAGCATCCCCGCTCCTTTATGATAAAGACTGTTTCCCTTGTTATGGGAGGATGATAAATTCCATGGCCGCAGCTAACTGGGCCTCCTGTCATGGGTTCAGACCAAAATTTAGCTCATCACTAGTTACGGAAATCCATCATGACCAGAAATAATCTTTTACTTTATATTACATTTAATAAAATCTGATTGGATGATAACCACATGGATGCAATAACTTTTGATGTCTTTACAGGAGAACAAGATGTCCAACGTCAGTGATGAGACGGAACCAAAGGGCTTTTACACCCATGAGCATTTGTTTACTATCATACTCTTATCTTTCACGACCCTCGTAGGCGTCCCCGGCAATGCTCTGGTGCTTTGGGTTACCGGAGTGAAGATGAAGCGGACCATGACTACCATTTGGTTTTGGAACCTTGCTGTGGCCGATATCATCTGCTGCTTGTTTCTCCCATTCACTATAGTGCAGTTCTTCTACGGAGAATGGCTGTACGGTCCCGTGCTCTGTAAGATGATTCACTTCATTGTTCCATGGAACATGTTCACCAGGGTCTTCACCTTGGTGGCTATCAGTGTTGACCGTTGCATCCTGGTTGTCCAACCCATTTGGGCCCGAAATCACCGAGGAGTACGAACGGCGTGGATGACCTGCTTGGCTATTTGGACCTTGTCCTCCCTGATGTGTCTACCTAAAGTCCTGTACCAAAGAATCTACACTCCTGACAACAAAACTTTTTGCTATTCTGAAGAGCACATAATAGAGCCCACCACTTACATTAATATGGTTTTTGGTTTTCTGCTTCCATTCCTAATCATTTCTGCCTGTTACATTTCTGTGGCTTTTATATTACACAATAGAAGAGCTACAGAAGTTGGTAATAAAATCATCAAGGTGTCTTTAGGGATCATAGTCGCATTTTTCATCACCTGGGCCCCCTACCACATCATGGGTGTAGTCCTGCTATTCACTGTAAGTGATGTAGCGCTCATCCTAGATCTGTTCTCACTGTCTCTGGCCATGTTCAATAGTTGCATCAACCCAATTCTCTATGTCTTCATGGGGAAAGATATGAAGGATAAGGTGAAACATTCTATTTCAGAGCTCATGCAAAGTACACTTACTGAAAGCCTATCAAAAACACGACCTGAGAGTAATCAGCACATTGGAGCGGACGACGTGCCGCTACAGTGAAGATCTCATTGTAAAATGTGCCAAAGGATGATTGCCAAGACAATTGAAGGAAGACCTCTGTGTGAATGCTTAAGAATCAACTAGTGATTGTGGTCAACTGCAACTGCAGGAAATCTTATCAGGGCATTCTAGGGTGGCTGTACATGGGCAGATATCTTGTACAAGTCACATGTCATCGAGGCCTACTGCTGTTTGACTGACGCGGCCAATGGGTGTTGGCGGCACACACATAAGGTCTAGGCTGCCGAACCTACGTGCTTAAATCGCATTGATATATCCCATGCTTATGAAAACCCTGGTCTTCAGGGACAACTTTCTCAAGTGCCTGGTATTCCCTCCTCCTACCAAGATAGGAAAGCCTCACCCTTATTGCCCAAGGAGCTAGAAGATAGAGCAAATTTCTACATTTTACATTTTGTCAATTAGCTTCAGCCAATTCAGTCAATTACAGTCCAATGGAAAGTAATTACAGGCTTGTCTCTAGGGAATGGGTGTCCAACCTGTGGCCCTCTAGCTGTTGTGAAACTCCAAGTCCCATCATGCCTCTGCCTTTGGAATTTACAAATGTACTTGTCAGCCTTATATTGCTTCGTAGGTCTGCAACAGCTGGAGGGCACAGTTCGAGCACCCATGCTCTAGGGGCAAAATTTGTTTGGTCAGGTTGGGGTATCCTGGTTGATTGTTTCCTCCATAAGCCCTAAAAAATTTTCCTCAAATATACATGGACAAGCAGCAGTGACGGTTGGTGGTCAAAATTTTTTTTGGGGGGGGGGGGGTGCAAACATACTGAAAAATACTGAACCCATCAATTGCAGCTTCACTGTGTCTATCAAATGCAGCCATTGTGCCCCATCATATGGCAGCCATTTGTGCCGTCAAATGCAGCCACTTGGGCTCGTCATATGCAGCCACTTGGGCTCGTCAAATGCAGCCACTTGGGCTCGTCAAATGCAGCCACTTGGGCTCGTCAAATGCAGCCACTTGTGCCCATCATATGCAGCCACTTGTGCCCATCATATGCAGCCACTTGTGCCCATCATATGCAGCCACTTGTGCCCAGTATATGCAGCCACTTGTGCCCATCAAATGCAGCCAGGCATGTCCCCTGGCTTGCTTGTCACTTCACTAACCCCCCCATGGACGGTCCGGTGGCACTTACCGCTCATGTGGTGGGGATCTGCTCCTCATTGGCAGTGATGGGGCTCTCCTCCTCGGCGGCTCTCCCCCTCAGCGGGAAGCGGTGGCTGCAGCTCCTATGTCCGCTCTGTGACCTTTGGGTCTTTTTCCTTTCTCCAACCAGGGAGGGGGGGGGTCCTCTTTTTTGGGACAACCCTGCAAGAACTTGGAGGACCGGCTTTCAGCAGGTCTCTATAGAGCAGTAAAAAGAAATTGTAAAAGCGAGCTCAATAGTAAATAAATAGCTAAATCCCTCTGAAGGGTGAAACCAACACTCTGAAGAGCCAGTTCAGTACCAGTTCTATGCCGATGACACCCAAATCTGTCTACTCCTCATCTCACTGCTTCAGCCTCCTCTCGCATTACTAACTAACTACTAACGGACATATCAGCATTGATGTCAACGCTTCCTTAAACTGAATCTCTCTAAACCCGAGCTCATAATATTCCCTCCCGCCTGTGCCCCCCTTCATGACTTTTCCATCAAGATCAATAATGCAGCCATCAATCCCTCCCCCCATGCCTAGGTGTAATCCTAGACTCTGACCTGTCCTTTCAGTCCCAAAGCCAATGGTTGTGAAAAGCTTGTAGACATCACCGGCGCAACATCTCTCAATTCTCCCCTTTTTAACTAATGAAACCACCAAGCTCCTCATTCACCCACTTCAATTTAATGTCCTCTACCCCTCTCTGCCAATCCCTCCGCTGGCTTCTATTCAGTGTCCTCCACCCCTCTCTGCCAATCCCTCCACTGGCTTCTATTCAGTGTCCTCCACCTCTCTCTGCCAATCCCTCTGCTGGCTTCCATTTAGTGTCCTCTACCCCTCTCTGCCAATCCCTCCACTGGCTTCTATTCAGTGTCCTCTACCCCTCTCTGCCAATCCCTCTGCTGGCTTCCATTTAGTGTCCTCTACCCCTCTCTGCCAATCACTCCGCTGGCTTCTATTCAGTGTCCTCCACCCCTCTCTGCCAATCCCTCCGCTGGCTTCCATTCAGTGTCCTCCACCCCTCTCTGCCAATCCCTCCGCTGGCTTCCATTTAGTGTCCTCCACCCTTCTCTGCCAATCCCTCCGCTGGCTTCCATTCAGTGTCCTCTACCCCTCTCTGCCAATCCCTCCGCTGGCTTCCATTTAGTGTCCTCCACCTTTCTCTGCCAATCCCTCCGCTGGCTTCCATTCAGTGTCCTCTACCCCTCTCTGCCAATCCCTCCGCTGGCTTCCATTTAGTGTCCTCCACCTTTCTCTGCCAATCCCTCCGCTGGCTTCCATTTAGTGTCCTCTACCCTTCTCTGCCAATCCCTCTGCTGGCTTTCATTCAGTGTCCTCTACCCCTCTCTGCCAATCCCTCCACTGGCTTCCATTTAGTGTCCTCTACCCTTCTCTGCCAATCCCTCTGCTGGCTTTCATTCAGTGTCCTCTACCCCTCTCTGCCAATCCCTCCACTGGCTTCCATTTAGTGCCCTCTACCCCTCTCTGCCAATCCCTCCGCTGGCTTCAATTCAGTGTCCTCCACCCATCTCTGCCAATCCCTCCACTGGCTTCCATTCAGTGTCCTCCACCTCTCTCTGCCAATAACTCCACTGGCCTCCATTCAGTGTCCTTCACCCATCTCTGCCAATAACTCAGCTGGCTTCCATTCAGTGTCCTCCACCCCTCTCTGCCAAACCCTCCACTGGCTTCTATTCAGTATCCTCCACCTCTCTCTCTGCCAATCCCTCCACTGGCTTCCATTCAGTGTCCTCCACCCCTCTCTGCCAAACCCTCCACTGGCTTCTATTCAGTATCCTCCACCTCTCTCTCTGCCAATCCCTCCACTGGCTTCCATTCAGTGTCCTCCACCCCTCTCTGCCAATCCCTCCACTGGCTTCTATTCAGTGTCCTCCACCTCTTCTCTGCTAATCCCTCCACTGGCTTCCACTCAGTATCCACCACCCCTCTCTGCCAATCCACTGCCTTCCACCAAGAATACAATTCAAAATACTAACAAAAACATACAAAGCCATCCATTACTTTGCCCTGAACTACATTACCAACCTTGTCTCAAAATATCACCCTCTGTGCTCCTTCCAACACCTCCTTCTCTCTAGCTTGAACATCATCTCCTCCCATGCTCATCTCCAAGACTTCTAAGACTTCTAAAAAACCCAGTGGCAGCCCCTCCATAGCCCCCCACCCCCCCATCAATGCTTTTGGCCGGCCGTTTGTATTCCAATGGGGTTTTCTTTTTTTAAGCACATGATTAGAGCCAGAGGCTCTAATAAGCTTGAAATGGTGGGCTCCGGACGCAGCTGCGTGACAATAGTGAATGAATATTCGCCATTGTAACACTGATTCTCCTCCCAGCCAATCAGGAAGCGGCCCCTGAGACCCGTCACCCAATTGGCCGAAATGGAGATCTGATTGGATTGGCCGCCATTAGGAGACACAGGGGAAGTGAGGAAGCAGCTGCGTGACAATAGTGAATGAATATTCGCCATTGTAACACTGATTCTCCTCCCAGCCAATCAGGAAGTGGCCCCGTCACCCAATTGGCCGAAATGGAGATCTGATCGGATTGGCCGCCATTAGGAGACACAGGGGAAGTGGGAAGTGAGGAAGAAGCTGCCCGCAGCACAGAGAGAAGCCGCCACCACCCGCCACTGACTGACTGACTGACCTGGGGGAGGGGGGTGCTGCCTGTGACCCAGGGGGGAGATATGGTGGTGGATTGTTTGCTTCCCCCCTCAAAAAAAAAAAAAAAACACACCAGCCACTACTGGCAAAACCTCTCCCACGTTCTAGAACTTTCAACTCCAATCTACCTTTATGTCTCCGACTCTGCCCACCTTTAGGTGATCCCTGAATATGCATATCTTCAGGGACGTCTACCTGGCCTCCACCTAAAGACTGAACTTTTACTTTCTCCATCAACTCATCCAACCTCCCCCTCCCCCTGCCCCTTTATAATCTTTGGTAACTGACTGACGCCACATAAATCCTGTATAATAATAATAATTTCCATTTGGTCATGTGGTCTTTGTTGGAATGGGGGTTCAGCCCATCTGAACTCTGATCTTCCTTTTGTAAATGATACTTTGTAACCAATCTAACAATCAATCAGTTTATCAATAATTGTATTATAGACCTCAGACACCGACCAAAGAATCTACTTCTGGACTGCTTGAGGCTGGTCTGCATTCGCTGTTCTTCCAAAATTGCTTTTCTATATATTTATAGAGGATTGTATAATGTATCTGTAGAGTGTCATGACTTATACAAATTTGATTGTAAGCTGGCTCAGATATTTCATGCATCCCATAAACATAATATAAAGTGTAATATTGAAATAAATACGAAAATGTTTGAAAAATTTGAGCGTGTTTTTTAATTCTTTACTTTAATTTTCCTAGGGAGATAAAACAATACAGTAAAGGGAGTAGACAAGGATCAGAGGTCTTCACCTCATAAACTTCACCCCAAAATATTGTAAGTCTCATTAAACAGATAAGGTGCATGTGATAAAAGGGGGGACATTTTATAGAGATGAAGCCACAAAGCTAGTTGGGGGTCTCTAGAACAGACATGGTTGGATTTACGCTGGCAAGACCCTACTCAGAGTGATTGGCATGCAAGACTAGAAGAGAGGAGAGCAGAGCCAATCTGAGTGTAGCAATGTAAGAGAAAATAGATTTATTCAAAGTAATGCAATAATTCTAGGCTGTGTTTCATCCAGATCATTGCAGAGATATGTGGCAGCACTAAAAGAGCACAGTCTCCTTGGACCCAAAGGCACTGGCAGGGGCGGACTGACCAATGGGCTACTTGGGCACTGCTCGAGGGCCCCATGCCACTAGGGGGCCCCATCAGGGTTGCCAGCCTCAGTAAAACCAGGGACAGTATGTAAAAAAAATTTTTTACATCTGTCTTTGAAATGTTCCTGACTGACATCCTTTTGGTCTAAAAATCCCGAGATTATAGCTGCCCCACCCCTCCAGTACCTTCTCAGCCAATAGTTACATGTCTGTGTGTACTGTGTGTACATGTATGTGTATACTGTGTGTGTACTGTGTGATTGTATACTGTGTGTGTTTGTTTGTGTATACTGTGTGGCCCCATAATCTCTGATTGCTCGGGGGCCCCATGAGTTGTCAGTCTGCCCCTGGGCACTGGTGGTTTCTGGTGTCCTGGGCTGGATGGAGGGTAGTGGCTACTCTTCTCTCTTCTTGTGTTTACCTACAGAGATTTCTTCTGCTCTACTGCTGGCTGACTTTCAAGTGTGCTAAAGGTTCCTGTGGTTACCACCCATGATACATGGACCTACTATTACTTGGACTCCTCTACCTTTCCCCTCCACCTTGTCTCCTGAAATGTAATCCTGGAGACTATACATTTTAATCCCCCCGAGCAGAGGTGCTTTCGCTATAGTCATAAAGCCCCCCCAGCGCGGCAAATTCCCCCTGATGCTATAATGCCACGTGCACGTGCCACGTGCACATGATCAGAATTATGGTCGAAAAAAAGGTTTTCCCGACAGAATTCAGCTCACGCTGTCTTGCCTACACACGGTCACAACAAATTCCGACCGCCAAGAACGCGGTGACGTACAACGCGTACGACGGGACTAGAAAAAGGAGGAAGTCCAATAGCCAGTAGCCAATAGCTTCCGTCTCGTAGTTGAATCTGAGAATGCGTGAGTTTTTGCGCATCGGAATTGCCTACACACGATCAGAATTTCCTACACACGATCAGAGTTTCCTACACACGATCAGAATTTCCATCAGGAAAATTGAGAACGTGCTCTCAAATTTTTGCTGGAGGGAATTCGGCCAGCTAAATTCCAGACGGAGCGTACACACGGTCGCATTTTCCGATGAAGAGCTCTCATCAGTCTTTTGCTGGCCGAAATTTCCGATCGTGTGTACCCGGCATAAGACTAGTGATCCTGTATCAGCTAAGGTGGCCAAGCCCACTGGCTTGATGAGTAGGGCCATAGGCTTCTGTTGGCATTTTGCAAGATGGGTGATGAATGCTTAAGCCTGATACACACTAATGCCTTTTGTCCTAAGCTGGTGTTGCATACACACGGTCGGACAAAGTTGTCGGAAAATACGATAGTTCGGAATGTGATGACGTTCGTTCGTTACGACGGGACTGCGTTGAGGCTAGTAGCCTATAGCTTTGGTCTCGTAATTTGATCTGAGCATGCGCGGCACTTTGTCTGATAGAAATTCTCAACAAACGATCTGAAAAAGTCTGATTGGATTTTTTTGTCGGAAAATTTGAGATCCTGCTCTCAAATTTTTTCCGTCGGATTTTCCGATGGAAAAAGTCCAATAGAGCCCACACACGTTCGGATTTTCCAACAATATAAGCCGATCAGACCTTTTCCGTCTGAATTTCCGAACCGCGTGTACAGGGCATAATAGTTTTTTTTTCATTCAACCCAGCAGGTTGAATGAAAATGGCTGAGAGCACTGATCAGGAGACGGTCAGCTGCTGGTTTTCCAGCATGCTCAACCGTCAGACGCCGGCCAAATGACCGGATTCCGTTGGACCGGTTGACATATACACGGGCCAAATGTCAGACGGTTTCTATTGAAGCGGTCGATGTCTCCCATCATTCGGCCCGTGTGTACTAGGCATTATAAAGCAAGTGAGAGGATGAAAGGGCACTATCCTTGGCCCTGGAGGTTCTCATTAGATCAAAAGAGGCCTGGGACCTTTCTACATATGCAATAAAATAACCCCACGAGGTGGTCTTTTTAGGTCTCCATCAATATGCACTATTCAGCATTAGCTTTAAAACCAACTTAGTAAAACCAAATTAAATGGAATTTTTCATCTCTATACTTTGCTGCTGCCATCAAATCTTACATGGTTCTAATGTTGTTCTACTTTATCTAACCAAAATGTTCCAGCAGAACTTTTGGCGCATATAGTAAATGCGTGAGAAACAATTGCCTAAATTGCTACATTGGCATGGGGGGGTGAGGTGGAGTAGGATGCCAGCCAGGTCATTCCCCAACTGAACCTTTTTATTTTTAACCATATTTTTGCATGAACTGGTATGGCCACCATAGGTCTATTGTACAATCGGGACGAATTGGCTGTAGTAAGGTCCAACATTTGTGGCTTCTATTTAAAGGGAGGAGAAAATATTTTGACTAACTTCTTTGGGACTAGAATGATTCATGTAAATCTCATTTTTTTAAAATATTTTTTATAATATTTTATAACTAGAGCACATCTGTACAAATACTTTTCTCTGGAACTGGCAACGTTTGCTGGCAGTTGCTCCAGCTTTTTGCATGATTTCTATAATTTGATGGTGCAAGGTGCAAGTAGTACATGATGACGAATACAAATGGGGATTTTTAGCAGCAAATGATCAGTAAATCTATTGTTTGCTGCTTTTAAATGTAGCACCCTCTAGCGTATGCAAGTACCGTATTTATCGGTGTATAACACGCGCCGGCGAATAACACGCACCCCAAGTTTAGGAGGGAATTTTAAGGAAAAAAACTTTTAGGAGGGAAGTTTAAGGGGAAAAAAAAAACTTACATTTATATGCCCATCAGTGTCATCTGCAGCCTTGTCCACCATTGCAGCCTTGTCCACCATTGCAGTCTTATGCAGCCTTGTCCACCATTGCAGCCTTGTCCACCATTGCAGCCTTGTCCACCATTGCAGTCTTATGCAGCCTTGTCCACCATTGCAGCCTTATGCAGCCTTGTCCACCATTGCAGCCTTATGCAGCCTTGTCCACCATTGCAGTCTTGTCCCCCATTGCAGCCTTATGCAGTCTTGTCCCCCATTGCAGCCTTGTCTATTTTATTTTATTTTGCTATTTGTTTTTTAATTTTTTTTAAATGCCGCCGCCGAGATACAGAGCCGGATGTGTATCTCGGTGGCATGCGGTAGTTCTCGGCGGGCCTCCGGCGCCTTCGGCTCTTCTCGCCAGCTTTCGGCCACCTTCGGCCACTCTCGGCAGCTGTCGGCCGCCAAGAAGAGCCGAAGGCGGCCAAAAACTGCCGAGAGCGGCCGAAAGTTGCCGAGAACGGCCGACGATGGGCGAAAGCCGTCGATAATGGCCGAAGGCGGCCGAAAGTCGCCTTGAAGAACCGAAGGCGGCTGAAAGTCGCCTTGAAGAACCGAAGGCGGCTGAAAGCCGCCCAGAGGCTCAGAATTTCGGGGGATCGGCGTATAACACGCACCCATGATTTTCCCCTGCTTTTAAGGGGAAAAAAGTGCGTGTTATACGCCGATAAATACGGTATGTACCGTTTTTAGTATAGGAAAATTTGGCCTGGCTGACAGCCAGTCCTGGGTTGAATCTGGGTCAGGGCTGAGAGACCCACAGAGGCTGGATGGCTCAGCAAGCAGCACCCCAGCTTCCAGAAGTAGAGTGTGGAGTCTAGAAGGAGCTACCTAGAGTATTGATAACAGCCCCAGCCAATCTCCAGCAGAGAGATTGGCTGGTGGGAGCAAGTGGGCTGGCAGGGGGCATACACCTCATGACTGATGGGTTATGCCAGCAGGGGGGTAGTCGGGTGGAAGATGAAGAAGGAGTGCTGAGGAGGCTGTTGGTGGCCCTTGAGGATGTTCCCTGGTTTGGGGGGGTGACCTCAGGCCTGGGGCTCGGGTGCTGGTGTTTAAAACAGAGGGATAGGGTGCGCTATGGAATCTGTTATACAGAGAGTATGTAGTGTAATATAGGTAAGAGCAGCCTCTATTATGTTTCCATCCAGATGGATGGAACAGTAAAATAGATGAAAGAAGGAAAATAGATGTGGCGCTATACCTTATTAAACTCACTAAAAAATATAAGATGTAATATAATATAAATAAAATTGTACAAATTTTCCAGCTTGCTGGCTAGTATTTTTTTAAAAACAGCGAGAAACCTTAACGGACTGTATAGTAAAATCAATAGTAAAATCAATAAATAATAAAGTGCTGGGGGTTAGTCCTTATTAAATAGTGAATGCAAAGTGAATATAAATTTTCCAGCCTGCTGGTTAATAAATGCAATAAAACTGTACGGTCCACTCAAATTAGGTAAAGGTGAATAAATAAATATTTAAATAAATAATAAATAAAACTATCATGAATCAATCAATACTCAATAGTGAAAACTACTAAAGTTGCTTGTGACTGTGATTGTAGCACAACCAAATGAATGGACACAAGGGGAACAATCAAACCTATATAAACGTGAATACTGGTGGGGTGGTGGGTGTAAACACACTGTGTCAAATCTCAAAACATGCCAAAAATACCACAATAGAAAAATAGAAAAATAGAAAATTAAATACAGTTAGGAAATGAAAAAAATTGTAAAAGATTCAAAAATTTAGTCCAGAAAGTAAAAAGTAAAAAAATCTTGCAGTGACAAGTCTAATATGAAAGTCCAATTGAATAAAGTTTAAAATTAATATTTAAACATGAAACGAATATTTGGTGGTGAAAAAAGTAAGTGAAGAAAGTGACTTCGATATTCGTTCGCAGTGAACGTTTGCAGTGAACGTTTATGGATTTTGCTCTCACCAGAGATATGACCCCGTCCGGGGTGGGTCAGCCTCCACAGTATAAGCCACTGTGTCGCTTCTTGGGCTGTCTCTGCTATGCTGCTGGGGAGATCCTTCGTTCTTCCGTGGGGATGTTGTACCTCGTTTACATGTGATAGAAAAGAGGACTGCCCATGGTGTAGTATGTTTGAAACTCAGTTTATTTGAAACAACCTTAAAAATACTCACATTTAGTACGAAAAAAACACGTATTGTATTAAAAGCGTTCGGAACATCCACTCGGCTGACACGCCGTTTGTGCTGAAGGTGTACGTATCTGGCCACGCCCTACGCGTTTCGTCATTCAGACGTCATCTGGAGCCAAGATGACGTCTGAATGACGAAACGCGTAGGGCGTGGCCAGATACGTACACCTTCAGCACAAACGGCGTGTCAGCCGAGTGGATGTTCCGAACGCTTTTAATACAATACGTGTTTTTTTCGTACTAAATGTGAGTATTTTTAAGGTTGTTTCAAATAAACTGAGTTTCAAACATACTACACCATGGGCAGTCCTCTTTTCTATCACATGTAAACGAGGTACAACATCCCCACGGAAGAACGAAGGATCTCCCCAGCAGCATAGCAGAGACAGCCCAAGAAGCGACACAGTGGCTTATACTGTGGAGGCTGACCCACCCCGGACGGGGTCATATCTCTGGTGAGAGCAAAATCCATAAACGTTCACTGCAAACGTTCACTGCAAACGTTTACTGCGAACGAATATCGAAGTCACTTTCTTCACTTACTTTTTTCACCACCAAATATTCGTTTCATGTTTAAATATTAATTTTAAACTTTATTCAATTGGACTTTCATATTAGACTTGTCACTGCAAGATTTTTTTACTTTTTACTTTCTGGACTAAATTTTTTAATCTTTTACTATTTTTTTCATTTCCTAACTGTATTTAATTTTCTATTTTTATATTTTTATATTGTGGTATTTTTGGCATGTTTTGAGATTTGACACAGTGTGTTTACACCCACCACCCCACCAGTATTCACGTTTATATAGGTTTGATTGTTCCCCTTGTGTCCATTCATTTGGTTGTGCTACAATCACAGTCACAAGCAACTTTAGTAGTTTTCACTATTGTGTATTGATTGATTCATGATAGTTTTATTAATTATTTATTTAAATATTTATTTATTCACCTTTACCTAATTTGAGTGGACCGTACAGTTTTATTGCATTTATTAACCAGCAGGCTGGAAAATTTATATTCACTTTGCATTCACTATTTAATAAGGACTAACCCCCAGCACTTTATTATTTATTGATTTTACTATTGATTTTACTATACAGTCCGTTAAGGTTTCTCGCTGTTTTTTAAAAAATACTAGCCAGCAAGCTGGAAAATTTGTACAATTTTATTTATATTATATTACATCTTATATTTTTTAGTGAGTTTAATAAGGTATAGCGCCACATCTATTTTCCTTCTTTCATCGGGTGCTGGTGTGACCCTTTACAACACAGGGAGGAAATCCTTCCTGGAGGCATGGGAGCAAGCAGAGGACAGCAGGAGAAGGTCAGCATGTACAGGTGGTCTCCTGAGAAGCCTGCTGGGTGGGCTGGTGAGAGAGCAGTCTGGGAGGACTGTGGAGACAGAGAGTGTCAGTCTGGGAGGACTGTGGAGAAGTAGCTAGGAGGGCAAGTGAAAGGGGCAGCTGCAGCTAGGTGGGCTGGCAGTGCATGAAGAGGTGGTGCTGAGATCAGTAGCCACAAGGGTGTAAGGGGGACACTGGACTTCGCTACACAACCAAGGGACCCGGGGTCCCTGCCTGTAAAGGGCTTTTGCTTTGAACTGGCTGAGTGTCTGGTCAGAGCCATTAAAGTGTCAGCTGGGTTTTTCTGCAAGCAAGTGTGCTGGAGGATGTGAGGAGTGTATATAGTTTGTACAGAGGAGAAGTTTTTCCTGACGAGGTTCTGAAGTCAAGTGGGCATCCTGTAATACCACCTTACCCATCCAAGTTCTAATCCCTCAATAAAATAACAAAACAAAGTACTGGTCTGTTTTCTGACTCTGGGAGACTGTGAATTTTTCGGTGTGCCTGGCTATGCAGGGTGGGGGATCCCATTCTACTTGCGGCTCCCCAGGGGGTGCACTACATAAAATACGTTATGCTTTTCTGTAATGCATAGCGGCATAGGCATGGTCCATTGTGGGGTCATTTAAAGTCCAGTTCCACTTGTAGCACCCTCCTAGTTAGGTTGCTAGACAAATGTTATTATTTTTGGCTCCTCTGTAGTCAGTGGAGCAGTTGTTGATTGCTTTGGGCTGTTCTATGTTTCACAGGTTGCAGGTTTGATTATTCCCCCCTGCATTCTAGACTTTTCTAGAACATAGTGGGCTGGAAAGGCAAATGAGCAGTCTGCAAATGTATGGTACTTCAGCCAATTCCTGGAGAGGTGTGCCCAGTAGGTGGCTGAAAAGCACATAAATAGTCTGAGGCCTGGAGCAGCCAGTATCATGTCCTACTGGAGGAGTTCCCAGCCTGAGGGGCTTTACCCCTCTGGGCAGACTGCTGGGGTTTGCTGCATTTTCATTGAGTTCCCAGCTGTGGCATAGCAGGGGAAAATGGGGGTGGGGGTGGGGGGCTACTTCTAAAGATCCTCTTCTGGTGAAAATCAAAGAATTTCACATAAGGACCTAGTCTGGAGAGCTTATTAAAGAGTGCGCGGTGGAAGTTGAAAAGGGTCTGGCTATCCTGTAGCACTGTGAGCATTAACCTCTCCCTCACTGGAGAGTGTCCGAAGGATCCTGAAAGGAGGCAACCAGGGATCCTGTGACATTGTGAGTACTGACCTGAGCTCAGGTTCCTAGTGTGTGCTGTTTCCTTTGGGTGGAAGAGCCAGTGGCAGTTCTGACCCGAATAGCTTTTAAAAAGGACTCAGTTCTGCCATCTATACTTGACCCTGCATAGCAAAGTAGAGTGTCCTCTTGAAAATATTCAGCATGTTGGAGTAATCTATAATATCCAAGTTCTTCAGAAATAAAAAAAGCCTAAAAAGACATCCCCTAGACAAGTGGTTCTCAACCTCAGTCCTCAAGTACGCCCAATGGGCCATGTTTTCAGGTTTTTTTCCTTTACTTTGCACAGCTGCTTTAAATCAATGACATGGTATTGGCAAGAGCTATTTTATCTTGTAACTGTTATGCTATGTACATACGATCGGACTTTCCAACAACAAAACCGTGGATTTTTTTTTTCCGAAGGATGTTGGCTCAAACTCGTCTTGCATACACACGGTCACACAAATGTTGTCGGAAATCCCGAACGTCAGGAACGCAGTGACATACAACACGTAACGACGAGCCGAGAAAAATTAAGTTCAATAGCCAGTGAGGCTCTTCTGCTTGATTCTGAGCATGCGTGGACTTTTGTGCGTCGGAATTGTGTACACACGCTCAGGATTTGAGAATCTGCTCTCAAACATTTGTTGGCGGAAAATCTGCCAACAAATGTTCTATGGAGCATACACGCGGTCGGACTTTCCGAAAATCATATCGTGTGTACATGGCATAAGTCCTGCAATGCCTCACCCCATTACATGCCACATTTGGCATGTAATTTTTTTGGGGGGGAGTGGGTATCTCGTTTTGACAGGTACAGAGCTCCCACTTCCACTCGGCCTGCCTAGGCAACTCCTCCTCTCCCCTCCCTGAATCAGTTGATTCAGAGGAAGGCAAAAAAACTACAACTCATGATACATTAGTGTGATGGTCAGTGGGAAGAATCCTCCTTACACTTGTGGTCATTGGGAAGAGTTACCCCCCCTTACAGGTGGCTAAAAAGGCCAATGGTGTCAGTGGGAACTTATCTGAGAAATTGCTCAAGGAACCCCTAGCAACCTCTGGATGAACCCTTATGCCGTGTACACATGGCCGGACTTGTCGACAGCAAAGGTCTGATGGAACAAATCCATCAGACATTTTGACCGTGTGTGGGCTTCATCGGACCCTTGCTGTCGAAAAATTAGATGGACTTTAGATTTAGAACATGTTTCAAATCTTTCAGACGGACTCGAGTCCGGTTGAAAAATCTGTTCGTCTGTGTGCTAGTCCAACGGACGAATACCGACGCTAGGGCAGCTATTGGCTATGAATTTCCTTATTCTAGTCTGGTTGTACGTCATCATGGTCAAATCCAGCAGACTTTGGTGTGTAGACAAGTCCGATTCGACGGAAGTCCATCGAAACTCCATCCAAAAGTCTGACGGAATTCAGTCAGTCGAAAAGTACGGTTGTGTGTACACGGCATAAGGATCCATGGAAACCTGGTTTAGAAGCCCTGATTTAGAAGGTTAAGTGTCAAGCTAATATGTGTGTCCAACCAAAACCTTTTCTTAAGTTACATAGTTAGTCAGGTGGAAAAAAGACACAAATCCACCCAGTTCAAGATAAAAAATAAAGAGGCAACCTCCATATACAGAACCGTATACACCCCCTCGGTTGATTCTGAGGAAGGCAAAAAACTACAACTCATGATACATTAGTGTGATGGTCAATGGGAAGAATGCTCCTTACACTTGTGGTCATTGGCAAGAGTTGCCCCCTTACAGATGGCTAAAAAGGCCAACGGTGTCAGTGGGAACTTATCTGAGAAATTGCTCAAGGAACCCCTAGCAACCTTTGGATGAACCCTAAGGATCTATGGAAACCTGGTTTAGAAACGCTGATTTAGAAGGTTAAGTGTCAAGCTAATGTGTGTGTCCAACTAAAACTTTTTCTTAAGTTACATAATTAGGTGGAAAAAAAGACACAAATCCACCCAGTTCAAAATGAAAAATAAAGAGAAAACCTCCGTATACAGAACCGTATATACCCGCAGTTGATTCAGAGGAAGGAAAAAAACTACAACTCATGATACATGAGTGTGATGGTCAATGGGAAGAATGCTCCTTAGCCCTTGTACACACGGTCGGAGATTACATCGGAATGCGTCCTATCGGACTGTTTTGTCGGATATTCCCACTGTGTGTGGTCTGCATCGGACTGTTTCCGTCGGAATATCCGTCGGACCAAATTTTCCAACTTACTGGAAATATTTTCCGACAAAATGCTCCGATAGGACATACTCCGATCATGTGTAGAGAATTCCGATCGGACAAAGTGCCACGCATGCTCAGATCAAATTCCTACATCAAAGCTATTGGCTACTAGCCTGAACATAGTCCCGTCGTAACGAAATTACGTCATCACGTTCTGAATGATCGGATTTTCCGACAACTTTGTCCGACCGTGTGTATGCAACAGTTTCGGACAAGATCCGACTGACAAAATCCGACGGATTTGGTTGTCGGAATCTCCGACCGTGTGTACAAGGGCTTACACTTGTAGTCATTAGGAAGAAGAGTAAAGCCCCGTACACACGAGAGGACTTATATCCGACAGACTTCCGAAGGAGTTCTGCTGGAGTTCTGCCGGAGTTCCGACAGAGTTCTGACGGACTTTTCGAATGAACGGACTTGGCCACACACAATCACACCAAACTCCGACGGATTCGAACGTGATGACGTACGACTGGACTCGAATAAGGAAGTTCATAGCCAGTAGCCAATAGCTGCCCTAGCGTCGGTTTTAGTCCGTCGCAATAGCATACACACGAGCACATTTTTCGGTAGGAACTGGGTCCGGCGGAGTTCCGTCGGAAAAATTTGAAGCATGTTCCATTTTCTAAAGTCTGTCAGACTTTTGCGAATCAAAAGTCCGTTGCAGCCCACACACGATCGAAAAGTCTGACGGAATCATTCCGTCAGACTTTGGATGTCGAAAAGTCCGCTCGTGTGTACGGGGCTTTACCCTCTTACAGATAGCTAAAAAGATCAATGGCGTCAGTGGGAACTTACGCTGCGCAAGGAACCTTTTGTATCCTCTGGAGGAACCCTAGGGCTCCATGAACCCTATTTGAGAAACCCTATTCTTTCACGTCTTGTCTGGTCAAACTGTGGTCAGCAGGACAGGAAGTGAGGGGAAATCTCTCTAATAAATCCCTACACCGGGGGTAGGGAACCTCGGCTCTCCAGCTGTTTTGAAACTACAACTCCCATGAGACATTGCAAAACCCTAGCAATCACAGGCATGACTCCTAGAGGCAGAGGCATGATGGGATTTGTAGTTTTCAAAACAGCTGGAGAGCCGAGGTTCCCTTCCCCTGCCCTACACTCTACAGTAAATTCCTGACTTATCCTTTCTCATGCTCGAAAACTAAAAAAAAAAAAAAGATCATAAATGTTAATACATTTAGGATAATCACAGCTAAAAGAAACTTCTGAGGCTAAGAAATATGGAAGGTGTTATTTCCACATTTGGTGAATGCTAAACATTAGTTATTAGTCTTTGAGCACCCAAGGGACTGATGAGATCATTGAGCTCCCTGCCAAAAATGTTGACTTTATCCTGAGGGCTCCTGGGAGTTGTGGATTGCAAAGGAGCACCTACAGTACATGAGAACGGATGAAGCCTGTTGTATCTGCCGATCACTCGCCTGATTGCTGTAAATTGATTTGAAAGTCTAAGCCCTTGTACACACGGGTCGGACATTCTGACAACCAAATCCGTTGGATTTTGTCAGACGGATTTTGTTCGAAACTGTTGCATACACACGATCGGACAAAGTTGTCGGAAAATCCGTTTGTACATAACGCGATGACGTTATTTCGTTACGATGGGACTACGTTCAGGCTAGTAGCCAATAGCTTTGGTCTAGGAATTTGATCTGAGCATGCGTGGCACTTTGTCCGTCGGAGTAGGCTACACATGATCGGAGTATGTCCAATCGTAGCAATCCCTTTTTACAGGCAAGAGAAAAAAAAAAACCCAGGGCCAGTGCATTCAAGGAGCAGCAGCGTTTTGCCAGAAAAAATGCTTGACACGTGTAAATGTGGCGCTTGGAAAAGTGTCTGATGTTTTCACAAGAGTTTGGGCACATTTACAGGTGTTTAGCACTTGAGCATTAATTCATTTCAATGACCAGAATAAATTATTATTCTGGCCAATGAAATGCATTAACGCCCACGTGCTCGGCGCCTGTAAAAGCTTTTTTCTGCCAAGAGGAGGAGCACTTTTTAGACATCCGCAGGACAGCGGGGGTGCTCTATGGCTTCGTCAAAGTGTGTCACATGGCTGTCGGGTGCTGACTTTGTTCATTTATAGCTGTCCTGTGTGTTACAGACAGGGGCAGACTGACAACTGATGGGGCCCTTGGGCAATAGGAGAAGATTATGGGGCCCCCGGGGAATAGGAGATTATGGGGCCCCCAGGCAATAGGAGATGTGCATCTCATTTCGTTCCGAATCGAAATTCGGACGAATTTTCATTATTTGGACATTCGGATGCATCCGAATTACCGAATTACAATGCTAACGAATTCAGCCGAATTTGGACGAAATTCGAATCAAATTAGAAAAATTACATTTTGCGACCCGAATTTGGGGCCACATATCTTGAGGGCCACTTATAGCTAGAAACCCCAAATTAGGTATTGCAAACACAATAGAACTAGCACTACAACATCTCCAAATTTGGGGTTTCTAACACCAAGTGACCCCGAGATACGTGGCCCCAAAGTGGGGTCACAAAATGTCAAGCACTTTTCTGCAGCAGAGAATTACATTTTGTGACCCGACATTGGGGCCACGTATCTCGGGGGCCACTTATAGCTAGAAACACCAAATTTGGTATGCAAACACAATAGAACTAGCACTACAATATCTCCAAATTTGGGGTTTCTAGCACCAAGTGACCCCGAGATACGAGGCCCCAAAGTGGGGTCACAAAATGTCAAGCACTTTTCTGCAGCAGAGAATTACATTTTGTGACCCGACATTGGGGCCACGTATCTCGGGGGGCACTTATAGCTAGAAACACCAAATTTGGTATGCAAACACAATAGAACTAGCACTACAACATCTCCAAATTTGGGGTTTCTAGCACCAAGTGACCCCGAGATACGTGGCCCCAAAGTGGGGTCACAAAATGTCAAGCACTTTTCTGTAGCAGAGAATTACATTTTGCGACCTGAATTTGGGGCCACATATCTCGGGGTCACTTATAGCTAGAAACCCCAAATTAGGTATGCAAACACAGTACTCCTAGCACTACAACATATACAAATTTTGGGTTTCTAGCACCAAGTGACCCCGAGATACGTGGCCCCAAATTCGGGTCACAAAATGTCAAGCACTTTTCTGCAGCAGAGAATTACATTTTGCGACCCGACTTTGGGGCCACGTATCTCGGGGGGCACTTATAGCTAGAAACACCAAATTTGGTATGCAAACACAATAGAACTAGCACTACAACATCTCCAAATTTGGGGTTTCTAGCACCAAGTGACCCCGAGATACGTGGCCCCAAATTCGGGTCACAAAATGTCAAGCACTTTTCTGCAGCAGAGAATTACATTTTGCGACCCGACTTTGGGGCCACGTATCTCGGGGGCCACTTATAGCTAGAAACACCAAATTTGGTATGCAAACACAATAGAACTAGCACTACAACATATCCAAATTTGGGTTTTTTTAGCACCAAGTGACCCCAAGATACATGGCCCTAAATTCGGGTCGCAAAATATTTTCGAATCCGGTTGAAATAGTTTCGAATGCGGTTGAAATAATTTCGAATCATTTTGAAATCATTTCGAATGCGGTAGAAATATTTTCGAATTTGGTTGAAATATTTTCGAATGTGGCCGATTTTTGGAATTCAGTAGAAAACGAAACGAAATCCAAAAACGAATTTAACTAATTTAACGAATATAACTAAACGAAATTAATTCATTAACTAATTAAAACAAAACGAAACTAAACAAATGTTTTCCTTTTGCACATAGGAGATTATGGGGCCCCCACACAGTATACACACACACATATACAGTATACACACACAGACACACAATATACACACACAGAATACACACACACACACACTGATAAGGTACTGGAGAGGTCGGGCATGTATACCCTTGGGATTAAAAAAAAAAAAAACACAGATTTTTACATACTGTCCCTGGTTTTATTGAGGCTGGCAACCCTGATGGGGCCCCTTAGTGGCATGGGTCCCTCGGGCAGTGCCCGAGTGCCCAAATGGTCAGTCCGCCCCTGGTTACAGATTGTACCCCACACAACACCCACAGCAAAGTCAGCACCAGCCATGTCACACGCTTTGACAAACCATAGAGTCCCTGCTGTCCGGTGTGGATGACTATCCTAAAACTATAAGATGTTAGAATATATTAGATTGTAAGCTCTTCTGAGCAGGGCCCTCTTAATCCTCTTGTATTTTGTTGTATTGTAACTGTATTGTATTGTAACTGTATTGTATTGTAACTGTATTGTCTCCTTTTATATTGTAAAGTGCTGCGTAAATTGTTGGCACTATATAAATCCTGAATAATAATAATAATAATAATATATAAATATAATAATTGGACAATTTCCGGAAACAGACAAGGTTCTCACAATCCCTAGGAATGATTAAAAAATAGGAAAGGAAAGAGGCAAAACTCCTTCCAAAATGATAGGATTTTTATGGAGATGGTATGCCTGTTATAAAGGTGAGCAACAAAGACAACAATTCATTAAAAAGGTAAAAATGTATTAAATAGTATCAAAAATAAATAGTTTTATTTTTGATACTATTTAATAAATTTATACCTTTTTTTAATGAATTGTTGTCTTTGTTGCCCACCTTTATAACAGGCATACCATCTCCATAAAAATCCTATAATTTTGGAAGGAGTTTTGCCTCTTTCCTTTCCTATTTTTTAACTATAAGTTGTTAAAAAAAGGCACGTGTATTGTATCATTTCAGAAATTTTGGGTCTGTCTACAATTCGTGTTGGTTTTTTGGCTCCATCGACAGTGGGCCACTAACAAGTGAACTGCCATTATTTTTTGACCTACTTGAATTCTGATACATTTCTTTAGAAGATTCAAATCTCATATCCATAAAGCTTGTTTGGTCTGGTCATCTGTTTTATCAAAGAGGGGTCCATTCGGTATTGATTTGGTGAGTGTTTTCTTTCTCCCCCTTTTTCCATCCCCACCAATGCTCACTCTCTGCCCCATGGGTCTCATATACTCAGACTTCTATTATGTTTTATTATATATTGTTATTTGCTTTTTTTCTCCTGAAAGAAACTCCCCTGATGAAGGGAATCAACACTGAAATCCTGAAACGCGTCGGGCGTAGTACACAGGAGGTCAACAGTTCTCAACCATACCAACTGCATTGCTTTTTTCTATCCAATTCATGTTTCTATTGGTGATGTATGCACCTAGAAGTTTTTCAATAATATCTTAATAAAATGTTGTTACTTTTATATATATATATATATATATATATATATATATATATATATATATATATATATATATATATATACGCATTCTTTGATTACTTTACCAAGTTGCTTTAAAAGTCCCATGCTTGTTGGGGGTGGCTTTTTCTTTGCAAATTTTTTTTAGGATATCACAACAGGTGTGACACCTCACTCACTGTGTGCTGCTCAGTGCCTGCTGCGCGAACCGCTGCTGCCACCACCGCCGCCGCCACCACCGCCGCCGCCACCGCCGCTCCACTCATATTGGTTTTACTGCTCCCTCTCTGTCAGCTCTCTTATATCATTCCTGGCACCTGAAAGAGCAGAGCAGCACTTTACAGATCACTCCACAAAACACTGACACCAGGGCAGGATTAAGAGCATTATGGGCCCGGGACTGAGTATTTTAGTGGGCCTTTTTATTAATATAAATAACATGAAAACACAAACATTTTTTGTTAAAACAAATTAAATTAAAGAGAGAGAGAGAGAGAGAGAGAGAGAGAGAGAGGGGGGGGTGATAGAGAGGAGGGGATGAGAGGGAGGGGATGAGAGGGAGGGAGTAATAGAGAGAGAGGGGGTTAAAGGAAGGGGGTGATAGAGAGAGAGGGGATGAGAGGGAGGGGGGTGATAGAGAGAGAGGGGATGAGAGGGAGGGAGGTGATAGAGAGAGGGGGTGAGAGGGAGGGGGGTGATAGAGAGAGGGGGTGAGAGGGAGGGGGGTTATAGAGAGAGAGGGTGAGAGGGAGGGAGGTGATAGAGAGAGAGGGGATGAGAGGGAGGGGGGTGATAGAGAGAGGGGTGAGAGGGAGGGGGTGATAGAGAGGAGGGGATGAGAGGGAGGGGATGAGAGGGAGGGAGTAATAGAGAGAGAGGGGGTTAAAGGAAGGGGGTGATAGAGAGAGAGGGGATGAGAGGGAGGGGGGTGATAGAGAGAGAGGGGATGAGAGGAAGGGGGGTGATAGAGAGAGGGGGTGAGAGGGAGGGGGGTGATAGAGAGAGGGGGTGAGAGGGAGGGGGGTTATAGAGAGAGAGGGTGAGAGGGAGGGGGTGATAGAGAGAGAGGGGATGAGAGGGAGGGGGGTGATAGAGAAAGGGGGTGAGAGGGAGGGGGTGATAGAGAGAGAGGGGATAAGAGGGAAGGGATGAGAGGGAAGGGGGTGAGAGGGAAGTGGGTGAGAGAGAGGGGGTGATAGAGAGAGGGGTGAGAGGGAGGGGGTAATAGAGAGAGAGGGGATGAGAGGGAGGGGGGTGATAGAGAGAGAGGGGGTGAGAGGGAGGGGGGTGATAGAGAGAGAGGGGATGAGAGGGAGGGGGTGAGAGGGAAGTGGGTGAGAGAGAGAGGGGGTGAGAGGGAGGGGGTGATAGAGAGAGAGGGTGTTATAGAGAGAGAAGTGTTGAGAGGGAGGGATGGTCAGAGAGAGGGAGGGGGTGAGAGGGAGGGATGGTGATAGAGAGAGAGGGGGTGAGAGGGAGGGGTGTACGTGGTGGGCACAGCACATGACATGGCTGGTACTGCATAATGCAGCACATGCACTCGGTGAGCACAGCACCTTATATGGTGGGCATGTCACGTGAGATGAGGGGCACAGCTGAGCACATTACCTGGTGTGCACTACACATTACAAGTGGGCACAGCACAGCACATTATATGGCAGGCACAGCATATCATGTAGTGGGTACTGCACATGACATGGTGGACACTGCATGGCACAGCACATGACATGGTGGACACTGCATGGCACAGCACATGACATGGTGAGCACTACACTTGACATGGTGGGCATAGAATGACACAGCACAGCACATTATATGGTGGGCACAGGACATTAAATGGTGGGCACTGCACAGCACGTTCCATTATGGATACTGCATGGCATATGAAGTGGTGGGCAATGCACGGCACATGACAGCACATTACATGGTAGGCACTGCATGATGCAGCACATGACTTGGTGGGCACAACACAGCAAATTACATGGTGTGCACTGCACGACATGGTGGACACTGCATGGCACAGCACATTACATGGTGGGCAATGCACATGGCATCGTGGGCACTGCACATTACCTGGTAGGAACTGTACATGACATGGTGGGCACTGCATATGACATAGTGGGCACTTCATGGCACTGCACATGGCATAGTGGGCAGAAGAGAGCACATTACATGGAGGGGGGGTAGCGGCAGTCTGTCATTACACCCACCCAGGTCGGTTTCTACACAATCCTTCCTCCTTAATAAGTTTACTGACCTCGTCTATTCTCACCAGTATGGGAGATGTCCTTCCTCCCCGGGCTCCTGCTGGTTCGGATGACATCAGCGCCCCTCCCCCAGACAGATGCCTGCAGCTCCGGGACACCGAGGATCTGTGTGAGTGGAAGAGATCTGGTGATAGGAGACTTCGGCAGAGAAAGGTCTGCAGCGGGTGACATTTGTCTCCTCCATGTGTGCCCAGAGGGCTCCTCTTCCTTCAGGACGGAACACAGATAAACCCCTGTCATGGGCCTATATTGGGGGAGAGGCCTGGAGCTGCAGCTCCAATAGCATCTGACCATGCAACCGGTAACTCTAGAGCATGCGGCTGGGCACAGGATGGTGTACCATCCGCCCTGAAAATAAAAAAATAGTCCCTCAGCTCCCACCTTCTGGGCCCCTCTATTGAACTGACGGGGCCCAGAAAAATATATGTATTCAGGAGCTTGGGAAGGAGCAGAACAAGGGGACAGGTAAAGTGCAGGGGCCCCTCATGCAGCTGGGGCCCCTGGGCAGTTCTCATTAAGAAGAAAAGCATCCCCACCACATGATGCTGCCACCACCATGTCTCACGGTGGGGATGGTGTGTTCAGGGGGATGGGCAGTGTTAGTTTTCCCCACACATAGCGTTTTGCTTTTAGGCCATAAAGTTGAATTTTGGTCTCCTCTGACCAGATCACCTTCTTCCACATGTTTGCCGCCCCCTCCCCCACATGGCTTCTCACAAACTACAAACAGGACTTCTTATGACTTTCTTTCTCCAATGCCTTTCTTCTTGTCACTCTTCCATAAAGGGCAGATTTGTGGAGAGACGACTAATAGTTGTCCTGTGGACAGATTCTCCCCCCTGAGCTGTGGATCTCTGCAGCTCCTCCAGAGTTACCATGGACCTCTTGGCTGCTTCTCTGATGAATGCTCTCCTTGCCCGGCCCGGTCAGTTTAGGTGGACGGCCATGTCTTGGTAGGTTTGCAGTTGTGCCATACTCTTTCCATTTTCCGATGATGGATTGAACAGAGCTCCGTGAGATGGTCAAAGCTTGGGAGATTTTTTTTTATAACCTAACCCTGCTTTATACTTCTCCACAACTTCATCCCTGACCTGTCTGGTGTGTTCCTTGGCCTTCATGATGCTGTTTGTTCACTAAGGTTCTCTAACAAACCTCTGAGGGCTTTGCAGAACAGCTGTATTTATACTGAGGTTACATTACACACAGGTGGACTCTATTTACAAATTAGGTGGCTTCTGAAGGCAATTGGCTCCTCTAGATTGTAGTTAGGGGTATCAGAGCAAAGGGGGCAGAATACAAATGCCCCCTCCCCCCCACACTTTTCACATATTTATTTTTATAATTTTCCTTCCACTTCACAATTATGTGTCACTTTGCGTTGGTCTATCACATAAAATCCCAATAAAATACATTTATGTTTTTGGTTGTAACATGACAAGATGTGGGAAATTTCAAGGGGTATGAATACTTTTTCAAAGCACTGCGCGGGATGGACAGGTATACCGCCACTCCAATGTTACGGGTCAGAGGCGCATTGTGTCTGGGAAGTTGGATTGTGTTCTCTCTCACAGTTTGTTCAGTTCAATGACTTATCTTATGAGTTACGTATATCGTTACATCTAATCAAAATAATTAGTCACAAGTGCGACCAAACCCAGCGCTCAAAAGATGAAAATCGGGAACTGAGCAGTTATTATAAAAATCACAAGATATAAAACATATGCAAAAATAAAACTCAGCATTAACAGCGCTAATAACTAAAATGAATAAAAGCAATAGTGTGAGCTATAAACATAGAAAACTCGGGAGGTGAGTTTGATAAGCAGTCCATGCGATAGTCCTTAAAGCCGTGTACGGTGCCGCTATATCATCAGAAATATGAGACAGCAAAGGTCCTATTCTGAATACTGTCACCAATCCACCTCATGAGCAACCCTTTGGTGATCCACTAACCACAATGATGAAAAAAACGAGCCTGATATCTCCGAAAAGGAAATTAGTAGACATGTGCATTGCCAAAAAATTTGTCGTTTTCGTTTCAATTGTTTTTTTTTTTTTTTTTTCGGGTCATTCATTATGATCGCAATTAGTAAATTCATACATTCGTAAATTCGTACATTCGCACATCCACACATTCATAAATTCATACATTCGTAAATTAGAAAATTTGTATATTTGTAAATTCGTAAATTCGTACATTGGTAAATTCATACATTCATAAATTCATACATTCGTAAATTCGTAAATTCATAAATCCGTACATTCACACATTCGTACATTAATACATTTGTACATTCGTACATTCGTAAATTCATAAATTCTTACATTCGGAAATTGGTACATTCATAAATTCATGAATTCGTACATTCACACATTCGGAAATTCATAAATTTGTATATTTGTAAATTCGTACATTTGCACATTCATAAATTCATACATTCTTAAATTAGAAAATTTGTATATTTGTAAATTCGTACATTCATACATTCGTAAATTCATACATTCATAAATTCATACATTCGTAAATTCGTAAATTCATAAATCCGTACATTCACACATTCGTACATTAATACATTTGTACATTCGTACATTCGTAAATTCATAAATTCTTACATTCGGAAATTGGTACATTCATAAATTCATGAATTCGTACATTCACACATTCGGAAATTCATAAATTCGTTCATTCGGAAATTCGTACATTTGCACATTCGTACATTCATAAATTCATACATTCTTAAATTAGAAAATTTGTATATTTGTAAATTCGTACATTCATACATTCGTAAATTCATACATTCATAAATTCGTATATTCGTAAATTCGTACATTCGCACATTCATACATTCGTAAATTCGTAAATTCTTAAATTCATAAATGCGTACATTCATAAATTCGTAAATTCTTAAATTCATACATTCATAAATTCCTACATTCATAAATTCCTACATTCATAAATTCGTACATTCGTAAATTCATACATTCGTAAATTACTACATTCATAAATTCGTACATTCATAAATTCATACATTCATAAATTCATAAATTCGTACATTCGTAAATTCATAAATTCATAAATTCGTACATTCATAAATTCATACGTTTGTAAATTCGTAAATTCTTACATTTGTAAATTCGTACATTCATAAATTCGTACATGTGCACATTCGTACATTAATACATTCGTAAATTCATACATTCGTAAATTCGTACATTCGGAAATTCATAAATTCATACCTTCGGAAATTCGTACATTCGGAAATTCATAAATTCGTACTTTCGGAATTTCATAAATTCGTACATTCGTAAATTCATACATTCATAAATTCGTACATTCATAAATTCGTACATTCTTAAATTAGAAAATTTTTATATTTGTAAATTCGTACATTCATAAATTCATACATTTGTAAATTCGTAAATTCATAAATTCGTACATTCGTAAATTCATACGTTTGTAAATTCGTAAATTCTTACATTTGTAAATTCGTACATTCATAAATTCGTACATTCGCACAATCGTAAATTCGTAAATTCATAAATTTGTGCATTCGTAAATTCATACATTCGTAAAATCGTACATTCATAAATTCGTACATTCATAAATTCGTAAATTCGTACATTCATAAATTCGTACATTCATACATTCGTAAATTCGTACATTCATAAATTCGTAAAATTCGTACATTCATAAATTCGTAAAATTCGTAAATTCATACATTCACACATGCGTACATTAATACATTCGTACATTCGTAAATTCGTACATTCATAAATTCATACTTTCATAAATTCTTACATTCGGAAATTCATACATTTATAAATTTGGAAATGTGTACATTCATAAATTCGTACATTCATAAATTCGTACATTCGTAAATTCATACATTCGTAAATTCGTACATTCATACATTTGTAAAATTCGTACATTCATAAATTCGTACATTCGTAAATTCGTAGATTCCCACAATCGTACATTCATAAATTCATACACTCGTAAATTAGAAAATTTGTATATTCGTAAATTCGTACATTCGTAAATTTGTAAATTCATACATTCGTAAATTCATACATTCGTAAATTCTTACATTCATAAATTTGTAAATTCATACATTCGTAAATTCATACATTCATACATTCGTAAATTCGTACATTGCTAAATTCATACATTCGTAAATTCTTAAATTCGTACATTCATAAATTCGTACATTCATAAATTTCGTACATTCATACATTTTGTACATTCATAAATTGGTAAATTCGTAAATTCGCACATTCGTACATTCATAAATTCATACATTCATAAATTCGAAAATTTGTATATTTGTAAATTCGTATATTCGTAAATTCAAAAATTTGGAAATTTGGAAATTCTAGATCCCAAAAATTTGAAAACCTGAAATAGTAACTATTAAATTATAGGTATTGTAATTTCCTTTCAAATTTGGCTGTTAGTGAACGTAACAAATACGAATTTATCCCAAGTTACGAATCATCCGAAATAAACGAATTCAGCATCTAAAAAAATGGAACGCAACAAATGAATAATAAATAATAATAATAAAAAGTTTTTATTATAATTATTGTTATTTATTATTATTAATTCATTACGTTATATTCGTTTGGATACTGCATGCGTTATTTCGGATAAATTAGCATTTGTTATGTTTACTAGCAGCCAAATTTGAAAGGAAATTACAATAACTATAATTTAATAGTTAGTAATAGTTAAGTTATTATTAGTTAAATATTATTTCAGATTTCAGCATTTCAGACTTTCTCGAATGTGCAAATATACAAATTTACGAATGTACGAATTTACTAATTTTTAGACATGTGCAGAGTAAAATATTTCGTTTCGGAATTTCGTTTTCGTCTGAAAACTTAATTTATTTAGTTACTCCCGAAATTCGTTTTTATTTATTTCGTTTTTCGTTCAAAAATTGCATTCGTCCGAAAATCCACATGAATTACGGTCGAATCTGTCTTGGAAGGCTTATGGTGTCTGTCGAATGTATAAAGAAGATTCGACGGAGCTAACTATACTTTAGAACCCTATTAAAGTCTATGGGACTCCAACGTTCAAAATCTAAAGTGCTAATTTTAAAGGCTAATTTGCAAGTTACTGTCCTAAAAAGTGTTTGGGGACCCGGGTCCTGCCCCAGGGGACATGTATCAATGCAAAAAAAAGTTTTAAAAACGGCCGTTTTTTCGGGAGCAGTGATTTTAATAATGATTAAAGTGAAACAATAAAAGTGTAATATTCCTTTAAATTTCGTAGGGGGGGGTTGTCTATAGTATGCCTGTGAAGGGGCGCATGTTTCCCGTGCTTAGAATTGTCCCGGCACAAAGTGTCATTTATGCAGGAAAAAAAGTCCTTTAAAATCACTCGCAGCTATAATGAATTGTCGGCTCCGTAATACAGAGAACACTCATTGAAAGTCATTGATAAAAAAATAAATAAATAAATAAATAAAAAAAAAAGCATGGGGGTCCCCCAAATTCAATTACCAGGCCCTTCAGGTCTGGTATGGATATTAAGGAGAACCCTGCCTCAAATTTAAGAAAAAATTTGACGTGGGGTTCCCCCTAAATATCCATAACCAGACCCTTCAGGTCTGGTATGGATATTAAGGGGAACCCCGCGTCAAATTAAAAAAAAAATTGACGTGGGGTTCCCCCTAAAAATCCATACCAGACCCTTTATCCGAGCACGCAACCTGGCAGGCCGCAGGAAAAGAGGGGGGGACGAGAGAGCGGCCCCCCCTCCCTCCTGAACCGTACCAGGCCACATGCCCTCAACATTGGGAGGATGCTTTGGGGGTCCGTGACCCCTCAAAGCACCTTGTCCCCATGTTGATGAGGACAAGGGCCTCATCCCCACAACCCTGGCCGGTGGTTGTGGAGGTCTGCGGGCGGGGGGCTTATCAGAATCTGGAAGCCCCCTTTAACAAGGGGACCCCCAGATCCCGGCCCCCCCCCTGTTTGAAATGGTAAGGGGGTACAAAAGTACCCCTACCATTTCACAAAGAAAGTGTAAAAAATGTTTAAATAAAACAAACACACTTTTTAAAAATTCCTTTATTAAAAATTAAAAAAAGATTCCAGCGGCGGTAATCCACTCTTGCTATCCAGCGACGGACGGTCAGCTCTCCATCGATGTCTAATGTCATCCAGCGCAGCGCAGCATCCTTCTTCTGTCTCCTCCACGGAGACACTGGAGGCATTCCGGCGCTGACGTTTCTTATATACGGAGGGCGGGGCCACCCGTCACCTGACCCCGCCCCCCTCTGACGCAAGGGGAAACCCGGGGTTCCCCGTGACGTATGGGTGACCCCCCCCCCTCTGATGTAACGGAAACCTGCCTGTGTTACATCAGAGGGGTGCGGGTCACCCCTACGTCACAGGGAACCCCGGGTTTCCCCTTGCGTCAGAGGGGGGCGGGGTCAGGTGACGGGTGGCCCCGCCCACCCTATATAAGAAACGTCAAGCCGTCGGAATGTCTGTAGTGTCTCCTCCACGGAGACAGAAGAAGGATGCTGCGCTGCGCTGGATGACATTAGACATCGATGGAGAGCTGACCGTCCGTCGCTGGATAGCAAGAGTGGATTACCGCCGCTGGAATCTTTTTTTTATTTTTAATAAAGGAATTTTTCAAAAGTGTGTTTGTTTTATTTAACCATTTTTTACACTTTCTTTGTGAAATGGTAGGGGTACTTTTGTACCCCCTTACCATTTCAAACAGGGGGGGGGCCGGGATCTGGGGGTCCCCTTGTTAAAGGGGGCTTCCAGATTCTGATAAGCCCCCCGCCCGCAGACCTCCACAACCACCGGCCAGGGTTGTGGGGATGAGGCCCTTGTCCTCATCAACATGGGGACAAGGTGCTTTGAGGGGTCACGGACCCCCAAAGCATCCTCCCAATGTTGAGGGCATGTGGCCTGGTACGGTTCAGGAGGGGGGGGGGGGCGCTCTCTCGTCCCCCCCTCTTTTCCTGCGGCCTGCCAGGTTGCGTGCTCGGATAAAGGGTCTGGTATGGATTTTTAGGGGGAACCCCATGTCAAATTTTTTTTAAATTTGATGCGGGGTTCCCCTTAATATCCATACCAGACCTGAAGGGTCTGGTTATGGATATTTAGGGGGAACCCCACGTCAAATTTTTTCTTAAATTTGAGGCAGGGTTCCCCTTAATATCCATACCAGACCTGAAGGGCCTGGAAATTGAATTTGGGGGACCCCCACGCTTTTTTATTTATTTATTTTTTTTTTTTTTTATCAATGACTTTCAATGAGTGTTCTCTGTATTACGGGAGCCGACAATTCATAACAGCTGCGAGTGATTTTAACCACTTTCAGACCGGACCATTTTGCTGGTAAATGACCAGAGGTCTTTTTACACTTTGGCACTGCGCTGCTTTAACTGGTAATTGCGCGGTCATGCAATGTTGTACCCAAACAAAATTTGCGTCCTTTTCTTCCCACAAATAGAGCTTTCTTTTGATGGTATTTGATTGCCTCTGCGATTTTTATTTTTTGCGATATAAACGTAAAAAGACCGCAAATTTTGAAAAAAAATGATATTTTCTACTTTTTGTTATTAGAAAAATCCAATAAACTCAATTTTAGTCATACATTTAGGCCAAAATGTATTCAGCCACATGTCTTTGGTAAAAAAAAAGTCAATAATTGTATATTTATTGGTTTGCGCAAAAGTTGTCACATCTACAAACTAAGGTACGTTTTCTGGAATTTACGCAGCTTTTAGTTTACGACTGCCTATCTCATTTCTTGAGGTGCTAAAATGGCAGGGCAGTACAAAACCCCCCCAAATGACCCCATTTTGGAAAGTAGACCCCCTAAGGAAATTGATAAGAGGCATGTTGAGCCCATTGAATATTTTATTTTTTTGCCTCAAGCGATTGAATAATGACAAAAAAAAATATTTTTTTTTTTTTTTACACAAAGTTGTCACTAAATGATATATTGCTCACACATGCTATGGGCGTATGTGAAATGACACCCCAAAATAAATTCTGCTGCTTCTCCTGAGTATGGGGATACCACATATGTGGGACTTTTTGGGAGCCTAGCCGCGTACGGGGCCCCGAAAACCAAGCACCGCCTTCAGGCTTTCTAAGGGCGTAAATTTTTGAGTTCACTTCTCACTACCTATTACAGTTTTGAAGGCCATAAAATGCCAAGATGGCACAAAACCCCCACAAATGACCCCATTTTAGAAAGTAGACACCCCAAGCTATTTGCTGAGAGGCATGTTGAGTTCATGGAATATTTTATATTTTGCCACAAGTTGCGGGAAAATTACAAACTTTTTTTTTTTTTTTTTTTTTTAACAAAGTTGTCACTAAATGATATATTGCTCATGCATGCCATGGGCATATGTGAAATGACACCCCAAAATAAATTCTGCTGCTTCTCCTGAGTACGGGGATACCACATATGTGGGACTTTTTGGGAGCCTAGCCGCGTACGGGGCCCCGAAAACCAAGCACCGCCTTCAGGCTTTCTAAGGGCGTAATTTTTTGATTTCACTCCTCACTACCTATTACAGTTTTGAAGGCCATAAAATGCCAAGATGGCACAAAACCCCCACAAATGACCCCATTTTAGAAAGTAGACACCCCAAGCTATTTGCTGAGAGGCATGTTGAGTCCATGGAATATTTTATATTTTGCCACAAGTTGCGGGAAAATTACAAACTTTTTTTTTTTTTTTTTTTTTTTCACAAAGTTGTCACTAAATGATATATTGCTCACGCATGCCATGGGCATATGTGAAATGACACCCCAAAATAAATTCTGCTGCTTCTCCTGAGTATGGGGATACCACATATGTGGGACTTTTTGGGAGCCTAGCCGCGTACGGGGCCCCGAAAACCAAGCACCGCCTTCAGGCTTTCTAAGGGCGTTACAGTTTTGAAGGCCATAAAATGCCAAGATGGCACAAACCCCCCCCCCAAATGACCCCATTTTGGAAAGTAGACACCCCTAAATTTAGGGGTACACTAGTGAGACTAGGTAATAAATGGCGGGTGCCCTGAAACTATAAAAAAATAACTAACCAACCAGCGTCACCTGTAACAGTTATATGGTGATCACTGGTGAAAGGGTTAACTAGGGGGCAATTAGGGGGCTTTATGCGGTAGTATATGGGGGTCCCTGGCGCTATAAAAAGCTGCAGCGAACCTAAATACCTACCTGCCTAACTAGCGTCACCTGTGACACTAATACGGCGATCAGAAAAACGATCGCTTATTAGGCTGGGTTCACACTGGAGCGATGCGGGAACGCCACGAATGCGCGGCGGGTTCCCGCATCGCATGCCTCCCGGCGGCAGTTCACACTGCCCTATGCGAACTGCTGGGAGTGTCAGTGAAATGTTACTGACACCCCCAGATCAGTTCGCATATCGCAGTGCGATCTGCAAACTCGGATCGCATGGTGTGAACACCCATGCGATCCGATTCTGCTGCGGGCCAAAAAAAGGGTCCCGTGCGAATTTGCGGCGGGTGCGGCGAATGGCTGAACTCGAATCGCACAGAGATCGGATGTGATTTGCACTGCAGTGCGGTGCGAATCACATCCGTTCTCATAAACCGCTGCAATGTGAACCCAGCCTTAGTGACACTGGCGACGGGGGGTGATCACGGGGTTAAACCTTTATTGGGGGGGTTAGGGGGGTACCTTAGAACTAAAGGGGGCTAACCCTAACTGCCCTAACAGTTATTAGTCACAAATGACACCCGCCGGGTGATCAGGGGGTTAAACCTTTATTAGGTAATAAATGGCGGGTGCCCTGAAACTATAAAAAAATAACTAACCAACCAGCGTCACCTGTAACAGTTATATGGTGATCACTGGTGAAAGGGTTAACTAGGGGGCAATCAGGGGGCTTTATGCGGTAGTATATGGGGGTCCCTGGCGCTATAAAAAGCTGCGGCGAACCTAAATACCTACCTGCCTAACTAGCGTCACCTGTGACACTAATACGGCGATCAGAAAAATGATCGCTTATTAGGCTGGGTTCACACTGGAGCGATGCGGAAACGCCGCGAATCCGCGGCGGGTTCCCGCATCGCATGCCTCCCGGCGGCAGTTCACACTGCCCTATGCGAACTGCTGGGAGTGTCAGTGAAATGTTACTGACACCCCCAGATCAGTTCGCATATCGCAGTGCGATCTGCAAACTCGGATCGCATGGTGTGAACACCCATGCGATCCGATTCTGCTGCGGGCCAAAAAAAGGGTCCCGTGCGAATTTGCGGCGGGTGCGGCGGGTGTGGCGGGTGCGGCGGGTGCGGCGAATGGCTGAACTCGAATCGCACAGAGATCGGATGTGATTTGCACTGCAGTGCGGTGCGAATCACATTCGTTCTCATAAACCGCTGCAATGTGAACCCAGCCTTAGTGACACTGGCGACGGGGGGTGATCACGGGGTTAAACCTTTATTGGGGGGGTTAGGGGGGTACATTAGAACTAAAGGGGGCTAACTCTAACTGCCCTAACAGTTATTACAGTCACAAATGACACCAATGCAAAAAAAAAAAAAAAAAAAAAAAAAAATGACATTGGTGTCACTGTGACTGGGGGGCAGGGGTAATTGGGGGGGTGATCGGGGGGTAAAGGGGGGGTGTGAGTGTGCCTGGCATGTTCTACTGTGTGTGTGAGTGTTGGTGCAACTTACTGATCCGCTCTCCTCCGTGTCGGAACGAAAAATACCGACACGGAGGAGAGAATACATCACTTCCTCTCCTGTGTTTACATTACAGGAGAGGAAGTGATGTCACCGGGGATTTCTATTCGTCGGGAGCGATCGCGAGGGGGTGGCCATGAATGAATGGCCGTCCCCTCGTCCGGGATCGCTCCCGTACGAATACCGACCGCCGCAGGCACCGGGCGGGGGCCCGATCGGGCCCCCGACCCGCGGGAGGCAAGGGACGTACATGTATGTCCTTATGCCTGCCCGTGCCATTGTACCGACGTACATCGGCGTGCGGCGGTCGGCAACTGGTTAAAGGACTTTTTTTCCTGCATAAATGACACTTTGTGCAGGGACAATTCTAAGCACGGGAAACATGCGCCCCTTCACAGGCATACTATAGACAACCCCCCCCCTACGAAATTTAAAGGAATATTACACTTTTATTGTTTCACTTTAATCATTATTAAAATCACTGCTCCCGAAAAAACGGCCGTTTTTAAAACTTTTTTTTGCATTGATACATGTCCCCTGGGGCAGGACCCGGGTCCCCAAACACTTTTTAGGACAGTAACTTGCAGAATCTTTTCTCTCTGTCAAATCTTTTTTCTCTGTCGAATATTTTCTCTATATAATCTTGGACTAATAGAGGTAAGGTTAAGCACATTCGACCACAGGTTCTATAGACAGATTGTTATCGTCAGAGTCATGTCGAATCTCCTATTCTATATCGAACTGTTGTAACAATGAAAACGAAAATAAAGCATTTATTTATGTCGGATCTTTCGTTTTTCGGATTTTGTGCTTTCGTTATCGTTTGTCAAAACGAAAACGAAAATAGCTGAAATTCGGACGAAAATGCATTCGGACGAAAACGAATGCACATGTCTACTAATTTTCGAATATTCTGAAAATTTGTTGAATGGGTTTTCGTTAATTTGGATATTTCCGAATTAACAAATTTGTCGAAATTTCTTAAAAAACGAATTCGGAACAAAAGGAATTGCACATGTCTAGAAATTAGACACTCTTCCAAGGATTGCCAAAGATGAGTCCTGTACCAGTCTATGTCAAACGATTCACCATAAAAAACACAAGGGAATGCTCTGCATAGCACAATACTGTATTTTATTTGGAGACTCAACCCCCGCATACATAATAAGATAAATAAAAACAGCGTATCTGAATGAAGCCCGTACAACACTTTGTAACAACACATCGCTCAGTCAGACCGGTGGCAAATGCCCTTTACAGGAAAGGGACCTTGGGCCCCTTGTTTGTGTAGCAAAGTCCTAGTGCCCAGCAGTCCTCCCCCCATGGCTACTGATGCCAGCACCACCTATTCAGGCACTGCCAGCCCACCCGGCTGCAGCTACCCTTTTCTCTAGCCCTCCTGGCTCTAGCCCTCCTGGCTAAGACTCCACAGTCCTCCTAGACCAGTGATGGTGAACCTCGGCACCCCAGATGTTTTGGAACTACATTTACCATAATGCTCAACTACACTGCAGAGTGCATTAGCATCATGGTAAAAGTAGTTCCAAAACATCTGGGGTGCCAAGGTTCGCCATCACTAGCCTAGGCTATAAGAAGATTGCCAAGACCCTGAAACTGAGCTGAAGCACGGTGGCCAAGACCATACAGCGGTATAACAGGACAGGTTCCCCTCAGAACAGGCCTCGCCATGGTCCACCAAAGAAGTTGAGGTCATGTGCTCAGCGTCATATCCAGAGGTTGTCTTTGGGAAATAGACGTATGAGTGCTGCCCGCATTGCTGCAGAGGTTGTAGGGGTGCAAACATCTGGGGTGCCAAGGTTCACCATCACTATCCTAGACTGACTATGCATCCATCCCAGACTACTCTCTCCGACTGTAACACTCAACAGCCCACCTGGCTGTCTTTCTCCATGGAGATTTGCCCAGCAGTGTTCTTCTGCTGTCCTCCACCTGCTCCTATGCCTCTGGTCAGTACACCTCTGTGTGTTGTGAAGAGGGTTCCTTCCGCACCCATGCCCCGGCCTGAAGTCACCCCCCCCAGGCTAGAGGGCTACCCTCAAGGACCACTCAACAGCCCATCTCCAGCTTCCACCCTGCCCCAGATGGGCTGACACAGGGTATTTGAGGGGGCCTGTCCCCTGTCAACCCATCTACTGGGGATTGGCCAGGGCCCTCGGAATACTCCAGACAGCTCCTCCTCACCTCCACACCCATTCTTCAGTTTCCAGCAAAGTTCCCGAAGTAGGGGGAAGTCTCAGAGATGCTGCTCGTGAGTCATCCAGCCCTCCCTGGGTCACCCAAACCCTGACCCAGAAAAACACAAGGCTTGGCTTCCGGGCAAGCCAAACAATTTACCTACTCTAACAAAAAATCTATTCTAGCACACCAGATAGCAAGAATTTGTGCTGCAAGATTGAAAGTGACTTGGTAAGCTATTGCTAGACTTGCCGGGCTTCACAAGTTTCACAAGTTTGTTGCACAATTACAGCAATGCATGACTCCAGATCAACATTCATTCTGCAAGTCTGCTGCAGGTTCTGGTTCAGTTGTGTTGTAGTCATCCGGCCACAGGGGGTCACTGCGGCTGAATTTGGAAAAGTGTCAACTAGAACAAGTGCTCTGCAAGTGTACAGCTTGGCAGTGAAAATGTGCAGCAAGCTAACAGACTTACAACTCAACACTGTTGAGCTATCAACAAATAGCCAGACACCCATATATTAAACTGCAGTGTGGCCAGGGCCGTCTTTAATATTGATTGGACCCAGGGCAAACATTTTCTTGGCCCCCCCCCCCCCCCCCATGCAATTTCACTCTTCACCTTCTAAGGGATATAAAATAAATAGCAGCTAGACTTAAAATCAGTTTAGTGTATCAGATCAGGCAGCAATTGCGATTGGTTGCCAGAGGTTACAGCATATCATTACAGCTTACTGACTGGTTGCTAGAGGTTAGAGCACACATTAAGGCTCACTGATTAGTTGCTAGAGGTTACAACACATGATTTCTGTTTGTTGATTGGCTGCTAGAGATTACTGTACAGTAATACTGCTCACCAGTTGCTATAGGTTACAGCACCTGTAATCTTCTCCTCACTGCAGGGGGGCATGATATACATATGAATGCCACCTTTATTTACATATCAATGCTGCCGGCCTCAGCTATTTACATATGCATGTCGCTGCTATTTACATATGAATGCTGGTTATTTACATGTAAACACAGGGTCTGCGGGTGAGTCATCTGTACACAACAATAGGGCAGAGCTGGGCAGCATTAGTAGCAGCACTTCACACTGAGATATCAGGACACAGGAAGGGACTAAAACTTCAATGGACGAGGGAATTTAAACTGGGATAGTTGGCAAGTATGAGGCAGCTGCTTTGGGCCCCACAACAATGGCAGGGCCCAGGGCAGCTGCCCTTTTTTCCTGCCTTAAAGACGGCCCTGAGCGGGGCAGCCTTGCCACGCTGGGGATAACCTACAATCTTTCACTAGGCTGCTCTCCACATGTATGGACACACACAGGTATAGGCTTGCAGTTTAATACATGGGGTGTCTGGCTATTTGTTGATAGCTCAACACAGCACCTTGGATTTTAATGGGATGTATATTTTCTTTTTCAGCTGTTTTAAGTCGGCTGAATATATTTCTACCACTGCAGCTGCTTTGTCCACGGCGGACATTTACAGACTACATTGATTGATCGGTGGGATATTTTGAGACATATATCTAATTGAGGTATATATAAAACGATTTATAATTATTATTATTTTTTTTTTTCTTGGCCATATGGATGTATTTGTATGTGACAGGTATGTATGTGAGTTGTTTTGAGTGTATGTAGGAGTGAGTATAGGTAGGGTTTTTTTGTGGACATGTTCATGTGTGTTTTTGTTTTTGGTGCGTTTATATGTGTGGATATGGACAGGTGCGGACTGACAACTCATGGGGCCCCCGGGCAATAGGAGATTATGGGGCCCCCCAGGCAATCAGACATTATGGGGCCGCACAGTATACACAAACACACACACACACACAGTATACAATCACACAGTATACACATACATGTACACACAGTATACACAGACATGTTTCTATTGGCTGAGAAGGTACTGGAGAGGCGGGACAGCTACTGTATAATCTAAGGATTTTTAGACCAAAAGGATGTTGGTAAGGGACATTTCAGAGACAGATGTAAAAAAAAACACAGATTTTTACATACTGTCTCTGGTTTTACTGTGGTTGGCAACCCTGATGGGGCCCCCTAGTGGTACGGGGGGCCCTCGGGCAGTGCCCGAGTGGCCCAATGGTCAGTCCGCCCCTGGATATGTATTTGTTTGGTCATGTAAGGGTAGATGTGTTCGTGGGAGGAGATGGAGGTAAGGATATGGGAGTACATGGGTATATATATATATATATATATATATATATATATATATATAAGATTAATTGTGTTTTTTTTTGTTTTTTGTTTTCAGAACATCTATTTGGCCTTTTCTGGCAGGTTGGGGTGGACCATTTATGTGACCCTTGTTGGAGTTCATTGGCGTTCAGGGTCATAGGAACACCAGCTAGTCTGGGTCTCGAATCATCACATGTCACGTGGAATATCAGACAGATTCAAATTTTATTGGTAATGTAAAAAAACCTGTATACGTCTCTCCATGCTTCTGACTATGATATATTTTGTTAAATGTAAGTAGTAAGTGAATTAATACATTAATATTTATATGTGTTTTTTTTATTAGTGGGCTCTGTGTAAGGTCTAGAAAAATCCCCTGAAGAAGGGCAAGATCTGCCTGAAACGATGGTCGGGCTGGACGTGTGCTTGAGCCATTTTATGTATCATATTGTGCTGCTTGTGATGATGCATTTTTCCAAATGCTTTATATGCATATTTAAAGATAATTTTTGTATTTAATAAAATATTGTAATAATATCCGTTACTTGTGTTTTCAGTCACTTATAAAGTCCAGTTTTATTGGGGTTTTTCTCCTTTCTGTACAATTTCGGCTACTAGGGACGCGCGCCCCCTGCTTGCCCACTGAGCTGATGTGAGTGCCCAGTGGTCTTGATCACTGCCAGGCTCCCGCTATGGCTCGGGGCACACGGAGAACCGGGATCTCTGAATGGAAACACACAGTATTCGTTTCTCTGAGGGGAGAAGTGACAGATCGTCAAGGCCGGCGATACCTTTGGGCTTGACTGGGCTCAAGCCCATGGGCCCCTCCCAATAGGGGGCCCCGCGGGCCCTGCTGAGATACATAGCCGAGTGTACTCGGCTCGGCTCCACTCACAGTCACACCCAGTCCTGCCCTATGAAGGACATAACACAGGTGACTGGGCGTGACTGTGAGTGGAGCCGAGCCGAGTACACTGTTTATGACAGGGGGGCTACAGTATTACATTGCAGCTAACCAATTATTGGATGTAGTGTTCCTTTCTTCGGCTTCTTCGGTTTTTACCTTGTGGATTGTTGAGACACCACTCTGGATGAAGAAGCACAGGAGACACAATAGACAGCAGCATTGTCAGTCGGGGGGGGGGGTGTTAGATGTACTAGCAGATTTAAATAAATACACTAGCAAATGGAAACTAAGCTCCAACTCACACTTTATAATCAGTTGCAGCAAACAGATTGTTTTCCTATTGGGATAAACGTTTTACATACAAAAATAAAAGTTGATCATTTTAACCGCCCCCCAGCGGTGTTAAATGGTTTAAAAACACATTTGTTCAAAACTGATCTTAGAAAATTTTATCTTACTGAAAGTGTAGTTGATGCTTGGAATAAACTTCCAGCAAAGGTAGTGAGACAGTCAACAGTAAATGGCTTTAAACATGCTTGAGGCAAACATAGATCTGTATTCAGACTTCAGATTTGATTACTTCCCCCTGTTTTCTCGAGAGTTTCAGAATCTAGTGCCGTGATTCTCAACCAGGGTTCCGTGGAGCCCTAGGGTTCCCCCAGAGGTTGCTAGGGGTTCCTTCAGCATTGGGCAATTTCTGCCTCTCAGATAAGTTCCCACTGACACCATTGATCTTTTTAGCTATCTGTAAGGAGGTAATTCTTCCCAATGACCACAAGTTGTAAGGACCATTCTTCCCAATGACCACAAGTGTGAGGACCATTCTTCCCAATGACCACAAGTGTGAGGACCATTCTTCCCAATGACCACAAGTGTGAGGACCATTCTTCCCAATGACCACAAGTGTGAGGACCATTCTTCCCAATGACTACAAGTGTGAGGACCATTCTTCCCAATGACCACAAGTGTAAGGACCATTCTTCCCAATGACCACAAGTGTAAGGACCATTCTTCTTCCCAATGACCACAAGTGTGAGGACCATTCTTCCCAATGACCACAAGTTGTAAGGACCATTCTTCCCAATGACCACAAGTTTAAGGACCATTCTTCCCAATGACCACAAGTGTGAGGACCATTCTTCCCAATGACCACAAGTGTAAGGACCATTCTTCCCAATGACCACAAGTGTGAGGACCATTCTTCTTCCCAATGACCACAAGTGTGAGGACCATTCTTCCCAATGACCACAAGTTGTAAGGACCATTCTTCCCAATGACCACAAGTGTGAGGACCATTCTTCCCAATGACCACAAGTGTGAGGACCATTCTTCCCAATGACCACAAGTGTAAGGACCATTCTTCCCAATGATCACAAGTGTGAGGACCATTCTTCCCAATGACCACAAGTGTGAGGACCATTCTTCCCACTGACCATCACACTAATGTGGAAAAAAGAAAAAATAATACTGCGCTATACAAACTGAAGCTGCTACATACGAATGTGACAAAAATTCACGTGGAAAGAAAAGGAAAAATATAGCGCTAATATCTAAATATTAGGCGTTGAAAACAGAAATGTGAATAAACAAAGTGGAAAAGTTATATAAGTCCACTAAGAGTCCATCCAGAGAAATAGTGAATCAGTCACGGATCTAAAACCGTCCATAAGCAGAAGAAACCGACAACACGCTGGACTTCTGGAGATACTGGCATCAACGAAGGTAGATAAAAACTAAATACTCTTACCAGAGTTGTTGGACCTGTGTGTCAGCGACACCAGATCAAAAACACACGAAAAGAGAGGCCACTTGGAGACAGGATAACAGGTCACTGAGGATCCTCCATCCACATCGATCGATGGACATCGTCTGGAGCCCCTTGCAAGGCCAAATCCAGGATAGAAAGGAGGTCCAGCACTAGTATATCTCCCAAGGTGGTCAATACATTTATGGAACGGGTGTTTTAAAAAACATAAAAAACACGTGCTCCCAGTGGTGTAGATCAAAACTACAATTTGGCTTTTTATTTTCATAAAATACCGGCAAATAACAAAAATTGCAGCAACAAAAAACAAAGAATAAAATAGTGATCACGTAACTTAAAAAGCAATATGGGGAGCGGAGAAACCAGGTCGTACGCGTTTCGTCCAAGATGGACTTCTACCGGGGCATCAAAAGCATCATCACACTAATGTTTCATGAGTTGTAGATTTCTAATTTTTAGCAGAGGGTTCCCTGAGACCGGAGAACTATTTCAAGGGTTCCTCTGTGTTGAAAAGGTTGAGGAAGGCTGACCAATGAGTGGGAGAAGCAAAGAGGCAGCCTGGATGAGTATACAGCTCCTGCCAATCCCTGGGGAGGTGTACCCAGATGGTGGTTGGAGCATGCATAAATAGTTTGGAACCACAGAGAGAGAGGGGTTCTTCTTTCTCCTGGAGGAGAGGTTCCCAAACAGGAGGATTCCGCAGGGGTCTAGCCTGCTCATTGAGGTCCCAGCAATGCTTAGCTGAGGGGGCCCATCTAGCCAGAAACTCTTGAGAAGCCAAAGAGGGATACCAGTGGAGATCTGGCTTGGTGGTCTCACAGAGGGGGAGGGAGACATTCCAAGCTTGAGGGACACAGTATGTACAGACCTCAGGATCTCAGTGAATGTTCTTCTTGTTAACCTCCTGCTGCACAGAGTTAAGGTTTGCCTGGCCTGGGACATCTATTACAAGTGCTCCAGTGCTGTCCACGTTATGTCCTACTAATTAAGGGTTGATATTGGAAGGGAGTTTGGGACTTTATATGAAGCATGCGGCCGCGAAATAAACAACATGAACAGAGAATAGCTGGTGGGTATATAATGATAGATAACCAATCACATAGTGTTATGGCATGTACATAGTAACATAACACGAACTGGTAACATGATTATAAGGTTTATTAGACATAACAACCATATAGTAATAAATATAACATAGGTAACATGAATGGTCCATGACATGAACAATACGATAACAGGAAAGAGGGAGACCACCAGATACCAAATTCTATGCTCACGGATTGTAATAAGTTCATACATAACTTGGTAGAGGCCAATAAATACCACAGGATAATAAACATGTTGTGGAATATCGCTCTTGGATAAAATTGGTATTCTAGGCATCTATATAGCTCGACGCATTTCATGGATATCTCCAATCTTCAGGAGCAGATGCAACAATCTATAAATATAACGTAGAATAAATTGGTGAAACTGGCCAATTACAAGAGGGGGATTTGGAACAAAGAGGGTCTTAGGAGGCAGGTATAACAGGGGTTGATATACATAACAACAATAATATAGATATATGCCCCATAGACAACTTACAATTGAGCTGTGATTGTATGTGAGAGCGCAATGGGCCAGGATCAACTGGGGAGATAGTCATCCTGCCGGGAGCTGAGGCGGTATATCCCCGAGGACCCAGAGTGGAAAACCAATATGGAAGGGAGATAACTGAGGAACGGCAACCCAAAAAACCTAAAGCAGCCTTTCTCAACCTTTTCAACACAGAGGAACCCTTGAAATAGTTCTCCGGTCTCGGGGAACCCCCTGCTAAAAATGAGAAATCTACAACTCATGATACATTAGTGTGATAGTCAGTGGGAAGAATGGTCCTTACACGTGTGGTCATTGGGAAGAATTACCCCCTTACAGATAGATAAAAAGATCAATGGTGTCAGTGGGAACTTATCTAATGCCGCGTACACATGATCAGACTATCCGGCGGACTTAGTCTGGTGCACAAACCGCCGGACTTTGCAGCGGAGGTCCGCCGGACTTTCCGAATGAGCGGACCTGCCCACACACGACCGGACTTTACCGGTGGACTAGGTCTGGCAGACAATCCACCGGACTATGGCAGGAGTACATCGGACTTTTGAAATGAACGGACTTGCCCACACACGGAGAAAAGTCCGTTAATTTTGAACGCGGCCCCAGGTAGACGGGACTAGCGAATGTACCCCTACCCATTCACCTGGTGAAAAATGTGTACATAGAAAAAACCACAAGTTTTTTAAATCATTTATTATACAGCTCCGGTGGTCTTCCATCTTGGGGGGTCTTCTCACCGGACTCCTCTGCTATCTTCAGCTCTTTTGCTAGCTCTTTTACTAGCGGAGGAGCCCAGCTTTCTTCTTCGTCGTCACCGCTGCCGTCCGGGGGTCTTCTTCCGACTTCGGGGTCTTGTCCCGCTCTTCAGGGGTCTTGTCCCCCTCTTTGGTTCTTCTGCCGGGCCTCCGCTTTCTTCTTCCAGCTCTTTTACTAGCGTTGGCCCGGTCTTCTGTCGCTGTCGCCGCCGATGCCGCCGTCGCCGCCTTCTTCTCTTCTTCTCCTGACCGGCCGGGCTGTGTGCTCGGATAAGGGTCTGATATGGACTTTGGGGGGACCCCCACGCCGTTTTTTTCAGCCTAGGGCTTCCCCTTTAAGTCCATATCAGGTGACGGGGCTAGCGACGTGTCAATCTCGCCGATGGAGGCGGCGACATTGACTTCCTTCGCTAGTCCCGGCTACCTGGAGCCGCATTCAAAATTAACAGACTTTTCTCCGTGTGTGGGCAAGTCCTTCATTTCAAAAGTCCGGCGGACTAGCACACAGACGGGCGGATTGTCCGCTGGACTGCGAGTCCAGTGGACAATTTTGAGTCAAAACTTCTTTCTAAGTCCGCCGGACTTTTGGGACACACAATTCCGCCGGACAAGTCCACCGGATAGTCCGATCGTGTGTACGGGGCATTAGAGGCAGAAATGCTCAATGCTGAAGGAATCCCTAGCAACCTCTGGAGGAACCCTAGGGTTCCACTTAATCCTGGTTGAGAATCACTGACCTAAAGTGTGAAAATGTTAAAAATAAAATAGAATAATAAAAAAAAAATAATAATAATAATACAAAATAAAAAGGTATTGCCGATATGTGTTAAAAAGTCAGTGATAGGAAATAGGAAGATCACACAGTAATCCATATTAGTGTACTTAATGGCAAATTGGGTATAAGTATTGTAAAAATGGGTGATCTTCTAATAGACATAAGATACAAAGATGTGATGGTGCACCATAATAGTGCAATCATATTGAAAAATGCTATTATCTATCATTATATACCCACCAGTCATTCTCTGTTCATGTTGTTTATTTCGGCCGCATGCTTCATATAAAGTCCCAAACTCCCTTTCCATATCAATCCAATAGGGATGGAGGCATTCTACGGGGTACGGTGTATGCCCTAGCCTCATATAAAGTCCCAAATCCCCCACCCCCTTCTTTTTTCCTACTAATTAAGGGGACTGGGTCAAGAAGCTGTCACAAGAGAAGAGTGTCCTCAATTTTCCTGTTAGTGTCATGGAGTATCCCACGGCTCTCTGAACCCCATCCAAGTTAGCTTGCAATAATTTATTTTTTAAGATTTCTTTTTGTGCCAGAAATGTGGATGACAGACCCAACCAGGACAGGGGCTTTTGGAGGGGATTGCAGGGTGGTCTCTTTCATACTGACTATGGGCCCTGGCTTTTAAAGTGGTTGTAAACCCTTACATACCACTTTGCCTAGATTAAGGCTTATCTGTAGGTCCAAGAAATATCTCCTTAACCTATACGGTTTAGGAGATATTTACCTAAAGACAGCCACCGCTGTCTACGGCGCATGCGCCGTAGACAGCGGCGTGCAGGCGTACTGGGCAAGCCGCAGATCGCGGCGATATGCCGCAGATCGCGGCGATATGCCGCGAGTGTCGGCTCCCGTGCGCATGTGCGGGAGTGACATCATCGCTGCTCCGGCGAATCACAGCGCCGGAGCAGCGAGACCCACCAAGAAGATGGACTCTTGGAACTACAGGGGACAGCGGTGACTTCGCTGGCTCCTGTGTCAGGTAAGTGACACATAATGGGCTACTATGCGATGCGATGCGATGCGATGCATAGTAGTCCATTATGCTTTACCTTTGCAGGGAGACAAAGAGGAAGTAAACCCATCAGGGTTTACTTCCTCTTTAATTCTTCTCTTTCCATATCAAGTGACTAGGCCATAGATCCCTGTGATGCTGGTCCACTCCTGGTGCCTGGCAGAAACGGACAGCTAGGGAGGGAGTCAAGGTACCGGCCCCCTCTCTACTGGAGAGCCCGTCACCTAACCAGGTACCAGGTTTCTCCTTTGCAATTACTTATGACAACTGCATCTTCCTTCTTGTAGAATGAATTGCTGTCGTAGTGGTGTTACACATGCCCCATACTGTGGTTGTGGACCCAAGTTCTTTATTGATATGCCAAGACCTCATGTGTACTCCTTTGAGAAACTTCAGACCAGGCTCTGAATAGTTGAATAAACTTTTACTGGAAACTTGGCAGCACATATATGATATGCAATAACGTTCTTTTCCTAGATAAACCTAACAGTGGCTGCCCAAGGTTACCTGCACAAGTTGAAGTCTCTTCGAGAAAAGTCCAGGCTTGGCTATGCTCTAACAGAGAAGTCCATGTTCCAGGGTTCTTCCAGGAAATCGGCGTTCCAGAGCGGACCATAGGTCCCAGCAAGTCTACAAGTGTGTTTATTCCCCATGCGTTTCCCCGAGTGTTCACGAAGCCCCCCAAAATATTCGGGCCTCTTCCCTTTTATAGAGCACAGGAGGGAGGATGGACCCCAGCGAAATTCCACAAACACCCTGGGGAAAGGTGGCAAAACATTAAGCCTTCTCCCCATACCTAAATACACATTAGGCCACCTGCCTACATCCTCATATAAAGATGTTTCAGAAAGAAGTCTTCCAAAACTTCAATTGGTAGCTTATAAATGTTACAAATGAAGGTTTTTTTTTTTAGATTAGCCTCCTCTACATATTCTCTCGAAGAGTGTAAAGTCATTAACTGTAAGATCTTTGGTAGGAGATACAGTAGAACCTTGGTTTACGAGTAACGCGGTTAACGAGCGTTTTGAAAGACGAGCAACTTTAAAAAAAAAAATCCTTACTCGGTTTGCGAGTGTTGTCTCGCAAAACGAGCAGGATTCAAACCAATGGGGTGTGCAGTACCGCATTTGGCTAGAGGTGCGGGGGGCCAGTGACACTCTGAATGGTTCCGAGCCATTCGGAAATACTCGGAATCACTCAGAAATACTCAGAAATACTCAGTTCCCGAGTGTTTTCGAGCCTTTCCAAGTTCAGCCGAGCTGTCCCAGAGTATTTCCGAGGCTCTCCGGCGCCCCCCACACCTCTGGCCACGTGCGGTATTGCATGCAATAGAAGTCAATGTGGAACGAATTATCTTCGTTTCCATTGACTTCTATGGGCAAACTCACTTTGATATGCGAGTGCTTTGGATTATAAACATTCTCCTGGAACGGATTATGTTCGTAATCCAAGGTTCCACTGTGATGCTAAATAATGGATCTGTAGAAAAGTAAAGAAGGCTGTACAAGTATGTTTATATTTGTCCTGAGTGTCAGAAAAGGGCAAAAATGTTGTTATAACGATTACCATACAGCTTGAATCTACAGCATATAAAGAATGCTTTCTCTCCGGGGTATTATCATCTATGAGTTAAGGCTTGGAATGCTTGGAGTGCACAGAAAGAATTTTAAAAAACAATTTGCTGGGACATATTATATATATATATATATATATATATATATATATATATATATATATATATATATATATATATATATATATATATAGCCTTGGCCTGCCTCCAAATAAGCGATGCAAACAGAATTGGGGTTAGAAGGTCTTCATCTGGAACCACATAGTAAGAGACCCAGAGCATTGAACTGAGGAACACAGAGGCATGCCAAGGTTTTTCAAGTTCTGTCCAGTGCTTACAGGAGTAAAATGTGGACCAAGATGCCAAGTGTTCCAGATGAGCTTCAGATTAGTACTTTGTAGTTCCCGGTGCCAAATCCCAAAGCCTCAGAGATGATCCACAAAACCGTCCTACCTCCATGTCCACCGTAATCCTGGCTTTATTCAGGCGCTCAACAGAGCGAGCATGACGCCAAATCCGTCGGGCTACAATGTCCAACCAACACAATGACAACACAGAGGAATTCATGAATCAAACACAAAATAGGGGGGGGGGGGAGAATTGGGACTTTGAAGGAGGCAATTGACAGTATCAAATGTATAATAACATGTTTTATTATCATAAAAATGTATAAACTTAGCACATTGCAATGATTGCATGTTACATATTAACCACTTTCAGACCGGACCAATTTGCTGGTCAAAGACCAGACCACTTTTTGCAATTCGGCACTGCGTCGCTTTAACTGACAATTGCGCGGTCGTGCGACGTGGGTCCCAAACAAAATTGACGTCCTTTTTTTCCCACGAATAGAGCTTTCTTTTGGTGGTATTCGATCACCTCTTCGGGTTTTAATTTTTTGCGCTATAAACAAAAATAGAGCGACAATTTTGAAAAAAACGCATTATTTTTTACTTTTTGTTATAATAAATATCCCCCAAAAATATATAAAAAAACGTTTTTTTCCCTCAGTTTAGGCCGATACGTATTCTTCTACATATTTTTGGTAAAAAAAATCGCAATAAGCGATTATTGATTGGTTTGCGCAAAAGTTATAGCGTTTACAAAATAGGGGATAGTTTTATAGCATTTTTATTAATAATTTTTTATTATTTTTTTTTTTTAACTAGTAATGGCGGCGATCAGCGATTTTTATTGTGACTGCGACATTGTGGGGGACCCATCGGACATTTTTGACACATTTTTGGGACCATTGTCATTTATACAGTAATCACTGCTACCGTGTTTCCCCGATAGTAAGACACCCCCGATTGTAAGACGTATCGGGAGTTTCAGAGGGGTCGGCTAATATAAGCCGTACCCCGAAAGTAAGACATATGTCTTACTTTCGGGGAAACACGGGGGTATTGCCGCCTCCAGTGGCGTAATAAGAGTGGGGCGGGGGTGCGGGCCGCACCGGGTGCCACACCCTGGGGGGGGGGGGTGCCAGGCCAGCGCCCTCCCCCTCCGACTGAAGAGACAGCGCCGTTCTGATCAGTCTCGGGCAGCGGCTGTCACTCACAGCCGAGCAGAGTGAAGCCGCCTCCCCCTCCTCTTGTATGGCTACACAGTGCTGTCCATGAAGGAGAAGGAGGGGGAGGCGGCTTCACTGAAACTGCCTCCCCCTCCTCCTCCATACACAGCACTGTGTAGCCATACAAGAGGAGGGGGAGGTGGCTTCACTCTGCTCGGCTGTGAGTGACAGCCGCTGCCCGAGACTGATCAGAACGGCGCGACGCAACCACAGAGAAGGGGATTGGTGCACCGGGTCCCGGATCACTGCCGACAGGTGTCACTGGCTCTGTGTCCTCCCGGTACAGGTCAGTGCTGGTCATACAGAGAGAGACCAAGGAGGGGGAGGGGGAGGGGGGGTGTGAAGAGATTCTCTGAAGCTCTTTTTATGTAACCGCAAGATGCAGCTGAGGAGGACTACAAGTCCCAACATACCGGGCTGTGTGGGCTTACAGTTCTCCTCTGCTGAGCATAGCAGCTTTGTATGCTTGGACTTGTAGTCCTCCATAGTGCAGCCTTGCATGCTGGGACTTGTAGGCCTCCTCTGTAGTACAGTGCAGCCTTGCATGCTGGGACTTGTAGTCCTCTGTAATGCAGTGCAGCCTTGCTTGCTGGCACTTGTAGTCCTCTTCTGTAGCGCAGTGCAGCTCTGCATGCTGGGATTTTTTTTCCAATATAAGACATACCCCGAAAGTAAGACATAGTGAGGCTTTTGGGGATAAAAAGAAAGTAAGACACTGTCTTACTTTCGGGGAAACACGGTATATAAATGCAGTGATTCCTGTGTAAATGACACTGGCAATGAAAGGGTTAACCAGTGGGTGGCAGTGTAGGGGTTAAGTGTTCCTAGGGGTGTGTTACTAACTGTGGGGGGGGGTTGGGCTTTCATTTAGTGAACACTGATCTCTGCTCCAATCACATGGAGCAGAGATCAGCGTCACTTGTTGCTAGGCAGAATGGAGAAATGCTGTTTACAACGGCATTTCTTCATTTGGCCGCTCCGTGAGACGATCGCGGGTATTCCCGCAGCGATCGAGTCCGCGGGTCCCGCGACCGGACTCACGGGGGGTTCCCCGATGGCAAGGCGGCAAATTTAAAGGGACATACATGTACGCCCATTCGCCTGCCCATGCCATTCTGTCGACGTACATCGGCGTGCGCTGGTCGGCAAGTGGTTAAAGGGGTTGTAAAGCTTTTTTTTTATTCACCTTAATGCATCACCTTAAACCATCTGACGGTTGAAGGCCCTCAGCCCCCCCCCCCCCCCCGGTTTACTACCTGAGCCCTCGAAAGTCCAGCACCGAGAACGCGCTGGCTTCTCGGGTCTTCTCGGCTCTTCATTGGATAGATTGATAGCAGCGCTGCTGTCAATCAAATCCAAATGACGCAGCCACTGGGGAGGTGGCGGGACTGAGACATACACTCTGTGTCTATGGATGCAGAGTGTATGAGACGGGAGCGCGCCCACAAGGTAACCCCCTCGGGAGAGAGCTTCCTGAGGGGGTTATTTATTGCGGGGAGGATCTGAGACAGCCACCGTGGGACCCCAGAACAGCAGGATCGGGGGCCTCTCTGTGCAAAACGAACTGCACTGTGGAGGTAAGTATAACATGTTTGTTATTTAAAAAAAAAAAAAAAAAACTATACAAACACTTTAATTCCATATGTATACAATGGCATAAACATATTACACTTGGTATAAAGATGGTATAGCAGCACATTTCCAGTGTAGAAAATTCATATATATATATATATATATATATATAGACAAGGTATAATGTATGAAAAACATAAATAGATTATAATTCATGTATTACACAAAAATGATCTAGTTGTCCAATTTGATTAACAATATGTAAGGAGAATTATGGACTCTATAGTCTGAGGGTGTTGAGAACAGTCAGGGATATCAAGTGTAGGATACGTAAACAAGTAGTATGTCAGAGCATGGCTACATCCTGAAATGCTCAACGTGTTTCGCGGCAAAGGCCGCTTCCTCGGGAGCGGATGTGTCAGCATGTCTCAGAAGAAAGTATATGTGTGTGTATAGTTACATTGTAAGGTTGAATAAAGACACCAGTCCATCCAGTTCAACCTGAGTGAGGTGTCCACAACTGTCCCTATCCCTGTACGTTGCACACTCACATTGGTCCATACTCTCAAGGAGCCCACAATCCAAGGTCCCCATTCATATACTAGGGCCAATTTTGCACAGAAGCAAATTAACCTACCTGCATGTCTTTGCCCTTGTACACATGGTCGGAGAATCCGTCGGGAATGTGTCCTATCGGACCGTGTCGTCGGATAATCCGACTGTGTGTGGTATGCATCGGACTGATTCCGTCGGAATATCCGTCGGACCCAATTTTCCGACTTGTTGGAAATATTTTCCGACCAACTGGTTCGATCGAACATACTCCGATCACGTGTAGAGAATTTTGATCGGACCAAGTGCCACGCATGCTCAGATCAAATTCCTACATCAAAGCTATTGGCTACTAGCCTGAACGTAGTCCCGTCATAACGAAATTACGTCATCACGTTCTGAAAGATCTGATTTTTCGACAACTTAGTCCGACCGTGTGTATGCAACAGTTTCGGACAAGATCCGACGGGCAAAATCCGACGGGAAAAATCCGACGGATTTGGTTGGCAGAATGTCCGACCGTGTGTACAGGGGCTTTGTACTGCGGGAGGAAACTGGAGTACCCAGAGGAAATCCACGCAGGCACAGGGAGAACATGCAAACTCCAGGCAGGTAGTGTCATGGTTGGGATTCGAACCAGCGACCCTTTTTACTGCGAGGTGAGAGGATTGCATAAAAGAGGGAAGAGAATTCCAATCCCCATTACTTACATAGGGCTAAGATCAAAGCCATGCGACTCGCAGGTCAAGGGCCGCTGTGGTTTGTCTCGGGAGCTGAGGAATGGAGCCATATGTGTAACGGACGCCAACAAAGTAGCCCTAAGCCCTTGTACACACGGTCGGACATTCCGACGGAAAATGTCCGATCGGACCGCGTTGTCGGATAATCCGACTGTGTGTGGGCTCCATCTGACTTTTTCCGTCGGAATGTCCGACCAACAAAGTTTGAGAGCTGGATATAAAATTTTCCGACAACATGATCCGATCGGACTTTGTCTGATCGTTTGTAGAGAATTCTGATCGGACAAAGTGCCATGCATGCTCAGATCAAATTACGAGACCAAAGCTATTGGCTACTAGCTGCAATGTAGTCCCGTCGCAATGACCGAACGTCATCACGCTCCAGACGATCGGATTTTCCGACAACTTTGTCCGACTGTGTGTATACAACACCAATTTCAGACAAAATCCGTCAGAAAAAATCAGACGGATTTTGTTGTCGGAATGTCCGGCCCGTGTGTACAAGGGCTAAAACATACAAGTCTCTGTGTGAAAAATGTAGGTGATAGTGAGGGTAATGGCACCAAACGTATCTAAAAGGGGTCATATATTAAATGACTTGCATAAAAAGGTATTCTGGTATAAATAGTATAACATGTTGGCGTTAATAAAAGGATGAGAATGATAGGGAGTGAAGGGATGAGTGATATTGCTCAAAGAGTGCCAATGAGCCATAACCCAGAGTGAAAAACAGAGAAAAAATGAAATAATAAGATAAACAATAAACAAATATGGCGGAATCCATAATGCATGTTGCCCCAAGGGGCAGAGTGCCAGTGAAAGTATTGATACAAAAATTCCTGTGACCCCAAAATAATTACCCTATGAGTGGTAGGGCCCATTGTGATGTGCGCCGTGTCCAAATGTGCAGCTCAAAAGGTTGTGGCAGTGGACGATGGTGTATATCAGTGTCCAACGCACATGCAGGTCCCTCCCAGGGTCAGGCTCACATAATAGATGAGGAGGGCCGCCCCGGCCGGGCGGAGTACGGCGTTGGAGCTTGGCGCCAAAATCCCCATGTGAATCAGCGCAGAGTGGAAAGGGATAGAGGTATGTGTCCATCAAATGTGGAGCACCAAAACATCCAGGGGGGGGGGGGGGGCTTGTCAACTCTGGAAAAAAAATGGAATTATTGGAGAACACAGCCCCATATCATGTTTCTAATACTCAACCACTTTGAGCCCTTGCACACACGGTCGGAGAATCCGTCGGAATGTGTCCTATCGGACCGTGTCGTCAGATAATCCGACTGTGTGTGGTATGCATCGGACTGATTCCGTCCGAATCTCCGTCCGACCCAATTTTCCAACATGTTGGAAATATTTCCCGACCAACTGGGCCGGACGGACCGAATCCGATCATGTGCAGAGCATTTTGATCGGACCAAGTGCCACGCATGCTCAGATCAAATTCCTACATCAAAGCTATTGGCTACTAGCCTGAATGTAGTCCCATCGTAACGAAATTACGTCATCACATTCTGAAAGATCGGATTTTTCGCCAACTTGGCCCGACCGTGCGTATGCAACAGTTTCGGACACAATCTGTCGGACTAAATCCGACGGGCAAAATCCGACGGATTTGGTTGGCAAAATCTCCGACCGTGTGTACAGGGGGCTAAGACAGCCTGGGCCCGTTAAATGACAAGTTGTCTACCTTCAGGGCGTGCATCCACCCGGATCGTCCCCCAGAAACCATAAGAGACTCCCAAAAAACACATAAAGGCCCTGAGGAAGGCCATCAACAAGGAAAAAAAAAAAAAAAAGAAATCATGGAGCCCAAAAGACGAGCATAAAAAAACAAGTAAAGAACAACGGACAACATTACAGCAGATGTTAAAAAACGGCCTGACCTCAAACCCGCTTCTGTAGCTGCAACAATGGCTCCTGCACAGACCCCCTGACCTGTACATGGCACTGTACAGCAGGAACCGGGCACACTGTCTCCAGAAGCACTTTAAACAATGTCACAGCCACACCTTTTCCTAACTGATCAGATAGTATCCAGCTCCACATCAGCAGATCAAAAACTGATCAGAAAAGGTAAGAGGGATAAGCTCCTCCTCCTTCTCGCTTTCGTACACCTTGCTTTTTTCTATATTAAAGGGGTTGTAAAAAACCTTTGTGTTTTTTCGCCTTAATGCATCCTATGCAAAAAAATTCTTTCGTTTTACTCACCTTCGAGTCCTGTAATTTCCAACGGCAGAGACGCGCTCTTCCTCTGCCCAGGGTCAGGGGCGGACTGACCATTGGGCCACTCGGGCACTGCCCGAGGGCCCCATGCCACTAGGGGGCCCCATCAGGGTTGCCAGCCTCAGTAAAACCCGGAACAGTATGTAAAAATCTGTGTTTTATTTTACATCTGTCTCGGAAATGTCCCTTAACGACATTCCTTTGGTCTAAAAATCCAGAGATTATAGCTGCCCCGCCTCTCCAGTACCTTCTCAGCCAATAGAAACATGTCTGTGTATACTGTGTGTGTATACTGTGTGTACATGTATGTGTGTACTGTGTGATTGTATACTGTGTGTGTGTATACTGTGTGGCCCCATAATCTCCAATTGCCCGGGGACCCCATGAGTTGTCAGTCCGCCCCTGCCCGGGGTTCTCGGCTCTTGTTTGGATAGATTGATAGCAGTGCAACCATTGGCTCCCAATGCTGTCAATCAAACCAAATGACGCGGCCGCCGGGGGCCGGGGCTGAGTCCTACATTCGGGGTCTATGGACACCGAAGGCTAGACTCGGGAGCGCGCCCGCAAGGTAATCCCCCGGGAGAGCGATTCTGATAGGGGGTTATACAATGTGGGGAGGAGCCGCGAGAGCCTCCGAGGTACCCCAGAAGAGGTGGATCGGGGCCACTCTGTGCAAAACGAACTGCACAGTGGAGGTAAGTATGGCATGTTTGTTATTTTTTTAAAGTAAAAAAAGTAGCTTTACAATCACTTTAAACATGTACAAGGGAAGAGGGAGAATATTTCCACATATTCGCCCCACCTGATTTTTTTCCCTGACTTCTTGCTTTTTTTTTTTTTTTTCCTGACTTCTTGCTTAACCACTTCAGCTCCGGACCAATAAACACCTTAAGGACCAGAGGTCTTTTTGCAATTTCGCACTGCGCTGCTTTAACTGGTAATTGCGCGGTCATGCAATATTGCACCCAAACGAAATTTGCGTCCTTTTCTTCCCACAAATAGAGCTTTCTTTTGATGGTATTTGATTGCCTCTGCGATTTTTTTTTTTGCGATATAAATGGAAAAAGAGCGAAAATTTTGAAAAAAAAAGATATTTTCTTCTTTTTGTTATAAGAAAAATCGAATAAACTAAATTTTAGTCATACATTGAGGGCAAAATTTATTTAGCCACATGTCTTTAGTAAAAAAATGTCAATAAGCGTATATTTTTTGGTTTGCGCAAAAGTTATAGCGTCTACAAACTAGAGTACATTTTCTGGAATTTACACAGCTTTTAATTTATGACTGCCGATCTCATTTCTTGAGGTGCTAAAATGGCAGGGCAGTACAAATCCCCCCCAAATGACCCCATTTTGGAAAGTAGACACCCCAAGGAAATTGCTGATGGGTATGTTGAGCCCATTGAATATTTATTTTTTTTGTCCTAAGGGATTGAATAATGACAAAAAAAAAAAAAAAAAATTTTTTTTACAAAAAGTTGTCACTAAATGATATATTGCTCACACATGCCATGGTTATATGTGGAATTGCACCCCAAAATATATTCCGCTACTTCTCCCGAGTATGGCGATACCACGTGTGTGGGACTGTTTGGGAGTCTAGTCGCGCACGGCACCCCGAAAACCAATCACCACCTTCAGGATTTCTAAGGGTGCAAATTTTTGATTTAACTCCTCACTACCTATCACAGTTTCGAAGGCCATAAAATGCCAAAATAGCACAAAACCCCCCCCAAATGACCCCATTTTGGAAAGTAGACACCCCAAGCTATTTACTGAGAGGCATGTTGAGTCCATGGAATATTTTATATTTTGCCACAAGTTGCGGGAATATTACAAACTTTTTTTTTTTGCACCAAGTTGTCACTAAATGATATATTGCTCACACATGCTATGGGCATATGTGAAATGACACCCCAAAATACATTCTGCTGCTTCTCCCGAGTATGGAGATACCACATGTGTGGGACTTTTTGGGAGTCTAGTCGCGCACGGCACCCCGAAAACCAATCACCACCTTCAGGATTTCTAAGGGTGCAAATTTTTGATTTAACTCCTCACTACCTATCACAGTTTCGAAGGCCATAAAATGCCAAAATAGCACAAAACCCCCCCAAATGACCCCATTTTGGAAAGTAGACACCCCAAGCTATTTACTGAGAGGCATGTTGAGTCCATGGAATATTTTATATTTTGCCAAAAGTTGCGGGAATATTACAAACTTTTTTTTTTTTTTGCACAAAGTTGTCACTAAATGATATATTGCTCACACATGCTATGTGCAGAAGTCAAATTACACCCCAAAATAAATTCTGCTGCTTCTCCCGAGTACGGGGATACCACATGTGGGGGACTTTTTGGGAGCCTAGCCACGTACGGGACCCCGAAAACCAAGCACTGCCTTCCGGATTTGAATATAAAATGCTATAAAAAACAAACTAACCAGAGTCACCCGTAACACTTATACGGTGATCACTGGTGAAAGGGTTAACTAGGGGCAATCAGGGGGTTCAAATTTTTATTAGGTAGTATATGGGGGTCCCTGGCGCTATATAAAAACCTGACGGGGAACCTAAATAACTAACTGGCTAACCAGCGTCACCAGTGACACTTATACTGTGATCGCTGGTGAAAGGGGGTGAAAGGGTTAACTAGCAGCAATCAGGGGGTTAAAACCATTATTGGGTAGTATATCGGGGTACCTAGCGCTATAAAAACCTGGCGGTGAACCTAAAAAAATAACTAGCTACCTAGCGACACTAGCGACACTGATGCAGCGTTCAGAAAAATTATCGCTTAGTGACACTGGCAAAAGGGGGTGAAAGGGTTAACTAGCGGAAATCAGGGGGTTAAAACCATTATTGGGTAGTATATCGGGGTACCTAGCGCTATAAAAACCTGGCGGTGAACCTAAAAAAATAACTAGCTACCTAGCGACTGTAGCGACACTAATGCAGCGATCAGAAAAACGATCGCTTAGTGACACTGGCAAAAGGGGGTGAAAGGGTTAACTAGCGGCAATCAGGGGGTTAAAACCATTATTGGGTAGTATATCGGGGTACCTAGCGCTATAAAAACCTGGCGGTGAACCTAAAAAAATAACTAGCTACCTAGCGACTGTAGCGACACTAATGCAGCGATCAGAAAAACGATCGCTTAGTGACACTGGCAAAAGGGGGTGAAAGGGTTAACTAGCGGCAATCAGGGGGTTAAAAACATTATTGGGTAGTATATCGGGGTACCTAGCGCTATAAAAACCTGGCGGTGAACCTAAAAAAATAACTAGCTACCTAGCGACACTAGCGACACATGCAGCGATCAGAAAAATGATCGCTTAGTGACACTGGCAAAAGGGGGTGAAAGGGTTAACTCTAGGGGCAATCAGGGGGTTAAATCTTTATTAGGGGGTGATAGGGGGCTACCCTGGACCTAACACTAACTGTCCTGACAGTTTTTACTGTCACAACTGACACTGAATGCATTGATCAGTAAAGAAATGATCAATGCAATCAGTGACACTGTGACTGGGGGGGGAGGGGGGGCGGGGGGGGGATCGGGGGGCGATCGGGGGGGGGATCGGGGGGGGTTTGTGTGCCTGTGTGTACCTACATGTCAGTGTAGTGTTGGTGCACACTTACTTTTACTGTTCTCCTCGTAGTCCGGTCAAAAAGACCGCCCCGAGGAGAATGACATCACTTCCTCCTTCCTGTGTAAACAATACACAGGGGAGGAAGCTTCTCATTGGCCAGGAGCGATCCAGAGGGGGTGGCCGAAAACCAACGGCCATCCCCTCATCACGGAGCGCTCCTGGACCGAATCGGACCGCCGTAACCAGCGGGAGGGGGTCCGATCCCACCCGCTGGAAGGCAATCACGTAGATGTACGTGATTATGCCTGCCTGTGCCATTGTGCTGACGTACAATGGCAATACGGCGGTCCTCAAGTGGTTAAGGTGAACCCCACAAAGGGCCCTCAAAGCACTACACCTTGCATTTCGCCGAATCCGCCAGGCGAACCCCCATCGTCCTCTGACTCCTTGGTCTTGCACGATTCCGAGCCACTAGCCTTCTCAGTCTGTGACTCAGACTCAATAACCGTAGCAGAAGATGAAGACAAGTCAGTACTCACAGCCAAATCCTTCCTCCCCTGCTCACCAGTCCTCATTGTGGCGCTTACCGCCGCTGGCAACACAGAATGAGTTAGGGCTGAAACATCCCATCCTAAGCCGCCCGATGCGGCCGCAGCAGGAGTCCACGTTGTGGGCCCAGGAGTCCCAGACAGGAGCACAACCAGGCCAACAAGTCCCTAAAACCTGCCAAAAATTCCGCCAAGCCCAACACACCCCCAGTGGTCCCAACCAGAAGATCTACATTAACCCCACCACAGATTCCTTCCTGCACTAACCCCAATTCCCTGCACTGGAGAAGTAGGTAAAGAGTGGAATTTACCTGACTGACTCTGCATCCATCCCAGACTGCTTGCCCCCAGTCCTCTCAGGCATGCCTCTCAGTCCTCTTACTGTAACACTCACCAGGGTGGATGTCTTCCTTCCTGGAGATTTGCCCGGCAGTGTTCTCCTGCTATCCTCTCCTTGCTCCCATGCCTCCTGGTCAGGGCACCTCTGTGTGTTGTAAAGAGGGTCCCTTCTGCACCCCAGTCCAGGCCCGAGGTCACCCCCCCCCCAGACTAGGGGGCACCAACAGCCTAAGACTCTATCTCCATCTTCCACCCAAACGTCACTGCCCCAGAGGCGCTGACCCAGAATATTGGAGGGGGCCTGCCAACCCATCTGTTGAGGATTGATCAGGGCTGTTAGAATACTCCAGGCTGCTCCTCCTCTCCTCCCCTCCCATTCTTCTAGAATCTTCTGCAAGTTTTCAGAAGTAGGGGAAAGTATTAGAGATGCTGCCTGTGAGTCACACGACACCAGTCTCCCCGAGTCACTCAAACCCTGACCCAGATAAAAACACAGGCTTGGGTGCCAACCTAGCCTAACAATTTACCTACTCTATCAACAAAAATCCTATATAATACATTGTATACATACAGGATCCGTTCTATAATACATTGTATACATACAGGATCCATTATATAATACATTGTATACATACAGGATCCGTTCTATAATACATTGTATACATACAGGATCCATTATATAATACATTGTATACATACAGGATCCATTCTATAATACATTGTATACATATAGGATTCATTATATAATACATTGTATACATACAGGATCCGTTCTATAACACATTGTATACATATAGGATTTATTATATAATACATTGTATACATGCAGGATCCATTCTATAACACATTGTATACATGCAGGATCTGTTCTATAATACATTGTATACATGCAGGATCCAGTATATAATATATTGCATACATACAGGATCCATTCTATAATACATTGTATACATATAGGATCCATTCTATAATACATTGTATACATACAGGATTTATTATATAATACATTGTATACATATAGGATCCATTCTATAATACATTGTATACATACAGGATTTATTATATAATACATTGTATACATACAGGATCCATTCTATAATACATTGTATACATATAGGATCCATTCTATAATACATTGTATACATACAGGATCCATTCTATAATACATTGTATACATACAGGATCTGGTCTATAATACATTGTATACATATAGGATCCATTCTATAATACATTGTATACATACAGGATCCATTATATAATACATTGTATGCATACAGGATCCATTCTATAATACATTGTATACATATAGGATCTGTTCTATAATACATTGTATACATACAGGATTTATTATATAATACATTGTATACATATAGGATCCATTCTATAATACATTGTATACATACAGGATTTATTATATAATACATTGTATACATACAGGATCTGGTCTATAATACATTGTATACATATAGGATCCATTCTATAATACATTGTATACATACAGGATCCATTATATAATACATTGTATGCATACAGGATCCATTCTATAATACATTGTATACATACAGGATCCATTCTATAATACATTGTATACATACAGGATTTATTATATAATACATTGTATACATATAGGATCCATTCTATAATACATTGTATACATACAGGATTTATTATATAATACATTGTATACATACAGGATCCATTCTATAATACATTGTATACATACAGGATTTATTATATAATACATTGTATACATACAGGATCTGTTCTATAATACATTGTATACATATATGATTTATTATATAATACATTGTATACATACAGGATCCATTCTATAATACATTGTATACATACAGGATTTATTATATAATACATTGCATACATACAGGATCCATTCTATAATACATTGTATACATACAGGATTTATTATATAATACATTGTATACATACAGGATCCATTCTATAATACATTGTATACATACAGGATCCGTTCTATAATACATTGTATACATACAGGATCCATTCTATAATACATTGTATACATACAGGATCCAGTCTATAATACATTGTATACATACAGGATTTATTATATAATACATTGTATACATACAGGATCCGTTCTATAATACATTGTATACATACAGGATCCATTCTATAATACATTGTATACATACAGGATTTATTATATAATACATTGTATACATACAGGATCCGTTCTATAATACATTGTATACATACAGGATCCGTTCTATAACAAATAGATAAATAAAGTTGCGCTACGAGACTAGTTTCTTAAAAGTAAAGTGAATGCTTGAAGAGGAATTACTAAGGAAATTCTTAAAGGGTTGAAGCTGCCTATGCCTAGATCCTCCACCCTTAAGTAAAGGAGGAGGTGAAAAATAAAGAATTAAAAATAAGCTATGGCGCAAAAAACCCTGTGCTTGTGCAACTCTGTGCATACAAATGTGTGCTTAGGATATAACCGTACTAGCAAAATATTGCTTATCTATATCTATATAAAGTGCTGGTGCTGCCGTACTGTGCAGTGCTACATATATATTCTATTAGTATTATAGATATTACATACATGAAAAAATTCCAAATGAACAAGAAATTACAATTATGCAAAATTGCTGTGTAAAAGTGCAAATCAACAGTCCTATATAAAATCGTGCAACAACCTGTGCAAAAAATACAAGAAATGTGTGTAAAAAAAAAAAAAAAAAACACATTGTATACATACAGGATTTATTATATAATACATTGTATACATACAGGATTTATTATATAATACATTGTATACATACAGGATTTATTATATAATACATTGTATACATACAGGATCCATTCTATAACACATTGTATACATACAGGATCTATTGTATAATACATTGTATACATACAGGATCTATTATATAATACATTGTATACATACAGGATCCGTTCTATAATACATTGTATACATACAGGGTATATTATATAATACATTGTATACATACAGGATCTATTGTATAATACATTGTATACATACAGGATCTATTATATAATACATTGTATACATACAGGATCCGTTCTATAATACATTGTATACATACAGGATATATTATATAATACATTGTATACATACAGGATCCGTTCTATAACACATTGTATACATACAGGATATATTATATAATACATTGTATACATGCAGGATCCGTTCTATAATACATTGTATACATACAGGATTTATTATATAATACATTGTATACATACAGGATCCATTCTATAATACATTGTATACATACAGGATATATTATATAATACATTGTATACATACAGGATCCATTCTATAATACATTGTATACATATAGGATTTATTATATAATACATTGTATACATACAGGATCCATTATATAATACATTGTATACATACAGGATCCATTCTATAATACATTGTATATATACAGGATTTATTATATAATACATTGTATACATACAGGATCTGTTCTATAATACATTGTATACATATATGATTTATTATATAATACATTGTATACATACAGGATCCATTATATAATACATTGTATACATACAGGATTTATTATATAATACATTGTATACATACAGGATCCATTCTATAATACATTGTATACATACAGGATCCATTATATAATACATTGTATACATACAGGATCCGTTATATAATACATTGTATACATATAGGATGAATTATATAATACATTGTATACATATAGGATGAATTATATAATACATTGTATACATACAGGATCCATTCTATAATACATTGTATACATACAGGATTTATTATATAATACATTGTATACATACAGGATTTATTATATAATACATTGTATACATACAGGATCTGTTCTATAATACATTGTATACATATAGGATTTATTATATAATACATTGTATACATACAGGATCCATTCTATAATACATTGTATACATACAGGATCCATTCTATAATACATTGTATACATACAGGATCCATTCTATAATACATTGTATACATACAGGATCCATTCTATAATACATTGTATACATACAGGATCCATTATATAATACATTGTATACATACAGGATTTATTATATAATACATTGTATACATACAGGATCCATTCTATAATACATTGTATACATACAGGATCCAGTCTATAATACATTGTATACATACAGGATTTATTATATAATACATTGTATACATACAGGATCTGTTCTATAATACATTGTATGCATATAGGATGAATTATATAATACATTGTATACATACAGGATCCATTCTATAATACATTGTATACATACAGGATCCATTCTATAATACATTGTATGCATATAGGATTTATTATATAACACATTGTATACATACAGGATCCATTATATAATACATTGTATGCATACAGGATGAATTATATAATACATTGTATACACACAGGATCCATTCTATAATACATTGTATACATACTGGATTTATTATATAATACATTGTATACATACAGGATCCATTCTATAATACATTGTATACATACAGGATACATTCTATAATACATTGTATACATACAGGATCCATTCTATAATACATTGTATACATACAGGATCCATTCTATAATACATTGTATGCATATAGGATTTATTATATAACACATTGTATACATACAGGATCCATTATATAATACATTGTATGCATACAGGATGAATTATATAATACATTGTATACACACAGGATCCATTCTATAATACATTGTATACATACAGGATCCATTTTATAATACTTTGTATATATACAGGATCCATTCTATAATACATTGTATACATACAGGATCCATTCTATAATACATTGTATACATACAGGATCCATTCTATAATACATTGTATACATACAGGATCCATTCTATAATACATTGTATACATACAGGATCCAGTCTATAATACATTGTATACATACAGGATTTATTATATAACACATTGTATACATACAGGATCCATTATATAATCCATTGTATACATACAGGATCCATTATATAATACATTATATACATACAGGATCCATTATATAATACATTGTATACATACAGGATCCATTCTATAATACATTGTATACATACAGGATCTATTGTATAATACATTGTATACATACAGGATCCATTATATAACACATTGTATACATACAGGATTTATTATATAATACATTGTATACATACAGGATCTATTGTATAATACATTGTATACATACAGGATCTGTTCTATAATACATTGTATACATATAGGATTTATTATATAATACATTGTATATATACAGGATCTATTGTATAATACATTGTATATATACAGGATCCATTCTATAATACATTGTATACATACAGGATTTATTATATAATACGTTGTATACATACAGGATCCATTATATAATACATTGTATACATACAGGATCCATTATATAACACATTGTATACATACAGGATCCATTCTATAATACATTGTATACATATAGGATTTATTATATAATACATTGTATACATATAGGATGAATTATATAATACATTGTATACATACAGGATCTGTTCTATAATACATTGTATACATATAGGATTTATTATATAATACATTGTATACATATAGGATGAATTATATAATACATTGTATACATATAGGATCCATTATATAATACATTGTATACATACAGGATTTATTATATAATACATTGTATACATACAGGATATATTATATAATACATTGTATACATACAGGATCCATTCTATAATACATTGTATACATATAGGATTTATTATATAATACATTGTATACATACAGGATCTGTTATATAATACATTGTATACATACAGGATTTATTATATAATACATTGTATACATACAGGATTTATTATATAATACATTGTATACATACAGGATCCATTCTATAACACATTGTATGCATATAGGATTTATTATATAATACATTGTATACATACAGGATCCATTATATAATACATTGTATACATACAGGATCCATTCTATAACACATTGTATGCATATAGGATTTATTATATAATACATTGTATACATACAGGATATATTATATAATACATTGTATACATACAGGATCCATTCTATAATACATTGTATACATATAGGATTTATTATATAATACATTGTATACATACAGGATCTGTTATATAATACATTGTATACATACAGGATTTATTATATAATACATTGTATACATACAGGATCTGTTATATAATACATTGTATACATACAGGATTTATTATATAATACATTGTATACATACAGGATTTATTATATAATACATTGTATACATACAGGATCCATTCTATAATACATTGTATACATACAGGATCCATTCTATAATACATTGTATACATACAGGATTTATTATATAATACATTGTATACATACAGGATCCATTCTATAACACACTGGATCTTTTTCTCCTTGCTAGAGGAGAAATGTGTAAACAAAGTTGTGTTCAATAAAAAATAAAAAAAGATAAAAAAAAGAATAAGGAAAACCCAGCTAGATCAGGATTTGAAGTGGGTCAGTATCGGGGTAAGAATTAGGATTCAGGTTAGGGTCAAGGGTCATGGTCAGAGATAAAGGTCAGGGTCAGTGTATTTTTAGGTAGCATTAAAAAAAAGTATTTTTCAATTTAGCGTTGGTGTGTTTGCTGTAGGAAAAAAACCCCAAAATGTGCACTATTGTTTCTGGTCTGTACTACGGGTACATACAACAACTAAGCCCTTGTACACACGGGTCGGACATTCTGACAACCAAATCCGTTGGATTTTGTCCGACGGATTTTGTCTGAAACTGTTGCATACACACGGTTGGACAAAGTTGTCGGAAAATCCGATCGTACGTAACGTGATGACGTTATTTCGTTACGACGGGACTACGTTCAGGCTAGTAGCCAATAGCTTTGGTCTAGGAATTTGATCTGAGCATGCGTGGCACTTTGTCCGTCGGAGTAGGCTACACATCATCGGAGTATGTCCGATCGGATCACGTTGTCGAAAACAGTCCGATGGAGACCACACATAGTCGGATTATCCAACAATACGGTCCTATCGGACACATTCCGTCGGAATCTCCGACCGTGTGTACAAGGGCTAACATACACATATGTGGTATCGCTGCGATAAGGAGAAAGAAATTGTATTATTATTTTTTTATTTTTATTTTTTTGTTAGGTGGTCTTGGTAATAGCAAGAAAAATCTACCTAAATTGAAAAAAATATATATTTTGATAATAAAAAAAACATGGTATAGCCCGCCTGGTAGTTGGGATGATATGTACTTATTCACTAACACATGTCAAAGTTGCAAAACTGTGTTTAGGCGTTACGAATGTCACGAAGGGTTTCCCAGACATCCACAGAGTATTTGGCAGTCTGGGAAAGTTGTAATGTGGCCCTCCCGGGGTGGGGGTGGGGAGGTTACATGTGGTTTCTATTAATTAGTATAAGTAGACATCAGCGGGATGGGGAAGGGGGTTGCGGTGGCCGTTTGCCAATCTCCAGCTGATTGCCTGACAATCCCAGAGGAAGTATCACTGGGGTGAAAGTGTCTGTAAATTATAAGCATAAAAGGAAATAACATTTTTCATTAGCTGATGTCTGTACTGGCTGTGAAGTGCGGTCATGCGTCTTCCCAATTCTGGCTCCTGCAGAAAGGGGAATCACCACACAGAGCGCAGAGATCCCGGGGAAGACACCTATGGAAACCCACACAGCCAAAACCAACACTGATCAGAAGAAGGGAAATCCAGTGCCCGTTACAACTTCGCGGCACTGCGTTATTCCAACTGACAATTGCGCGGTCATGCGGGACGCTGCACCCAAATGCATTTTTTGTCTTTTTTTTCCCCCACAAATAAAGTTTTCTTTCGGTGGTATTTGATCACCTCTGCGATTTTTTATTTTTTTTGCGCTATAAACAATAAAATAAAAAACAACAATTTTGAAAAAAAATATATTTTTCACTTTATGTTATAAAACACACCCAATAAAAAAAATATACAAAAATCGATTTTCTTCATCAATTTAACCCAATATGTATTCTGCTACATATTTTTATTAAAAAAATCCCAATAAACGTATATTGATTGGTTTGTGCAAACGTTATAGCGTCTAAAAAAACTACTGTGAGTCACCCCCTCAATCTCCGGGGGGTGCTGTTTGCCTATGGCTCTATGTCTGTTTGCACTCACCGCACACCATTCACCTTCTCCAGAGGGAGCAGGGGCAGCAGTGCTGGTGTCCTAACACATGTCCCCCATCTGATAGTATCCGCTGTGTACTGCGCATGCACAGTACACAGGACAACCACATTCCGAAAATAGCTAAAGATGAACGGCGCCTGCGCCGCGAGTCCAGGTTCTAGCCCCGCCATCCAAGTGGACATAGAGTTAGAATAAAAAGAGCTGAGCGCAGCGAGGCCGAGCCCGAAGCGTGGCGAGCGAAGCAAGCCCGCGAGGGGCCCTCTAATATGTGCAGCCCTATGTGCACTTGGATGGTGGGGCTTGCACCTCGACTCACGGCGCAGGCGCCGTTCATCTTCGGAGATTTTCCGAATCTCCTTCTGCTCTGTACTGCGCAAGCGATGCGCCTGCGCAGTACGGGGCGGACACTTTTAGATGGCCAGACACTATATGTCAGAACACCGGCAGTCTTCCTGGCCAGTGGTCTTTTTCTACTAGAGAGGGGTGAGCAAGGTCCTGCCCTATCACCCCCCCCCGAAATCCTCCTAGATGGGGGTCTTCCTGTAACTAGAGGGGAGTTCCTATCTTCCTGGATGGAGATCCCCTCTTGTCACCCCCCTGCAGTCCTCCTAGCTGGGGGTCTTCTATAACTAAAGGGGAGTTCCTATCTTCCTGGATGGGGATCCCCTCTTATCCCCCACCTGCAACCCTCCTAGTTGGGGGTCTTCTGTAACTAGAGGGAAGTTGCTATCTTCCTGGATGGGGATCCCCTTGTATCACCCCCCTGCAGTCCTCCTAGATGGGGGTCTTCCTGTAACTAGAAGGGAGTTCCTATCTTCCTGGATGGGGATCCCCTCTTGTCACCCCCTTGCAGTCCTCCTAACTGGGGGTCTTCTATCTTCCTGGATGGGGATCCCCTCTTACTTCCCACCTGCAATCCTTCTAGCTGGGGGTCTTCTATAACTAGAGCGGAGCTCCTAACTTCCTGGATTGGGATCCCTCTTATCACCCACCTGCAATCCTCCTAGCTGGGGATCTTCTATAACTAGAAGGGAGTTCCTATCTTCCTGGATGGGGGTCTCCTATTATCACCCCCTGCAGTCCTCTTAGTTGGGGGTTTTCTATAACTAGATGGAAGTTCCTATCTTCCTGGATGGGGATCCCCTCTTATCACCCCCCTGCAATCCACCTAACTGGGGGTATTCTATCTTCCTGGATGGGGATCCCCTCTTATCACCCACCTGCAATCCTTCTAGCTGGGGGTCTTCTATAACTAGAGCAGAGCTCCTAACTTCCTGGATGGGAATCCCCTACTATCACCCCCTGCAGTCCTCCTAGTTGGGGGTCTACTATAACTAGAGGGGAGTTCCTACTTTGTTTACTATGCTTCAGCTTGTGAATATATGGGGAATCTCTTTACAGAGACTTTTATTCATTTATACACAGTGCAGCTGAGGCTGCAGAGAAAGGCAATGAGGACTATATGTCTTCAGTTACTTTCTTTGTCTCAAAAGACTGACGGGGAGATTATGCTGGGGGACAAATTGACCTGGGAGAGGGAAGGATTATACTGAGTTACAGACTACCTATGGTGTATTTACCGAGCTACAGACTGATCTGGGGGGATTATACTGCAGGACAGACTGGGGTACCCTGGGGTACAGATTGACCTGGGGGAGATTACACTGGAAGACAGACTGACCTGTGGGAATAATACTGGGAGACAGACTGACCTGAGGTGATTATACTGGAGGACAGACTGGCCTGGGGGGCAGACTGACCTGGGGGGGTTGTACTGGGGACAGACTGACCTGGAGGGATATACTGGAGGACATACTGACCTTGGGGGATTATACTGGGAGGCAGACTGACCTGGGGGGTTGTACTGGGGGACAGACTGACCTGGGGGGATTGTGCTGGGGGACAGACTAACCTGGGAGGATTGTACTGGGGGGCAGACTGACCTTGGGGGATTGTACTGGGGGACAGACTGACCTGGGGGGATTGTGCTGGGGGACAGACTAACCTGGGAGGATTGTACTGGGGGGCAGACTGACCTTGGGGGATTGTACTGGGGGACAGACTGACCTGGGGGGATTATACTGGGGGACAGACTGACCTGGGGGGATTGTACTCGTGGACAGACTGACCTGGGGGGATTGTACTGTGGGACAGACTGACCTGGGGGGATTGTACTGGGGGACAGACTGACCTGGGGGGATTGTACTGGGGGACAGACTGACCTGGGGGGTTGTACTGGGGGACAGACTGACCTGAGGGGCTTGTACTGGGGGACAGACTGACCTGGGGGGGTCTGTTCTGGGGGACAGACTGACCTGGGGGATTGTAATAGGGGACAGACTGACCTGGGGGGATTGTACTGGGGGTAGACGCGCCTGGAGCGGATTGTACTGAGGGACAGACTGACCTGGGGGGATAATACTGGGAAACCGATTGACCTAGGGGGATAATACTGGGAAACAGACTGAACTGGGGGGTTATACTGGGGGACAGACTGACCTAGGGGGATTGTACTGGGGGACAGACTGACCTGGGGGGATTGTACTGGGGGACAGACTGTCCTGGGGGGTTGTACTGGGGGACAGACTGACCTGAGGGGGTTATATTGGGGGACAGACTGACCTGGGGGGTCTGTTCTGGGGGACAGACTGACCTGGGGGATTGTACTAGGGGACAGACTGACCTGGGGGGATTGTACTGGGGGTAGACTGGCCTGAGGCGGATTTTACTGGGGGACAGACTAACCTGGGGGGATAATACCGTGAATCGACTGACCTAGGGGGATTATACTGGGGGACAGACTGACCTGGGGGGATGAGACTGGGGGACAGACTGACCTGATGAGATTGTACTGGGGAAAGACTGACCTGGGGGATTGCACTGGGGGACAGACTGACCTGGGGGGTTGTACTGGGGGACAGACACACCTGGGGGGATTGTGCTGGAGACAGACTGACCTGAGGTGACTGTACTGGGGACAGACTGACCATGGGGGACTGTTCTGGGGGACAGACTCACCTGTGGAGGATTGTCTTGGGGGGCAGACTGACTTTTTCGAACACACCCACTTTTCATCACGGCAGCGCATTACTACTCTTCTTGGGACACCCAAAAGGGTGTCCCAGGTATTTTACAATTCTATAGTGTATACTGCAAAAAAATAAAAAATAAATTGCTGTGCGCCGCTAAAGTGTTTCGGATTTGTCTTGACAAAAAAGTGGCAAACCTAGTGCCAGTGGACATGGAGTACACGGTACCCGCCACTGGGCTCCCGCCGTGTATAATCACAGTGGGAGCGGGTCACCTGCGGCGCACGCACGTGTCCCAGACCCGGAAGTGTCAGATAACATACCAGTTACATGATTTGGCACAGAGTGGCCGCCCTGCCACAGTATATGTACGGGGGGCGGCCCGCAAGCGGCTAACACAGCTGCGGTGTTTTCTGGATAGCCGTTCACTGACCGGCTCTCTTTGGTGCCTGCAATTTACTATAAAACCCATATCCAGACAAAAAGTCATCTTTACACACAAAAGTACATTTTTTTCAAATTCATGCAAAAGGTAACTAAAGGTTTGCAGAGAAAACATACAATAAGAGGAAGCAGATTTGTCACATTGATACATTTATTACCTCGAAGAGCATTACACATCCCAAAACATACACAAAGGAAAAGGACTAGGAACGGAATGCGGTCCCGTGTTCCCGGTGCAGGAAAACATTAACCTCCAGCTATACAATACAAAGGAAAAGGTAAGGTATACCACAGAATTCTATCTACTACAAGGACACTAGGTGACCAGCAAGTATAGTGAGGCCTGGGGCGAAAGGAAAAAGAGAAAGTAGTGCAAGGGTCGGGCATGACAGTGTGTAGAGGGGAGACAACCCCTAAAAAAAAGCAGGGAAGTTTGCAAGGAAGGGGATGGTACAGATTGGTAAATGAGCAGAGTGGGAGGGGCGTTGTTGATTTAAGTATCCCGCCTCCTGCCATTCTTTGGGCCAACGCTCCGCACTCCACCAACCCCCCAAAAATGCCAAATAGCCGGTAGATGCGGCCGCATCCATATAAAGTTCCAAGTCATAATTGCTGACCGGCCCCTCCATCCAGATGGACCGCCCATTGCCCATAAATGCCCGCCAAACCTGCAGGTCATCCCTATGCTCCCTATTCAGTCTGATGAAATACCTGGGTGAAGTGACCCCAGCCGTGGCGGCCGACAGCCGTCGACAAAAAAAACTCTGCCCATAGGCATAATACGGCATGCAAAATTGAGCTTGCCTAGTAGAGACTGCAGGTCCCGTAGTTGGATCCTATATTTCCCTGCCGATCTTATGTTTCTGATAACCTCCGCGGGGGCCTTCCGTCTTGTCAGCCGCAAGAGGTATGCCAAAACGCTCCGCTATGTGCTGCACTGTAGCCAGCAGTACTCCGCATAACCTGGAAGATGGGGGGCTACACAGAGAAAGTCATCCGGGTAATGAATGACTGAATTGACGCCTGCCACGTCCCGTACTACCCACTACAAAATAGAACGAAAAGTCTTAAAGAATGAGCATGAGATGGAACAACCCATAGGCAGGCATAGCTCCACGTAATAGGCCCCCAACCATCTGCAACCCAGGAGATGAAAACTGCGCGGGTGAAAAGGGAGTAAGCGAAAGGCCGCTTCTATACCTGTTTTGGCCATAAGGGCCCCTCTTCCTTATCGCCGAACCCAACACATGGCAGCATTGAATGAAGTATACGATACTGCACATGTCTTGGGGTCGATGGCATCATTAACAGAACCCCCCCCCATTTGGAAACAAGAGGTGGTGTATTAACCGGAACTTATTGGGCTCCTTCGGAATGACGCCCAACGGGGACACCACTAAATTCTCCAAAGGGGAAAGCAGAAAGGGGCCGCCCATGCTGCCCATTGACACTTCCTTAGCGAGCTACTCAGAAAACACTTTGGAGTTTTCACCCCTTGTTTCTCTCTTTACTTGGTGCAAGTCTTAAAATGTAACCCCCCCCCCTCCCTTTTATGATATTAATTATTACTTCATTTATTAAATCTTTTAGTCTTTTTCCAACACACCCCCGTGTCCGCCCCCAGGGGGAACACCCAGTTCAGGGTGCAGGGCCGTTTTTAAGGCAGGGCAAAAGGGGCAGCTGCCCTGGGCCCTGTCATTGTTGGGGGGCCCAAAACAGCTGCCTCATACTTGCCAAGTTGCCAACTATCCAGGTTTAAATTCCCTTGTCCCTTGAAGTTTTATTCCTGTTTTGTGTCCCAATATCTCAGTGTGAAGTGCTGGTACTAATACTGCCCAGCTCTGCCTTATTGTTGTGTACAGATGACTCACCTGCAGACCCTGTGTTTACATGTAAATAACCGGCATTCATATGTAAATTGCGGTGACAATACTAGAGTAAATAGCTGCGGCTGGCGGCATTGATATGTAAATAAAGGCATCATTCCTATGTATAGCATGCTCCCCTGCTGTGAGGAGGTGATGTGCTGTAACCTCTAGCAACGCATCAGTGAGCCGCAATGTGTGCTGTAACCTCTAGCAACTAGTCAGTAAGCAGTAATGATATGCTGTAACTGCTGGCAACCAATCGCAATTGCTGCCTGATCTGATATGGAAAACTGATTTTAAGTCTAGCTGCTATTTATTGTATGTCTCAGAGTAGGTGGAGAAGGAAATTGCATGGGTGGGGGCCCCAAGAAAATTTTTGCCCAGGGTCCAATCTATATTAAAGACGGCCCTGTCAGGGTGTCTCAGCTATGCCATCTGTTGCCCTTTTGGGCTCTTGTTGGTGAGTCGCACTGGTTTAACTTAATACTCCAATGCTATCATGTAGTTGCTGTTTGATTCATTGTTATTATAATTCTGTATTGTATTGCTCTTAGATGCGTGGGTTGACGCCTCCTGAGGAAGCGCCACTGGCTGCGAAACTAGTCGAGGTCCACGTCTATACCAACACCACTTGTACCGACAACTATCTGTGGGGGCCTCCACTAAGGAATTTTTATTGTGTTATTTTTGTAACAATTATTTTGATATTTATGTTATAATTTATCAATGTTGTCTTATATTTTCTAATAAATATTATTTTTATTATTACTTTTCTTTATATTACTGGGTACCGCAACAGTTCAACGTCCTTTGTGTGATTAAGGGCCAATATACATTTGGAGTAGCCCTTGTTCAATCCCCTTTCTTTTTCTCATTATGCAATTTTTAGGATGATGGTACCTAATTTTTAATCCAGTTTTGAGGCAAAACCATCTATCACGATACAAATGCTATAAATGGAGCTGCAGTTCAGTGAGTAAAATAAGTATTTGATCCCCCTACCAACCAACAATAATTCTGCCCCCCACAGACTGGCTACAGGAGGTGCTCATGGGGTACACAGATTTGTCCTGTCTATGTAAGAAGGTTCTCCTAACGTGATCATTGTATAACAGATGTGTCCTGCTAACTCACTACTGCCACCCCCACACCTCCAACTGCTACGTACCCCTAAACTTAACCCCAGAGAATGAGACCACATCAATCTGGAGTAAAACATTGGCCATAGCAGTCAATTATCTTTATTATTAACCACTGGAGACCCGCGCTATAGCCGAATGACGGCTACAGCGCGGATCTCCTTTGCCGGGACTACGTCTATTGACGTCGTCCCGTGCACGAGCGGCCTGCGCGCCCCCGGCGCGCTCTGTGATCGGCGAGTCTATGAGACTCGCCTGATCACCGATCCGTGCAAGGGGTCGATCCCGACCCCTTATCACGTGATCAGCTGTCAGCCAATGACAGCTGATCATGTGATATAACGGAGCCGGTAATCGGCTATTATTCCTCCTCGCGCTGACAGCGCGAGGAGAAAAAAAAAAGCCGATCACCGGCGGCCGTGATCGGGACATCAGTCCCGATCACGGCCAGCCCTGCCAGTGCCCACCTTCCCCCTGCCAGTGCCCACCTGCCCCCTCATAACTAAACATAATAAAAAAATAAGTGCCCCCCCCCGTCAGTGCCACCCAGCAGTGCCCACAGTGCCACCCAGCAGTGCCCACAGTGCCACCCAGCAGTGCCACCCAGCAGTGCCCACAGTGCCACCCAGCAGTGCCCACAATCTGCCTCAACAAGGGTGCTGCACCCCAGTGCCACATATCCATGCCCATCAGTGTTATCTACCAGTGCCCATCAGTGCCCAGCAGTGCCGCCCATCAGTGCCCAGCAGTGCCACCTATCAGAGCCACCTATCAGTGCCACCTGTCAGTTCCCATCAGTCCCATCTATCAGTGGTACCTATCAGTGCCCATCCGTGCCATCCATCCGTGCCACCCATCTGTGCCACCCATCCGTGCCATCTTATCTGGGCCGATCTTTGCCCATCAGTGCCGCCTTATCTGTGCCCATCGGTGCCGCCTTATCTGTGCCTATTAGTGCCGCCTTAACTATGCCTATCAGTGCCCACCAGTGCAGCCTATCAGTGCCCACCAATGCAGCCTATCAGTGCCCACCAATGCAGCCCATCAGTGCCCACCAGTGCAGCCTATCAGTGCCGCCTCATCAGCGCACTTCAATGAAGGAGAAAAATGACCCGTTTGCAAAATTTTATAACAAACTATTAAACATGATTTATTTTTTATTTTTTTTTTGCATTTTTTTTTGTTTGTTTAGCAAAAAATAAAACTCCGAGCTGTAACTAAATACCACCAAAAGAAAGCTCTATTTGTGGGAAAAAAATGATAAAAATGTCATTTGGGTACAGTGTTGTATGACCGCGCAATTGTCATTCAAAGTGCATCAGCGCTGAAAGCTGAAAATTGGTCTGGGCAGGAGGGGGGTTTAAGTGCCCAGTAAGCAAGTGGTTAAACATTCAAATAATATTAACATAAAATGAACATAACTGTATAAATCAGGGATCCTCAAACTACGGCCCTCCAGCTGTTGCGAAACTACACATCCCATGAGGCATTGTAAAACTCTGACATTCACAGACATGACCGGGCATGATGGGAATTGTAGTTCCTGAACAACTGGAGGGCCGTAGTTTGAAGACCCCTGGGATAAACATTTACTAAGCCACCTCCTCCATTAAATTCCACCTGTTGGTCTTTGCGGGAAAAAAACCCCCAATCTTAACACCAGATCCATTCCGGCACTGCGGTACCTTAAAACACTGACCGCAGTGCCCCCGATAACCAACTTCCAGCTAAAACACCTTTAGCTGGAATACCACCCTGGGGAACCATACCACCGATGGGTCCCAAACTCTTCCAATCCTGGGGTTTAATCCTTCACCCGCAAAGACCAACACCACGCCGCTGCCGCGACATACACTGCTCTGTAACGGAAATGACATGGATTAATAAAACAACATAACCCCCCAATGTAGGGGAGGGAGGGTGGGAAGCTCTTTCCTCCGCGCTGACTGAGCTAGGGAGGAACCACTCCCCCTGCTCAGTGAACTCTGCTCCGCCCCTCCTACGCTTCCCCTCCACTCATAACCCTCCTGTCTTCTTACAAAGCCTGCACACCACCCCGTTAACTCCCGACTAGGGTAGCCAGATACCTTACTACCCAAGCCCAGGGGAGTAACTATAGGGGGTGCAGCAGTCGCGACCGCAACTGGGCCCTGTGATGCAGGGGGCCCATGCAGCCCCCTCTACATATGGCCGGCAGCAGCATAGGCAGCTAGGGGTACCAGTGCACCATGCACACGGGTGGCTGGAGGGTGACTAGCAGAGCTCCATGCTCGACTATCACACTGACTGCTCTTCAGTTGTGCATTCCCCGCATGACCTGTGTCCTCAGCCGGCTCCTCAGAGTACCCCTCTCCTGCTCCATGCATTGCCGCTCAGTCCGATGTCTGTTCTCCCCAGCCAGAGTCCCGCCCCCCCCCCCAAGTCCGGCCCACTCTGCACTGCATACTTCTCCCGGGTAAACAAACTTTAAGCACACAGATGCAGTGAAGCCCTATGAGAGCCCCCCGGAGGACACTGCAGGCTTGTCTGCCAGCCCTCCTCCTCCCCCGTCATACACAGATGATGAAAAGTCTTTCTGGGAGATATGCTGATCGCCCGTCCAGCACACTGGATGGAGCCCAGGCCAACATGGATGAGTGCGCGGCCTACAGCTTGGTCATGGTGAGTGAGAGGACCCCATCCCCCACACACCATTACATACCCCCTCCATTTCTCCCTGGGGACAGGGACCCCTTCTCACTTGGGGACAGGGACCCCCACCTCCCCTGGGGACAGGGACCCCTTCTCACCTGGGGGCAGTAACTTCATCTGTCCTGGAGAAAAGGACCTCATCTCTTCTGGTGGGGACGGGGACCCCATCCTGCCTAGGGACAGTCCCCCAATGGGGCACCTAAAAATTTTAAAAAATAATTAAAAAAAACTACTGATACTAGTGGTGGAACTACAGGGCTCACAAAGGTCATACCTGTGACCACGCCCTGGAGTTCCACCGCCGGACTCAGAGGGAAGGGCCCTGGCTGGGCTTCAGGGGGGCCCTTCATGGTTTCTTGCATCGGGACCCTGAAGGTTCTAGTTACGCCACTGCCCAAGCCCATACACGTTTAACACTTACATTACTTAATATTATATATAAAAAAGACACTGACACCTGCTGGATGAAAATGGCCTGTCCGGCCTTTATTAACAATAACCAAATTCTCAACTTTTATTCAAGATTTTAACCTTTATTACCCATAACCATTTATTATGACTATGTATCTAATCAATCCAACTATCCAGCTTATTAGTTGCAGATCCCTGACGACCCCTTTTTATTTGAGCCTGAAGTCCCATTTTCTGTTGGCATTCGTCCCCAGCCGCCAACTCGCCTCAGGGACTTGCCAACTGACCCCAGACCCCCAACTTATTAACCCGTCAGTCTGGCCAACCGCCAGCCTAACCGGGAGGACTCCATACCTGTTATAGGTCCTAACTTTCTCAATACCTCAACTTAACTGGGTAACTAACTGTTTATCTGCCATCAAGGAACATCCGCAAACCACCAACCACTCACCAGTTGTGCCACCCCTCCTACCCATCTTCAGGGTGGGCGGGCGGGAACTTCTCTCCTATCCTGCTGACTCCGGACTGCTGACCTGCAGCCCCCCCCCCCTTACCACCAATTAACCTATACTCCTCCCTCCCAACATTACTTCAATAAGGTAAGTTCCTATGTTACTAACCACACCTCTAAAACTACTTCTCAGTAAGACTTGCACCCTGTCATGTCTGCACTCTGCCTACACTACGTTACAGCTAAGTGCATGCCTGTCATGCCCGCCCTGTGCTGAGGTCTTTTTCTTTTGCTCTGGGCTTTCTAAAACTCGTTATGTGTATAGAAGACTCCTGTCCACAGAATCTCTTCCCTCCAATCCTCACCATCATGGGGAAGAGCAAAGATCTGTCAGAGGAGGTCGGGGAGAAGATTGGAGACCTGCACAAGGCTGGAATGGGCTACAAGACCATCAGCAAGAAGCTTGGTGAGAGGAGACGACTGTTGGAGAGATTATTCACAAATGGAGGAAATACAAACTAACCATCAATGGTCCTCAGTCTGGAGCTCCATGGAAGATTTCTCCTCATGGGGTGAGGATGGTCATGAGAAAAGTGAGGGATCCGCCCAGAACTACACGGGAGGAGCTTGTGAAGGATCTCAAGGCAGTTGGGACCACAGTCACCAAACAAACCATTGGTGACACAATACACCGCCATGGATTGAAATCCTGCAGCGCCCGCAAGGTCCCCCTCCTCAGGAAAACACATGTACAGGTCCCCCTCCTCAGGAAGACACACGTACAGGTCCCCCTCCTCAGGAAGACACATGTACAGGTTCCCCTCCTCAGGAAGACACATGTACAGGTCCCCCTCCTCAGGAAGACACATGTACAGGTCCCCCTCCTCAGGAAGACACATGTACAGGTCCCTCTCCTCGGGAAGACACATGGACAGGCCCCCCTCCTCAGGAAGACACATGTACAGGTTCCCCTCCTCAGGAAGACACATGTATAGGTCCTCCTCCTCAGGAAGACACATGTACAGGTCCTCCTCCTCAGGAAGACACATGTACAGGTCCCCCTCCTCAGGAAGACACATGTACAGGTCCCCCTCCTCAAGAAGACACATGTGCAGGTCCTCCTCCTCAGGAAGACACATGGACAGGTCCCCCTCCTCAGGGAGACACATGTGCAGGTCCCCCTCCTCAGGAAGACACATGTACAGGTCCCCCTCCTCAGGAAGACACATGTACAGGTCCCCCTCCTCAGGAAGACACATGTGCAGGTTCCCCTCCTCAGGAAGACACATGTACAGGTCCCCCTCCTCAGGAAGACTCATGTACAGGTCTGAAGTTTGCCAATGAAGATCTAAATGATTCAGAGAAGGATTGGGGAGAAAGTTCTGTGGTCAGTTGAGACCAAAATAGAGCTCTTTGGCATTAACTTGACTTGCCGTGTTTGGAGGAAGAAAAATGGTGACTATGACCCCAAGAACACCATCCCTACCGTCACACACGGAGGTGGAACATGATGCTTTGGGGCTGTTTCTCTGATAAAGGTACAGGCCGATTTTGCCACATTGAGGGGCCAATGGACGGGACCATGTATTGTAAAATCATGGATGAGAACCTTCTTCCCTCAGCCAGAACACTGAAGATGTGTTATGGACGGGTCTTCCAGCATGACAATGGCCCAAAACATACCGCCAAGGCAACAAAGGTGTGGTTTAAGAAGAGGCACATTAAGGTCATAGAGTGGCCTAGCCAGTCTCCAGACCTTAATCCTATAGAAAATGTATGGAGGGAGCTGAAACTTCGAGTTGCCAAGCGACAGTCAAGAAACCTTAAAGGATTTAGAGAAGATCTGTAGAGAAGAGAGGACCAACATCCCTCCTGAGATGTGTGCAAACCTGATCACCACCTACAAGAAACGTCTGACCTCTGTGCTTCCCAACAAGGGTTTCTCCACCAACTACTAAGTCATGTTCTGCTTGGGGATCAAATACTTATTTTTCTCACCGAACTGCAACTCCATTTATAAATCATGTGTTTTTTTAAGGATTTTTAGTTGATTTTCTGTCTCTATCATTTAACTACTTGCCGACCAGCTACCACAGTTGCACTGAGGCAGGTTGGCATGGCTGCACGAAGCGCTGTCATTGTACGGTGGCTCTTTAAATCGATATGGCAGGCCTGCAGCATGTCCCCGGGAACTGATGCACTTGGCCGATGGGCACGATGTCTGCAGGGCACCCGCGATCGCTCCTAACAGAGCCAAAACACACAAATCCCGATTCTGTCAGGGGAGGAGAGACAGATCGTGTGTTCCTACTAAGTAGGAGCAGCGATATGTCTCCTCCCCCTGTCAGTCCTATCCCCCCCCACAGTTAGAACACGCTAAGACCTCTTTCACACTAGAGGCATTTTTCAGGCGCTACAGCGCTAAAAATCGCACCTGCATAGTGCATGAAAAAAGCCTCAGCTGCAAACAAAGTGTGAAAGCTCGAGTGCTTTCACACTGGGGCGCTGCGCTGGCAGAGCGCCACAAAAAGTCCTGCCAGTAGCTTTTTTGCAGCGGTGGAGGAGCGGTGAATACACTGCTCCTCCACCGCTCCTGCCTATTGAAAACAATAGGACAGCGCCGCCATACCGCCGGCAATGCGCCACTGCAGCGGCATTTTGTGGGTGGATTTAACTATTTTTCGGCTGCTAGTGGGGGTTAAAACTGGCCCGCTATCGGCTTAATAGCGCTGCTAAAACGATAGTAAAGCGGCATTAAAAATAGCGCCGCTTTACCGCCGACACCCGGGTGCTTTCAGTGTGAAAGCACTCTAAGGGAACACATTTAACCCCTTGATCGCCCCCTAGTGTTAACCCCTTCCCAGTCAGTGACATTTATACAGTAATCAGTGGCTATTTTCAGCTCTGATCCCTGTATAAATGTCACTGGTCCCAAAAAAGTGTCAAAAGTGTCTGATCTGTGTCGCAGTCCTGATAAAAATAGCAGATCGTCGCCATTGCTAGTAAAAAAATAATAATAAAAATGCCATAAATATATCCCCTATTTTGTAGACGCGATAACTTTTGCACAAGCCAATCAATATATGCTTATTGTGATTTTTTTTTTACCAAAAATATGTAGAAGAATACATATCGGCCTAAACTGATGAAGAAATTTTGTTTAGTTTTTGTTACATTTTTGTAAACATTTTATCATATCTTTCCATGTGACAACACTGAAGAAATGACACTTGTCTACAATGTAAAGTAGTGAGTGTACAGCTTGTATAACAGTGTAAATTTCCTGTCCCCTCAAAATAACTTTTATAAAAACTAACAAAGGTATTTGGTGTCAGATGGTGACAAGTGTGTGTGGGGGCAACCAGGTGAGGAGGACAAAGACAAGTGTGTCTTGTCTACAGTCAGGCATGGTGGTGGGGGTGTCATGGTCTGGGGCTGCATGAGTGCTGCCGGCACTGGGGGGCTACAGATTAGACATGGGCGCCGTCAATAAATTTGTTTCATTCTGTTCAGTTTCGATTCGTAATAAAATTAATTCGTACTTCGTATTTCGTGTCCGAAATTCCATTTAGTTTCGTACGAAATACGAATTGTCGTTAGGTTCGTTAACGTGTACGAACGTTCTTTACGATGAATTTAAAGGCAAAAATATACCTCAATATGACAGTCGATGCTGATGGAAGTTTGGTTTTTATCTGAAATACGAAATTCCGTTGAAGGATTTCCTATCCGAAATACGAAGTTTCATTAGATGAGAAAGAGAGAAGCGGATTGTCTGCCATGCACCGCTGGTCCAGTTTGCGCCTGCTCCTCCTGGGGCTGCTTATTATGAGGGGCTCCCACCATCCCTGTGCTGTGCTGACTTCCTCCTGGGGCTGTACCTCTGCTGTGCTCATTATGAGGGGTTTGCACCATTCCTGTGCTGTACTGACATACTGAGCACAGCAGAGGTACAGCCCCAGGAGGAAGTCAGCACAGCACAGGGATGGTGGGAGCCCCTCATAATGAGCACAGTAGAGGTACAGCCCCAGGAGGAAGTCAGCACAGCACAGAGATGGTGGGAGCCCCTCATACTGAGCACAGCAGAGGTACAGCCCCAGGAGGAAGTCAGCACAGCACAGGGATGGTGGGAGCCCCTCATAATGAGCACAGCAGAGGTACAGCCCCAGGAGGAAGTCAGCACAGCACAGGGATGGTGGGAGCCCCTCATAATGAGCACAGCAGAGGTATAGCCCCAGGAGGAAGTCAGCATAGCACAGGGATGGTGGGAGCCCCTCATAATAAGCATAATGACTGAGTCGTCGTCGATTCGACGACAACTGATCCGAAATCCGAAATTCGTAAACAAAAGTTCGTATTCCGTACAGAATTTGGACACACGGCAATTCGTATTTCGGATCCTCCCGAACATACGAATTTTTGGGAAATTCGTATGAATTTGAGATTCGTACGAAACGAATCGCACATGTCTACTACAGATCATTGAGAGGACCATGAATGCCAACATGTACTGTGACATACTGAAGCAGAGCATGATCCCCTCCTCCCAGAGACTGGACCGCAGGGCAGTATTCCAACATGATAACCACCCCAAACACACCACCAACACCACCACTGCCTTGCTAAAGAAGCTGAGGGTAAAGGTGATGGACTGGCCAAGCATGTCTCCAGACCTAAACCCTATTGATCATCTGTGGGGCATCCTCAAACGGAAAGTGGAGGAGGGGAAGGTCTCCAACATCCACCAGATCTGTGATGTCATCATGGAGGAGGGGAAGAGGACTCCAGTGACAACCTGTGAAGCTCTGGTGACCTCCATGCCCAAGAGGGTAAAGGCAGTGCTGGAAAATAATGGCGGCCACACAAAATATTGACACTTTGGGGCCCAATTTGGAGATTTTCACTTAGGGGTGTACTGACTTTTGTTGCCAGCGGTTTAGACATTAATGGCTGTGTGTTGAGTTATTTTGAGGGGACAGGAAATTGACACTGTTATACAAGCTGTACACTCACTACATTACATTGTAGACAAGTGTCATTTCTTCAGTGTTGTCACATGAAGAGAGAGAAGAAAAGATTTACACAAATGTGAGGAAGAAATCGAAAAATAAATAAATGTGAAAGCACAATGGAGCAGACAAATGGATATAAAGAAGCCCGGGGCTATAATTAATGATTATCTTATTCATAGTAATAGGAAATGTCCCATTCACAGTTGAGACCTGCAGGTTTCCTGGTATTCAAGCAAAAGATCCAGAATACTTCCTTTCTACATAGCAATCCAAATGTATTTATTGCCTCCTCTTCTTGGTACCACTATCTTCTCTATAATCTGTATATGTAAAGCTGCATCACATTTATTAACCACTTGATCTCCAGAAGACTTACCCCTTTCATGACCAGGCCATTTTTTACGATACGGCACTGTGTTACTTTAACTGACAATTGCTGCGTCGTGCGACAATTTACCAAAAATAAAGCTGATGTCCTTTTCTTCCCACAAATAGAGCTTTCCTTTGGTGTTATTTGATCACCTCTGCGGTTTTTATTTTTTGCGCTATAAACAAAAAAAGATAGACAATTAAAAAAAAAATATATAAATATATATTTATGGTGAAGAGCCCTCTGACCGATACGGACAAGGATGATAGACAAGGACAACATAAACTCGCTACCTGAAATGGACCTGAAAGTGTGCCCTGGTCTAACGTACGGTATACCAAAATAAGGGGGCATACCCTAAAATGAAATGAATATGAAATGGGTGAAATGAGTACTCATATGAGGAGTATGCTAGAGTGAAGGCCTGATAAAAGGGGACGGGTGGGCGGGTATCGCGCACCGGAACCGACGAGGAAGATGGGCGGACGGCAGGTTATATACACCACCGGGCTCCTCCCATAATTTCAGGCCACCATACTGGCCTTTCTATTTATGGTGAAGAGCCCTCTGACCGATACGGACAAGGATGATAGACAAGGACAACATAAACTCGCTACCTGAAATGGACCTGAAAGTGTGCCCTGGTCTAACGTACGGTATACCAAAATAAGGGGGCAAAACACTCAGGTAGGGGATGCATTTTATTGAACCAAGATTGTTACTGGGTAAGTTTGACAAAGGCCTGAGCCATCTCAACTTGCGGATTGGGTACATAACGGGCAAAACAGGAGGACTTCCATCTACCCAACTTTTTGATAACGTGGACCGGGACCCCTTGGCGGGAGGCCGTTGAAGCTGCCCCGATGCGAAACGAATGTCCCGAGTAGTGCGCAGGATTGAGGTGAAGGATGCCCAGGAGTATCCTGACATGCTCCATGAACTGGGCTGCGTTGAGAGGTTTGGAGTGAAAGGGGAGAAGTGGGCCAGTCCCTGGTTGATCGGCCAAAAGGGTCAGCAAGCGGGTGAGGACAGCGACCGGACACCAGCGGTTGTGGGTCTTATAGAGATGTATGTCCGTACCTGGGCCAAGCTGATGTGTCTTTGAGACCGCTAAATGTAGGATGAAATGGTCCTCAAACCTTACTAGATGGTGTTTGCACAGCATACGTGCCGAGGGGCTACTGCAGGTAAACTCGCCTGGCCGCAAGAAGCCGTAGAAGGCCAGGTGTATGGCTGCTTGCAGGACGACACTGACATGGAGACCGAAAGGTGAGGAGGCCAGAATGTCTGACATGTCCCTGAATACTTCGCCCGTGATAGGCAGCCGTTTGACGCTGGAAACCGGCCGACGTTTCTGAATGCCGCGCATGAGTGCCCGGACGGCGTGACAGGTGAATAAGGAGGGCTTAGTAGGGTCCTGGAGGGACGTGAAGTGTTGTACCCCGGCCAAGTACAATCGGATTGTGTTGAACGATAATGCCAAGTCCGAATGGCAGTAGGAAAGGAAGGCAAGGACTTGCTTGACCCGGGAGGTCTCTGTATTGTGGGATGATATGAAGCGAGTAAAGGCCCTCCAGGCCGACTGATAGGCCTTGCGGGTATTGTCTGAGAGGGAGTGATCAATAAGTTGAGTCGCTGCTGACAAGTGCGGGGCTAATCCAATGTCAGTTGAGACCAGTCCGGGATAGCTGCAGAAGTTGGTCCGGCTCCGGGTACCTGATCAAAAAACGAAACAAAGTTAAAGCGGGAGAGGGCATCCGCCGCCTGATTAAATTTGCCGGGGATAAAAGAACAATGAAGGTTGAACTGAAACAATAATGAGAGCTGGGTCAGTCGCCGCAGGAAGGACATAATCTGTAGAGATCTGGACCTGCCTTTATTGACAATCTCCGCAGTGGCCAGGTTATCTGTAGAAAAGACCACCGTCTGGCCTGACCAGCTGCGGCCCCAGGTGTGTGCAGCGGCTACAATGGGATATAGCTCAAACAGGGAGGACGTCTCAGTGAAGCCAGGAATAGCCAGTATCTGTGGAGGCCAGGGGGCTGCGAGCCAGAGGTTGCCAAAAATAGCCGCAAAGCCCGTGGAGGCCGCTGCGTCGGTCACCACCCGAGGTGAAAGGGCGGACACGGAGGGGACGAACAGGGATACTCCGTTCCAGGAGGACAGGAATTCCTCCCACATGGCTAGGTCTGCAATAGCCGCGGAATCCAGGTTGAGTACTTGCTCCGGGTCCTGAGAGTGGGATAATAAGGCCAGCAGGCGTGACACGAACGAGCGCCCCTGGGGGATGATGCGCATAGCAAAATTGAGCATACCAAGGAGGGACTGGAGCTGTCTCTTGGTACAAGTCCTGGCATGAGTAAAGTCCCTCAGGACCGTCCTGATGCGGGTCAGTTTATCCGGGGGAAGGCTGGCCTGCATGGTGTTAGTGTCTAGGCTGACCCCGAGAAAGGTGATAGCCTGCGACGGACCCTCCACCTTGTGCTCCGCAATGGGGACATTAAGGTTACTGAAGACTCCCCTCAACTTAGCCAGATCTTGTGGGGGAGAGCCGGGCGGCTCTATCAGCAGGAAGTCATCCAGATAATGAATGACTTCCCGACACTGGGCTACATGTAACAAGATCCAAGCAAGAGCCTGTGCGAAGGTGTCGAAGAGCCAAGGACTACTCTTGGACCCGAACGTGAGCTTAGTGGCAAAGTAGTACTGCTGCCTCCACTTGATTCCATGCCAGCACCAGAGGGAAGGATGGATAGGAAGAAGTTTAAAAGCATTTGAGATGTCGGCCTTGGAGAGCCAGGTACCTGTGCCTGTCTTAAGAATGGCCTGGATGGCCATGTCTACTGATGCATATTTAAGGGAGAACTCCTCAGAGGGAATAAGGGAATTGAGACTGGGGACCGTAGAGGAATGAGGCGCTGACAAATCATAAACCAATCTGAGTTTATTAGAGAACTTGCCCTTGACAAGCCCAATAGGGCTGACTCGCCAGGTGACGAATGGGGGCTGTACGAAAGGGCCGATGACAAAGTCCTGATCTAGTTCAGATTGCAGCAGTTGGTCGATGGCTAGCTCATCCGTGGCTGCTGAGCGGAGGTTCTGGCACTCGTGTGTGGCGTGAGGGAGAGAGATGAGTCCAGTGTGAAAGCCTTCCGTGAAGCCCTGGACGAGGAAGGTGGACAGTGAGGGGGTAGGGTGGCTGGATAGGTAGACGCTAAGCCACGACACATTGAGCCGGCTTAGTCAGGACCTTTTGAGCTGCTTGATCTCGCACATGAGCCGGGGGTGAGCTCTATGACATTGGGTGCACACATGGAGCAGCCTACACTGGCTGAAATTACACGACCCACTGTTATAATTATTGCAGATCGAAGCACCGCCCATGGTCTTAACTGGGCGCCCTAGTTTATCGGTCTGTGGCGGGCGAGCTGGCACTTGCAGGCCCTGAGCGGCCCCCGAGGTAGATGGGCCGACGAAGGGCGGGGCTGCCACTGAGGTAGCGCACCAGGCCGCAGTATGTGTTGCTGACTGGCAGATTGTACACAGAGGGGACCGAAGCCCCGCGAAGTGGCGGCAGAACAGTTCTGTGTCCATGGTGCTCCAATCCGTAGGGGTCTGGAACTGGGAAAGCCTGGCGGCTGCTTTAGCGGAGAAGGATCGGTGGTAGTCATAAAAAGAAGATCCGCCGTATTTGTAGCCCAGGTCAACTACCACATGGAGGTACCGATCCAGCTCCTCCCTCCTGCCAGGGGAGGCTGAGCAAATGATGTCCCTCATCATGCCAAAAGCTAAGGTAAACTCAGTAACTGAGAGCTTCCTATCTAATCTGGGGTCCTTAGCTTTGAGGACCACTGATACGTCCGGTCCTTAGCTTTGAGGACCACTGATACGTCCCCCCAAGTATAGGCCTTATTCTCTGCCAGCTCATGAATTGAGATCAGCAGGGAAGCCAAATTGACGTCCTTTCCCTCTAAGATGTCCTTCCTGATGTTTGCTGACACCATATGAGATGGGTACACTATTGGTGCAGCTCCGGGGATACCTGCAGGAGGGCTCACAACTGGTAGGGATGCTGGTACAGGCGGAGAAACAGAGGGTTGGGTCTCGAGGAGGGCTACTCGGCCCTGCAGATCTGTCATCGAGGTCGTGATGGATGACACCAGGGTGTGGAGCTGGGAGATAGAAGAGGCGATGGAGCCTAAGGAGGCCTGCTGAGTAGAAGCCTCCACCGCCGCGGGAGGAGGAAACAGGAGCCGGAAAAGCTCTGCCTTTCTGGCTGTTGCTGGAAAGGGGACACCCCTGCGTCTCAGCTCGGCTGTTAGCCTGGGAATGGTCCAAGCTCTGAAGGCCCTTTGGCTGCCATTCTCTGAACCGGATGGAGACAATGGAGCCGTGAGGTCCTCGCTGCCGGCCTGGGACATGGTGGCGGAAATTGGGTCTGACGAGGCCACAAGCCCTCTGATGCGAGTCTTTCTCCTAATACGGACCTATAAGGGGTGAGATGGATTACAACTGGTTGGAGACTCCCAAAGAAATACCTGTTTCAAAGAAGGCAGCTTTGCTGAAGGGCGTTTCCCCGCTAGATGATTATGCTTACCTAAGAAGGCACCGTCTGACCAGGTGCAGGCTGGACCTACTGAACTCGACTGACCTGAGGAGATGAAGGTGAAGTTTGTTTGAGACTCCCACCTGACGAAGGCTAGCTAACAGTGGAAGTGAGACGTCACACACGAGATAAACGACACCAAAGAAGGAAATAACTTTTTCCTCTTTCCCACCCCCCTGAATCGCCCCCCCCCCCTTTTTTTTTTTTTTTTTTCCCCCTTTTTTTTTTTTTTTCCTTCCCCCCCCTTTTTTTTTTTTTTTTTTTAGTGAAATGAGGCTGATGAGCAAGGCCCCCCGATAAGAATCCAACGTTGAAGAATCAACTGGACTAGAAGCGGGAAGTAATACGTGACCGTGAAATGAGTGAATCTGCCATGACAGAGATCCGAATCGCCATGCCACAAACTTGCGACCGAGCACGAAACGGAACCTGGAGCATGTACTGAAATGAGGCCATTCCTGGGGCAGGCCGGAACGAATTTGGTCCATGAACATGACTATTCGTACCGGAACGTGATAGGTGAAATGAAATGAAACCCATGACAAAGACTGGAATCAGACGACGAGCCCATGCACCTAACAAATGAATCCCGTCTTTGGAGCATGTACTGAAATGAGGCGTAGCAGCTGGGCACACCGGAACGAATCGGTGCATCAAATAAATGCAACGAGATTCGAATCGGAGTGTAATAAGTGACAGAAATGATATCCCATGACAGAGACAAGATTCAACGACTGGACTGACGGTAGCAAATAATGAATCCGTCTCTGGCGCATGTACTGAAATGAGGCGTAGCAGCTGGGCACGCCAGAACGAATCGGTGCATAGTAACATGCGACAGGATTCGAATTGGAGTGTAATAAGTGACAGAAATGATATCCCATGACAGAGACAAGATTCAACGAGTGGACCGATGGTAGCAAATAATGAATCCGTCTCTGGCGCATGTACTGAAATGAGGCCATTCCTGGGGCACGCCGGGACGAATTGGTCCATGAACATGACTATTCGTACCGGAACGTGATAGGTGAAATGAAATGAAACCCATGACAAAGACTGGAATCAGAAGACGAGCCCATGCACCTAACAAATGAATCCCGTCTTTGGAGCATGTACTGAAATGAGGCGTAGCAGCTGGGCGCACCAGGACGAATCGGTGCATAGAGGAATGCGACAGGATTCGAATTGGAGCGTAATAAGTGACAGAAATGATATGCCATGACAAAGACAAGAATCAGGGACCGAGCGTGAACCTGCAAGTGATTCAGTCTCTGGAGCATGTACAGAAATGAGGCCGAACCCTGGGGCACTTCAAAGCGAATCGGTGCACCAGCGGTGCGACAGGATTCGCGACGGAGCGCGACTAGTGACAGAAATGATATTGGAGCAGCAGAAATGACTGGGACTGAAATGTTTGAACGAGGTGAAATGAGACACATAACATAATTGCAAGAAATGAAGAGACACATTCGAACTGGAGCAGAGCAAGCGAAACGTGTGGACTGATTGCCTTGTCGTAACAAGCAGTCGGCTGTGGGTCGAACGATTCGACCGCTACAATAGAAATGCACGGGCAGTCGAACGGTTTCGAATGCCGTAGCTGCGAATGAATCGCCTGACGTGGCGTAATCGAACGTGTCGAATGATGACAACGCCTACGTCGAAAGTAGCATACAGTGACAAGCGTACGAGGCCACCGAAACATTCGATATGACAGAACAGAGCGGCTCGTGCGTACAAGCAAAATAACGGTACATCGAAAACGTAATGAAAAGAGGGTGCCGAAGCCCTACCTGCGACAGCCGGCCCGAGCGACAAATTCGATGGGTATAACGACGACGAATCTACGGACGCTGATGGACGAGACGGGATTGTCAAATTGAAGACGAAAACGCGGGAACCGCCGAACAGGCTCGCTGCGTCTGATCTGGATAGTCGGCCCTTGATATCTGACGTATCAGGTATCGCGCACCGGAACCGACGAGGAAGATGGGCGGACGGCAGGTTATATACACCACCGGGCTCCTCCCATAATTTCAGGCCACCATACTGGCCTTTCTATATATATATATATATATATATATATATATATATATATAAATATATAAATATATAAATATATATATATATATATATATATATATATATATATATATATATATATATATATATATATATATATATATATATATGCATATCTGATATAAAACATATCCAATAAAAAAATTAAAAAAGTCGAATTTCTTCATCAATTTAGGCCAATATGTATTCTGCTACATATTTTTGGCAAAAAAAAAAAATCCCAATTGATCGGTTTGTGCAAAAATGATAACTTCTACTAATTATGGGATATATTTATTTATTTATTTTACTAGTAATGGCGGCGATCAGCGACTTATAGCGAGAACCAGTGACACTAATACAGTGATCTGTGCTAAAAAAAAAAAAAAAAGTTGCACTGTCACTGTACTAATGACACTGGCTGGGAAAGGGTTAACATCGTTTGCGATCAAAAGGTTAAACATGTACCTAGTGCCCGTGAGCACATGACCGGTCTCCCCGACGGACTTTTCAGTGGAGTTCCGACGGACTTTCCGAACGAACGGACTTGGCCACACACACAATCGCACCGAAGTCCGACGGATTCGAGTGTGATGACGTACGACCGGACCAGAATAAGGAAGTTCATAGCCAGTAGCCAACAGCTGCCCTAGCGTCGGTTTTCGTCTGTCAGCAGGCATGTACTGGCCATCGGGACTACCGGGAGTTTCCCGGTGGGCCGATGGCTCAGTGGGCCACTCTGATGTAAGGGGGCTGGTGATGGGACACTCTGATGTAAGGGGGCTGGTGATGGGACACTCTGTTGTAAGGGGGCTGGTGATGGGACACTCTGATGTAAGGGGGCTGGTAATGGGACACTCTGATGTAAGGGGCTGCTGATGGGACACTCTGATGTAAGGGGGCTGCTCATGGGACACTCTGACGTAAGGGGGTGCTGATGGGACACTCTGATGTAAGGGGGGCTGGTAATGGGACACTCTGATGTAAGGGGTGGTGATGGGACACTCTGATGTAAGGGGTGGTGATGGGACACTCTGTTGTAAGGGGGCTGGTAATGGGACATTCTGATGTTAGGGGTGCTGATGGGACACTCTGATGTAAGGGGGGTGGTCATGGGACACTCTGATGTAAGGGGGCTGGTGATGGGACACTCTGATGTAAGGGGGGTGCTGATGGGACACTCTGATGTAAGGGGAGTGGTGATGGGACACTCTGTTGTAAGGGGTGGTGATGGGACACTCTGATGTAAGGGGGTTGGTGATGGGACACTCTGATGTAAGGGGGCTGGTGATGGGACACTCTGATGTAAGGGGGGTGGTGATGGGACACTCTGACGTAAGGGGGCTGGTGATGGGACACTCTGATGTAAGGGGGCTGGTGATGGGACACTCTGATGTAAGGGGGTGCTGATGGGGCACTCTGATGTAAGGGAGTGCTGATGGGACACTCTGATGTAAGGGGGGTGGTGATGGGACACTCTGTTGTAAGGGGTGGTGATGGGACACTCTGATGTAAGGGGGTTGGTGATGGGACACTCTGATGTAAGGGGGCTGGTGATGGGACACTCTGATGTAAGGGGGGTGGTGATGGGACACTCTGACGTAAGGGGGCTGGTGATGGGACACTCTGATGTAAGGGGGCTGGTGATGGGACACTCTGACGTAAGGGGGGTGGTGATGGGACACTCTGTTGTAAGGGAACTGGTAATGGGATACTCTGATGTAAGGGGGCTGGTGATGGGACACTCTGATGTAAGGGGGCTGGTGATGGGACACTCTGTTGTAAGGGGGGTGGTGATGGGACACTCTGATGTAAGGGGGATGGTGATGGGACACTCTGATGTAAGGGGGCTGGTAATGGGACACTCTGATGTAAGGGGGCTGGTGATGGGACACTCTGATGTAAGGGGGGTGGTAATGGGACACTCTGATGTAAGGGGGCTGGTGATGGGACACTCTGATGTAAGGGGCTGGTGATGGGACACTCTGATGTAAGGGGGGTGGTGATGGGACACTCTGATGTAAGGGGGCTGGTGATGGGACATTCTGATGTAAGGGGGCTGGTGATGGGACACTCTGATGTAAGGGGGTGGTGATGGGACACTCTGTTGTAAGGGGGCTGGTAATGGGACACTCTGATGTAAGGGGGCTGGTGATGGGACACTCTGATGTAAGGGGGCTGGTGATGGGACACTCTTATGTAAGGGGGCTGGTGATGGGACACTCTGTTGTAAGGGGGTGGTGATGGGACACTCTGATGTAAGGGGGCTGGTGATGGGACACTCTGATGTAAGGGGGCTGGTGATGGGACACTCTGATGTAAGGGGGCTGGTGATGGGACACTCTTATGTAAGGGGGCTGGTGATGGGACACTCTGTTGTAAGGGGGCTGGTAATGGGACACTCTGATGTAAGGGGGCTGGTGATGGGACACTCTGATGTAAGGGGGGTGGTGATGGGACACTCTGACGTAAGGGGGCTGGTGATGGGACACTCTGATGTAAGGGGGTGCTGATGGGACACTCTGATGTAAGGGGGCTGGTGATGGGACACTCTGTTGTAAGGGGGCTGGTGATGGGACACTCTGATGTAAGGGGGTGCTGATGGGACACTCTGATGTAAGGGGGCTGGTGATGGGACACTCTGATGTAAGGGGGGTGGTGATGGGACACTCTGATGTAAGGGGGGTGGTGATGGGACACTCTGATGTAAGGGGGCTGGTAATGGGACACTCTGATGTAAGGGGGCTGGTGATGGGACACTCTGATGTAAGGGGGGTGGTAATGGGACACTCTGATGTAAGGGGGCTGGTGATGGGACACTCTGATGTAAGGGGCTGGTGATGGGACACTCTGATGTAAGGGGGGTGGTGATGGGACACTCTGATGTAAGGGGGCTGGTGATGGGACATTCTGATGTAAGGGGGCTGGTGATGGGACACTCTGATGTAAGCGGGTGGTGATGGGACACTCTGTTGTAAGGGGGCTGGTAATGGGACACTCTGATGTAAGGGGGCTGGTGATGGGACACTCTGATGTAAGGGGGCTGGTGATGGGACACTCTTATGTAAGGGGGCTGGTGATGGGACACTCTGTTGTAAGGGGGTGGTGATGGGACACTCTGATGTAAGGGGGCTGGTGATGGGACACTCTGATGTAAGGGGGCTGGTGATGGGACACTCTGATGTAAGGGGGCTGGTGATGGGACACTCTTATGTAAGGGGGCTGGTGATGGGACACTCTGTTGTAAGGGGGCTGGTAATGGGACACTCTGATGTAAGGGGGCTGGTGATGGGACACTCTGATGTAAGGGGGCTGGTGATGGGACACTCTGATGTAAGGGGGGTGGTGATGGGACACTCTGACGTAAGGGGGCTGGTGATGGGACACTCTGATGTAAGGGGGTGCTGATGGGACACTCTGATGTAAGGGGGCTGGTGATGGGACACTCTGTTGTAAGGGGGCTGGTGATGGGACACTCTGATGTAAGGGGGTGCTGATGGGACACTCTGATGTAAGGGGGCTGGTGATGGGACACTCTGATGTAAGGGGGGGTGGTGATGGGACACTCTGTTGTAAGGGGGCTGGTGATGGGACACTCTGATGTAAGGGGGTGCTGATGGGACACTCAAAATGTAAGTGGGCCGGTCTGGATGAAGTCCAGGGCCAAATTTATGTCCCAGTCCAGCCCTGTCTGTCAGACTAGCATACAGACGAACTGATTTTTCCACTGGACTCGAGTCCATCGGAAAGATTTGAAACACGTTCTAAATCTAAAGTCCGTCTGATTTTTTGTCGACAGCAAAGGTCTGATGAAGCCCACAAACAATTGAATTATCCGACGGATTCGTTCCGTCAGACCTTTGCTGTTCACACACCCCAGACACCGGAAGTGTCGGAAAGTGTCGGATCACCTACTAGATACATGATCTGGCGCAGAGAGAGCGGCCACCCTGCCACAGTATATCTGGGGTGGGGCAGTCATTAAATGGTTAAATTGCTTAGCTATATTTGTGCAGTGATTTTTGTTTCTATAACATACAAATGATCGGGCGGCCGACCTCTCCGTATGCGGGTGTTGCGACCCACATATCGTATGGCAGTGGATCCCCAACCTCAGTCCTCAAGTACCCCCAATGGGCCATGTTTTCAGATTTTCCTTTACTTTACACAGCTGCTTTAACTTAATATCAATGATATGGTATTGATAAGAGCCATTTTATCTAAGGGAAGATTTTTGGCCCGTTGGCCAACTTGGCCCGTTGGGGTTACTTGAGGACTGAGGTTGGGAACCACTGCTGTATGGCACATAATTCACAAGTTGTGACGTCCACCAGATTTCTAGTGCTGCAGCTGATAAAAGAGGAGACCCTATAATCTTTATTAGCACTAGTGGAATGGACAATCTCTATTTTTATGTGAGAACAGCAGGGACATCCATTGATCCCACATTGAAAAGATCCTCCTCTTGCTGGAATGTAAGCTGGGAGACAAAGATCTGCCTCGGGTTTGAGCCCTACCGGAAACAGATCTAATGTCTCTGGATAGTATTTGAGCATAAACGGGATCGTTAAATAAGACTGGCAGATACTTTTGAATTATATTTTTAAGGCTCCATTCACACTTGTGCAACTTGTCATGCAACTTTGGACATCAAAGTTGCATGACAAGTTATTCCCCATAGTTTTCCAATGATAACCATTCATATACGTGCGACTTAAAGTTGCCGCAACGTCAAAGTAGTTCATGCACTACTTTTGGCCTGAGTTTCATGCAACTTGAGGGCCTTGACTTCAATGATAACCCTCAGAAGTTGCACGAGGCCCTGTTCATACTTGCGCGACACTCTGAAAAAGTCCATGCCACACCCAGTGGACGAAACACGTTAGTGCATCCTGCCTGCGCACACTCCATGTCCACCACCACATCTGTTGTCTCCCCTACACAGCCTGTGCTTGACGCTGCCAGCTACCTGTGGGTTCCAGCCTGCTTCGCCATTATCTGAGGCTACCACCCACCCGGCCATCTGCAAGACTTGAGGCTACCACAGCAGGGCCTGAGGCTACAACCCACCCAGCCATCAGCGGAACTCGAGGCCACCGCTGCAGCGCCTGAGGCTACCACCCACCTGGTCATCAGCGGGACTTGAGGCTACCACAGCAGCGCCTGAGGCTACCACCCACCCAGCCATCAGCGGGACTCAAAGCTACAACAGCAGTGCCTGAGGCTACCACCTACCCGGCCATCAGCAGGACTTGAGGCTCTCATCGCAGCGTTTGAGGTTACCACTGACTCACAGCACCACTCAGCCAGTGGATTGGTCCTTGAATCCCAAAGGAAACCATAGAGGAAAGATTCCATATATTCCCCTTCCTCAATGAGATGATGTCAAGATAATGGCCGTAGGACAGGGAATTCTGCCAGTACCCTTCATGGTTGCACCAGGCGCATCCCTGTGCGCATGTGTGCACGTAGGCGCGCATGACAGGAGCACACACATGCACAACAGCGGGAGCGCTAATGCGAGCGGACGCGGACCCTGGCTTGGACCTGACTACTCTCCTGCTCTGCACCTGTACCTTGATCGCCCTCTCGTGTTTGACCCCTGGCTTGGCTACCGACTCCGTTCCTGATTATCCTGCTGTACCTTCATCTCAGACTGATTCCTGTTGTATAGGACCCGTGGCCTGGCTCTGACTCCGTTCTTGGTTGCTCCACGGCTCCATACCTGGGATCTCTCCTCACACGGTTGCCCTACCAACCACACCTGCACACCCCAGCAGCCCTGCTACCAGCTACCCAGCAATAGCACTCGGCAACCCGTGCACCTTTGGGCACCGTACTCCCTGTATCATTCCCAGGGTTACGCTGCACTTAGCCACAAGGGGTGCCCTCTCTGAAATCCGGCCTCACATCCAGGACTTTGACAGATGAACTGTGAGTAAGCAGCTCACTTTGACTTCCCCCACAGGGAACTACCTTATCCTTCTCTAGTGTAACCCTCATTTGAGGGACTGTCTGTAAATTAAGACGCTATGTGACCACTGGTCTAAACCCTGTGTCTTGTCTACCATTAAGACTGCCAGCCTGCCCAGGGTCAAAGAAGATCTCCATACCACATCCTCAGTGGCCCACCAGTAGCTACAGACTAGGCCTTAGGCTCTTGGTGCGAGCAGAAGGCCACACTGTTGTGTATTGCCCGTTACAGGTGGATACCATCGTGGTTCCCTGCCTATATTACTACGCCTTACCTCTTGCTGTACATTTTCTGGTTCCTGATATTCAGTTAATGTGAAGTGGAGCCCAATAGGAACAGATTCTTCCCCAATATCCCTTCAAAGGGAGCTGAGAGCCAACACAACATTGTGACCTGGCACATAGGGGTTTATACCCCCTCCCCCCTGGACACCCAGCAAGATCAGAGGTTTCTTCCAATTTACAACACTCATCATTTGCTTGTAAAAGACTTCTTATCTTTTTCTTACTGGCCTTACTTTCTTACTTACGATTCCTCTACCCTGCAATATCAAAAGCAAATCATCCCTGGGGACATCATCATAGGGCCCTTTTTCTGTTCTTTCCGGCCGGGCAACCAAACTCGCAGCCTCCAAAGAAGCAATCGAACCCGCAGCCTCCAAAGGATAAAGTTGCACCCCCATTTTGCAGGGGAGGTGAAGATATGCCTGCGGATGTAGGGGCCCTTTCTTGATCTACTTGGGCTAATATCTTTCTGGGCGGAAACCGATGAGAAGGCGGGTGGGGGGGTGGTTGTTATTGGACAACCTCCCTTGCTCTGGCTGCCGGAGCTGTGGGGATTAATCTGTCCCTCATTAACACCAAAGGACAATGCTCTTCATCTTCCACCCATAAATACATTATTTCAGATTTTTAACACCAAACAATTCTATACATCCTATTTCATTTGGTCTGATACTCTCTTCCTTCCATTTCAAAGCAGTTGATAACAAGTTCTCAGTAAATCCAATCCATACACTCTGCAAAAGATCTGCCGCACCTTAGTTCCTTCTGGCCTCAACTTACAGCTGAGGCTCTTGGTTGGCCTTTTGTGAAATATAGGTATCGGTTCAGCGGTCCAAGGACCATGCTTGAGGTTTGTATAGTCTGAGGCTGTCATTTTAAGTGTTCCAATGAATGCAGATGGTCCCTAGAAAAGCTGCGACAAAGGGTAGGCAGGAGGGAGGCTGCCCTGGGCACTGTGGTATCATGTGAGGTGGGAGAGCGTTGCAAGGAGATTAGGGGGAAATTTTGGGCTGGGAGTGGTGATTTAGGGGGAATGTGTGTTGGGAGGGGGGATAGGGGGAAGAAAGTGTGTGCTATGAGAGAGGGTTGAGGGGTTATATGTGCTGGGGCAAGGGATTTGGTGTGGGGGGGCGGGTGGCAAAAAAAAAAAATGTGTATTAGGAGGGGAAATTATAGGGGGTAGAGGATTTGTGCTTGGGGGGTGATTTTTTGGGGGTTGGGAAGCAAAACCTTTGCTGGGAGGGGGATTTCAGCAGGGGGGCAGATTTGTACTGTAAGGAGGGGGGATTTATTTTTAGGGGCTAAGCATGCAGTTTAGTTCATAGTTTTTTAGTGGGGGGATTTTTGATGACACGTAATGCTCATCCACTTCCTGCCCGGCCAATAGCAGAATGACGGCCGGGAAGAGGTTCAGTTATCCTGATTGGGTGTCGTATGACGTCCAGCAGGATAACAGCCCAGAGAGCGCCCGCGGGGGCGTGCATCGCGGTGATCGGTGGTGTGGTGTGTCAGTCTGACGCACGCCATCTCCGATCTTGGAGCCATTTATCGGCTTTTCCTCCACTCGCACCGATAGACGCGAGTAGAGGAGGGCCGACCGGCTGATCTCTTGACGGGGGGGGGGGGGGAGTCTGCGCTGATTAATTATGCCACGAGTGGCGGCTCCTGTGCGCATACGCGGGAGTGACGTCATCGCAGCTCAGTCGAATTACAGTGGCGGAGCAGCAAGACCCACCAAGAAGATGGAGGCTCCGTACACAAGGGGACAGCGGTGACATCGCTGGCTCCTGTGTCAGGTAAGTGACACATAATGGACTACTATGCGATGCATAATAGTCCATTATGCTTTACTTTTGCAGGGAATCAAAGAGGAAGTAAACTCATCAGGGTTTACTTCTTCTTTAAATATCTTGGGGGGGGGGGGGGGTTGCAGTTTGGCACGTTTGCCATGCCTGGGCTATAAATGACCTTGTTCCGGCACTGGTCTCTGGTCTTACATTGCACCATCCTGTGTTGCCCCTGCCCTTCCATCTATTTGTCTAAACGTTGGTAAGTTGACACTTTTTCTGTCTTTGATCTATGTGATTGCATGGATATTTGTATATTTATTGTTGTATTTCTATTTATTTAGAAAGCATACCTAAGCTCCTGAAGAAGCTTTTATCTGTGAAACATGTAGAGCTACATCAAGTCTATTCGGGTAATATCGAGCTAAATTTGGGCCTCATCGCTCCCAAGTGTCTCACCAGTACTTCGCTATCACAGTGTGGTTTTTCTTGGCTCTTGTTCTACAACGATCCCTGAGCTTAATGTTTTGATACATGGTTTTATAGTATATTGTTTTCATACCAATCATTTTCTATATGTATTGTGTAATCTAATAAAATGTAAATTTTAACCAGTTTGGTGTCTAAAATGCCCATGTCTTCTTCAACGCTAGCCATTGACAACTATATGATTAAGGACGTGGCACAGTGAAATTTTTTTGTACACCCCCAGTACTACCCTGGGGTGGTGCACCAGTATCTACTCAACTATGCTTTTTCCAACCTTTGGCAGCCCGGTTGCTCTTTTTTGCCCCTATCACCAGGTAATAGAGCTGAGCATATACAGGTACAGTATCTCCGAATTTGTGTAAATCTTTTCTTCTCTCTTTCCATGTGACAACACTGAAGAAATGACACTTGTCTACAATGTAAAGTAGTGAGTGTACAGCTTGTATAACAGTGTAACTTTCCTGTCCCCTCAAAATAACTCAACACACAGCCATTAATGTATAAACCGCTGGCCACAAAAGTCAGTACACCCCTAAGTGAAAATGTCCAAATTGGGCCCAATTATCCATTTTCCCTCCCCGGTGTAATGTGACTCGTTAGTGTTACAAGGTCTCAGGTGTGAATGGGGAGCAGGTGTGTTAAATTTGGTGTTATCGCTCTCACTCTCTCATACTGGTCACTGGAAGTACAACATGGCACCTCATGGCAAAGAACTCTCTGAGGATCTGAAGATAAGAATTGTTGCTCTACATAAAGATGGCCTAGGCTATAAGAAGATTGCCAAGACCCTGAAACTGAGCTGAAGCACGGTGGCCAAGACCATACAGGCTGACAACCACAAGGGGGGGTAGCCGTAGGGATGGCATGACATGTGCTGGACTGCACAGTCGCCGTTTTAATAAAGGTGGTTGGGCTGCTTTAATGAATGGGGGTGGGCGGAGCCACGGCGTCTATTGCATGCTAGCAGCGTGTAATGCTAGCATTCCGAGAGCGGAGGAGGAAGCGTTTTTTGCCCCGGGGGTTGGTTCCAGGTATGGCAGAGTGTGATCTGTTGGGCGGTTCTTGGGGCTTTAGATGAGGAAGTAAGGTACAGGTAAAAAGCCTGTTGTACCCATCCATGGGATGGGGGTGGTTTTATGTACTTCCAGGTTACGAGGGGGTAACCTGGAAGGGTTTAAAAGGGTAGGTCACTGCTACAGTTGGTTATAGCCTCCGAGACAGGGGTTGCCGTCTGGGGGTCAAGAGGTTAAAGTTGAAGTTGTTTGCAGTGACCAATTATGTTGTGATGCTACGTACCCATGACCCCTTGGAAAGGCTGGGAATGTTTGTTTATAGTGTTTAAAAAGTTATGGAAATTTATTAAAATTATATTTTGTTAATAAAGTTTAGGCCTAACGGCCATTTACTCCAAATCTAGTCCAGTCATTTGTTAATGGGGATGGGGTTTGGAGGGGGTAGGATTTATTATATAAATATAACACTGGGTTGAGTCCTACAAATGTCATGATTTGTTTGCGCAAAAGTTATAGCGTCTAAAAAATAGGGGATAGATTGATGACATTTTTATTATTTTTCTTTGTTAGTAATGTCGGCGATCTGCGATTTTTATAGTGACTGCAACATTATGGTGGACACATCGGACAATTTTGACACTATTTTGGGACCATTGTCATTTATACAGCAATCAGTACTATAAAAATGCACTGATTACTGTGTAAATGACACTGGTAGGGAAGGGGTTAAACACTAGGGGGGCAATCAAGGGGTTAAGTGTGTCCTAGCGAGTGATTCTAATTGTTGGGGGGGGTGGGCTACCACTGATATGATAGCGATCTCTGCTCCCGATGACAGGGAGAAGTAGATCTCTGTCATGTCACTAGACAGAATGGGGAAATGCCTTGTTTACATAGGCAGCTCCCCATTCTGCGGCTCCGTGACATGATAGTGGCCCCTGTCAGACATTGAGTCCATGGGACCCGCTGGCGCGGTCACGCTGTACGTGGCATACGCCCGCTAACCCCCGGCAATTAAAGGGGATGTATAGGTATGCCCATTTGCGCACCGCTGCCATTGTGCCGACGTATATCGGCGTGCAGCGGTCGGCGCGTGATTAAAGGGGACCGGCCCCTTACTCCGATCTGTGATCAGCCGAGTCTCATTGGCAGGCAGCTCATGCGCGGGAGGATGCCTATTGATGCCCTGCCGGCAATTAAGGCCCATTCTGTAGCCGTCATTCGGCTATAGCGCGGGCAGGAGGTGGTTAAGCAATAGTGGCTTCCATAGATTTCATATGCCGGTGTTTATATAGCAGATCAGAGGAAATGATGACACATAATTGCAGTCACACTTTGTTTTCATTAGAAAATGTGTCTCTTCCTGTGAATTTGTCTGGCTTTTGAAAATCTTTAATTTGTTAATGTATGTAGGGATTTCATCTTTCTCCACAGACTTATCATATCACTCCTCATCCAATCCTTTCCCCATAGGACCTCGGTCAGGTTTAGTTGATGTCTGTGTCCCCATTGGGTGGATTGCTCTTCACTTCCTTGCCATTTGTCAGACTAAACAGGAAATATGGGAGTTCAGAGAGATACAAATTTGGAAGGTATTTGAATTTTCCAATGTAGTTCTCACCCCCAAAGGAGCCACTAAGTCTCGTTGGGTCCACCTTGCCTGTCTAGGGATGAACAGTTCCCATTGGTTCCAAAACAGTTCCAAAGCATTTACTGACCCACCACTGGTGATCGATTGAATGACTTCCACAATGTTGCTTATGGAGAATTTATTTAGAAACTTTGACTGAGGTTTAGGGCAAAGGATACCCCTCATGTCACTGCATTCTCTCCGTTTCCACAGGTAAAGAAATTTTAAGGTAACCCGCCATCTTGTGAATTTAAGGTCCTGGCTATAGAGTAGATATAAACGTCAGACGAGGTCCTAGCTATCCTTCAACTTCTTGGGAACCTCCAGTTTAAAGTTCCTGCATGGTCTTCCTTTCCCAGGCACAGCTTTACCCCGACCACATCCAGTACGACAGTGTGTGCAAGACTATGGCCCTGTCCAGGACCGTTTTTAAGGCAGGGCAAAAGGGGCAGCTGCCCATGGCCCCATAATTGTTGTGGGGTCCAAAGCAGCTGCCTCATACTTTCCAGCTATCCCCATTTAAATTCCCTTATGCCTTGAAGATTTAGTCCCGTGCTGTGTCCTGATATCTCAGTGTAGAGTTCTGTTGCTGCTGCCCAGCTCTGCCCTATTGTTATGTACAGATGACTTACCTGCAGACCCTGTGTTTACATGTAAATAACCTGCATTGATATATAAATAAGCACGGAGTGCGGCATTGATATGTAAATAGAGGTGGCATTCATATGTATATCATGTCCCCCTGAAGTCATATCTTCCATCACTTCTGCTGAATGCTGCCCACTGGGGAGGTAAAGGGGCATGCTCGAAAGTCCTGTCTACAACTATAGTCATTCAGCCTATCATCAGCCTGTTCTGCAAAAGTAAGCAAATTGGAGGTGGAACCCTTCTTCAAAAGAACATGGTGCCACAACACCCTGAATTTTAGTGTATGTGAATACGCATTGGTGGCCAGTGTAGAAACTCCTCTTTATATTGGTAATCGTTAAAAAAAAGGCCAAACTTGCATTTGTGGACAGTTTCGAATCCTCCCTTACATTGGTGGTCCATGTAGAAGCCCCCTTTAAATTGGTGGTGGTGAGTGTAAATCCCTCTTGCACTGATGTCCAGTGTAGAAATCCCCCTTTATTGGCTGTTGATGTAAAATCCCCCATTACATTGGTTGTCAGTGTAAATTCTTCATAACATTGGTGATCAATGTACATTTCCCTTTACATTGGCGGTAAATGCAGAATTGGCCCTACACTGGTGGTCAGTGTAAATCCCCCTTTACATTGGTGGTCAGTGTAAATCCCCCTTTACATTTGTGGTCAGTGTAAATCCCCTTTAACATTGGTGGTCGTTGTAGAAGTGTCACCTTACATTGGTGGTCAGTACAAATCTCCTCAACAATGGTTGTCAGTGTAAATTCCCCCTTACATGGAGGCCATTGTATATTCCCCCTTACACTGGTGGTTGGTGTAAATCATGGATGCTCAAGCTGTGGCCCTCCGGCTATTGTAGAACTTCAAGTCCCATCACGCCTCTGTCCTTGTGAGTCATGCTTGCAACTGTTAGTGGCTTGCAATGCCTCATGGGACATGTAGTTCTGCAACAGCTGGAGGGCCACAGGTTGAGCATCCATGGTGTAAATGCTCTTATTACATTGGTGTCAGTGTAGAAATCTTTCTTTTCTATTGGTGGGTGGCATAAAATCCCCCGTTACATGGTGGTCAGTGCAAATTCCCCCTCACATTGATGGTCATTGCAAATTCCCCCTCACATTGATGGTCATTGTAAATTCCCCATTACATTGGTAGAATCCTCCACTGTATACTTGCCAAAGATTTCCAGCTTTTCCAGAATTTGTCACAGCCTACTGCCTCCTAACTAATGGCTTGACACCTTAGTGTTAGGGAATTCCATAAAGACCAGACTGACTGCTAGCCGCAGGTGGTGACCATCAATTCCCAGCCTGAACCAGTGCACAGAGCTGATGCTGCCCTCCTGAGATCGGGGAAACGTGCAACTACACAGAGGATAAAACAAAGAGTGCAAAGAAATGTACGGAGCTGGAATAAAATTTAAGCGCAGGGCATACATGACGGGGTGGAAGACACAATCATACTGCAAGGGGTTAAAGAGGGGTTGGTACGGTTTCGGAGAAGTAAATTTCACCCTTATCTGATTGGAGGAGTTAGTGCAGGATAAGGAGGAGCTGGAGGGTTAGGAAGGGAGGACGTAGGAGGCTCAGTTGCTGAAGACAAGTCGGGGGGGAAAGTCCCGCCCTCCCGCCCCCTGAGGAAAAGGTGCTTCAGGCAAAAGATTTGGCTATTTGGGGTCCTTGACGAAGGCAAAAAAATGGAGGTATTGTTGATAAATACGGTTGGATCCGTCTCAGGTAAGGAGTCCTCCTGGTTTGTCAAGTTCAGTCTAGACTACCGGGTAGTAAGGTGGTAGGGGTCTGTGGTCAGTTAGTAAGTCCCCGAGTTGGTGATGCGGCTGGGGACAGAATCTAACTTATGCCACGATTGGACTATCCGGTGGACTTAGTCCGGCGGACAAACCGCCATGCTTTGCAGCGGAGGTCCGCCGTACTTTCCGAACGAGCGGATCTTCCCACTCACGACCGGACTTTTCCGGCTGTCCAATATATTATTTTTAAAACTTGTGTTGTGTTTTTTATTTACACTTTTTTCACCAGGTGAATGGGCAGGGGTACAATGTACCCCATACTCATTCACATAGGGAGGGGGGCCGGTATCTGGGGGCCCCCTTATTAAAGGGGGCTCCTGAATTCCGATAAGCCCCCCGCCCGCAGACCCCAACAACAAACGGCCAGGGTTGTCGGGAAGAGGTCCTTGTCCTCATCAACATGGGGAAAAGGTGCTTTGGGGTGGGGGGCTGCAGGGCCCCCCTTCCCCAAAGCACTCCCCCATGTTGAGGTCATGCAGCCTGGTACGGCTTATGGAGGGGGAGCGCTCTCTCATCCCCGCCGCCTTTCCTGACCAGCCGGGCTGCGTGCTCGGGATAAGGGTCTGATATGGACTTTGGGGGGACCCCACGTTGTTTTTTCTTCGGCGTAGGGCTTCCCCTTTAAGTCCATACCAGGTGACGAGGCTCGTGAGGTGTCAGTCTCGCCGATGGAGGCTGCGACATTCACTTCCTTTGTTAGTCCCGTCTACCTGGAGCCGAGTTCAAAATGAATGGACTTTACTCCGTGTATGGGCAAGTCCGTTCATTTCAAAGGTACAGCAGACTAGCGCACAGACGGCGGATTGTCCGCCGGAATGCCAAGTCCGGCGGACAATTTTGAGTCAAAACTTCTTTCTAAGGCCGCGTACACACGGGCGGATTGTCTGCCCAACTAAGTCCGTCAGACAATCCGACAGACAGTCCGTCCAAAATTTGAATGAACGGACTTGACCACACACGATGAGCAGACAGTCCGCTGAAAGCGTGCGCGATGACGTGTACAGCACGTACGACGGGACTAGAAAAACGACGTCCAATACACTGCAATGCAACCTTCGGCCGTGTAAATCCTTTCTGAGCATGCGCCATACTTAGTCCGTCCAACTTGCCTACACACGAGCGGACTGTCCGCTGAAACCAAGTTTGGACGGACAAAATTACGGAAATTCCGTAAGACTTTGTTCGTCAGACAGTCCGCTGAAAAAGTCCGCTGAAGCCCACACACGAGCGGATTGTCCGCTGAAACACGGTTCAGCGGACTAAGTTGGACAGACAATCCGCCCGTGTGTACGCGGCCTAAGTTTCTTTTTGGGAAAAAAAAAGTCCGCCAGAGCCCACACACGGGCGGCATTAGGCCGCGTACACACGGGCGGACTGTTCGCTCAACTTTGTCCGCTGAACAGTGTTTCAGCGGACAGTCCGCTCGTGTGTGGGGCTTCAGCGGACAGTTTCAGCGGACAGTTTGACGAACAACGTTTTTCCGAAATTCCGAAAAACTGTCCGCTGAAACTTGGTTTGAGCGGACAGTCCGCCCGTGTGTAGGCCACTTTCGAAATGAGCAAACTGTTCCCGCTCGGAGGAAAGTCTGCTCATTTCGAGCGCGTCCCCAGGTAGGCGGGGCCCGCGAAGGAGACGTCGCGGGCCCCGCCGCCTGGTATGTACTTAAAGGGGAACCCCAACGCCGGAAAAAAACGGCGTGGGGGTCCCCCCAAAGTCCACAACAGACCCTTGTCCGAGCACGCTACCCGGCCGGCCAGGAAAGGGGGCGAGCGAGCGCACCCCCCCTTCCGAGCCGTACCAGGCCCCCCCACCCCAAAGCACCTTGTCCCCATGTTGATGAGGACAAGGGCCTCTTCCCAACAACCCTGGCCTTTGGTTTCGGGGTCTGCGGGCGGGGGGCTTATCGGAATCCGGGAGCCCCCTTTAATAAGGGGGCCCCCGGATACCGGCCCCCCCACCCTATGTGAATGAGTATGGGGTACAATGTACCCCTACCCATTCACCTGTAAAATAAAAGTACCCAAAAAAAAACAAAAAAACATGGGTTGGTCACATGGGTTGATGTCACATGGGGACTATGACATCGTAAGGGGGCGGGGTCACCATGTGACCAACCCATGTGACATATACCATGTGACACCGCCCCATTGTCACTATATAAGTGGCCGCACAGCGCGGCTCTGGCATTCCGGCCGGAGAGAGCGATGTGTCAACATCTCCTGGAGAAGAAGAAGAAGAAGAACAAGAAGAAGAACGGAAGGCGACCGGAAGGCGACAGCGGCGACAGAAGACCGGGCCACCGCCTCTAAAAGAGCTATAAGAAGGCGCGGTGGCCCGGCAGAAGAACGGAAGGCGGCGGCGACAGAAGACCAGGCCACCGCCTGTAAAAGAGCTATAAGAAGGCGCGGTGGCCCGGCAGAAGAACGGAAGGCGGCGGCGACAGAAGACCGGGCCACCGCCTGTAAAAGAGCTATAAGAAGGCGCGGTGGCCCGGCAGAAGAACCGAAGAGGGGGACAAGACCCCCGAAGCCGGGAGAGGAGGCCGGCGGCGGGGAGAAAGAAAGCCGGACTCCTCCGCTAGCAAAAGAGCTACAAGAAGATAGCGGAGGAGTCCGGCGAGAACACCCCCGAAGACGGAAGACCCCCGGAGCTGTGCAATAAAATATTTTATCTCGTGTGTTGTGTTTTTTTTTGGGTACTTTTATTTTACAGGTGAATGGGTAGGGGTACATTGTACCCCATACTCATTAACATAGGGTGGGGGGCCGGTATCCGGGGGCCCCCTTATTAAAGGGGGCTCCCGGATTCCGATAAGCCCCCCGCCCGCAGACCCCGACAACCAACGGCCAGGGTTGTCGGGAAGAGGCCCTTGTCCTCATCAACATGGGGACAAGGTGCTTTGGGGTGGGGGGGCCGCGCGGCCCCCCCTTCCCCAAGGCACCCCCCATGTTGAGGGCACGCGGCCTGGTACGGCTCGGGAGGGGGGCGCGCTCGCTCGCCCCCCTTTCCTGCCCGGCCGGGTAGCGTGCTCGGACAAGGGTCTGTTGTGGACTTTGGGGGGACCCCCACGGCAATTTTTTTCGGCGTTGGGGTTCCCCTTTAAGTACATTCCAGGCGGCGGAGCCCGCGACGTCTCCGTCGCGGGCCCCGCCTACCTGCACACGCGCTCGAAATGAGCGGACTGTTGCCTCGTGTGTGGGCGAGTCCGTTCATTTCAAAAGTTGCGCGGACTTAGTACGACGAACAAAGTTTGCCGTATTTGTCCGCTCAAAAAGTGCCGTGTGTGGGCGTGTTCGTTCATTCAAAAGTTTGAGCGGACTGTTTGACGAACTTAGTTTCGGCAGACAGTCCCCGCGTGTGTACGCGGCCTTAGAGGTACCACAGATTCCAAAAAGTTTGGGATTGGTGTCGTCAAGGATCTGCAATCTTCTTTCATATAAGGTTTATGGTTAAATATGTTTTTGAGTTAATAAAGGGCCAAGCGGCCAGTTAAATCCAACACAGTGTCCGTGTTATTAATGGGAAAGGAGGGCAAAGGTTGGGTTGGCTACATAATTGAGTTGGGGCAGTAAGTTATCTGAACTACCCTAGTCAAGGCCTAGTGCATTCTTCACAGCACTTTCTTAAAGGATAAAAGGGTGCATACTCACAAAAGCAAGTACTTTACATTACTATATACATAAGCTAACCTCCGTTACCTGGAAACCACCATCAGGAACCATACCAACGATAGTTCCCGAATTCTTTCTTCGGCCATATCTTCCTTCCCTTGCACAGACCAACGCCCGCCACTGCCACGACTGTCCACCTTCTGAACAACCTGTCTGAAATGAAAAGAAAACAACAACCTACGCTATATACATGGACCACCAACTTATAGGGAGGGTGGGTGAGAACTTTCCCCAACGCTTCCGGTGACTCACCGCGTGATGGGTTTCCATTTACCACCTCCCCCGCCCCTCCCCCTCGGCATCATAATACCTCCCCTTGTCTTCTGGCTTACCCCACTGTTAACTCCATCATGTCCGCCCTCCGTCTATTTTTTGCATGCATTTTGCTATGGGCTCTCTTTATTATAGGAAGACAAGAAATCCAACATACACCCTCCTTCCATGCAGGATCATAAATATTCATACCCTCTTCCAGCTGGTACCACTGGCAATAAACCATCTAGCAGCTGACCAGGAGGACATCAATATTCATAACTCATCCTTGCTGAATCTCTTTGCAGTATGGAAATGAACATGACTAGGGGAGCCAGATAACTTACTACCCCCAAACAACACACGCACAATGCCTTACCATTACTATTGAATAATGACTCTGACACCTTCTTGGATGTAAATGGCCAGTTCGGCCTTTATTAACAAAAAATAAATAAAACTATAACCTTTATTTAAAATATTCCAGCTCCAATCCAAACACTTGGTTGCCGGTCCCTGATGATCCCCATTTAACTTTTTGAGTCTATAATACCTTTTTAGTTAGCATCTGTCCCCAGTCACCAAAATCGCCTTGAGGACTCACTAACTGACCACTAACCCCCACCAACTTATTACCCGTTATGCCACGTACACACGATCAGACTATCCGGTGGACTCAGTCCAGCGGACAACCCGCCGAACTTTGCAGAGGAGGTCCACCGGACTTCCCGAACGAGCGGACCTGCCCACACACGCCCACTTTTCCGGCGGACGATCCGCCGGACTATGGCGGTTGTCCGCCGGACTTTTGAAATGAACGGACTTGCCCACATACGGAGAAAAGTCAGTTCATTTTGAACGTGGCTCCAGATAGACAGAACTAGCGAAGGAAGTTAATGTCGCCACCTCCATTGGCAAGATTGACACCTCACAAAAAACGGCATGGGGGTCCCCCCAAAGTCCATAGCAGACCCTTATCCGAGCACGCAGCCTGGCCGGTCAGGAAAGGGGGTGGGGACAAGCGAGCGCCCCTCCCCTCCTGAGCCATACCAGGCAGCGTGCCCTCAACATAGGAGGTGCTTTGGGGAAGGGGGGCCCTGCGGTTCCCCTTTAAATCCATACCAGGTGACGGGGCTAGCGAGGTGTCAATCTCACTTCCTTCGCTAGTTCCGTTACCTGGAGCCACGTTCAAAATGAACAGACTTTTCTCCGTGTGTGGACAAGTCCGTTCATTTGAAAAGCCCGGCGGACTAGCGCACAGACGGGCGGATTGACAATTTTGAGTCAAGACTTCTTTCTAAGTCCACCGGACTTTTGGGAAGAAAAAGTCAGCCGGAGCCCACACACGGTCGGATAGTCCGCCAGACCAAATCCGCCCTCTAGTCCGATCGTGTGTATGCGGCATTAGTCTAAACATGTTTTTTTAAGTGTAATGCCGCGTACACACGATCGGACATTGCTCCAACTTTTGTTGCGGCATTCCAGAATAGGGAAGACTTATCCTGGTGGATTCATAACTCTGTGACGAGTCTAAAAGACCTTGTTGTATGACTGTGTAGAGCTCTCACACTCCAATGCCGCGTACACACGATCGCACATTCCGACAAAAAAATCTATGGGTTTTTTTCTGACGGATGTCGGCTCAAACTTGTCTTGCATGCACACGGTCACACAAATCTTGTCGGAAATTCCGAATGTCAAGAACGCGGTGACGTACAAGACGTACGACGAGCCGAGAAAATTGAAGTTCACTAGCCAGTGCGGCTCTTCTGCTGGATTCCGAGCATGCGTGGAACTTTGCGCGTCGGAAATCGTGTAGGCACGATCGGAAAATTTGAGAACCAGATCTCAAATTTTGTGGGACGGGAATTTCCGATGGAAAATGTCAGATGGTATGGAACCTGAAATGTTATCTCACTAATGTACAAAGATTTGCTGGAAAAGTTATTTCCATAATTTGTTAAGGGAAATGGTTGGTAGACATATTCGATTGTTTCATTCTTCTGTACAAGCCGCATTCCTTAAATAAAGAGTTTAAAAAAGAAAAAAAAAATGTCCGATGGAGCCTACACATGGTCGGAATGTCTGACAAAAAGCTCCCATCGAACATTTTCCATCGGAAAATCTGACCGTGTGTACAGGGCATTAGGTTCGGCAGAGAAAGGCCGTCCATGTTAAAAATGTTTACAATCGATGGAGAGAGGACTATCTCTCTCTCTCCTATACAGGATGTCATGTATCTGATGGGAGATTGGGATGAGGAGGCCTCCAGGGGCGTACTGACCATTCAGGCACTAGGGAACTGCCCGAGGGCCCCATGCCACTAAGGGGCCCCATCAGGGTTGCCAGCCTCAATAAAACCAGGGACAGTATGTAAAAATCTGTGTTTTTTTAAAAATCCCAAGATTATAGCTGTCCCGTCTCTCCAGTACCTTTTCATTGTGTGTGTGTGTATTCTGTGTGTGTGCCCCATAATCTATTGCCTGGGGGCCCCATATTCTCATATTGCCCAGGGGCCCAGGGGCCCCATAATCTTCTCCTATTGCCTGGGGGGCCCCAAAATCTCATATTGCACAGGGGCCCCATAGTCTTCTCCTATTGCCTGGGGGCCCCATAATCTCATATTGCCCAGAGGCCCCATAATCTTCTCCTATTGCCTGGGGGCCCCATAATCTCATATTGCCCAGGGGCCCCATAATCTTCTCCTATTGCACGGGGGCCCCATGAGTTGTCAGTCCTCCCCTGGCAGCCTCTCTTGTATCTCCAGGCCAACTGCCCCTGGATGTGATGTGAGGCAGATGGTGATGTGGTATAGGAGGTACATGAGTGCCGGAGGGGGTTCCTAGCAGAACTTCATACCAGAGATGCCAACTGGATGGAATCAGCAGGATGTGCAGGCAGGATTATCATATAAGCAGTTGGTGGGGCCATAGGATGATCCAGCAGAAGTTAAAGAGGAACTCCAGCTTGGCAGTCCCTTGGACCCCTATCCGGTTCTCCAGTGTGTGTGGGTAAGAAATTGAAATAAATAGAAGCACCCTACCATTACTGTTCAGTTTCTAGCTAAATAATTTCCCAGGGTCCATCGATATCCATATTGTCTCCTATGGCATTCCGCCATTGTTTGAAGGTCACAGTATCCCCCCATCATTTGAAGGTCAGAATAAAGGACAGTATAGCTCCCCCCATCCCCCCATCTCACTGCTTGAGCATTGAGGGATTTCCAACCAATGGAGTGGTTTTAGGTACCCAGAAAATTCTAGTGAAGTGGATTCCCAATGACACATCTGCCAATATTTGGTATTAGTCTGAAAATTGACAACCTGTTATTTTTGTCACAGGAAATTATCTAGCGCCAACAATTTACACAACGCTTTACATATTGTACATTCGTATTGGTCCCTGCCCTCAAGGAGCTTACAATCTAAGGTTCCGATCTCTCATACACTCACATTCTAGGAAAAATATAGACAGAGAGCCCGCAGCAAGACAGAGAAATAGGCAGAGGGCGGGCATGACAGGGTTAACTGGGGAAGACGTCCTGTGTCCTGAAGGGGCGTTGCCATGCAGAGGCTGGGAGGGGAGGAGCAGTGTTAATGGGTTAGAGTGGGCAGCTCCTCCCCTTCTCAGTCTGCAGGGAAACAAGCTTGAGCTGGGAGCTGCAACATGGCGGCCGTGGAGGACCTTTTCGCGCGGCTGAAGGCCGAATCGGCATCCCGTGGACCGGGATGGCTTGAGGCGCTGGGTGAGGTACCCCCGGTGGCCGAGCGGGAAGGTGGCGGGCGGGCGCGAGCGCGGCGCTCCCGGCCGCCGGCTCGCTTTGCACCGGACCCCCCTTCCCCCCCCCCCCGACCTGGGACACGTGGAGGCAGCAGCAGGGATGGCAGGGGACACTCAGGCGAAACGCGCGGCGCGGCCTGCGGAGCGGCCAGGGGGGACTGTGGAGCTGGGGGACCATGGAGCTGGTGAGAGCCAGGTGGGGGGGGGTGCTGGAAGTTCACGGCCGGTGGCGGATGGGAGCAGGAGGCCCAGGACTTTGCGGAGGGCCCCACCTCATGGCCTGGAGACGGCGGGGGTGGGGCTGGCATCAGGGACGCCTGGGAGGATGGCTGCCGGGAGCAGGGGACTGACAACAGGTGGCGCTCCTGGGGTTGATGGTCGGCAGCCGTCCCCTCCTATGGGACGGCGGGCTGTGGCAGACGGCGGAGAGACGGCGGCTGCCTGCAGTGGTCTGGGGCGGCACTGCGATCGAAGGCAAGCTGGCCCTGGCAAGTCTTCGCGGAAGTTGGCAGGAGGATCTGGCGGGTTGCAGAAGCCTAGGGAGCTCCGCGGATCCCCGGCACCCAGTGACGTTTCTGATGGATGGCAGCCGGCAGGCGAGGCGGAGTTGGCGGACGTCCGCTCGGAGGGAGAATTGTCGCAGTCGGAGGACGAGGGACAGCACAGCATTCCGACGGCAGTGGACCCGGGACCCTCGGCTGGTGGGACTCCATCCAGGCAACACGGTGAGTCCGCTTATGTTTGTTATCCTATGTCTGGCAATGTGGGGGGGGAGGCTGGTGGGGGTCGGGTGGTTTGTGGGGTGGCCGGAGGGGGCCGCGCCCATCGCGGCGGCGGATGAGGGGTTGAGAGGTTTTCTGGCGGGTTTGAAGGAGCTGGTCCATCGGTTCGAACCGGGAGTGGGCGGGGCTGGGGCCCCGGTGTCGGCTTGGGTGGCCCCGGGAACGGGGGACGGGGTGGACATTGGGGGGCGGGGGGGGTCGACGATGAGGGCTGCGGAGCCAGCGGCGCCTGCCGCCGTAGTGGCTGCAGTGGCTGACCTGGGGGCGGGTTCGGCACCCGCTGGGGGTGGGACGGCTTCGGAGGCCTCCAAAAAACAGGACTTGGTCCGTTTAGCGGATGCGGCGAAATGTGAGGTATATGTTTGCTTCGAGGGGCCCCTCGGGCTCATCTGAAGCCTGAGGTCCGCGAGAAGATCTGGAAGGGTGAGTATGTGGAGATCTTCGCCCTGCTGCCGCTGGAGAAGTTCAATCTGGATAGGGTGAAGCCGGAGGATCACAAGAAGGAGGATGAGGAAAAGGCTCATTCCCAGGACGTTTACCAATTGGCTGCAGGCGTTCGCGATTTTGGCTAGTGTGATAGGCGAGAGGAACCCAGAGCACTGCTCGGCGCTGTTTTGCTACTTGGACGCCGTGGGAGAAGCCTATCGGGTCTACGGGGGAACGGCATGGTTGCGTTACGACGAACAGTTTCGTCAGCGGAGGGCGATTCGCCCGTCCTTACGCTGGGATCATAAGGACATCAGTCTTTGGATGCGCCTTATGACTTCAGCGCGGTCGACTGGCCAGTTTTTTCCAGGCGGGGCCGGTGGGTCCACTAACCCCGGACAACCGGCCACAAGGAAAAAAGGGGTGTGTTGGCAGTTTAATGAGGGGTCCTGTAGGTTCGGGGGGTCGTGCAAGTACAAGCACGAATGCACTGGCTGCGGTGGGGGTCACCCTTCGTCCCGCTGTTTCAAGCAAGGAAAGGGCAAGTCTGGTGATGCGGCTGGAAAAGGGGAAAACTCTGGTGAAAGTGGGAAAGATGCTGCCTTTTCTCGATAGGTATCCGGATCAGGAAGCGGCGCAGTTGCTGGCCCGGGGGTTTGCGGAAGGTTTTCATATTCCGGCACAACTGGGGGTGGCACCCCCTTTGGCTCGTAATCTGCGTTCGGCGTTGGCTCACGCCGAGGTGGTGTCTGCGAAACTGGAAAAGGAGGTGGCTTTGGGGCGCATGAGCGGCCCCTTCCTGACGGCGCCCATTCCAGATTTGGTGGTGTCTCCCTTGGGTGTGGTGCCCAAAAAGGAGCCTAATAAATTTCGGCTTATTCATCATCTTTCGTATCCAAAAGGGGGATCGGTGAATGATGCTATTGACCCTGAGATTTGAGCGGTGTCTTATACGTCCTTTGACGCGGCAGTCTTTTGGGTCCGGAAGTATGGGAAGGGGGCATTGTTGGCTAAGACCGACATTGAGGCGGCCTTCCGGCTGCTCCCGGTCCATCCGGACAGCTTCCGATTGCTGGGTTGTCATTGGCAGGAGGGGTTCTACGTCGATAGATGCCTGCCCATGGGATGTTCCATATCGTGTGCTCTGTTTGAGAGGTTCAGCTCTTTCTTGGAGTGGGTGGTGCGGGACGTCGCGGGATTGAACTCAGTGATCCACTATCTGGACGACTTCCTCTGCGTGGGCCCGCCTGCTTCGGAGTTGTGCGCAATACTGTTGGCTACGCTGGAACACGTTGCAGACAAGTTTGGCGTTCCCTTGGCTCCGGACAAGACGGAGGGCCCGCGGACGGTGTTGAGCTTCTTGGGCATTGTGCTGGACTCGGAGTGGATGGAGTGTAGGTTGCCGAAGGAGAAACTGCGGGCGCTCCAAGCGGAGATTCGCGGGATGTTGGGATTACGCAAGGTTCAACTTAGGCCGCTGCAATCGCTGCTGGGTAAGCTGAACTTTGCGTGTCGCATACTGCCAATGGGGAGGGTGTTCTGCCGACGGCTGTCAGCCAGTACTGCTGGGGCCACCTCGCCCAAGCACTATGTGTGCTTGGTCAAGGCACATAGGGATGACCTTGCGACGTGGCACGCGTTCCTGGCTGATTTCAACGGCAGGGCGCTGTGGATGTCGGGCCCGGTCAGCAACTTTGATCTGGAACTGTACACGGATGCGGCGGGGTCGGCGGGCTTCGGTGCCTTTTTTCAGGGCAAGTGGAGCGCGGGGCCTTGGCCGGCTGCGTGGAAGGAGGCGGGCCTGGTTAAAAACATGTTGCTGCTGGAGCTTTTTCCGGTGGTTTTGGCGGTCGAACTGCGGGGGGAGGCTTTCCGGAATCTGAAGGTGCGCTTTCATGGGGACAATTTAGGGGTGGTGCAGGTGATCAACAAGGTGTCGGCGGCATCACCGCCGGTGGTCCGGTTGCTCAGGCACCTTGTGTTGCGCTGCTTACAGTTGAATGTGTTTATTTATGCTGTGCACCTTCCAGGCGTTGAGAACGTCATCGCTGATGCTTTGTCTCGCTTCCAGTGGGACAGGTTTCGGGAATTGGCACCGGGGGCGGAACAGCAAGGGGTCCCTTGTCCGGAATGGCTGTGGAGGATTGTCTTGGACGAGTAACGGGCTGGATACGGCGGTCGGTGAGCGAGGCGACATGGTCCGCATACAGCAGGGTGTGGAGTGAGTGGGCTGCGTTCATGCAGCAGGCCACGGGGGGTCAGGAGGAATAGGATCTACGCTTGTTGGTTGTTTATTTTGTGGCCAGGAACTTTGAGGCTGGGGTGTCTGCGTCCGGGCTTACTAAAAAATTGGCTGGGTTGGCGTTTTGGTTCAAGCTCAAGGGTTTGCCGGACGCGACAAAGGATTTCTTGGTCAGTCAGGCCATGAAGGGTTATCTGCGTTCTCAGGTCCGGAGGGATTCTAGGCGCCCGGTTTCGTTCGAACTTTTGGGCCGGTTGTTGGAGCAGGTGGTGGGGGCCTGTTCGTCGCCATACGAGGTGGTTTTGTTCAGAGCGGCTTTTGCTTTGGCATTTTTTGGGGCTTTGCGGGTTAACGAGCTGGTTAGCCCAATCGCGGAGCCGGCAGGGTGGTTTGGGCTGGGACGCGGTGGTGTGTGAGGTGGACAGGCTGTCCATCCGGGTATGCCGCTCAAAAACGGATCAACAGGGCAAGGGCAAGTCGGTGCAGGTGTTTGCCTTGCCGGGTTCGCCTTTGTGCCCGATTGGGTTGGTGCAAAAATTTTTGACGGTTCGCCCTGCGATCCCCGGGCCATTTTTGGTGCATCAAGATGGGCAATTTCTCTCGCGTTTCCAGTTTTCTGCGATTTTTCAGCGATGCTTGCAGGCCTTGGGTTTGGGGGGGCAAAAGTTTTCCTCACATTCCTTCCACATTGGGGCGGCCACTGAGGCGGTCCGGTGGGGTCTGGATGAGGCGGCAGTTAAGCGTATTGGGAGGTGGGAATCCAGGAGGTTTCGGTTGTACGTTCGCCCTCATTTGTTGGTTGCGTGAAGTGCTGGGTGGGGGATAAGTGACTGCTTATTGTTGATTGTTGTTTTTTTCTTTGTGTTTTGGTATGTTTTTATATTGATGTTGGGGGTATATATATTTTTTTTTTCTTCTCTTCCTTTTCTTACAGGCGGCCGGCCGGGCAGGGTGTGGATAGTGGGCCACTCATATGTTTGTTGGGGGGCTAGACGGGGAGATGCCCGCCCGGAGGGGCGCCAGCTTGGGTTTTCTAGGCAAGAGGCATTGATACGCTGGCTGGGGTTGCCGGGCATGCTGTGGGGCAGGGCGGTGTCGGAAGTCCACCGTTTTGCCCGCTGGGACGGGCCTCCGGATGTGCTGGTGCTGCACGTCGGTGGCAATGACCTGGGGGTCAAGACCATGCTGGATCTCATCAAGGAGATCAAGTTCGATTTTTGGCAGCTACGCCTTGCTTTTCCACACATGGTTATTGTGTGGTCTGACATGGTGGCCAGGACAGCATGGCGGTTCGCAAGGTCGATAGACCGGCTGAACAGGGCCCGAAAAAAGGTCAATAAGGAAGTTAGTGGTTTTGTCGTCAGGAATGGGGGTTTGGCTATCCGGCATCTTGAATTGGAAGTGGACACCTGGCGCTACCTGAAGAGGGATGGGGTTCACCTGAACGATGTGGGTACCGATATTTGGTCCCTGGGGATCCAGGACAGGATCCATCGAGCTGTGAGGGTGTGGCAGGGCATGCAAGGGTAAGGTGTTCCCCTTGCTTGCTGTGGCATGTGGTTGGTCTGTGCAGATGAAGGATTTTACCCCAGGGATGGAAGAGTTCGGGGCCTATCGGTGTTATAGTACCCGTCGGTTGGTGATATAGCTAACAGTAGTTTAGCTACAGTGGGTGATCAGGTGCACTGCGGGCAGTGTTTGGCCTCTGAGTTAGTTTGTCAGCTTGAGGTCCGTTATAGTTTGGGTACCGCAGTGCCGTTAATGGTTTATGGTGATTGGTGGGTTATCCTAGCACAGACCAACGGGGAGGAGTTGCTATGTAGGAAGTGCCTTAGTACCTGATTTAGTTATGTTAATTTATGTTATTTATGTTATTTATGTTAATTGTTTGAATATTTTTGATAATAAAGAGAATTGGCTGCTACGGCCATGTTTTACTCCAGATGGGTGTGGTCTCAATTTCTGGGGTAATAGATGGGGAGGGGCGTAGCAGTTTTTTAAGAAGGAAAATGTTGGGTCAGTAAGTCACATCAGTTATACAATAGTCAAGGAGCCTGTTAACCTGCCGGCATGTCTTTGGACTCTTGGAGGATATGGGGGTACCTGGGGGAATCCCACGCAAGCAGAGAGAGAATGTGCAAACTCCATGCAGATAGTGTCCTGGTCGGAAGTTAAACCCAGGACCCCAGAGTTACAAGGCAAAAGTGCTAGAAATTATTATTATAGAGGATTTATATAGGGCCAACAGTTTACGTAGCGCTTTACAACTTGAGACATTTATTGCCTACTGTATATCTGGAATAATATCCAGTATGGGCAGTGATGTCACGGGGGAACCCCTTTTCCAGAATTCCCAAAATCTTGGGAAACAACAATAATAAATATACCCCAAAACGTTCTTCTCCTTGTGATCCTCACATCAGCAGATGGAAATAATAACTTGCGGTCTTTGCTGCTAAAGGCAGAAGAAGCAATCGCCAGCTTTCCTACTTCTACAGCGAGGATAAAACACAAGAATATAGACAACTGGAAGGGACAAATACCCACTGATGGCATTTTAGTTTGGGGACGGCTTCTTACCTGATTAAAAAACAATTTCACAAGAAACCTGCAGGAAGGAAGTCGGTTTGTTACCATAATAGTTGTGTAAATTAAGGTAAGAATACATTTTAATCATCATTTGATACTCTGAAATTTTCCGAGGAGGAGGAAGGTTCTTCTCTCTATCTGCTGCAGACTGGTAGAGGTAAGACCGGCCATGGAGAAGTCCTCCCACCACGGATGGGAGATGGAAGAGTGAGAGGAAGAAAGTGAAATAGAAAGGGGAAAGAGGAGGAAGGAGAATGAGGAAAACAAAAGGAGAATAAATGGGGTTAGATATAAAGGTAGACAGGCAAAGAGAAGAAGAGGCAAGAGATATAAGAAGATGACATAAAAGTATGAAAGGTGAGAGGACCCTGGTGGGTATGACAATGGAGAGTATGTACAGGAGAGGAGTGTGGAGGGTATGACAATGGAGAGTATGTACAGGAGAGGAGTGTGGAGGGTATGACAAAGAGGGTGGGTGCAAAAGAGGAATTTGGGGCATGTAATGAAAAGTGGGTGTTGGAGAGGGCTGTGGTGGCTAGGACCATGGACATTGAGTTCAGGAAAGGAGTGTAGAAAGTATGACAGTGGGCAGTGGGTGCAGGAAAGACACAAAGATGTATATTGGGGACAGTATGTACATGAGAGGAGTGTGGGGAGTATGACAGTAGGTGCAGGAGAGGGTGGTGGATGGTAAGACCTTGGACAGTGGGTGCAAGAAAGGAGTGTGGAGGATATGACAGTGGACAGTATGTACAGAAGAGGAGTGTGGAGGTATGACAGTGGGCAGTATGTACAGAAGAGGAGTGTGGAGGGTATGACAGTGGCCATTCTATACAGGAGAGGAGTGTGGAGGGTATGACAGTAGGTGCAGGAGAGGGTGGTGGATGGTAAGACCATGGACAGTGGGTGCAAGAAAGGAGTGTGGAGGATATGACAGTGGGCAGTATGTACAGGAGAGGAGTGTGGAGGGTATGACAGTGGGCATGGAGGGTATGACAGTGGGCAGTATGTACAGGAGAGAAGTGTGGAGGTATGACAGTGGCCATTCTATACAGGAGAGGAGTGTGGAGGGTATGAAAGTGGGCAGTATGTACAGGAGAGGAGTGTGGGGGGGGGGGGGGGGGGTACAACATTGAGCAGTATATAAAGGAGAGGAGTGCGGAGAGTATGAAAATCGGGCTAATTTGACTGTTTCGTTTTTTTTTTAATTCATGTGTAACTCCTCCCAAAAACTTGCGTTTAAAACACCGCTGCACAAAAAAAATGTCTTACATAAAATATTGCAACAATCGCCATTTTATTCTCTAAAGTCTCTGCTAATATATATATATATATATATAATGTTTGGGGGTTCCAAGTAATTTTCTAGCAAAAAATATGGATTTTAACTTGTAAACACCAAATGTCAAAAATAGGCGTAGTCATGAAAGGGATAAAGGAGAGGAGTGTGGAGGGTATGACAGTGGGCAGTATGTACAGGAGAGGAGAGGAGTGTGGAGGGTACAACATTGAACAGTATATAAAGGAGAGGAGTGTGAAGAGTATGACAGTGGTCAGATTGTGCAGGAGAGGAGTATAGAGAATATACCCATGGACAGTGGGTGCAGGAGAGAAGTGGGGGGGTATGGCAGTGGACAGTTTGTACAGGAGGATAGTGTGGGGGGAGGGGGTATGACAGTGAGAAATACCTAACTGTGCTACACAAGCTTGGTGCACCCTCTGTATATTTTTTTTTTTTAAGATATTTTTATTAGGTTTAAGATAAACCAACAGACCAACTAAAAACAATAAGCAATTGCCAAACAAAACTTGGGCAGTGATTGGCATACAGGATCCCATACAAATACTGAGCTCGTGCAGTTGAGAGACAGATGATAATACATTGGTTAAGTATGTAGGAGCGTGGCAAGTCAAAGGCAAGTCTGAGCTGATAGAAAGATTTAAAGCCTTGTGCAGTGTATAGGTGACAGAGATATTTAACCCCTTTGAAGTACCAACATTTAGGGTAGGGTAAGGAGTTCCTGTAGGGTGGGGTTGAACCATAGAGGTTTATTTGGGGATACCGACCATGTATGCCATGTTATTTTGGTAGTGATGTATCGGAACAATGACAGGGATGTAGCCAGCATAGAGGTGCCAAGGCGAGGTGGGACTTTGCCCCTATAAACAATATTGTGAAGGGTTTCCATGCAAGACGCAATAGCTCCCTCAGTGGAGGTACAAGCATTTGCCGCTACTGGGTGTAGCCAATCATGGACATGCACCAACTGAGATGCTAGAGAGTACAGAAAGAAATTTGGAAATGCCAAGACTGCCAAGTGTGTTGGCAACCTTAGTGTCTCAAGTGCCACTCTGGGGGATCTGCCATTCCACAGGAACGTTGTACAGATCATGTCTATACGTTTGAAAATAGATTTAGGTATTTTGCATGGGGAGTTAGCCAGGATGTATAGTCATTTTGGTAAATAGATCATTTTAAGGGTATTTGCCCTCCCCATAAGATCTAGGGGCAGGTCCATCCACTGCTTAGTTTTCTCCTTTAAGTGGGTTAGTAGTGGGTCTAGGTTATTGGTAATGTAAGTGGATAGAGGCGTCTGCACCAGAACTCCTAGATACCTAAAAGAGGACACCACCTGCAGATTAGAGTTCGGGTGGATCTGAGAAATTGCGTCTGAGTCCAAGGGAAAAAGACTGGATTTGTCCCGATTCACCCTGAAGCCAGAGTACTCTCCAAATATATTGATCTCAGATAACAGTGATTGGAGTGACACATTGATGTCTGCCAGGTACACCAAGGTGTCATCCGCATAGAGCGAGATTCGTTCATCAATGGTGGCAATGGGGAGCCCCTTTATTGATGGAGAAGAGAAGATGCGTACCGCTAACGGTTCCATGGCCAGGGCAAAGATTAGGGGGGGCAATGGACACCCCTGTCTAGTGCCCCTAGTGATTGAGAAGGACTCTGTGACAGAGGAGTTAACCCGGATACGGGCACTCGGGGAAGCATATAGGAGTTTTATTCACGCCACCATGCGGGGGCCAAAGCCCGAAAGAGGTACGGCCATTCCACACTGTCGAATGCTTTGCATGTATCAAGGGATACTATGGCTCATGTGGGGGGACAGTCATGTGGGTACTGCAGATTTTGGAACAGTCTGTGGATGTTCATTCTGGTGGACCTTCCAGGTATAAAGCCCCCCTGGTTACTATGGTCCAAAGTCGTAACTACAGCATTTAAACTATTTGCCAACACTTTGGCCAGGATCTTAACATCCATATTTATGAGGGATATTGGGCGGTATGATTCCCATTTAAGTGGGACCTTGCAGGGCTTTAGTAAAAGTATAATCAAGACTTCTCGCATAGTTGGAGGGAGGACCCCGATATCCAAAGCTTTGCTGTATATTCATAGAAGAAATGGGCATAGTAAATCTTTAAACTGTGTGTACCATTCATTTGGATAGCCACCCAGACCGGGGGTTTTGTGAGCAGGCATTTGTGAAACGGCTACTGCAATCTCTTCAACTGAGATAGGTGTCTCCAACTCATCTCTCTACACAGTTGTAAGGGAGGGGAGAGATATATCAGCTAGGTAGTCATTTAGTTGGGGTTCGGTGTAGTCAGTTCTGGAGGTATATAGGTCTTTGTAGAAATGTAGAAAGGTCTACATTATATCTCCAGGAGTGTCACTGATTTGGCCCTGTATGGTAAGGATACGAGGGATGGATATGGAGGGGCGATCGGGTCTGGTCAGGTATGCCAAGAGACGTCCAGCCTTGTTACTGTGCTCAAATGATTTTTGAGTGGTGTGTAACATGCATTTTTGTGTAAGGTCTAGCAGACGGAGTTCATACTCCCTGCGTCTCTGTAGCAACTTGTTCCTTGTATCAGGGGCCGGGTTAGAGGCGTATGCAGATTCTGCTTGTATCATGGCAATTTCTAGTTCCCGTAAGTTGCCTATTATTTTTCCATATGACTCCAGTGATGGACATAAAAGGTGCCCCTCAGTGTGGACTTAAATGCTTCCCATTCCGTGGAGGAGGTCTACTGTTCCCAAGTTGTCCTTTCAGTATCCCGTAATGCCCTTCCTACACTCCCCCTGCACTACCTCGTCCTCCAGCCAGTAAGAGTTCAGAAGCCAAATGGCAGGGCCCGAACCCGGGAGGAGGGCAAGTTCCACAGAGAGAGGAGCATAGTCCAAGACTCCTCTGGGTAGGTAAGTAGCTACAGTAACAATGGGAAGAGTATCCACCATGGCAAATGCCATTTCAATCCGAGACATGGTGTGGAAAGAATCCAAGTGGCAAGAATACTGGCTCACGTCTGGATGCTTCCATCGCTATATATCTCTGTAAGGTCATAAATCTACATCCAATCCAAAAGAGAGGGAAAGGATCTGCCACCCCCCCCCCCCCCCCCCCAAGCGATCCACACCTGGGTTTAATAGGGCATTAAAGTCCTCCACATAATGTATTGGTCCAGGGGGTCTGGTCAACAGCTGGAGTGACAATTTGGACAGTACTTCCACCAAAAATGGGGGAGGAATATAAATGTTCACGAGAGTAAACGTCACAGAGGAAATTTGTAAGGTAAGTATAATAAATCTCCCATCTGGGTCTGTGTTAACTTTCAGCGGGAAGAGATTTAGCTAGTAAAATGGATACCCCCCTGGAGTTTTTTGTGTGGGTGGAATGATAAGATTGAGCCAACCATGGATGCCTAAAGCCCCGTACACACGAGAGGACTTATGTCCGACAGACTTCCGAAGGAGTTCTGCCGGAGTTCTGCCGGAGTTTCGACAGAGTTCTGACGGACTTTTCGACTGAGCGGACTTGGCCACACACAATCACACTAAACTCCGATGGATTCGAACGTGATGACGTACGACTGGACTCAAATAAGGAAGTTCATAGCCAGTAGCCAATAGCTGCCCTAGCGTCGGTTTTAGTCCGTCGGAATAGCATACACACGAGCAAATTTTTCGAAGGGACCGGGTTCGGCGGAGTTCCGTCGGAAAAATTTGAAGCATGTTCCATATTCTAAAGTCCGTCAGACTTTGGCGAATCAAAAGTCCGTTGCAGCCCACACACGATTGAATAGTCTGACGGAATCAGTCCGTCGGACTTTGGATGTTGAAAAGTCCGCTCGTGTGTACGCGGCATAAGTGTTCCCACCTTAGTGCCAGTGAGGTGAGTCTCTTGGAGGCAGATAATATGGGGATGGCATTTTTTTAAAACTGAAAAGACTAGGGACCTCTTTTGAGGTGAATTCATACCGCTAGTGTTCCATGACACTATCTTTAAGGGCTTCGCCATTCTAAGTTATACATCATACCATAGTCACATAGCAATGTAAATGCATTCACATTTAATACCTGATAGGCCGTGCCATCTTGAGCATACCCAATTGCCTTTACAACATAATGTATATTCTTGCCTCTACATAGGCACAAGCTATTATTGTATAAACCAGAAAGAACCAATAAACTGCCCTGGGCAGCAACCTAAAAAAATCTTAATTGACAGTGTCCCAAAAAAAGAAAAAAAAAAACAAAACCTTTGCTTCCCTCCTTGCTCGGCAAACCCCAACATAGCGAGCCTTGGATCCCTGAACTAAAAAACCCTGAAAAACCCCCCTTCGAACCTGGGGGAGGACTGTCCTGTGGCCTCGCCACCAACTGGTACGGGGGTGTAATGGAGTCTAGAGTGACTCCCGAACAGTTCTGCTTATGGGGGAAGTAGCATAGTTCAATAGTAGATGGAATAAATTGCATAGTAAACAACCAGTACATTTTATGGGGGGGGGGGGGGGGCTCAGATCTAATGATAAGAAGGAAGTCCGATCTGTAAGGGTTGAGTGTGACAGGATATAAGTTCTCAGGTCTGCTGTAGGGAAGAGTGGGATATCTTCATGGGAGCCCTAACCATTCCGCAGGGGCAAAGTAGAAGAACTCCCGTGTGTAGGGGAAAAGGTGGATCCGTGTCCAGCTCAGGGTAAACATAGATGGGAATTTTAGGGGTTAGAGCCTCAGGCATTAGACAGCTCTGTGCCTTGGTGGAACTCCATATCGGTCATTGAGCCACACCATAGCCTCTTTGGGGTTAATGTAGAAGTGTGCCTTAACAACATGAATGATGCGCCGCTTGGCGGGGAAAAGCATGGCGTAGGAGAGACCCTCTGTGCGTAGTCGGGCCTTTATTGCCATGAAGGAGGTGCATTGCCTCTGGACATCCACAGAGAAATCAGGGTACGCTGAAATGGTATTGCCATTGTATTTTAAGGGGCCATTCTCCATGGCAAGATGTAGGATAGCAACCTTGTCTTGGAAGTTGAGAAGCCGTGCAATAATGGAGCGGGGTGGTGCTCCAGAGGGTGGGGGGCGCAGAGGGGTGCAATATGCACGCTCATTCACATGGGAAAAGGATGGTGCTTCAGACCCAAAAATGTCCTTCAGCCATTTATAAAGGAACTTTTCAGGGTGATGGCCCTCTGCACGTTCAGGGGAATCCAAGGAATCACAGGTTGTTCCAACATGAACAATTTTCCAAGTCGTCAATTTTGGCACGAAGCACCACCATTTCCCCGGTATGATCCCTCACTGTGGCAGACAGGGGATGGACAACATCCTCAAGGGAGATAATGCGTTCCTCTTCATCTCCTGCTCTGTCCCTTAAGTTTTGTACATCTTGCTTCAGGAGAAAAAAGTCCACGCAGACTGATGCTATCTGGGCAGTTAGTGAGGCTTTACAGTCCTGGATTGCAAGCATAATGGTGGCTAAAGTAGGTTCAGTGGAGGGGGAGCCTGGGCTGGAACTATCCTCACTATCCATGTGAGGGTCCTGGGACTGCAGCCAGTCAGGCTGTGTGTCTCTATTAGCAGGGGCAGAGTCACTCACCATGTCAGCTTGCTGCTTGTGAAGAGCGACAGTTGGCTGCAGCAGCATGTCATGCTGTTCTGCTTATGTCCCAGTGCCATCTTGCCAGCGGTATCGGGCCCTCTGTCCCGCTGCTGTCTCGATGCTGTCATGGGTGGCCTGTATTTCACCATGGATGCCAGCATGGGTGTCCGCAGAACTTTTTTCAGGGGGGGCATCATTTTAGGGTCACCCATGTGCCGCCCCTTTTTGACAATGTAATTTTCACATTGTCATGGTCAGAGACAGCAGGCGTAGTAGAGTTCCTAGGATAATTCATGGATAATGGCCGACAGGCCCTCTTACCAGACCCAGCGAAACTACAGCAGTGATGCCTCCAGCTGGATGATCGTTCACTCTGGGTTCCCCGGGGGCATCTGTGGTCAGTAGTGTAGCATGTCTGTACCCTGGCAGTATCTCAGTCTTTCCCTCTGGTGGTGCTGGGCTGCATGGCTCTCTCTCTGCTGGCGCTGGGCTGCATGGCTCTCTCTCTGGTAGCGCTGGGTAGCATGGCTCTCTCTGTCTGGCACTGGGTAGTGGGGCTCTCTCTCTGGTAGCGCTGGGTAGCGTGTTTCTCTCTCTCTCTCTCTGGTGGTGCTGGGAAGCATGGCTCTCTCTCTGGCGCTGGGTAGCATGGCTCTCTCTCTGGTGGTCCTGGATAGCGTGGCTCTCTCTGTGTGGCACTGGGTAGCGTGGCTTTCTCTGTCTGGCACTGGGTAGGGTGGCTCTCTCTCTGGTAGCACTGGGTAGTGTGTCTCTCTCTCTCTCTGGTGGCGCTGGGTAGCGTGACTCTCTCTCTGGCATTGGGTAGCGTGGCTCTCTCTCAGGTGGCGCTGGGTAGCGTGGCTCTCTGTCTGGCGCTGGGTATCATGGCTCTCTTTCTGTTCTCCTCTCCCAGTCTCCTTTGATTGGCCCTCAGTTATGGCCAATGGGGAAGGAATGGAGCGGGCAGGAAGCTGGGCGGGGAACCTGGTGAGAGCCGTCGTCTCTTCTCCCTGACTGGAGAAAGGGGCGGCTCGCAGGAGAAACCGCTGACAGCTCGCAGGTCGCCTTTCTCCTTTTCTGCTGGACTGAGCAGGGAAAAGAGCTCACAGTCACAGTACACTGATGGGGGGCTTCATAGCTTCCTGATGGTGTCACCTCGCTGGCTGCCTGCACCCTCATAGTGATGCCACTGTGCTGAATATGCTGGTCTGATCCCTGATTCCAGGAGGGGGGCACTTGACCCCCCTTGCCCCTACCTGCGGATGCCCATGCATGCCAGCCTGTAATGTTCCCACAGCCGTGGGGAACAATTTGGGACCAGTTTGGAGCAAATAGGGCTCAGGATGCCTGTAGGATGCCGTTCGGGATTTCGGAATTTCCGACAACAAAAATTTGAGAGCTGAATCTCAAATTTTCCGAAAACAAAATGCGTTGTGGGAAATTCCGAGCGTGTGTAGACAATCCCGACGCACAAATTTCCACGCATGCTCAGAAACAAGCAGAAGGGTCGCACTGGCTATTGAACTTCCTTTTTCTCAGCTCGTCGTACGTGTTGTACGATACCGCGTTCTTGACGTTTGGAAATTTCCGACAAGATCTGTGTGACCGTGTGCATGCAAGACAAGTTTGAGCCAACATCCGTTAGAAAAAAATCCAGGATTTTGTTGTCGGAATGTGCCATCGTGTGTACGCGGCATTAGAGAGCCGGAGAGCTCTACATAGTAATACAACAAGGTCTTTTAGACTCATCGCAGAGTTAGGAATCCACCAGGATAAGTCTTCCCTATTCTGGAATGCCGCAACAAAAGTTGGAGCCCAGATATAGGAAGTCAGAGACAGGTGATACAAGGTTATTTTTTATCCCAAACAGCCATTAGAAGTGAAGGGATTGTACTATAACCATGCAAAATGGAACCAATGTGTGATCATCAGGTGTTTTTTTTTATTTAATGGGCACCACTGCGGAAAACACATTGGTTCTATTTTGGGGTCCTATCCCACTTTAGGGTCTTATCTGCCCTTCTGGGTAGTCCAGCTGTCCTTTCCTACTGCTCATCAAGGTCCCAGCTTTACTAGCTGGGGGGTCTATTCTACTGAGCTTTGCTTTGGGGATCTGGTCTAGAGAACTCACTGGACCCACCCACCTCCAATTCCTCCCTCCAGTTACTTTGCCTTGGGCTAGCCAGCCCCGAGACTCGGAATTGGATGGATCCGCACCCCAGGCCATGAGAGCCATGGGGGGCTGGTCAGGAGCACCAGGACCAAACAGACAGAAAGATCTTCTGGACCGAAGCACGTGATGTCAGTACCTTAAGTACCCTCTCCCAGAATGCACAGCAAGATGACACTCCCCACTGGGCTGGCTCCGAGAAAAAGTGGCACTCAATGCGCCCAGCTGAACTGCGTTCTCACACTTGCCAGTGATGACAGCGCCACCTGTGGCCAAGAAGAACACAGTGCCATCCAGCTAGACTGGTACTGAAATCATAATTTGGTATAATTAAACCGAAAACCAAACTGCGGTTCTAGGAACTTTAAATAGAAAAAAACACATAGCGTGTGCTCTTCAGGAGCCGGCGCTACATACCCTTCTCCTATCCCAATATACGTTTTTAATTAACTACACTGGTCTTGGTCTACACATTTTGGGAAATGATCGACCTCCGAGATAAAATGTGCTAATTCTTACATTATTTGATTAGATGAATTAGAAAACAGGTGATAAAGGTTCTGGTTGGCTAAAGTTTTCACGATATTTCACAATAATGATTTATACACATGGGGGGTATATTTGCCTACAAGGGAGGGGGGTGTCTGATGACAATGATGCCTCGTAACTTCTCGAAAATGTACGGTAGATCAATGGAAATGGTACCACATGGAAGTATATAAATTTATCTTCACTTTGAGACTAAATATTATTACCTAACTATTTTATTATTTTTTATTGCAAGGTGCATTTGTCTTGGTCAGATCTACACATCATACAGTTACTTCTGGTAACTTGTGAAAGTGTCATTGCCTAACATTTCCAAGGAACAGTTGTGTGATGTTTTCCCTCAGAAGTCACAATGCCTCAAAATCGTGTAAACAACGCAGATAACTTTTACTACATTTTTTCCTCAGTTTAGGTCGATGGGTATTCTACATATTTTTGGTAGAAAGAAAATCACAATAAGCGTATATTGATTGGTTTGCGCAAAATTTATAGCATCTACAAAATAGGGGATAGATTTATCACATTTTTATTATTCTTTTCTTACTAGTAATGGCGGTGATCAGCGATTTTTATCGGGACTGCGACATTATGGCAGACACATCGGACAATTTTGACACATTTTTGGGACCTTTCACATTTATACAGCGATCAGAGCTATGAAAGTGCACTGATTACTGTGTAAATTACATTGGCAGGGAAGGTGTTAAACACTAGGGGGCGATCAAGGGGTTAACTGTGTTCCCTAACTGGTGGGGAGGGGACTGTCGTGGGGAGATGACAGAGCGCTGTTCATACTTTGTACACACAATCAGTCAAACAGCACGGCATTGGATGGTGTCAGTAAGGCAGTGGACATGACAGCAGGGCAGGGCATGGTGTCAGTAGGGCAGAGGACGGTGTCAGTAGAGCAGTGGACTTGACAGTAGGGAAGTGGACGGCATCAGTAGGGCAGTGGATGGTGTCAGTATGGCAGTGGATGGTGTCAGTAGGACAGTGGATGGTGCCAGTAGGGCAGTGGATGGTGTCAGTAGAGCAGTGGATAGTGCCAGTAGGGCAGTGGATTGTGTCAGTAGGGCAGTAGACGGTGTCAGTAGGGCAGTGGGTGGTGTCAGTTAGACAGTGGACGGTGTCAGTAGAGCAGTGGATGGTGCCAGTAGGGCAGTGGATGGTGTCAGTAGGGCAGTAGACGGTGTCAGTAGGGCAATAAGTGGTGTCAGTTAGACAGTGGACGGTGTCAGTAGAGCAGTGGATGGTGCCAGTAGGGCAGTAGATGGTGTCAGTAGGGCAGTAGACGGTGTCAGTAGGGCAGTGGGTGGTGTCAGTAGGGCAGTGGACGGTTTCAGTAGGACAGTAGACGGTGTCATTAGGGCAGGGGGTGGTGTCAGTAGGGCAGAGGACGGTGTCAGTAGGGCAGTGGATGGTGTCAGTAGGGCAGTAGACGGTGTCAGTAGGGCAGTGGGTGGTGTCAGTAGGGCAGTGGACGGTTTCAGTAGGACAGTAGAGGGTGTCATTAGGGCAGTGGGTGGTGTCAGTAGGGCAGTGGATGGTGTCAGTAGGGCAGTGGATGGTGTCAGTAGGGCAGTAGACGGTGTCAGTAGGGCAGTGGGTGGTGTCAGTAGGGCAGTGGACGGTTTCAGTAGGACAGTAGACGGTGTCATTAGGGCAGTGGGTGGTGTCAGTAGGGCAGTGGACGGTGTCAGTAGGACAGTGGAAGGTGCCACTAGGGCAGTGGACGGTGTCATTAGGGCAGTGGATGGTGTCAGTAGGGCAGTGGACGGTGTCAGTAGGACAGTGGAAGGTGCCAGTAGGGCAGTGGACGGTCAGTAGGGCAGTGGACAGTGTCAGTAGGGCAGTGGAAGGTGCCAGTAGGGCAGTGGACGGTGTCATTAGGGCAGTGGACGATGTCAGTAGGGCAGTGGGCGGTGCCAGTAGGGCAGTGGATGGTGTCAGTAGGGCAGGGGGTGGTGTCAGTAGGGCAGTGGATGGTGTCAGTAGGGCAGTGGACAGTGTCAGTAGGGCAGTGGGTGGTGTCAGTAGGGCAGTGGGTGGTGTCAGTAGGGCAGTGGATGGTGCCAGTAGGGCAGTGGACGGTGTCATTAGGGCAGTGGACGGTGTCAGTAGGGCAGTGGATGGTGCCAGTAGGGCAGTGGACGGTGTCAGTTGGACAGTGGGTGGTGTCAGTAGGGCAGTGGGTGGTGTCAGTAGGGCAGTGGATGGTGTCAATAGGGCAGTGGGTGGTGTCAGTAGGGCAGAGGACGGTGTCAGTAAGGCAGTCGGTGGTGTCAGTAGGGCAGTGGACGGTGTCAGTAGGGCAGTGGATGGTATCAGTAGGGCAGTGGACGGTGTCAGTAGGCAGTGGATGGTTTCAGTAAGGCAGTGGATGGTATCAGTAGGGCAGTGGACGGTGTCAGTAGGGCAGTGGACGGTGTCAGTAGGGCAGTGGACCGTGTCAGTAGGCAGTGGATGGTTTCAGTAGGGCAGTAGATGGTATCAGTAGGGCAATGTACCTCGATCCAAAAACCCAAATCAGCTCTACTGAACCCAACCCCATCCAAACTGCTCACAAAGCCGCATTGTGCATTCTATAACACTTTCAAGCTCCTTTTGATTACCAAAAAAAAATCCCCAAAAATCCAAAGCAATCCACAGGCACCCCACAAATAGAGAAGAAAATATCAGATAAAGGTTACTGAGTGAGCACAGGACAATAGTAAATATGCCAGGATGGGACTGCAGAGGGTACAAGACTGCGATCTTCAATGTCCCTGGAAAGACCAGCATGACAAGTCCCACACCGGAAAGATTGTGGACTGTGAACTTCAAGAAAGTAAAGCAATGCCGAGGAAAGGAAGGACCCTCAGCTCTGCACCCACCCAGCGGTCGTGTCCCTTGGCTCTGTCTGTGCAAATCGCACTCCAGACAGGTCACATACTCCATAGATCCCAACTGTCCCTGATTTGGAGCAATGTCCCTCTGTCCCTCTTCCCCCCTCATTTGTCCCTCATGTTGGTCTGATCCATATAGTTGTATATAAAATGCACTTTTTATCTTTCAAAAACTGTTTCCCAGAGCTAAACCCTTCATCCAATTTCTAAATTTGCAGCATTTGTAAATTTTAAAAGCCAATATAAAGGAATAGTGGTGGTAAAAATAAGCCATTGTGGATTGGAGTAACCTTTTTTGGGGCACCCACTAATTAGGGGTACTTTGTCACAGTAAGTGGGCTTAGCACTATATGACCGTATAGTGTGACCAAACCCCCGTAATTTTTTGGGAGCCGCCACTCGCGGCACATCGCCGTTGACCGCGGCGCGCTCAGTGCGCCTGCGCGCCGCTGTCTACGGCGCATGCGCCGTAGACAGCGGTGCCCGTCTTTCGCCAAATATCTCCTAAACCGTGTAGGTTTAGGAGATATTTTGTGGACCTACAGGTAAGCTTTAATCTAGGTTTACCTGTAGGTCAAAGTTGGTTGTAAGGCTTTACAACCACTTTAAGCCAGCAAAATGGTCCCGGGCTGAAAGTGGTTAACTAGCCTTGCAGGAGGCCGGGGCTGTGTATCTGCAGACTCTGCACTGAGCAGACACTGGTGCGCTTTGCCACATCACCCCCCCCCCCACCCGCTCACAGCACACTGTGTGCTTTACACAACACCGCACCGCAAAACTCACACAGCGCCGGGGACTCGGGCAGAGCGCCGAACAGCGCAGGCAGGGGAGGGAGACACCTGCACTGGAAATCCCATTCAAAGCCCGCACTGTCCGGGTGAAGAGGGTTTCCATAGGTGCCGGAATGGCAGACAAAAAGCCCTGAATAGAGTAATTATCAGACAGATGAAGTAACTCTTGATGTCTTTACAGGTAAACAAGATGTTCAATGTCAGCAGTGAAATGGAACCAACCGCGGTTTACAGCCATGAGAATTTGATCACAGCCCTGGTTTTATCTATCACCACTCTTGTGGGTGTCCCCGGCAATGCTCTGGTGCTTTGGGTTACTGGAGTGAAGATGGAGCGGACCGTGACCACTGTTTGGTTTGGGAACCTTGCTCTGGCCGATATCATGTGCTGCTTGTGTCTTCCATTCATTGTAGTGCAGTACTTCTACTCCTCATGGCTGTACGGACCTGCTCTCTGCAAGATGTTATTTTTCATCCTCTTCCTTAACATGTACACCAGTGTCTTCACCCTGGTGGCCATCAGCATTGACCGATGGATTCTGGTTGTCCATCCCGTGTGGGCCCGAAATCACCGAAGAATCAAAATGGCGTGGATGATATGCTTGGCTATTTGGATGTTGTCCTTCGTGATGTGTCTGCCTATCGCCATCTACAAAAAATATCACACCTTTGATAACAGGACCTTCTGCTATTCAGAACCTCACATAAGAGAGCCCTTCTATCTCACATGTGCAATGTTTGGATTTCTGATCCCTCTTATTATCATTTGTATCTGTTACACTCATCTGGCTTTTGCAGTAAAAAATATCAGATTTTCTGAAGTAGGTAGAAAAACCATCAAGATGTCAATAAGTGTTATTGTCGTGTTTTTCATCACCTGGGCCCCCTACCACATCATGGGAGTAATCCTGCTACACACTTTTAATGGTGTATTGTACATCCTGGCCTTTCTCTCACTGCCTCTGGCCGCATTCAATAGTTGCATCAACCCAATACTCTACGTCTTCATGGGGAGAGATATGAAGCAGAAGCTGAGACAGTCTATTGGCGAGATCATACAAAATATATTTAGGGAGAACTTATTATCTCCACCAGGCAATGAGGACCAGCGCACCCCAGAAGAAGAAGAAGGACTCCCGATATAATGTATGGAATGGATTTGTAGATGTTTTAGCGCATTTTTAGCTTTATTAGTGATTGTAATGAACTGCCTTCTCAAAATCTTATCATTGCGTGTTAGGGCGGCCATACTGTATGTCATGAATAAGTCACATGGCATCAGGGCTTAGTGCTTATTGGCCATTCGGGGTGATAGGTGTTATCAGTATATGTGCACCCCCCCTCCCCCCTCCAAGTTGTCCAATCTGTCCACCGATCACTAACCCGGGAACAAGTCTGCTTATCTGTAGTCAGAAATCTTTATCTCTTTACTAGTTCAGGGCACGGGACACATAGTAGTGAAGGAAGAGGATAAAGATGACAGCCAGGAAACTGGCTTCTGCAGATGTAAAATAACAATGACATATACAGTGTATATATACATTTATACTACCTACCAAAATAATAATAATAATAATAATAATAATAATAATAATAATAATAATAAATAATAATAATAATAAATAGGGCTTTTTTTCAGCAGGAACGTGGGGGAACGAGGTTCCGGCACCTCCTGCACTAAATGTTTGTAATGACAACAGGTGCTGGGGTGTCCTAAAGGGCTATTAAAGCTGGCTGCTTAGGGATCTATTGTTATTGGGGGCATCAATTGTTGCGGGCGGGGGAGGGGGTCTATTTTTGCTGGGGAAGTCTATGGTTGCTGGGGGGCTTTTTGACTTTTTTTCCTTGTTTGGGGTTTCTTGGTTGCTAAGAGGGATTGACAATTTCGGAAGGGATCTACTGTTGCTGGCTGCTAGAAGATTTATTCATACTGGCTGATAGGAGATCTATTGTTGCCAGTGGGGGTTTATAGTTGCTGGAGTTGATCTGTTCTCGCTGGTGGGCTATATTGTTGCAGGGGAAACTATTGTTGCTGGAGGGTCTATTGTTGCTGAGGAAGTGTACTGTAGGTGTTGGTAGATCTATTGTTGCTGTTGGGGGGGGGGGTTCTATATTTGCTTAAATAGATCTATTGTTGCTTGGAAATTTATTGTTGCTGAAGGTTTCTATTGTTGCTGAGAGAGGAGGTCTATTGTTGTTGGTTGCAGGGGATCCATTTTACTGGTTTTCTTGTTATTATTAGCACATTCCATATATATTATTTAGCATCACAAATTAACCACTTACGGAGCGCCGACCGTTGTTTTATGTCACTACTTTGAAGAGGAATATCGTTGTTATGGCAGCTACCATAACCCCGGTATCCTCTTCTTCAGCGGGCGGTCCTCTTTCAGATAAAAGTGGCAGCGGCGGAGGCAATCAGATCCTTCTTCCAGTTGGGCATGGAGACAAGTGAGGGGAAGATGCCCCCCCCCACCCGCCTCCATACCACTGTGGGGCAGAAGTGACGTCAAAATGTTACTTCCGCCCATAACTCTTAAATGGACAATTTCTTTTTTTTCTCAAATGACATTTAATTTTTTTTTCTTTTTTTTGCATTTTAGTATAAATATGAGATCTGAGGTCATTTTGACCCCCCAGATCTCATATTTAAGAGGTCCTGTCATGTTTTTTCATTTTTTTTCTATTACATTCCTTGTAATAGGAATAAAAGTGACAGCATTTTTTTTTAAAGCAGTGTAAAAATAAAAAATAAATAAGAAAAAAATAAAATAAAAATGTAAACGCGCCCATCCCGCCAAACTCACGTGCGGAGTGAACGCATAAGTGAGCAGCGTCCGCATAAGAAAAAACAGCGTTTAAACCACACAATGTGAGGTATCGCCGCGATCGTTAGAGCGAGAGCAATAATTCTAACCCTAGACCTCCTCTGTAACCAAAACATGCAACCTTGTAGAATTTTTTAAACGTCGCCTATAGAGCTTTTAAGGGTAAAATTTTGTCGCCATTCCAGGAGCGGGGCGCAATTTTGAAGTGTGAAATGTTGGGTATCAATTTACTTGGAGTAACATTATCTTTCACAATATAAAATTGGGCTAACTTTACTGTTCTCTTATGTTTAATTTTAGAAAAGTGTATTTTTCCCCAAAAAAGTGCGCTTGCAAGACCGCTGCGCAAATACGGTGTGACATAAAGTATTGCAACGACCGCCATTTTATTCTCTAGGGTGTTCGAAAAAATATATATATAACGTTTGGGGGTTCTAAGTAATTTTCTAGTAAATAAAATGTTTTTAACTTGTAAACACCAAATCTCAGAAAGAGGCTCGGTCCTTAAGTGGTTAATACTTGGTTGCATATTCTCCAAAAGGGGCGGTACTGAGAGGCGGGTAGCGGGTGGAACTAAGGGACATTGCTCGGAGGTGGGTAGGGGGCGGAGACAAGAGGTGACTCAGAAGTTGGGAGTACCTGCACCTATTCTGTGAGAAAAATTCCCTGATAATAATATTATAATAATAATATAATAATAATGATCTATTTCAGTAACTCGGGTTAAAAACAGAGGATTTTGCTGCATACGTTTGTAAATACTGTACATGTAGAAGCCGCACTGCCGCATGAAGGCACCTCTGGTAAGTGTGGTCCCATACCCTGGACTATCTGAGTTCCCAACTATGGGAGATATATAGCAATTCACAAACAGAGAGGAGGCTCACCTAGAGGAAGCAACACCTCAGAAGTCCAGACACCTCCTTTACAAGACACCTGAAGACTCCCGGTGATGTGTCTGCACCGAATCCCCAAAAAAAACCCAAAAATGGCGGCAGCCTCGATCTGCGGGTACATGTGAGCACCCCAATACACAACTCAATAAAAGAGAGTCCCCAACACATTTTTAACCCCTTCAATATCGGGAACTTTCACCCCCGTCCTGCCCAGGCCAAATTTCAGCTCTGTCACATTTTGATTGACAATTGCTCGGTCATGTAACACTGTACACATATGATATTTTTATCCTTTTTCTTTCTTCACATAAATAGAGCTTTCTTTTGGTGATATTTAATCACTGCTGAAGTTTTTATTTTTTGCTAAATAAATAAAAAAAAGACAAAAAATTTTGAAAAAAACATTGTGTTTTTTTTTGTTTCTGTTTTAAAATTTTGCAAATAAATAATCTTTCTTCATAAATGTATTTCCTTATATAATATGTATTGTATTCTGCTACATTTCTTAGGTGAAAATAACCCAAATCAGTGTATATTATTTAATCTGTTATGTATTTATATATGGAGATCATATCCCCCTTATGTATTTATAGATGGAGATCATATCCCCCCTTATGTATTTATAGATGGAGATCATATCCCCACTTATGTATTTATACATGGAGATCATATCCCCCCTTATGTATTTATACATGGAGATCATATCCCCCCTTATGTATTTATACATGGAGATCATATCCCCCCTTATGTATTTATACATGGTGATCATATCCGCCCTTATGTATTTATACATGTTGATCATATCCCCCCCCCTTATGTATTTTTATGTGTTGATCATATCCCCCTTAATCTCCTGTTCTCAAGAGAGAATACATTCAGTTCCTCTAATCTTTCCTCATAGCCGAGCTCCTCCATGCCTCTTATCAGTTTGGTTGCCCTTCTCTGCACTTTCTCCAGTTCCCCGATATCCTTTTTGTGAACTGGAGCCCAAAGCTGAACTGCATATTCCAGATGCAGTATAGACGTAGATTCCCTCTACACAAATATTAGACAAGATGATGCCTTGGAGGCCATGGAATGGGTCCTAAACGGATCATCAGAACTAGAAGGTCCACAAGAGAAATTTATTATCGAAGCCATAGAACTGGCCATGAAGAGCAATTACTTTTGGCACGATAAATCGTACTTTCGCCAACATAAAGGCATATCAATGGGTGCAAAGTATGCACCTAGTGTGGCAAACATTTTCTGAAGTAAGTGGGAACAAGAATAGATCTATGACAAATTTAGGCCAGGCATAGCATTATATAAAAGGTATATCGATGATGTAATTATCCTGTGGAGGGTAACGGAGGAAGTCTTGAAAGGGTTCTTAGAGGAGATCAACCATAATCAATATCATATCTCCTTTTCCGGAGGATGGAATTCTGAGCAAGTCAACAACTTCCTGGATTTAGTGGTATATAGACAAGCAGACCAACCATATACACACACCTTTTTTATAGATACGGAACACAATGGGTATATCCCCACATATACTTGCCACCATCTCAGATGGCTAGGGGGTATACCCAAGGGCCAACTCATGCGGATTTGCAGAAATTGTAAGGATTCAAAGGAGTACACAAAAAAGGCAGAGGTGTTGACAGAGAGATTTGTGGCAAAAGGATATAAAGAAAATATAGTGAGAGAAGTAGGAAAGCAATTGGAAGCAATGGACAGGAGGGAGATTTTGAAGGATAAACCAAAACAAGAGAATTAATTCAGTATGGTATTTGTTTCCGATTATCACAGACAACACAAGGAATTTGAAATATAATATTAAACAAATGGCCTATTCTTCTCCAAGGCAACCCTCTGGCCAAGCTCCTACCAGCCAGGCCAGGGTTTGTCTACCAAAGAGCTCCCAATCTGAGGGATAGATTGGTGAAAAATGTACCTGGCCCTCCAAAAAGATTGGGAACTTTTCTGGACCATAAAGGGTTCTACACATGTGGGAGATGCAAAATGTGAAGCACAATCAGAGAAAGACCCAGAAAAACTACCACATTCACATCCTTTGTTATCAAAAAAGAATATAAGATAAATAAACTGATAACATGCCAAAGTAAATGCGTCACATATCTGCTGACTTGTCCATGTGGCCTACAATATTTGGGCAGGACAACCAGACAACTATGTGTAAGGACTAGGGATGAGCTTCGAGTTTGAGTCCAACATGAGTTGACTCGAACATCAGCTGTTCGATCGTTCGCCAAAGATCGAACATTATGGGGCATTCACGCAAAATTAGAGTGGCGCGTCACGCCCCATAATGCACTGCATCATCGCAGTGCATTGCTGGCTGATGATTGGCCAAGCATGCTTTGGCCAATCACAGCGCTGTCAGCAAAGAGAGCCATAAATGGCTAAAGGCAGGGTGCCTTTGGCCAATTATGGCTCAGGGGGTTAAGTAAATACCCCACACTATATAAGGCCGCCTGCACGTCAGCCTTGTGTATTGTATTGAACAAATATGTGCCTTTGCTTAGGATAACCTCCGCCCGTTAACCACGCAAATAAAAGGCGCTTAGCATTAAAGAATATGCTTTCTACCTGGGAGTTGTGGAATTTTAAGCAGCTGTTCTAAAAGGTATTAAATCAATAAAACCACTAAAAAACATTAAACAAAAATCTGCAAGGTGGATGGATAAATCAATTCACCCGTAGAAAAAACAGCGCATAATACTCAATAGAAAAAAAGAAAATTATATGCAAATTGTGCTAGTGCAACCTATTGTTCTATGGAAAGAATATTTCTATCTTCCCAAATGTAGCCATACAATCACAATATTGTCCATGAACACTGTCCATATATCTAAATTGTACTGAGTACGTAGGATAGTTACAGGGAACAAGTTGAAACAGGATATCTATTTCAGTCCATCAACAGACCATAAAATTGAAGGCTAAAACTAAAACAAAATGTCCTGGTATAAATCAAGAGGAGTGTACGATGCAATCCTTCCTTAACATGAAAAAACAGTGATCCCGAATTTGCTGGGGTACAATCTCAAGACTGAAGTGACCCCCCCTTAGTAATGCTCTTACCAGATATGCCTGGTTACATAGGCTCTTCGAAAATAATCCTCATCCGCTCGATTTCATCCGGTTCATCTGTGCTAGGTAATACACGGTCGGATGTGCTTGGTTACACGGGCTCTCAGATGTTACTCATCAGCTGGATCCCATCCACTGCATACACGGTCGGATGTGCTTGGTTACACGGGCTCTCGGATTTTACTCATCGGCTGGATCCCATCCACTGCATAAGTGCCAGGTGATTCAAGATCTTTTTTTCTTTTTTTATAAGTGATCACATAATCTCTGTTCCCAGCTGCACAAGACCTGCCAGAGGCCTCTGGCAGGTCTTGTGCAGCTGGGAACAGAGATTATGTGATCACTTATAAAAAAAGAAAAAAAGATCTTGAATCACCTGGCACTTATGCAGTGGATGGGATCCAGCCGATGAGTAAAATCCGAGAGCCCGTGTAACCAAGCACATCCGACCGTGTATGCAGTGGATGGGATCCAGCTGATGAGTAACATCTGAGAGCCCGTGTAACCAAGCACATCCGACCGTGTATTACCTAGCACAGATGAACCGGATGAAATCGAGCGGATGAGGATTATTTTCGAAGAGCCTATGTAACCAGGCATATCTGGTAAGAGCATTACTAAGGGGGGGTCACTTCAGTCTTGAGATTGTACCCCAGCAAATTCGGGATCACTGTTTTTTCATGTTAAGGAAGGATTGCATCGTACACTCCTCTTGATTTATACCAGGACATTTTGTTTTAGTTTTAGCCTTCAATTTTATGGTCTGTTGATGGACTGAAATAGATATCCTGTTTCAACTTGTTCCCTGTAACTATCCTACGTACTCAGTACAATTTAGATATATGGACAGTGTTCATGGACAATATTGTGATTGTATGGCTACATTTGGGAAGATAGAAATATTCTTTCCATAGAACAATAGGTTGCACTAGCACAATTTGCATATAATTTTCTTTTTTTCTATTGAGTATTATGCGCTGTTTTTTCTACGGGTGAATTGATTTATCCATCCACCTTGCAGATTTTTGTTTAATATTGTGTATTGTATTGCTGGTGGAGAGAGAGAGAGAGAGAAAGAGAGAGTGTCATTTCATTTACTTTGAGAAGGCAGTTTATTCAGTTAGCTAGATCTGACTGCAGACCGTTCCCGGTGTACTGTTTCTAATATACTTCAGGCAGGCAGTTGATTCAGTTAGCTGTATATATATATATACAGTCCCCTAAATATATATCCACTGCATTCTAGTCTAGCCAAGCCTATACGTGACTGCAGGCCATTCCTGGTGAAATTTTTCTAGTAAACTTCAGTCTGTGTTTTGCTTATCCAATTTTACAGCATGTATGCAAGGCCAACAAATAAAGGCAGATGCTTACAGGCCACTAAAAGAGGGCAAGCAGATTCTGTGTCTACAGCCAATAGTGCTGGTCATGGACATGGTGCATCCTCAGCATGTGGCCGTGGGGCACGCTTGTCCTTTTTTTCTACAGCTGGCTGTGTTAAGCTACAACATGCAGAAGAGTTGGTAGAGTGGATCACAAAGCCGTCCTCGTCCTTCTCATCCTCTGTTACCCAGGCTAAGAAAAGTTTGGCTGCCAGTGTAGCTGCCAAAGCAGCCTATTTGATAGCCTCAATGGCATCTGTCTCTCCTTCCCTAGCCCCACCATCATGTCCTGACGTTCGACCACAGTGTCAGGTACATGCTGCAGGAGGATGCACATCCTTTTGAAGGCCCCAATGATGGTACCCAGGTTGATGATGAAGGCAGTAACATGAGCCCAGAGATAGTGTGTGCCCAAGAAGGACAAGAAACTGGCAGTCATGTTCCCCTAGTTGCAGCATACTGCCAGGTTTGCTCCAGTGGCGAGGAGGGAGGGGATGATGAGGTCACTGACTCTACATGGGTGCCTGATAGAAGAGAGGAGGAGGAGGAGAAGGAGGAGGAGGAGGAGGCACATCTCCAACAAGGCAGGATGCCCTCCAGGGGCCAGCTTAAGGACAGCCAACTGACTGCATCACACTGCAGAGGTCTGCAAGTGCAGGGCACTGCTGACTCCATGCTTTTTTTCAAACTATCTTTGGTGTGGGCCTTTTTTGAGATGTGTGCAGCAGATCACACCGTTGCTGTTTGCAACATATGTCTGAAGCATATCAAGCATGGCCAAAACAGCAGCCGCTTGGGCACCACATGCTTAACCAGACATATGTCGCGGCTCCCATGCAGTCTGTTGGCAACAGTACTTAAAAGACTCACACCAAAGAACAAGGCGGACCTCTCCTTGCTCCTCATCAGCTGGGATCTCTAACCCCACTACACCTTTAGTCCTCTCAGAGACCTGCATTGAGAGGAATGAAGGTGTAGAATTAGGTGTCCAAAGCACTTGCGGCAAATCTGCTAGCGGTACACCAACATTTGATTGTAGCAGGCAAATTTCCCTACCCCAGTTGCTAAACCATTGAAAGAAATTCAGTCCCAGACATCCACAAGCTCAGCGGCTGAATGCAAGTTGGGCTAAATTACTAGCACTCCAACTGCTGATTTTTCAGCTGGTACACTCTGCCCCCATTCAAGAATTTGTGGAATGTACAGTACCTCAGTGGCAGGTTCCCAAATGCCATTTTTTTTCAGAAGGCCATTCCGGCTCTCTACCAACATGTGAAAGGCAATGTCTTGGACTCGTTGGACATGGCGGTCAGGGGCAAGGTGCATATTAAGGCAGCTGGGAAGGATGCAGGACAGGTTGCAGTAATGTTAGAGCTTGTTCCACCACCACTCCTCCAAAATGCTGATAGTGGTGATTCTGCCACACCTCTCTCCTCCACCCCCTCCTCTTCTTCTTTCTCTATGGCCTCTTGCAGATTTGACCTCGGAAGCAGTGGGGCTCCGTAGACGTTCTAGGGGCTACGAAAAAAAATGCCACATGGTGCTTCAGTTGGTCTGCTTAGTGGACAGGAGCCACACTGAGGCAGAGATTCTGGCAGTTCTGCAGGGGCAGGTTGAGAGTTGGTTGATGCCATGCCAGCTTCAGGCAGGAATGGTGGTTTGTGACAATAGCATCAACCTCCTCTCCGCCCTCCAACAGGGACACTTGACCCATGTTCCCTGTTTAACTCACGTCCTTAATTTGGTGGTGCAGCGGATCTTGTGCAGGTACATGGCTTAAAGGATCTCCAGAGGCAGGCCAGGAAAGTCTGTGGGCATTTCCGCCGGTCATATAATGCCAGTGCTCGGCTGGCTGACCTTCAAAAGGAATGCAATCTGCCCAAGAACCGCCTCATCTGTGACATGCCCACCAGGTGAAACTCAACGTTGGCAATGCTGCAGTGGCTGCACAAGCAGAAGAGGGTCACCAATGAGTACCTGTGCAAATATGGCACAAGGACAGGGTCAGGTGAGCTTGGCTTTTTCTCACCATGCCAGTGGCTAATGATCAAGGATGCATGCACTGTCCTGTTACCATTTGAGGAGGCCACGAGGATGGTGAGCAGTGACAGTGCATACATCAGTGATACTGTCCCTCTTGTCTTCCTGTTGGAGCACATGTTGCGTGGAATAAAGGACAGGGCATTTGAGGCAGAACAGAGGGAGGAAGAGGAGGACTTCCATACCTCTCAAGGCCCCTTTATCCAAACAATATCCCTGCAGGCCCGCCTATCACACTGAAAGAGGAGGAGGAGGAGGTGGAAGAGGAGGATGGTTGTGTCAGCATGGAGGTGGAGCCTGGCACTCAGCATCAGCAGCAGTCTTCAAGGGATTGTTTTCAGTCCCCAAAAACCCATGGACTTGTATGTGGCTGCTGATCATTTCGTCCTTAGTGCCCCAGAGGACTCCGGACCGAATGCCTCAGCAAACCTATGCTGTATGGCCTCTCTGATCCTGCAAAGCCTGCAAAAGGACTCTTGGATTCGTAGTATCAAGGAGAGGGATCAGTACTGGCTGGCAACCCTTCTTGATCCACGTTACAAGGGTAAGGTTGCAGCATTTATCCAGCCTTTGCAGAGGGAGCAGAGGATGAAACATCGATTCGGGAGGCCTTGCAGAAAGGTTTGTGCAATGCGTTTCCAGAGCCTGGGAGGTTTCAATTTCCTGGTCCTCCTGGAGAACGTGTTGCTGAGACTTCGGTCAGTCACAGAAGGGGCGATGGAGAAGGTGGCTGTCTGACTGATGCGTTCAGACAATTTTTTAGTCGCAAAGTCTGATCAGTTCTAACAACCATCGCCAGCATCTGATTTACATTTTGCAGGAATACCTTGGGGCAAGATCAGATTTGGAGACCTTTCCAACCAAAAATCCACTGGGTTACTGGGTCTTGAGGACGGATCACTAGCCAGAGCTTGCACAGTATGCACTTGAGCTACTGGCCTGTCCTGCATCCTGTGTTCTATCTGAACGCACATACAGTGCTACTGGAGGCTTTTTAATGGATCATAGAGTGTGCCTGTCCACAGACTCGGTTGATCGGCTCACCTTCATAAAAATGAATCAGTCTTGGATCACCAGCTATGAAGCACCTGATGCTGATGTAACCGATTTTTTTTAATGAATGTGAGATCCTTTGAAGACTGACTATGCTGATGCTGAGTGACTATCCTGTTATGCTGAGTGACTATCCTATTCCTCCTTAATGTTCATGTTGATAGCTTCTAAGAACATTTTTGGCACCACCACCAGTGCCTAAAGCCCAATTTTTCTGCCCCTGTTTAACAGGAGCGTGTAATTACAATTTTTGCTGTAATATTTTGCAGCAGGGCTCATTCATGTGCTCAACTAGAGTATCTGTGAGGGGTTGCAGTGTTGTGGCACCAACACCAGTTCCTAAAGCCCAATTGTTCTCCCCCTGTTTAATAAGAGCATGTAATTACAATTTTTGCTGTAATATTTTGTAGCAGGGCTCGTTCCTGTACTCAACTAGAGTATCTGTGAGGGGTTGCAGTGTTTTGGCACCACCGCCACCGCCGCCTAAGGCCCAATTTTTCTGCCCCTTTTTAACAGGTGGGGCGTTATCACAATTTTTTGCTTTAATATTTCTCAGCAGGGCACGTTCCTGCACTCAACTAAAGTATCTGTGAGGGTTTGCAGTGCTGTGACACCAGCACCACTGCCTAAAGCCCAATTTTTCTGCCCCTGTTTAACAGGGACGTGTAATTAAAATTTTTGATCCAATATTTCACAGCAGGGCTCGTTCCTGCGCTCCACAACAGAATCTGTGAGGGGTTACAGTGTTGTGGCACCACCACCACTGCCTAAGACCCAATTTGACTGTCCCTGTTCAACAGGGGTGTGTAATTACAATTTTTGATACAATATTTTACAGCATGGCCCATTCCTGCTCCCACCAAATGTAGCTGTGAGGGCTTACAGTGTTGTTGCAACACCACCACACCACCACCAAAGGCCTACTTTTTCTGACCCTGGTAAACAGGGGCAAGTAATTACAATTCTTGATATAATATTTCACAGCAAAGCCCATTCTAGCCCCCACCAAGAGTAACTATGAGGGCTCACAGTGTTCTGGTACCACCAACACCTTAGGCCCAAATTTCTGCAGAACATATAGGGCAGGCCCTTACTTTAAAACATCCAACCTGAAAACGACTCCTACTTACAAATGGAGGGAGACAACAGGAAGTGAGATGAAATCTACCCCTAGGAAGGGAAATTCTCTCCTGTAAGAGTTAATATGGGAAAAAGGTGTCTCCTCCACTAATGCTTTATCACCAATCCTTGTTTCCCTAAAAACCCCAAATATTCAAAATCCAATTGTCATTGGGACAGAAAGTGAGGTGAAATCTTATGAAGAGGGACACGGACAGCAAAACAAATGTTGCAGGGGTGATAACCCTTCCCTATGTTTTCCAAAAAGCTTAAAATAGATTTTTTAGCTGGTGCTACACTTATAAAATGTACCTGTTCCAAATTACAAACAGATTCAACTTAAGAAAAAAACCTACAGTCCCTGTCTTTCTTGGGACTGCCGTTATACTGCTGTTCAGAGTATATAGGACCTGGTGGCCCCACGCCTTTTCTTTTTTTAATTTGGGTGCGGGGTTCCCTTTAATATCCATACAAGACCCAAAGGAGCTGGTAATGGGCTGGGGGTTACCCATGCCGTCTTTCTCAATGATTTTCATCCATATTGCCAGGACCGACATTACATTACAGCCGCAAGCAGTTTTAAAAGACTTTTATTCCTTTAGAAATGTCATTTTTTGCAGGGACTGTTCTAAACACAGGAAACATGCGCCACTTTACAAGCATACTATAGACACCCCCATGTACAATATTAAAAGGAATATTTCACTTTTTTTTTTTAATTTAAGCATCATTGCTCCTGAAAAAATGTCAGTTCTTAAAACTTTTATTTGCAATGATGCATGTCCCCTGGGGCAGGACCCGGGTCCCCAAACACTTTTTACTACAATAACTTGCATATTAGCCTGTAAAATGTGCACTTTTGATTTCTCATGTTCGAGTCCCATAGACTTTAACGGTGTTCGAAAGTACGCAAACTTTCAGTCCGTTCACATGTTTTAGATACAAACCAAACCGGGGGGGGGGGGCGGGGGGGTGGTTCGGCTCGTCCCTAGCGGGGATAAAAAAAACAAAAATAAAGACAACTTGAAAGGACAAATACCCACTGATGGCATTTTAGTTTGGGGACGGCTTCTTACCTGCTTAAAAAACTATTTCTCAAAAAACCAGCAGGAAGGAAGTCACCATAATAGTTGTGTAAGTTAAGGTCAGAATACATTTTAATCATTTGTTACTCTGAAATATTCCGAGGAGGTGGAAGGTTCTTCTCTCTATCTGCTGCAGACTAGTAGAGGTAAGACCGGCCATGGAGAAGTCCTCCCACCACGGATGGGAGATGGAAGAGTGAGAGGAAGAAAGTGAAATTGAAATGGGAAAGAGGAGGAAGGAGAATGAGGAAAACAAAAGGAGAATAAATGGGGTTAGATATAAAGGTAGACAGGCAAAGAGAAGAAGAGGCAAGAGATATAAGAAGATGACATAAAAGTATGAAAGGTGAGAGGACCCTGGCGGGTATGACAATGGAGAGTATGTACAGGAGAGGAGTATGGAGGGTATGACAATGCAGAGTATGTACAGGAGAGGAGTGTGGAGGGTATGACAAAGAGGGTGGATGCAAAAGAGGAATTTGGGGCATGTAATGAAAAGTGGGTGTTGGAGAGGGCTGTGGTGGCTATGACCATGGATATTTAGTGCAGGAAAGGAGTGTAGAGAGTATGAGAGTGGGTGCAGGAGAGACACAAAGATGTATATTAGGGACAGTCGGAATGTGCGATCGTGTGTACGCAGCATTGGAGTGTGAGAGCTCTACGCAGTCATACAACAAGGTCTTTTAGACTCGTCACATAGTTATGAATCCACCAGGATAAGTTTTCCCTATTCTGGAATACAACAAAACAAATAAAAGTTGGAGCCCAGATATAGGAAGTCAGAGGCAGATGACAAGGTTATTTTTTTTTATTCCAAACAGCCATTAGAAGTGAAGGGATTGTACTATAACCATGCAAAATGGAACCAATGTGTGATCATCAGGTGTTTTTATTTAATGGGCACCTCTGCTGACAACACATTGGTTCTATTTTGGGGTCCTATCCCTTTAGGATCTTATCTGCCCTTCTGGGTAGTCCAGTTGTCCTTTCCTACTGCTCATCAAGGTCCCAGCTTTACTAGCTGGGGGGTCTATTCTACTGAGCTTTGCTTGAGATGACTGAAAGACTTCATTTTGGGGATCTGGTCTAGAGAATTCACTGGAGTTGTGTCTGGAAGATATTGGAAGGAGGAATCCAACTATCCAAGGACATCAGTGAGTGTGCTGCTACTACCCCATAGACATTGTTCATGGTGTCCCGGCCACGTTCAGTCCATTATTTGCTTGGACTGTGCTCAATATCTCTAGGAGAAGGATAGGTGTCCTCAAAATACTCAGGGGTCAAGTCCTGGGGAAAAAAGTGTGGGAACTCCCACCCAAGATCCACTCGCCCACCAAAAAAAAAATAAAAAATGATACGCTCATATGCACGAACGCTTCAAAAGTGGTATTTTTCATCCGATTTTTGTATTGTGTGTATGAAGCTTAACTGTTAGTACATAAAAAAAAACAATCCTCAATAAATAAATAAATACGGTAATTCTCTGAATAATCAGCATTCATTCAATTGTGCTTCCATGGAAATGTGAACATCATGTTCTGATCTATATTGGGGAATGTTATTTTGTATATAGAGTGTTTATGTGGTGAGTTTACACTTTTCATTGAACAGAGTTTGGATAACACAGGGTTAAACGGAAAGGTCATAAATTAACTGCACATTATCTGGACAGAATGCTTGGGGAGATAGTGATGTGTTCCTGCTTAGGAGATGTATGTTAGCTTGGGGGGCTGCAAACTCTGCAGGGGCTCCAACACACACTCGCTGCTATTCCAACCCTTCACATATTTCCACATAAACTTCCCTCCTGGCATTAAACTTTGCCACGTATTGTGCCCAGCTTACCACCCCAAACTGATGTTCCTCCCTGAATGGTCAGATGTGCGGCACTTACTATTGCGAGCTGTGTCGGCGGCTGCTGGTGAAGCACCTGCCACACAGCTCGCATACTTCAAAGTCTTGCAGGACACGGCTGCTAATGGGAATCGAGTTCCTGTTGTGGGAAAAAGTACAGGAACTCCGTTCCCATGCGTTCCCACAGGACTTGAGCCCTGAAAATACTACTGAACTTTGTACCCTTCTCCTATCCCAATATACATTTTTAATTAACTACACTGGTCTTGGTCTACACATGTTGAGAAATTATTGACCTCCGAGATAAAATGTGCTAATTCTTACATTATTTGATTAGATGAATTAGAAAACAGGTGATAAAGGTGCTGGTTGGCTAAAGTTTTCAAGATATTTCACAATAAAGATTTATACACAGGCGAGTATATTTGCCTAAAAGGGAGGGGGGTGTCTGATGACCATGATGTCTCGTAACTTCTCGACAAAGTACGGTAGATCAATGGAAATGGTACCACATGGAAATATATAAATTTATCTTCACTTTGAGACTAAATATTATTACCTAACTATTTTATTCTTTTTTTTATTGCAAGGTGCATTTGTTTTGGGTAGATCTACGCATCATACAGTTACTTCTGGTGACTTGTGAAAGTGTCATTGCCTAACATTTCCAAGGAACAGTTGTGTGATGTTTTCCCTCAGAAGTCACAATGCCTCAAAACTGTGTAAACAACGCAGATAACTTCTACTACATTTGTGGTGAGGTTACATTAGCATCTCAAAAGTGCAGTATGATGGCCGTGCAAAATAGGGGATCAGGACAAGAGTTGGGCCCCTCATTATTGTTGCATTACATGTGCAACTTATCTGCGTCATTGGCTAAACAAGAAGAAAAAGTCCATGCCTTTCACAGTCCCAATGGTGTGGAGGGAACATGAAAATGTTACATTACAAAAACAATACATTTAAAAGTTATGTTATTGGCATCAAAAAAAGATACATTTATAATGATTGGTGTAGCACCTTTCTCATTGCTACTTTTTATTTATATATATATATATATATATATATATATATATATATATATATATATATATATATATATATATATATATAAAATGTTTTCCTTTTTTGCTTAATTTTTTTAAAAAAAATACTTTTTATTATTAGCCAACAAAATCCTAATTAGCAAAAATTCAACTACATGAGAGCTGAATTATTAATTAAACAGGTGTCAAGTAGGGATGAGCCGAACACCCCCCCCCCGGTTTGGTTCGCAACAGAACCTGCGAAAGGACCTAAAACTTTAGAACCCCGTTAAAGTCTATGGGAACGTTCGAAATCAAAAGGCTAATATGCAAGTTATTGTCCTAAAAAGGGTTTGGAGGCCCGACTCCTGCCCCAGGGGACATGTATCAATGCAAAAAAAAGTTTAAAAAAAGGCTGAATTTAATGACGCTTAAAGTGAAAAAAAGTGAAATAATCATTTAAATATCGTGCCTGGGGGGTGTCTATAGTATGCCTGTGAAGTGCCACGTGTGCAAAAAATGACATTTCTAAAGGGAATAAAGTCATTTAAAACTGCTTGCGTTTTTTAATGTAATGTCTGGTCCCGGCAATACGGATGAAAATCATTGAGAAAAACGGCATGGGTACCCCCCCCAGCCCATTACCAGCCCCTTTGGGTCTTGTGTGGATATTAAGAGGAACCCCATACCCAAATTAAAAAAAGGAAAGGCGTGGGGCCCCCAGGCACTATATACTCAGAACAGCAGCATACAGGTGGTTCAAACAAGACAGGGACTGTGTAGGTTTGTTGTTAAGAAGAATCTGTTTGTAATTTTGAACTGGTACATTTTTAAAGTGTAGCGCCAGTCAAAAAATCTATTTTCAAGGTTTTTGGAAAACATGGCGAAGGCTTATCACCCCTGTAACATTTTTCTGCTGTCTGTGAGCCTCTTCAGAAGATTTCACCTCACTTTCTGTCCCAATGACAAATGTTTTTTGAAAATTTGGGTTTTTTAGTAAAACAAGGATTGGGATAAAGCATCAGTGGAGAGGAGACACGTTTCTCCCATATCAACTCTTACAGGAGAGAATTTCCCTTCCTAGGGGTAGATTTCATCTCACTTCCTGTTGTCTCCTTCCGTTTGCAAGTAGGAGACATTTGTAAGTTGGATGTTTGAAAGTAGGGGCCTGCCCTATATGCTCTGCAGAAATGTTGGCCTAAGGTGTTGGTGTTGCAACAACACTGTAAGCCCTCAAAGTGACTTTTGGTGGGCGCTGGAATGCCCTGCTGTGAACTATTATATCAAGAATTGTAATTACATGCCATTGTTGAAGAGTGGTAGAAAAATTGGGCCTTTGGTGGTGGTGCTGGTGCCATAACACTGTAAGTCCTCACAGTTACTCTTGGTGGGTGCTGGAACAGGCCCTGCTGTGAAATATTATATCAAGAATTGTAATTACATGTACCTGTTGAACAGGAGCATAAAAATTGGGCCTTAGGCACTGGTGCCACAACACTACAACACCTCACAGAAACTCTAGTTGGAGAGCAGCAATGAGTCCTGCTGCAAAGTATTGGATCAAAAATTTTAATTACACACCCCTGTTAAACAGGGGCTGAAAAATTGGGCCTTAGGCACTGGTGCCACGACTCTGCAACCCCTCACAGTGCAGGAATTAGCCCTGCTGCAAAGAATTGCATCTACACACCCCTGTTAAACAGGGGCTGAAAAATTGGGCCTTAGGCACTGGTGCCAAAACACTGCAACCACTCACAAATATTGTAGTTGAGTGCAGCAACGAACCCTCCCGCAAAATATTGCATCAAAAATTGTAATTACACGCCCCTGTTAAACAGGGGCTGAAAAATGTGGCCTTAGGCACTGGTGCTGGTGCCACGACTCTGCAACCCCTTACAGATACTCTGGTTGGAGCGTAGGAATGAGCCCTGCTGCAAAGTATTGCATCAAAAATTGTAATTACATGCCCCTGTTAAACAGGGGCTGAAAAATTGGGCCTTAGGCACTGGTGCCACAACACTGCAACCACTCACAAATATTGTAGTTGAGCACAGCAATGAATGCTGGAATGGATGGGTTCACAACACAAAATTAGGCACAGCAGACAGCGTTGTAGGTGCAAAAAAAACAAAAGATGCAGTTTATTTATGCTACATGCAGTGAAACATATAACAGCCAAACAAAAATAAAACATGAAAATAAATCCTGGTCAGCTTGACCTCTAAATACACACTTAGATTCCCTATCTAACAACTGAGTGCAGCCTTGTGCAGCACCAGTCCCTGTCTCTGTTGTAGAGGTTTGCCACACAGGCGTTAACTCACCGCACAGAACAAGTGTCACACTCCCCAGTCTATACAACACAAAACTGGTTCCAGGATGGAGCATCTCCCTAAGCATGCTGGGGTTTTTTGTAGAGGTCTTAATGAGCCCACTTACTTCAGCTGGGCTCATTAACTCTTCCCCTCTAGTTGTACAAGTCTGCGTAAAGCCTGAATCTAGGGCATACATATTTCCCATCCTGGATACAACCAGGTGACTTTACCTGCGTGCTGCCACACTAGATACACCACATCTACGGGCTTTCCTTTATCTAGATACACCACGTCTACGGGCCTTCCTTTATCTAGATACACCACGTCTACGGGCCTTCCTTTATCTAGATACACCACGTCTACGGGCCTTCCTTTATCTAGATACACCACGTCTACGGGCCTTCCTTTATCTAGATACACCACATCTACGGGCCTTCCTTTATCTAGATACACCACGTCTACGGGCCTTCCTTTATCTAGATACACCACATCTACGGGCCTTCCTTTATCTAGATACACCACGTCTACGAACCTTCCTTTATCTAGATACACCACATCTACGGGCCTTCCTTTATCTAGATACACCACGTCTACGAACCTTCCTTTATCTAGATACACCACGTCTACGGGCCTTCCTTTATCCAGATACACCACGTCTACAGGCCTTCCTTTATCTAGATACACCACGTCTACGGACCTTCCTTTATCTAGATACACCACGTCTACGGGCCTTCCTTTATCTAGATACACCACGTCTACGGACCTTCCTTTATCTAGATACACCACATCTACGGGCCTTCCTTTATCTAGATACACCACGTCTACGGACCTTCCTTTATCTAGATACACCACGTCTACGGGCCTTCCTTTATCTAGATACACCACGTCTACGGACCTTCCTTTATCAGTCATTCTGTCCTCTGATAACCGTGGAGGGGCTTCCTGTGACTTGTCATGGAGGATAAACACTGCAGTTTTGGTGACTGAAGCCCCCCGATTCCCTTGTGAAGGGTACAGGTCAGACAGAAGATATAGTCACATGACAGGAGGAGGAGTTGCAGGATAGTAGGAGGAGTCACAAGGTGGTGGGATGGTCCAATAACATTGAATAGGGGTATTATTGGACGGGTCAGTAAAACTCTGAAGGTCATGTCGGCATCCGGGGCGCATTTCGAGTGAACCAAACCGCATATCACCGCAGCGCCGTCTGGCTCGGCGCCATAAAAAAGTAAAAATCAGGGACGCCTTTCTCTGTTTCTCGCAGGTAATGATGACCAATAAAATGAATGGGCGGAGCTACCCGATATCACAGATCTGAGCTCCTCCTTCCCCACTGCACATCACAGTCCTCAGCCCTCCCCCACCCCCCACCACATTACTAACCGCCTCCCACCTGCCATATAGACCAATGACAGCGGAGCGGAGCCATGTCATATGACCACGCCCAGTTTAGGCTCTTCACCCATGTGATTGGCTGTGTCCAATCACAGCTGATCCCATGTAAACAAGGAAATAAAATATATAAAAAGGGGCGGTCTTTTTTTGTTTTTTTATTATTTTAGAAAAGATAAAACCCCGCCCAGCGGTGATTAATTATCACCAAGAGAAAGTTCTATTTGTGTGAATAAAATGTGTAGAGTTTTGTATGACCGTGTAATTGTCACTCAAAGTGCGACCGCCATGAAAGCTGCAGCAGGAAGGCGGGGGTGGGGGAGTCTGGATGGAGGGTGGGAGCTGCAAGATAGTGATTGGCTGCTTGGATGAAGGGCGGTCCTAGCAACCAATCACTTGCTTGATAACCTTGGGCAGCTCCCGCCCTCCATCCACAACAGTCCTCCATCCCGCTGTCAGCTCTGTGAGGAATACTGAGTGACGATTGGTGGAAGAAAAGGCTCCTAAATGATGTGACAGCTGAGACTCCTCCCACAGTCTGCCATCTAGTAATGCCTGATAGAGGAGTCACACCACGGGGGGAGGAGTCACACCACGGGGGGGGAAGTCACACCGCAGCGGGAGGAGCCACACCGCAGGGGGAGGAGTCACACCACGGGGGGAGGAGTCACACTACGGGGGGAGGAGTCACACCGCGGCGGGAGGAGCCACACCGCGGCTGGGGGGAGTCACCCTGCAGCTGGGGAGAGTCACCCCGCGGCTGGGGAGAGTCACCCCGCGGCTGGGGAGGGGTCACCCCGCGGGGGGGTCACACTACGGGGGGAGGAGCCATACTACGGGGAGGAGCCACACCACGGTTGGGGGGAGTCACACCACGGGGAGGAGGAGTCACGGGAGGGTGGGGAGAGTCACACCACGGGGAGGAGGAGTCACAGGAGGGTGGGGGGAGTCAGTGGATGGTGGGAGGAGTCCCTCAATGGTGGGAGGAGTCGTGGGAGGAGCCACACGATGGTGGGAGGAGTCAGTTGATAGTGGGGGAGTCACGGGATGGTGGGAGGAGTCATGGGATGGTAGGAGAAGCCACGTAATGGTGGGAGGAGTAACGGGATATTGGGAGGAGTCAGTGAATGGTGGGAGGGGCCACAAGATGGGAGGAGTCCATTGATGGTGGGAGGGGTCACGGGTTGGTGGGAGGAGACGGTGGGAGGGGTCACAGGTTGGTGGGAGAAGACAGGAGATGGTGGGAGGAGTCACGGTATGGTGGGAGGAGCCACAGGATTGTGTGAGGAGCCACGCGATGGGAGGAGGAGACAGGGGATGGTGGGAGGACCAGGGGATGGTGGGAGGAGTCACGGGATGGTGGGAGGAGTCAGTGGATGGTGGGAGGAGCCACAGGTTTGTGTGAGGAGCCACACGATGTTGCGAGGAGCCACGCGATGTTGGGAGGAGTCAGGGGATGGTGGGAGGAGTTACGTGATAGGAGGGGTCAGTGGATGGTGAGAGGAGTCACGGGATGGTGGGAGGAGCCACGTGATGGGAGGATTCAGTGGATGGTGAGAGGAGTCACGGGATGGTGGGAGGAGTCGTGGGTGGAGTCACACACTGGAAGATGTCACGGGATGTGGGAGAAGACACACAGTGGTGGGAGGAGTCAGTTGGTGGTGGGAGGAGTCAGTGGATGGTGAGAGGAGTCACGGGATGGTGGGAGGAGCCATGTGATGGGAGGATTCAGTGAATGGTGGAAGGAGTCGTGGGAGAAGTCACGGGATGTGGGAGGAGTCAGTTGGTGGTGGGAGGAGTCACAGGATGGTGGGAGGAGTCACACAACGATGAGAGCAGTCAGTGGGTGGTGGGAGGAGTCACGCAGTGGGAGGAGTCAGTTGATGGTGGGAGGAGTCACTGGGTGGTGGGAGGAGCCACATGATGGTGGGAGGAGTCAGTGGATGGTGGGAGGAGCCACGCGATGAGAGGAGTCAGTGGATGGTGGGAGGAGTCACATGATGGTGGGAGGCGTTACGGGATAGTGTGAGGAGCTATGCGATGGAGGGAGGAGTCACTGGATGGTGGGAGGAGACAGGGGATGGTGGGAGGAGTCACACAATGGTGGGTGGAGTCACACGATGGGAGGAGTCAGTGGGTGGTGGGAGGAGTCACTGGATGGTGGGAGGAGTCACACAGTGGGAGGAGTCAGTGGATGTTGGGAGGAGCCACGCCATGGAGGGCACCTGATGTAAGGGGCACTGTTATGGGGCACCTGATGTAAGGGGCACTCTTATGGGGGCACCTGATGTCAGGTGGTTCTATTACTTACAATGTGGATGTGATTGGCTGACGTTTGTCTTCTTTCTTTGTCTTCCATCTTGTTTCGGGTACAGATAGTTGTTGGTGGAAGGACGGAATAAAAGGGTCCAGCCAGTGAAGGGGGAAGAGCTCAGAGTAATGGAGAAGAGGAGTGTCCTGCAAGGCAGAATCCGGGGCTCAGAGAAGACCGCTCACCATCAACATCTCCAAGGCCAACACACCATTGGAAGCTCTGAGGATCAGCACTAAACAGCTGCCCCGCTAGGAGGTAAAGCCTAACCTACTAACAATGTCTTTGCTACAAGTCACCCCCCAGTATCTGCTGATACCCCACATAGTTAAAGGTCACCCTCCATTCTACCCATACTCTAGGCCACCCTCTGGTCCAGTCTGTAAATACTACAGATCACCAGTTATCAGGACCATCAATAGGGGGTACAGGCAGCACTTCCCATTGGGTCAGCAGGTGGTGGAACAGAAGCTGTCTGTGGATAGGTGGGGGCTGTCAGGTCAGCTTTCCAGTGCCCCATCATTTCTAATGGCAGCCCAGTCTTCGTCCGGAGGGTTCAATATTGAGTTGGCCCATTGCAGCTATAACAGGTTCACCTCTTCTGGGAAGGCCGTCCACAAGATTTAGGAGGGTGTCTATGGGAATGTTTGACCATTCTTCCAGAAGCATTTTTGTGAGTTCAGGCACTGATGTTGGACGAGAAGGCCTACCTCGCAGTCTCCGATCTAATTCATCCTAAAGGTGTTCTATGGGGTTGAGGTCAGGACTCTGTGCAGGCCAGTCAAGTACCTCCACTCCAAACTCGCTCATCCATGTCTTTATGGACCTTGCTTTGTGCGCTGGTGAGCAATCATGTTGGAACAGGAAGAGGCCGTCCCCAAACTGTTCCCACAAAGTTGGGAGCATGAAATTGTCCAAAATGTCTTGGTATGCTGACGCCTTAAGAGTTCCCTTCACTGGAACTAAGGGGCCAAGTCCAACCTCTGAAAAGCAACCCCCCCACCACAATCCCCCCTCTGACACCATAATCTCCCCTCCCCCCACTCCATAATCTCCCCTCTGACACCATAATCTCCCCTCCCCCCACTCCATAATCTCCCCTCCCCCCACTCCATAATCCCCCCTCTGACATCATAATCTCCCCTCCCCCCACTCCATAATCTCCCCTCCCCCAACTCCATAATCTCCCCTCTGACACCATAATCTCCCTTCCCCCCACTCCATAATCTCCCCTCCCCCCACTCCATAATCTCCCCTCCCCCAACTCCATAATCTCCCCTCCGACACCATAATCCCCCCTCCGACACCATAATCCCCCCTCCCCCCACTCCATAATCCCCCCTCCACCAATTGGTTTGGACCAGCGCACAAAGACATTAATGGCTGTGTGTTGAGTTATTTGGAGGGGAGAGGAAATGTACACTGTTATACAAGCTGTACACTCACTACTTTACATTGTAGAAGAAGAAGAAATGTCACTAAGGGGTGTACTTACTTTTGTCACATACTGTATATTTACCTAGAAAAATGGTGAGGTGTTCTATACTTATTTTACCCGCTGCTACCCACCTCAATACCAGGCACTTACACCCCCTTCCTGTACACACCAATTTTCAGCTTTCAGCGCTCTCACAGTTTGAATGACAATTACTCAGTCATACAACACTGTACCCATATGAAACTTGCGTCCTTTTTCCCCACAAATAGAGCTTTCTTTTGGTGGTATTTGATCACCTCTGGGGGGTTTTTATTTTCTGCTAAACAAATTTAAAAAAAAAAGACTAAAAATTTTGAAAAAAAAAGTTTCTTAGTTTCTGTCATAAAATGTTTTCTCCTTCACTGACGGGCAGCGTTGGGTGTTAATGATGGGCACTGAGACTTTATTGAAGGGGCACTGCTGGCAGCTGGGCACTGATTGGCACATTTGGGGCTGTGCTGATAATCATAACATTGATTACCAGCACAGACCCCCCTTTGACAGGGAGAGTCATCGATTGGCTCTCCCTGTGAGTGCGAACCGAGGAAAGCCATTTACCGGCACTTCCTGGTTCATGCAATGATCAGGTGAGACTGGCCAGTCAACTCCATGACTTTAGTATGTTTCTTCTTGAGCCGCTCCTCTGTTGCCATGGTAGTGTGTTTTTGGGTCATTGTCATGCTGGAATCCATGGTCCATTTTCAATGCCCTGGCTGATAGGAAGTTTTCACCCAAGATTTGACAATACATGGCCCTGTCCATCGTCCCTTTTGATGCAGTGAAGTTGTCCTGTCCCCTTATCAGAAAAACCCCCCCAAAGTATAATGTTTCCATTCCCATGTTTGACGGTGGGGATGGTGTTCTTGGGGTCATAGGGCTCCTCTTCTAAACACGGCAAGTTGAGTTGATGCCAAAGAGCTGGATTTTGGTCTCGTCTCACCACAACGCTTTCCCTCACTTCTCCTCTGAATCGCTCAGATGTTCATTAGCAAGCTTCAAACAGGCCTGTACATGGGCTTTCTTGAGCGGGGGGACCTTGTGGGCGCTGCAGGATTTCAGTCCTTCACGGCGTAGTGTGTTTTCAATTGTTTTCCAGCTGCCTTGAGATCATTGACCAGATTCTCCTGTGTAGGGAAAAATATCTATCTATCTCTGTAGCTATCCCATAGTTCGTAGACGCTATAACGTTTGTGCAAAACAATCAATATACGCTTATTGGGCTTTATTTTTTTTGTATAAATACATAAAACCAGCAGAGGTAACCTGGTCAAATACCACCAAAAGAAAGCTATATTTGTGGGGGGGGATCATTTTCTTTTGGGGTACAGCTTCGCACGACTAGACATGTGCGATTCGTTTCGTACGAATCTCAAATTTCCCAAAATTCGTATGTTCGGGAGGATCCGAAATACGAATTGCCATGCGTCCGAATTCTGTACGGAATTTTTTTTTTGTTTATGAATTCCGGATTTATTATAACTTGCAGAAGACTTCTGTGATAGAAGTCAATGTAAGTTGCCTGAAGACATCAGTGAAGGACTTTCCTCCTCTGTGGGCTGTCAAGAAAAGAACAAAGAGATACAATGGTTCTTCTTCAATGGGCTGAACTCCCTGTGTAGAAGTTCTCAGTTTAACCAAAGACTAAATCTTTTCTGACACTTGTTGCTTACAAGTAAAAATCCAGTATTTTATGCTAGAAAATCACTCAGAAGCCCCAAAAATTATATATATATATTTTTTAGCAGAGACCCTAGGGAATAAAATAGCGGTTGTTGCAATACGCTTTCAAATGCAAGTTAGCCTTTTTTTTTTCCGGTCTACCTCTAGAGTGCACTGATATTAGCAGCGTGACATACAGCAATGACACCTGCACCGTGATAGAGTGATCTGACACCAGCACCGTGATAGAGAGCACTGACATCAGCAGCGTGACATACAGCAATGACACCTGCACCATCATAGAGTGATCTGACACCAGCACTGTGATAGAGAGCACTGACATTAGCAGCATGACATACAGCAATGACACCTGCACCGTGATAGAGTGATCTGACACCAGCACCGTGATAGAGAGCACTGACATTAGCAGCGTGACATACAGTTATGGCACCTGCACCGTGATAGAGTGATCTGACACCAGCACCGTGATAGAGAGCACTGACACCAGCACCGTGATATACAGCACTGACACCTGCACCATAAGCAGCCCCAGGAGGAAGTCAGCATAGCACAGGGATGGTGGGAGCTCCTCATAATAAGCAGCCCCAGGAGGAAGTAAGCACATCACAGGGATGGTGAACTTTACAAACCTACAGGTCATATTTGCAGCCACAAAATAATTACTAGTTGTGCACACATAGTCCCACCACATGGCCAATGACATAACACATGTATGAGGTGAATCTGGGATCGACAACTACAAGCATTCTTTTTTTATATGTGAAATTCTGAAAATTCAGAAATGGAGACAATGGAGGTGAGGGGAGGCAAAGAAGAGGGTGTAGGAGATGATCACCAGCACCAGCACCATGATATAGAGCACTGACACCTGCACCGTGATCATGCTCATTATGAGGGGCTCCCACCATCCCTGTGCTGACTTCCTCCTAGTGCTGCTTATTATGAGGGGCTCCCACCATCCCTGTGCTATGCTGACTTCCTCTTGGGGCTGCTTACGGTGCAGGTTTCAGTGCTTTATGTCACACTGCTGATGTCAGTGCTCTTTATCACGGTGCTGGTGTCAGATCACTCTATCATGGTGCAGGTGTCATTGCTGTATGTCACGCTGCTGATGTCAGTGCTCTCTATCACGGTGCTGGTGTTAGATCACTCTATCACGGTGCAGGTGACAGTGCTCTATATCACGGTGCTGGTGCTCATCTCCTGCATTCTCTTCTTTGCCTACCTTCACCTTCCCTCGTCTCCATTGTCTCAAGATTCCTGAATTTTCACAAATAAAAAAAGAATGCTTGTAGTTGTCGATCCCAGATTCACCTCATACATGTGTTATGTCACGGTGCTGGTGTCAGATCACTCTATCACGGTGCAGGTGTCAGTGCTCTATACCACGGTGCTGGTGTCAGATCACTCTATCATGGTGCAGGTGTCATTGCTGTATGTCACGCTGCTGATGTCAGTGCTCTCTATCACGGTGCTGGTGTCAGATCACTCTATCACGGTGCAGGTGTCAGTGCTCTATATCACAGTGCTGGTGCTCATCTCCTGCATTCTCTTCTTTGCCTACCCTCACCTCCATTGTCTCAAGATTCCTCAATTTTCACAATTTCACATATAAAAAAAGAATGCTTGTAGTTGTCGATCCCAGATTCACCTCATACATATGTTATGTCACGGTGCTGGTGTCAGATCACTCTATCACGGTGCAGGTGTCAGTGCTCTATATCACGGTGCTGGTGATCATCTTCTGCACCCTCTTCTTTGCCTACCCTGACCTTCCCTCTCCTCCATTGTCTCAAGATTCCTGAATTTTCAGAATTTCACATATAAAAAAAGAATGCTTGTAGTTGTTGATCCCAGATTCACCTCATACCTGTGTTATGTCATTCGCCATGTGGTGGGACTATGTGTGCACAGCTAGTAATTATTTTGTGGCTGCAAATATGACCTGTAGGTTTGCAAAGTTCACCATCCCTGTGATGTGCTAACTTCCTCCTGGGGCTGCTTATTATGAGGGGCTCCCACCATCCCTGTGCTATGCTGACTTCCTCCTGGGGCTGCTTACGGTGCAGGTGTCAGTGCTGTATATCACGGTGTTGGTGTGAGTGCTTTATGTCACACTGCTGATGTCAGTGCTGTATATCACGGTGCTGATGTCAGATCACTCTATCACGGTGCAGGTGTCATTGCTTTATGTCACGCTGCTAATGTCAGTGCTCTCTAGAGGTCGACCGAAAAAAAAAGGGCTAACTTGCATTTGAAAGACCTCTGCGCAAATACCGCGTCACATAAAATATTGCAACAACCGCTATTTTATTCCCTAGGGTCTCTGCTAAAAAAATATATATAATTTTTGGGGCTTCTGAGTGATTTTCTGGCAGAAAATACAGGATTTTTACTTGTAAGTAACAAGTGTCAGAAAAGATTTAGTCTTTAAATGGTTAAACTGAGAACTTCTACACAGGGAGTTCAGCCCATTGAAGAAGAACCATTGTATCTCTTTGATCTTTTCTTGGCAGCCCAGAGAGGAGGAAAGTCCTTCACTGATGTCTTCAGGCAACTTACATTGACTTCTATCACAGAAGTCTTTTGCAAGTCATAATAAGCATAATGAGCAATGTTTTTGCCTTTAAATTCATCGTGAAGAATGTTCGTACATGTTAACGAACCCAACGACAATTCGTATTTCGTACGAAACAGAACGGAATTTCGGACACGAAAATTGGCTAAAAGACAGAATTCAGAGAGTCGTGGTTAATGATTCTTACTCTGAATGGTGTAAGGTTATCAGTGGTGTACCCAAAGGTTCAGTGCTGGGACCCTTACTTTTTAATATCTTTATAAATGATATGGAGTCTGGGATCAAAAGTAACATTTCCGTCTTTGCAGATGACACCGAGCTATGCAGTGGAATAACGTCCTTACAGGATGTCTCCAATTTACAAGCCGACCTCAATGCTCTGTCTAATTGGGCGACTATGTGGCAGATGAGGTTTAATGTTGAGAAATCTAAAGTTCTGCACTTGAGGGGCTAAGAATATACATCATACATACTAGGGGGAGTACAACTGGGGGGATCCATGTTGGAGAAGGATCTGGGGGATCCATAGTGGAGAAGGATCTGGGGGGATCCATAGTGGAGAAGGATCTGGGGGAATTCATAGTGGAGAAGGATCTGGGGGATCCATAGTGGAGAAGGATCTGGGGGGATTCATAGTGGAGAAGGATCTGGGGGGATCCATGGTGGAGAAGGATCTGGGGGATCCATAGTGGAGAAGGATCTGGGGGGTCCATAGTGGAGAAGGATCTGGGGGGATACATAGTGGAGAAGGATCTGGGGGAATCCATAGTGGAGAAGGATCTGGGGGGATCCATGGTGGAGAAGGATCTGGGGGATCCATAATGGAGAAGGATCTGGGGGGTCCATAGTGGAGAAGGATCTGGGGATCCATAGTGGAGAAGGATCTGGGGGGATCCATGGTGGAGAAGGATCTGGGGGGATCCATAGTGGAGAAGGATCTGGGGGGATCCATAGTGGAGAAGGATCTGGAGGGATCCATAGTGGAGAAGGATCTGGGGGATCCATAGTGGAGGATCTGGGGGATCCATAGTGGAGAAGGATCTGGGGGATCCAGAGTGAAGAAGGATCTGGGGGGATCCATAGTGGAGAAGGATCTGGGGGGATCCATAGTGAAGAAGGATCTGGGGGATCCATAGTGGAGAAGGATCTGGGGGGATCCATGGTGGAGAAGGGTCTGGGGGGATCCATGGTGGAGAAGGGTCTGGGGGGATCCATAGTGGAGAAGGATCTAGGGGATCCATAGTGGAGAAGGATCTAGGGGATCCATAGTGGAGAAGGATCTGGGGGATCCATAGTGAAGAAGGATCTGGGGGGGTCCATAGTGAAGAAGGATCTGGGGGGGTCCATAGTGGAGAAGGATCTGGGGGGATCCATAGTGGAGAAGGATCTGGGGGGGTCCATAGTGGAGAAGGATCTGGGGGGATCCATAGTGAAGAAGGATCTGGGGGGATCCATGGTGGAGAAGGGTCTGGGGGGATCCATAGTGGAGAAGGGTCTGGGGGGATCCATAGTGGAGAAGGATCTAGGGGATCCATAGTGGAGAAGGATCTGGGGGGATCCAGAGTGAAGAAGGATCTGGGGGGATCCATAGTGGAGAAGGATCTGGGGGAATCCATAGTGGAGAAGGATCTGGGGGGATCCATAGTGGAGAAGGATCTGGGGGGATCCATGGTGGAGAAGGATCTGGGGGGATCCATGGTGGAGAAGGATCTGGGGGGATCCATGGTGGAGAAGGATCTGGGGGGATCCATGGTGGAGAAGGATCTGGGGGATCCATGGTGGAAAAGGATCTGGGGGGATCCATAGTGGAGAAGGATCTGGGGGGATCCATAGTGGAGAAGGATCTGGGGGGATCCATAGTGGAGAAGGATCTGGGGGATCCATAGTGGAGAAGGATCTGGGGGGATCCATGGTGGAGAAGGATCTGGGGGATCCATAGTGGAGAAGGATCTGGGGGGATCCATAGTGGAGAAGGATCTGGGGATCCATAGTGGAGAAGGATATGGGGGATCCATAGTGGAGAAGGATCTGGGGGGATCCATAGTAGAGAAGGATCTGGGGGGATCCATAGTGGAGAAGGATCTGGGGGATCCATAGTGAAGAAGGATCTGGGGGGATCCATAGTGGAGAAGGATATGGGGGATCCATAGTGGAGAAGGATCTGGGGGGATCCATAGTAGAGAAGGATCTGGGGGGATCCATAGTGGAGAAGGATCTGGGGGGATCCATAGTGAACAAGGATCTGGGGGTTTTGGTAGATCATAAGCTCAATAATATAACATGCAATGCCAAGCTGCGGTTTGCAAAGTGAGCAAAGTCCTTTCCTGTATAAGAGAGGTATGGACTCCAGAGAAAGAGATATAATTTTGCCCCTGTTCAAATCATTAGTAAGACCTCATCTGGAATATGCCGTTCAGTTTTGGGCTCCAGTTCTCAGAAAGGATATCGGGGAACTGGAGAAAGTGCAGAGAAGGGCAACCAAACTGATAAGAGGCATGGAGGAGCTCAGCTATGAGGAAAGATTAGAGGAACTGAATTTATTCTCTTGATAAGAGGAGATTAAGGGGGGATATGATCACCATGTATAATATATAAGGGGTCCACATAGTGAACTTGGTGTTGAGTTATTCACTTTACAGTCAACAAAGAGGACAAGGGGGCACTCTTTACATCTAGAGGAAAAGAGATTTCATCTCCAGATACGGAAAGGTTTCTTCACAGTAAGAGCTGTGAAAATGTGGAATAGACTCCCTACAGAGGTGGTTATGGCCCAATCAGTGGATTGCTATAAGAAAGGTCGGGATTATTTCCTAAGTGTACAGAATATATCTGGATGACATTTATAGGTAAAGTTGATCCGGGGAAAATCCGATTGCTTCTCGGGGGATCAGGAAGGAATTTTTTCCCCTGCTTTAGCAAATTGGATCATGGCTCTGCTGAGGTTTTTTGCCTTCCTCTGGATCAACTGTGGGTATAGAATTGGGTATATGGGCTGGTATGATATTTATTATATATATATATATTATTTTTTTTTGGTTGAACTGGATGGACTTTTTTTCAACCTGACTAACTATGTAACTATGTAACAAAATACGAAGTACGAATGAATTTTTACAAATCTAAACGGAACAGAACAAAACAAATTTATTGAGAAAACCCATGTCTAGTCCAGCAACATTCATATACAAACATTTCCCACACTCAAGGCACTAATACACCTCGAGGGTTGTGTGGGACCCCTGATGTACAGGAAGACAGGACTTCAGTGAGGGACAATTCCCTCACTCAGGACAGGAATACGGCTTCTCCCCGGTGTGAGATCTCTGATGTATGGAAAGATGGGACTTCTGTGAAAAACATTTCCCACACTCAGGACAGGAATACGGCTTCTCCCCGGTGTGAGATCTCTGATGTGTGGAAAGATTGGACTTCTGTGAAAAACATTTCCCGCACTCAGGACAGGAATACGGCTTCTCCCCGGTGTGAGATCTCTGATGTATGGAAAGATGGGACTTATCTGAAAAACATTTCCCACACTCAGGACAGGAATACAGCTTCTCCCCGGTGTGAGATCTCTCATGTATGGAAAGATGGGACTTATCTGAAAAACATTTCCCGCACTCAGGACAGGAATACGGCTTCTCCCCGGTGTGAGATCTCTCATGTATGGAAAGATGGGACTTCTGTGAAAAACATTTCCCACACTCAGGACAGGAATACGGCTTCTCCCCTGTGTGAGATCTCTGATGTTTGGAAAGACGGGACTTCATTGAAAAACATTTCCCACACTCAGGACAGGAATACGGCCTCTCCCCTGTGTGAGATCTCTGATGTTTGGAAAGATCGGACTTCATTGAAAAACATTTCCCGCACTCAGGACAGGAATACGGCTTCTCCCCTGTGTGAGATCTCTCATGTATGGAAAGACTGGACTTCATTGAAAAACATTTCCCGCACTCAGGACAGGAATACGGCTTCTCCCCTGTGTGAGATCTCTCATGTATGGAAAGACTGGACTTCATTGAAAAACATTTCCCGCACTCAGGACAGGAATACGGCTTCTCCCCTGTGTGAGATCTCTCATGTATGGAAAGACTGGACTTCTTTGAAAAACATTTCCCACACTCAGGACAGGAATACAGCTTCTCCCCTGTGTGAGATCTCTGATGTATGGAAAGATGGGACTTCTCTGAAAAACATTTCCCACACTCAGGACAGGAATATGGCTTCTCCCCTGTGTGAGATCTCTGATGTCTGGAAAGATGGGACTTCTCTGAAAAACATTTCCCACACTCAGGACAGGAATACGGCTTCTCCCCTGTGTGAGATCTCTCATGTATGGAAAGACTGGACTTCTCTGAAAAACATTTCCCACACTCAGGACAGGAATACGGCTTCTCCCCTGTGTGAGATCTGTTATGCCTATTAAGTTTGGATTCATAACGGAAACACTTCCCGCACTCAGTACAGGAAAAGCTCTTCTCTGTTGGAAGGATGGCCCCGTCCCGCACAGTCTGAGGTCCCTCAGGATAAGAGGAATACGATGGTCCGGCACCGTCCCGCACAGTCTGAGGTTCCTCGGGATAAGAGGAATGCGATGGTCCGGCACCATCCCGCACAGTCTGAGGTTCCTCGGGATAAGAGGAATACGATGGTCCGGCACCATCCCGCACAGTCTGAGGTTCCTCAGGATAAGAGGAATACGATGGTCCGGCACTTTCCCGCACAGTCTGAGGTTCCTCGGAATAAGAGGAATACGATGGTCCGGCACCGTCCCGCACAGTCTGAGGTTCCTCGGAATAAGAGGAATACGATGGTCCGGCACCGTCCCGCACAGTCTGAGGTTCCTCGGGATAAGAGGAATACGATGGTCCGGCACCGTCCCGCACAGTCTGAGGTTCCTCGGGATAAGAGGAATACGATGGTCCGGCACCGTCCCGCACAGTCTGAGGTTCCTCGGGATAAGAGGAATACGATGGTCCGGCACCGTCCCGCACAGTCTGAGGTTCCTCGGAATAAGAGGAATACGATGGTCCGGCACTTTCCCGCACAGTCTGAGGTTCCTCAGGATAAGAGGAATACAATGGTCCGGCACCGTCCCGCACAGTCTGAGGGTCCTCAGGATAAGAGGAATACGATGGTCCGGCACTTTCCCGCACAGTCTGAGGTTCCTCGGAATAAGAGGAATACGATGGTCCGGCACTGTCCCGCACAGTCTGAGGTTCCTCGGGATAAGAGGAATACGATGGTCCGGCACCGTCCCGCACAGTCTGAGGTTCCTCGGGATAAGAGGAATACGATGGTCCGGCACCGTCCCGCACAGTCTGAGGTTCCTCGGGATAAGAGGAATACGATGGTCCGGCACCGTCCCGCACAGTCTGAGGTTCCTCGGGATAAGAGGAATACGATGGTCCGGCACCGTCTCGCACAGTCTGAGGTTCCTCAGGATAAGAGGAATACGATGGTTCGGCACCGTCCCGCACAGTCTGAGGTTCCTCAGGATAAGAGGAATACAATGGTCCGGCACCGTCCCGCACAGTCTGAGGCTCCTCGGGATAAGAGGAATACGATGGTCCGGCACCGTCCCGCACAGTCTGAGGTTCCTCAGGATAAGAGGAATACGATGGTCCGGCACCGTCCCGCACAGTCTGAGGTTCCTCAGGATAAGAGGAATACAATGGTCCGGCACCGTCCCGCACAGTCTGAGGCTCCTCGGGATAAGAGGAATACGATGGTCCGGCACCGTCCCGCACAGTCTGAGGGTCCTCAGGATAAGAGGAATACGATGGTCCATCTACACTGTGTGGTGCCGGATGGACATTTGAGGTAGTCGGGTTTTCTCCTGGACTATACTGTGTGATGTCCTCATCTTCTACTTTACAGTCCGGAGACAAAGTGAGACAATCCTCTGAGGTTTTCCTCATCTCCCGTCCATCTACTAAAATAGAAATACAAAGATTATTACTAGACATCAGCTGATTGGTTCCCCTAAACCAGGACTCCGCCCACATCAGGCAGCTTTGTCTCTGAGGATCTTACAATTCCCCTCCCAATGTAACTAGTAAATGGGTCCTCTGATCTCCTACCAGATCATTTCTTTATTCATGGACCTTAGTCAGAGAGGGAGGAAACAACGAGAACTGCCTTCTATAGGAGTGACAGTGATGAGGGGATTATAGGACGAGTGTCCCCTCCCCCTCTATCACTCATTGCCATCTTCCCAACACAAGAAGTCCTGACCTTCCTTATTTAGTCCATGATTTAGTCATGAATAACAGCGGGGCTGAGCCCCACCAGAGGTCAGAGAGTGAGGATGGGGGGAGAACCACCAAGATGAAGACTGGACTGATCCTGAAGACCCCCATCATTGGGTTATTGACTCCTCCCCCATTATCACTTTCTGTTTAAGGGTCCAAAGTCTGAGGATGTTATCACATTATTATCACCATGTAAAAGTCTGTGCTCCAATCACATCATCCGATATAAAATGTCCAGCTGGTAGGAAATGGGTGTAACAAAACAGGACTATGTAATGTACAACTTATTATATAGGATAGAATAGATAGGACTATATAGTATCAGAGTGATGTAATGTACAATATAGAGTATATAGTGAAGGGGTCAGGAGTATGTAATGTACAATATAAATTATATAGTGCAGGGGTCAGGAATATGTAATGTACAATATAAATTATATAGTGCAGGGGTCAGGAATATGTAATGTATAATATAAATGATATAGTGCAGGGGTCAGGAATATGTAATGTACAATATAGTGTGTATAGTGTAAGGTGGCCCTCAAATTTTTCACTCGCCTACTCGCATTTTGCCAGTGGAAAATGATGGCTGCCTCGGAGGAGGGGGGCGAGCACCACCAGCAGGCGGAGGTTGAACAGGAGCTGTTATATTAGCCAGGGGGAAGAGAGGAGAGGACGAGTCAAGCTGGCCTAACATAAGAGAGCGGGGATTACCCAATTTAACAGCTTTCATTGGAATTGCTAGGTTCCCGGCACCGCTCACATCACACTGTCCCGCCTCCTCACCCAGCACCGCTCACGTCACACAGTCCCGCCTGCACACTACTCACCGTCACATACAGCCCGCCTCCTCGCTCAGCACCGCTCATGTCACACAGTCCCAGCCTCCTCGTCTGGCATATTTGATAGACAGAACATCGGTCCAATACCAGGAGGCGCCGGGTGAGGAGGTGGGACTGTGTGATGTGAGCGGTGAGGAGGCAGGACTGTGTGATGTGAGCGGTGAGGAGGCAGGACTGTGTGATGGTGAGCGGTGCCGGGAACCCAGCAATTCAAATGAAAGCTGTTACAGCAGGAAATCCCCGCTCTCTGATGATCGGCCAGCTTGACTCTTCCTCTGCACAGGTGAGACTGTATTGAGGGGCATAGTTGAGGCTGTACTGATGGGCACTGGTCTTGCTGCATTGAGGGGCACTCATAAAGTTATAGTTAATATTTATTTTGTAACTTAATTCTGCATAAAACATTTTGGTGTAATTTCATGAGATAATTCATAAAGGTGTGTTTAGGGGCGGGGAATGGTTGGGTTGGGTGGGGCAACTGCTGGCGAGTAACCCTTATGTAATGTACAATATAAAGTATACAGTGTAAGGGTCAGGAGTATGTAATGTACAATATAGCGTATATAGTGCAGGGGTCAGGAGTATGTAATGTACAATATAGAGTATACAGTGTAAGGGTCAGGAGTATGTAATGTACAATATAAATTATACAGTGTAAAGGTCAGGAGTATGTAATGTACAATATAGAATATACAGTGTAAGGGTCAGGAGTATGTAATGTAGAATATAAAGTATACAGTGTAAGGGTCAGGAGTATGTAATGTAGAATATAAAGTATACAGTGTAAGGGTCAGGAGTATGTAATGTAGAATATAAAGTATACAGTGTAAGGGTCAGGAGTTTGTAATGTACAATATAAAGTATACAGTGTAAGGGTCAGGAGTATGTAATGTACAATATAAAGTATACAGTGTAAGGGTCAGGAGTATGTAATGTACAATATAAAGTATGCAGTGTAAGGCCGCGTACACACGGGCGGACTGTTCGCCCAACTTTGTCCGCTGAACAGTGTTTCAGCGGACAGTCCGCTCGTGTGTGGGCTTCAGCGGACAGTTTCAGCGGACTGTCTGACGAACAAAGTCTTACGGAATTTCCGTAAAACTGTTCGTCCAAACTTGGTTTGAGCGGACAGTCGGCCCGTGTGTGTGCCAGTCCGCTGTACTTTTGAAATGAGCAAACTGTTCCCGCCCGGAGAAAAGTCTGCTCATTTCGAGCGCGTCTCCAGGTAGGCGGGGCCCGCGAAGGAGACGTCGCGGGCCCCGCCGCCTGGTATGGACTTAAAGGGGAACCCCAACGCCGAAAAAAAATCTGCGTGGGGGTCCCCCCAAAGTCCACAACAGACCCTTGTCCGAGCACGCTACCCGGCCGGGCAGGAAAGGGGGGCGAGCGAGAGTGCCCCCCCTCCTGAGCCGTACCAGGCCGCGTGCCCTCAACATGGGGGGTGCCTTGGGGAAGGGGGGGCCGCGCGGCCCCCCCACCCCAAAGCACCTTGTCCCCATGTTGATGAGGACAAGGGCCTCTTCCCGACAACCCTGGCCGTTGGTTGTCGGGGTCTGTGGGCGGGGGGCTTATCGGAATCCGGGAGCCCCCTTTAATAAGGGGGCCCCCGGATACCGGCCCCCCACCCTATGTGAATAAGTATGGGGTACAATGTACCCCTACCCATTCACCTGTGAAAAAAAGTACAAAAAAAAACACAACACAGGGTTAAAATATTTTATTGCACAGCTCCGGGGGTCTTCCGTCTTCGGGGGTCTTCTCGCCGGACTCCTCCGCTATCTTCTTGTAGCTCTTTTGCTAGCGGAGGAGTCCGGCTTTCTTCCTCCCCGCCGCCGGCCTCTTCTCCCGACTTCGGTGGTCTTGTCCCCCTCTTCGGTTCTTCTGCCGGGCCACCGCGCCTTCTTATAGCTCTTTTAGAGGCGGTGGCCCGGTCTTCTGTCGCCGCTGCCTTCCGTTCTTCTTCTTCTTCTCCAGGAGATGTTGACACGACGCTCTCTCCGGCCGGAATGCCAGAGCCGCGCTGCGCGGCCACTTATATAGTGACAATGGGGCGGTGTCACATGGTATATGTCACATGGGTTGGTCACATGGGTTGATGTCACATGGGGACTATGACATCGTAAGGGGGCGGGGTCACCATGTGACCAACCCATGTGACATATACTATGTGACACCGCCCCATTGTCACTATATAAGTGGCCGCGCAGCGCGGCTCTGGCATTCCGGCCGGAGAGATCGTCGTGTCAACATCTCCTGGAGAAGAAGAACGGAAGGCGGCGGCGACAGAGACACCGGCAAAAGAAGACCGGGCCACCGCCTCTAAAAGAGCTATAAGAAGGCGCAGTGGCCCGGCAGAAGAACCGAAGAGGGGGACAAGACCACCGAAGTCGGGAGAAGAGGCCGGCGGCGCGGAGGAAGAAAGCCGGGCTCCTCCGCTAGCAAAAGAGCTACAAGAAGATAGCGGAGGAGTCCGGCGAGAAGACCCCCGAAGACGGAAGACCCCCGGAGCTGTGCAATAAAATATTTTAACCCTGTGTTGTGTTTTTTTTTGTACTTTTTTTCACAGGTGAATGGGTAGGGGTACATTGTACCCCATACTCATTCACATAGGGTGGGGGGACGGTATCCGGGGGCCCCCTTATTAAAGGGGGCTCCCGGATTCCGATAAGCCCCCCGCCCGCAGACCCCGACAACCAATGGCCAGGGTTGTCGGGAAGAGGCCCTTGTCCTCATCAACATGGGGACAAGGTGCTTTGGGGTGGGGGGGCCGCGCGGGCCACCCTTCCCCAAGGCACCCCCCATGTTGAGGGCACGCGGCCTGGTACGGCTCAGGAGGGGGGGCGCGCTCGCTCGCCCCCCTTTCCTGGCCGGCCGGGTAGCGTGCTCGGACAAGGGTCTGTTGTGGACTTTGGGGGGACCCCCACGCCGATTTTTTTCGGCGTTGGGGTTCCCCTTTAAGTCCATACCAGGCGGCGGGGCCCGCGACGTCTCCGTCGCGTGCCCCGCCTACCTTGACACGCGCTCGAAATGAGCGGACTTTCCTCCGCGTGTGTGGGCGAGTTCGTTCATTTCAAAAGTTGCGCGGACTTAGTACGGCGAACCTAGTCCGCTCAAAAAGTGCCGTGTGTGGGCAAGTCCGTTCATTCAAAAGTTTGAGCGGACTGTCTGTCGGATTGTCTGACGAACTTAGTTGGGCAGACAGTCCGCCCGTGTGTACGCCGCCTAAGGGTCAGGACTCATAATATTGGTATTCAGTAATCAGTGGAAGATGAAATGATTACATGAGACAAGTTGCAGAGGTCCCACACCGCTGCCTCCCATCTCCTGACTTGGGTCTGAGACTATACAGACATATCCCTCCACCCGGCACAGCCAGCAGACAACAGAGCAAGTAATCCTGGGGGGATTGTTCTGTCAGAGATCTTGTCATACCCGGGTATGGGGCAGAAGAGCCAAATCACATACCCCAGGTGCCTAGATCTAGTAACATCTATGGGGAAAATGAACATTTTGCAGCCAGCTGATCCCCAGAATCTCCATAAATCCAGTCTAGATACATAAATTGTGTCGGCAGCACAGAGAAGGAAGATTATCGGAGAAATCCAGGAATACAGGACGGGGAACACAGCTCAGGAAAGTGACCAGGGGATTACAGGCTGATATCACCCAGCCCCCGCCCTACTCTGGACCAATCAGTGAGCAGTATGGGTGGAGGGAGGTATTTAGTGTTAATGACCCACCTGTGCTGATCTCTGTAGGAGTGTCCTCCTCTATAAGTGTCCCCGTTATTCCATCCTCCTCCATAGACTGCTGATCATCCCTCACATACCTCTCTTCTTCTTCTGATTTCACCTCAAATTCTATATCGATTGGATCTCCACTCTAAACCAAGAAAATGAGAGAGAATATCATCTGTAAGATAGAAGATTTATGATTGTGACATCACATAGAAAATACACACATTGGGGCTGATTTACTAAGATGAATGCACCAGATAAATTATCAACTGAGCGTATGAAGCGGCGCACGCATAAGCACATAATATGCCGGCGCAATTCATAATAGCGCACGCCCGTATCATTAACAGTCCATTCACAGAGGGGCAACACGACTTCCAGAGCGACTTTGGGAGGCAACTTGGACACGACATGAGTGTGAACCACAGGGCGACTTGGGGTGACTTACAACACAACTTTAAGTCGCCCCCCAGGCCAGGCGACTTTAATAAAATAAAAAAAAACAGCACAGGTTCCCCTCCAAGAGCATACCAGGCACTTCAGGTCTGGTATGGATATTAAGGGGGACCCCACACCCTAAAAAAAAATGGCATGGGGGGTCCGCCTCAAAATCCATACCAGACCCTTATCCGAGCATGCAACCTGGCAGGCCACAGGAAAAGGGGGGGGGCGAGAGAGCGCCCCCCCTCCTGAACCGTACCAGGCCACATGCCCTCAACATTGGGAGGATACTTTGGGGTCCTCCCCAAAGCATCTTGTCCCCATGTTGATGAGGACAAGGGCCTCATCCCCACAACCCTGGCCGGTGGTTGTGGGGGTCTGTGGGCGGGGGGCTTATCGGAATCTGGAAGCCCCCTTTAACAAGGAGACCTCCAGATCCCGGCCTCCCCCCTGTGAAATGGTAAGGGTACCTGTGGCAGCACGCAGGTAAAAATCACCTGGTTGTATCCAGGATGGAAAATATGTTTGCCCTAGATTCAGGCTTTATGCGGACTTGTACAACTAGAGGGGAGTGCTGGGAGTCCTACAGGGGAAGAGTTAATGAGCCCAGCTGAAGTAAGTGGGCTCATTAAGACCTCTACAAAAAACCCCAGCATGCTTAGGGAGATGCTCCATCCTGGAACCAGTTTTGTGTTTGTATAGACTGGGGAGTGTGACACCTGTTCTGTGCTGTGAGGTAACGCCTGTGTGGCAAACCTCTACAACAGAGACAGAGACAGGGGCTGGTGCGGCACAAGGCTGCACTCAGTTGTTAGACAGGGAATCCATGTGTGTGATTAGAGGTCAAGCTGACCAGGATTTATTTTCATGTTTTATTTTTGTTTGGCTGTTATATTTTTCACTGCATGGAGCATAAATAAACCGCACCTTTTGTATTTTCCACCTACAACGCTGTCTGCTGTGCCTGATTTTGTGTTGTAAACCCATCCAGGGGGTCACACACACCCGCTGCCGAGCGAACCCCTCACAGTACCCTACCATTTCACCAAAAAAGTGACAAAAGTGTTATAAATGACAAGAGACAGTTTTTGACAATTCATTTTTTAAAGTCTTCTTTCAGAAGAGGGAGGTGGAGTCACCGGATGGCACCGCCCTCCGTTATATAAGACCTGTCAGAAGAAGAGAAGCATCACACAGCGGGAGCCTCCCATTGCACGGAGCGGCCCGAGAACGAAGAGAGGCGCTGTGGAGGAAGATGCCGGACGAGAACACCAGAGCAAGAAGAAAAGGATCGGAAGAAGAACCTGAAGGATGAAGAAAGGAAGAAGGAAGACCAGAAGAAAGAAGATGAAAGAAGACTTTAATAAAGGAATTGTCAAAAACTGTCTCTTGTCATTTTTTACACTTTTGTCACTTTTTTGGTGAAATGGTAGGGGTATTTTTGTATCCCTTACCATTTCACACAGGGGGGAAACCAGGATCTGGGGGTCTCCTTGTTAAAGGGGGCTTCCAGATTTCAATAAGCCCCCAGCCTGCAGACCCCCACAACCACCGGCCAGGGTTGTGGGGATGAGGCCCTTGTCCTCATCAACATGGGGACAAGGTGATTTGGGGGGGGCCCCAAAGAATCCTCCCAATGTTGAGGGCATGTGGCCTGGTACGGTTCAGGAGGGGGGGTGCTCTCTCGCCCCCCCTCTTTTCCTGCGGCCTGCCAGGTTGCGTGTTCAGATAAGGGGGGACCCCCACGCCATTTTTTTGGGGCACGTGGATTCTCCTTAATATCCATACCAGACCTGAAGGGCCTGGTATGGAATTTTAGGGGACCCCCACGCATTTTTTTTTCTCTTAATCCTAACATGACCTGTGTGCAAATAGCCTTAAAAAAACCTGTAGAAGTGAACCAGCGAAAAAAAAAAAAAAAGTCAAGTTGGGAGGTGCGCCTGTTCAACTTATGCAAATGAACCTACATGGCTTGACATTTACTAAGATTTTGCCAGTGCAGTGAACCTGAGCACTTGAACGGGTGAAAATGCCGCTTGCGCAGTGCATAAATTGACCTAGCGCAGTTCCAAGTGTATTTGCAGGCGCAGCAAGCTTGTTCAGAGGAAGTTACTTTTCCGTTCTATTTTGAGCATATTTGTTACTCGGACAGTCATATCTATACTTCCTCACATCACCCCCATCATATTCGCACTTCCAGCTTCTTTTAATTCTGAGTTGAAGATGCCATTCGCCAGGTCTATAGCGGCGCACAGATCGCGGCCGCCCGTGCGCCGGCATGCTCATAGTAAATGGGGAATTGCACTGTTACAGGCACAAATGTTTTGTGAATACGAAAACGGCTGTTGCGTGTCGGCGTGCGCCGCAACTCATGGCGCAAATGCTTTGTAAATCAGCCCCATTGTCTCTATAAGTGAGTTTGATAACCTCCATCCCACCAACCTTGCAATATTGAGGGATGGTGTGACCTTCCTGTGTGGAATCCCAGGAATACAGAGGACATTGCTCTGGTGGGTTCCTGTATCTGGATGACTCCACCATGGTGTCCTGGTACAGATCTCTGTGTTCTTCCTCCATCTCCACATCCTCCTCATCATCCTCCTCTTTTACCTCTTCTTTAACCTCAACTTTAGGATCTCTCAGGTTTCCACTCTTAATATAGAATAAAAATGACATCAGTGGTAACAATGCAGATAATGTACAGATCCTAATGATACTATCAGTAATTGTTCCTCATCTACCTGATGATGGTGGGGGATGGTGTGACCTTCCTGTGTGGAATCCCGGGAATACAGAGGACGGGGACATCTCTCTAGTGGGTTCCCATTACTGGATCCATCTGTAGGAAACACACACACTGACTGAATACATTGTTTCTATGTGTTTATCAGATGATGGGGGATGGGTGGAGGCTCCGTACTGCTCTCTCCTTTACAATAAAGTCTCCTCTTACCCGGTGATGTGAGGGGCGGCTGATTGTCCATCATGACGTCCTTGTAGAGATCCTTGTGTCCTTCTAAATACTCCCACTCCTCCATGGAGAAATAGACAGTGACATCCTGACACCTTATAGGAACCTGACACACACAATGATACCGTCACCATCCAGACACATCCCTTGTCTGTTACTGGATAATGTCCCAGAATTCCCAGAATCCTCCTCACCTCTCCTGTCAGCAGCTCCATCATCTTCTTGGTGACTTCTAGAATCTTCTCCATGTTGTGTCTCTCAAGTTTTAGGGAGTCACATGGAGGCACTGTGATGGTCATATGATCACCGGACTTCACAAGAGGAAATCTCTGTATTGGGGAACCAATAGGAACATCATGTTAGAATCCCAGAATCCTCCTCACCTCTCCGGTCAGGTCTGTGTTTTATTAATAGAGATAAGAATGATGTCATGTGACCTCCCAGAATCCTCCTCACCTCTCCAGTCAGGTCTGTGTTTTATTAATAGAGATAGGAATGATGTCATGTGACCTCCCAGAATCCTCCTCACCTCTCCGGTCAGGTCTGTGTTTTATTAATAGAGATAAGAATGATGTCATGTGACCTCCCAGAATCCTCCTCACCCCTCCGGTCAGGTCTGTGTTTTATTAATAGAGATAAGAGTGATGTCATGTGACCTCCCAGAATCCCCCTCACCTCTCCGGTCAGGTCTGTGTTTTATTAATAGAGATAAGAGTGATGTCATGTGACCTCCCAGAATCCTCCTCACCTCTCCGGTCAGTAGGTAGATGATCTCCAGGGTGAGGTTTAGTATCTCCTCAGTCATGTGACTCCGGTCCTCCTCCATCCTCATTGGTGTCGTCACCTGATCTATACAGGTCTCCATTGTAGTCGGATAACTTTGGGAAATGAAAGTAAGAATTATTTGGATGGTGTTGGTCACACAATAATAAGATGTGGATGTGAGAGGGGTAATAGGAGGGTTTCTATACATACAAGAACTACTCCATCTAGCATCTGATTTATTTTTTTTGGGCTCCTGGGACCTTCTTGTTCTTGTTCAAAGGAAGGATCGTATTTATCATTCCTTGTCTGCAGATCTAAAACTAATCAAAACCAGTTCAGAAACCAAACAAACCTAACAGAGAAAAGAGAATTTCTGATATGGCAGAACAAGAAGAGACATACAGGAGGCGGTTCTGAGAGATGAGCAAGCAGACTGGAGACTCATATACCAAGTGGGCATGCCACCTACACCGCACGGCATCCCACTGGGTTGCTGGATGGCAAGCAATATCCGGGGAAGGGGTGCTTCCTTCCGGTTCCTGCTGGAGCACTTCTTCAAAGCAGCACGCCTGGAGGACGAATACACAGACTCCCACAAACTGGATAACCCTGTGGTCAAGACAACAGCTTGGGTGGATTATAAAAATTATATAGTATATAGCCCTCGTGAATCTATTGTCCAATATATACCATATTGACAGCGCTAAAACAACAAAACAATCATTCTTAAGAGGGTAGAAGCCCCATGGTTTACAACAAAAACCACAGTAATGTCCTTAAAAAGTCCCACACATCTGAGGATGGGATTTTAGTTGAAACACCAAAATGATGGAAAACAGAAAGAAAAGTCCATCTCCAAGAAAAGACCACCAGTGCAGAAAGAGCTTGTTAGCCGGTGACACCCCTTATGGTAAAGCACTCACCAGAACCCAATGGGTTAACAGGCACCTCTTTATAAATAGTCTTTCACTGGTATTCCTCTGTACCCAATTCCTGTGTCCTCATAGATTTTTCGGATTTAATACTTCACTCCCAGCAGCAAGTTCACATATAGAAAACAGCAAAAAGAGGTTCCATAGTGCAAACTGCTTTATTCTTTAAAAAATTTTTTTTTAAAAAATTTGTGCGCACATACACCATACGTACATAATCAATAAAAATTCATTCACAGAGATGTAACCACTAGAACAACCGGATTTGTCTCACCGCGGCTCCGGGCGTCTTAGATCGAATGCAGGCTCGGCTTCCACGGCGGGTCCCGGGCAATCGTACAAATCGACCGCTCTGTAGTTACGAATAGCTGCTTGGTCACGCCCATACGCGTTTCGTCATCACGTCTTCATCTGTGGGCGTGGCCAAGCAGTGCAGCTAATCCGATTAAATATGAATAGGGGCGGAGAGGTGGCTCATGGGCATTCCCACGTCCAGCCCCCTAGACACACTCACTCCCACCCAATGCGGAAATGAAAAGGCCACGACGTGCAAGCCATCGCCATGACAACATGCCTAAATGTACACTGTTCGCAAAAAAACTTTCGTTTCTCACGAGTACGTCCCCACAGGGACGTACTCGTGAGAAACGAAAGTTTTTTTGCGAACAGTGTACATTTAGGCATGTTGTCATGGCGATGGCTTGCACGACGTGGCCTTTTCATTTCCGCATTGGGTGGGAGTGAGTGTGTCTAGGGGGCTGGACGTGGGTATGCCCATGAGCCACCTCTCCGCCCCTATTCATATTTAATCGGATTAGCTGCACTGCTTGGCCACGCCCACAGATGAAGACGTGATGACGAAACGCGTATGGGCGTGACCAAGCAGCTATTCGTAACTACAGAGCGGTCGATTTGTACGATTGCCCGGGACCCGCCGTGGAAGCCGAGCCTGCATTCGATCTAAGACGCCCGGAGCCGCGGTGAGACAAATCCGGTTGTTCTAGTGGTTACATCTCTGTGAATGAATTTTTATTGATTATGTACGTATGGTGTATGTGCGCACAAATTTTTTAAAGAATAAAGCAGTTTGCACTATGGAACCTCTTTTTGCTGTTTTCTATATGTGAACTTGCTGCTGGGAGTGAAGTATTAAATCCGAAAAATCTATGAGGACACAGGAATTGGGTACAGAGGAATACCAGTGAAAGACTATTTATAAAGAGGTGCCTGTTAACCCATTGGGTTCTGGTGAGTGCTTTACCATAAGGGGTGTCACCGGCTAACAAGCTCTTTCTGCACTGGTGGTCTTTTCTTGGAGATGGACTTTTCTTTCTGTTTTCCATCATTTTGGTGTTTCAACTAAAATCCCATCCTCAGATGTGTGGGACTTTTTAAGGACATTACTGTGGTTTTTGTTGTAAACCATGGGGCTTCTACCCTCTTAAGAATGATTGTTTTGTTGTTTTAGCGCTGTCAATATGGTATATATTGGACAATAGATTCACGAGGGCTATATACTATATAATTTTTATGATTTATCTTTTGTATGATAGCAGCTTGCAAATTATATCATCTTTTGTTTCTGTGTGCGCTGGGATCGGTGGGGAATATTCTTAGCAATTTTTGTTTAGATTGTTTGCCAGTGATATCAGAGCTTGGGTGGATTATTGATCAGCGGGACCCCCACCAGCTGGCGCCTACCAACCACAGTCACCGCCATACAGCAGCACCTCCAGTGACCACTTATTCTCAGCAGCCCAGGTTCAACTCCCAGGACTACTCACAACCTATCAGGTGTTTTGGGTGTAAACAGCTAGGGCACAAAAAGCCAGTCTGTCCATTGAATCCAGCCAGGCAGTCCCAGTCATGGAGAAAGCCAGCAGGGGGGAATCCCTGCACATCCATGCCTGCGGCTCACTGCGTTGAGGAGGAAGAACATTGGGGCGTCTTGCTCGAGGCTGATCCAGTACAAGCAGCTAACCAGAACAACCAGCAGCAACACAGGCAGACTCTTCCGGGTTAATGAAAAGGTAGCCAATGGCCTACGTGATACTGGTGCCACCATGACCCTACTACAGAAGAACCTCATCCCAGAGAGCCAACACAGAGGAGACACTGTAGCTGTAAGGGTAGCAGGAGGCACTGTTTTCCAACTACCCATTGTTCACCTGGATTGGAGGGTTGGTTTGGGACACGTGAATGTGGGGGTGATGAAGGATTTGCCAGCAGATGTACTACTAGGGAATGATTTGGGCCCCCCTCATTTCTGCTTATGCCCCAATGCCCCGGTGAAGCCAACCCAGTGACTTCCCATGCCCAGACTTGTGCTGTTGGAACTGGCCCGCTTGCTGCTGAGACCCAAGTAAGACTATCTTCCCCGACATGTACCTTAGATCAGGCTCCCCTAGGCTGGGATACCCCAGAGGCATTCGGGAGGGAAACCCGGGAGGACCCATCCTTACACAAGGATAGGGCTAAGGCAGATACTCAGAAAAGGGGAATAGATGGGGAGCTTTATGAATGGGTGGGGGATAGACTGTATAGGATCCCTAAGCCATCCCCGAGAAGTAAAGCCCCTTCGCAGAAACGACAGCTGGTGGTACCTAAGAAATACCAGCTGGAGATTCTGCGAATCGGGCATGATGTACCACTAGCAGGACATCTAGGATCCTGTCGCACAGCCCATAGAATTACACAGAATTTCTTCTGGCCCAATTTTAACCAGGATGTACGACAGTACTGCAAAACGTGTGACACATGTCAATGGGTAAGTAAGCGGGGGGACCACCCTAAGGCCAGACTTATGTCCATGCCTATTATTGGGGAGCCATTTTACCGCACAGCCATTGACATTGTGGGTCCCTTGGCCAGGCCTAGTCCATCTGGGAAGAAGTATATTCTCACCGTGGTGGACTACGCCACCCGTTACCCAGAGGCAGTAGCTATGTCCAACATTGAAGCAGAGACAGTAGCTGATGCCCTGGTTAAGATATTTATTAGAGTGGGGTTCCCTAAGGAGATTCTCTTTGACCTGGGAACCCAGTTTGCTGCTGTGCTCACCCAGCAGTTATGGAAGGTGTACAATATTAAGTCCTTGCTGAGCTCACCTTGCCACCCCCAGACTAATGGTCTATGCAAGCACTTTAACGGGACCCTCAAGAAAATTCTGAGGACCTTTTTGGATGCCTGCAGAGACTAAGAGAGATTCCTGCCTCACCTGTTTTTTGCGTACAGAGAGGAACCCCAGGAATCTAGTGGGTTCTGGCCACTGCGATGTTTGTCGTTTCATTTCCAATTCATCATACACTACATTACCTGATGGGTCTCGTCATACCATCAGATATAATGTAACATGTAAAACCGTAGGAATAGTCTATCTTGCTAGCTGTTCCTGCGGATGTTTCTATATCGGAAAAACTAAGCATCCGTTTTTTAAAAGGATTAGGGGCCACATGTTACCATTATTTAAACGACTTTGCACTACAGCATTGAACAGACATATAGGTCAGTTTCATAACTTTGACCCCAATGTTGTACATTTTTCTGCCCTTGAGCATGTACCTCTCCATGCTCGAGGGGGTGAAATTGATACCCGCCTTTTGCAACTGGAAACCAGATGGATATATACTCTGGAGGCCACTAAAAATCTGGGATTAAATGAATATATAACTTACAAACATTTTCTTTAAACTAATCCTGATACTTAATTTTTGATTTGTATTCAGCAGTATTTATCCATCTATACAAATTATAAATATAAATTTTTTAATACAACTCGAATTAAGATCCATACTCCAGTGCCTCTGGAACCTGTCTTCCTTATTAACCGCTATACATTTCTATTACTTTCTATATCCTATATCGTCACTAGGCCCTTTTTCCCTTTTTTTGTTTTTTCTTCCTTCCTCTGTTTTCCCCGTTCCGCATATAGTATAATTATCTTGTTATTATAGTTATACAATTTTTCCTTTGTGTATAAGTATTTTTTGTACCAATGCTTAGTCATTTAAACAGTATTATACAGTACCACTTTGATGTCAAGGGTCGTTTAAGATTCCAACATGTGTTTTAATTTTTGTCTTCAATGACTATGCCGACATGGGGTTTACATTTGTGGTATATTGTTGAAAGTCATAAATTGCTTAATTAATTGTCCCCATTGCATATTAATTGTGTTTAGTCTATACAAAAAAAAATAAAAAAAATTTTCCTTTTTTTTTAGTGTTCATTTCATCAATAATTTTCCATTTATTGTCTTTGCAACTGTGTGGATTTTGGCTAATAAGTCCAGCCCACTACCTGCCCGCTGGTCTAACCCATTAACGATTACTTATTTGTGCATTATTATTTCTTATTTTTCTATCAGTTTCATATCTTCTCCCCCTTGTGCCCATCCTCTCGACGGGGACCCCTTTGGGAAGCGGACCTCTCCTCCCCATGACTGGTGCCTGTATGGACGCACGGGTCGGGCTGTGTGGAAGCCCGACCCGTTAATATGGAGGCTGCTCGATACGATCTATGTGTCCCGACCGGTTGGCGATTTGCAGCTGGTTGCTGTTTTACAGCAAACCTTTTAAGCTGCTGTCCCTGCAGCTCCTATGAATGCCCGTAGCGGCGTTTAAGTTACCGTGGTTACGGAACCGCCGCTGCAGGGCATCATGGGGCTTGTAGGCTCCAATACCCTGGAAGCATGCGCAGTTCTGCTTTTCTGTCCGCTCTCACTTGGCGTACGTGACGCGACGCCAAGTGAGTGGGAGATAAAAGGCAGACCCACAATGCAGGGGTCTGTCGGCTCTGCAGGACACTTTAGTTTGGACACCGCGAGTTAAAGTAAGTTGGATGATTAGAGCTTGGACTGTCCACACCGTCCATTCTTCTTCTCTTATTTTTTGGTCATACTAGTCTCTAACTCTATCCTCATATACTTATACTAATAGGATCGATTCGTGCAGGTTGATTGACTTGATTGTGCAATCCATTGTTAAACTCTCAAACTACAATGTGTCCTAGCCTGGAGTGTTGTGGAACAGTGTAGCCCAGGTATGTGATACTACCTATGTTATTGACAGCTGTGCAGATGAAAGAATCCAGCAAACCTTTCATGTGAACATGCTGATGGAGTATCAGGAACGGCAGGAGGATGTTGCTGCAGTATGTGCCCCTGCTGAGGATGACTGAGAAAGTTTACCCCTCCCAGACTTACTAGAAAGAGACCCCCAGACTGACCTCATTAGCCTCGTACAGCTAGGGGATGGTTAAGCCCCACAAAGAAGGAACAGGCTAATCAGCTTCTGTGGGAGAAACAGGCGACTTTCTCCCAAAAAAACAGGCTACATGACCCTGTCTGTGCATAAGGTAGAGACCCCTGGACAAGCATCCCTTTGACAGCCCCCTACCATATCCCTAAAGCAGTCTGAGAAGGAATGCAGAAGGAGATACAAGAGATGATTCAGTTAGGAGACATTGAGCCCTCTGATAGCCCTTGGGCCTCGCCTGTAGTCCTGGTGCCTAAGAAATACGGAACTACTCGGTTCTGCGTGGACTACAGGCGACTCAATGAGAAGACCACCACTGACGCCTACCCAATGCCCAGGGTAGACGAACTGCTAGATCGTATAGCCAGGGGACGTTATTTAACTACAATAGACCTGTATAAGGTCTATTGGCAGATTCCCCTGGCTGAGGATGCTATCCTCAAGTTGGCATTTGTTACCCCGTTAGGCCTGTACCAGTCTAAGGTCATGCCATTTGGGAGGAAAAATGCCCCGGCTACCTTCCAACGTATGGTAGATAGGCTCCTCGATGGCTTTCAGGATTTTGCATGTGCATACATGGATGACATTGCGATCTACAGTGGGTCTTGGGAGGAAAACCTGGTTCACGTAGGGGTGGTTCTGGACAAGATTCGGGCCGCAGGCCTGGCCTTGACACCAGACAAATGCATCTAGGTATGGCGAAGGAGCAGTACCTGGGACGCAGAGTAGGGTGTGGGAATCAGAGACCAGAGACAGCCAAGGTAGAGACAGTAGCTAACTGGCCCACACCCCGTACTAAGACCCAGGTTTAGCCTTCTTGGGGACTGCAGGGTACTACTGACGTTTTATCCCTGATTATAGTGCTTTTGCCAAGCCCCTGACTGACCTGACGAAAAATAGTTTACCTAGGCAGGTCCTGTGGTCTCCAGCTTGTGAAGCCGTGTTTCTAGCCATCAAGCAAGCACTTGTAAATGCCCCTGTCTTGGCTGCCCCAGTACCTAACAAACGTTTCATTGTCCACACAGACGCTTCCATGTTTGGACTGGGGGCTGTGCTGAGCCAAATTGGGGAGGATGGAGGAGAACACGCTGTCGCATACTTGAGCAGAAAGCTATTACCCCGAGATGTGAGCTATGGGGCAGTGGAGAAGGAGTGCTTGGCCCTGGTCTGAGCCCTTAAAAAGTTGAACCCTTATTTGTATGGAAGGGAATTTTCATTAGTTACCGACCACAACCCATTGGTCTGGCTTAACCGGGTCTCAGGAGACAATGGCAGGTTGCTGCGAGGATGCTATCCTCAAGTTGGCATTTGTTACTCCGTTTGGCCTGTACCAGTCTAAGGTCATGCCATTCGGGATGAAAAATGCCCTGGCTACCTTCCAACATATGGTGGATAGGCTCCTCGATGGCTTTCAGGATTTTGCATGTGCATACCTTTATGACATTGCGATCTACACTGGGTCTTGGGAGGAGCACCTGGTTCACGTAGGCCCTGCAACCGTACAACTTCACCATCAGCTACTAACCCGGTAAGCAAAATGGCAATGCTGATGGGTTGTCCCGGCAAACAGACGTCACTCTGGCCTCCTAGTTGTGGACATCCCCAAGTTGACCCGAGAAGGATCAACCTGGGTCTGCCAGAGTGTCCCACAAGGAGGGAGCCATGTGACGGGAGTCACTTTTGGGCGCAGGGTGACCAAGAAAATAATGAGCCCTGCATCTGCCATTTTCGAAATAGTGGCTGATTCATAATACTGGGACAAATACTGTTAGGAGATGCTGATGTCAATTCAAGCCACCTGTCTCTGTGTGTGCTATAATGTAAATTAGTCTAGTATGACTTGTCACAGCTTCTAAAGAGTCTTTTCATCTAGTGTGCTAAATAACCCTGCAATTGTATGAAGGAGATGTATGATAAAGTGTATTGTATAGTCAGTGAGCTAGGAGACGTAAAGTCTGTCCTAAAGGTCATGTCTCTGAGTCACCTAGGCTGTCTAAAGGATTAGATAATTAGCTCATGTTAATTAGGTTTCTGGTGAGAGGTTGTATTTTCATCCTGCTGTATATATTTGTGTGAGAGCTCAAAATAAAGATTCATTCCTGTTTGACCCTCAAGACAGGGCCTCGTCTTGTACTTGCAGGGAGAGTTATTCATATGGGTTTCTTGTTCGGCTGATTGGAGTGTTCGGTAGCTGCCTTGGTGTTTGGGAAGGGAATGTCCTAAACAACTTTAACCCCTTTCATACTCGGGTGTTGTTACAGATGGGTTGCTATGGATGGGTTGCTGTGGGTGGGTTGCTATGGAAGGGTTGCTATGCATGGGTTGGTATGGATGGGTTGCTATGGACAGATTGCTATAGGCAGGTTGCTATGGAAGGGGTGCTATGGACGGTTGATATGGATGGGTTACTATGGATGGGATGCTATGGAAGGGCTACTATGGGTGGGTTGCTATGGAGGGGTTGCTATGGAAGGGTTGTTATGGATGGGTTACTATGGACAGTTGATATGGATGGGTTGCTATGGAAGGGTTGCTATGGATGGGATGCTATTGACAGGTTGCTATGAAGGGTTGCTATGGATGGTTTATATGAGTGTGTTACCATGGAAGGGTTGCTGTGAATGTGTTGCTATTGAAGGGTTTCTATAGAGGGGTTGCTATTTACAGGTTGCTATGGACAGTTTATATGGATGGGTTGCTATGAAAAGGTTGCTATGGGTGGTTTGCTGTGGAAGGGTGTCTATGGGTAGGTTGCTATGGAAAGGTTGCTAGGGGAGGGTTACTGTGGATGGGTTGCTATGGGTGGGTTGCTATGGATGGATTGCTATGGGTGTGTTCCTGTGGAAGGGTTTCTATGGAGGGTTGATATGGATGGGTTGCTATGGAAAGGTTGCTATGGGTGGGTTGCTGTGGAAGGGTTGATATGGATGGGTTGCTATGGAAAGGTTGCTAGGGGAGGGTTACTGTGGATAGGTTGCTATGGGTGGGTTGCTGTGGATGGGTTGCTATGGGTGGGTTCCTGTGGAAGGGTTGCTATGGATGGTTGATATGGATGGGTTGCTATGGATGGGTTGCTATTGACAGGTTGCTATGAAGGGTACACCAGAGCGGCCAGCACATCGTGGGACCAGGTAACCTTTTTGACAATTGGTAGGGATGGGTTGCTATGGAAGGGTTGCGATGGAACAGTTGTTGTGGATGGGTTGCTATGGAAGAGTTGTTATGGATGGGTTGCTATGGGTGGGTTGCTGTGGATGAGTTGCTATGGGTGGGTTCCTGTGGAAGGGTTGCTATGGACGGTTGTAAGGGAAGTGTGTATCTATCACAGGGTGGTTTCTGTGGATTCTAATTGCCACATCCATGCTATGGACGGTTGATATGGATGGGTTGCTATGGAAAGGTTGCTGTGGAAGGCTTGATATGGGTGGGTTGCTGTGGAAGGGTTGCTATGGTGTGGGTTGCCGTGGAAGGATTGGTATGGGATGGGTTGGTATGGAAAGGTTGCTAGGGGAGGGTTACTGTGGATGGGTTTGCTATGGGAGGGTTGCTGTGGATGGGTTGCTATAGAAAGGTTGCTAGGGGAGGTTGCTATGGGTGGGTTGCTATGGACGGTTGATATGGACGGGTTGCTATGGGTGGGTTGCTGTGGATGGGTTGCTAGTGGTGGGTTGCTATGGATGGGTTGCTATGGATGGGTTGCTATGGAAGGGTTGTTGTGATTGTGTTGCTAGGGAAAGGTTGCTAGGGAGGGTTGCTGTGGATGGGTTACTATGGGTGGGTTGCTGTGGACTGGTTGCTATGGGTAGGTTGCTGTAGATGGGTTGCTATGGGTGGGTTGCTGTCAGGGCAGGACTGGCCTACCGGGATACCGGGAAATTTCCCGGTGGGCCGGCTGCCTGGCTGTCCCTGGGGCCGCTGTGAGGGCAGCGGTGCCTGAAAAAAATATGGCTGTGGGGCCGGGCCAACACAAAACTGCGCAAGCGCCAGCGCTGTTCCAGAGCTGGCCGTGCTCGGGCCGAGTCCGTACACGCTCAGCAATTTTCGGAAAGGCGGGCGCATGCGCAGTGCCACAATGGCGCCATTTTTAAAAGTAAGGCAGCGCTCAGTGAAGTCTTGTCTGGTGGCGTGTGCCCTCTTCTTACGTCCCCCCAGCAGCCTCTGACCTCCTGAACGCCCCCCTCCCCTGCAGCATTTGACCACCTGTCCGCCCCCCTCCCCCTGCAGCCTCTGACCTCCTGTGCGCCCCTCCCTCCCCTGCAGCCTCTGACCTCTTGTTCACCCCCCGCAGCCTCTGACCTCCCGAACGCCCCCTCCCTGCAGCATCTGACCACCTGTCCGCCCCCCTCCCCCCAGCCTCTGACCTCCTGTCCGCCCCCCTCCCCTGCAGCCTCTGACCTCTTGTTCACCCCCGCAGCCTCTGACCTCCCTAACGCCCCCCTCCCCTGCAGCATCTGACCACCTGTACACCCCCATGCAGCCTCTGACCTCCTGTCTGCCCCCCCGCAGCCTCTGACCTCCTGTCTGCCCCCTCCCCCCTGCAGCCTCTGACCTCCCTGTTCGCCCCCCTCCCCCTGCAGCCTCTGACCTCCAGAACGCCCCCCTGCAGCCTCTGACCTCCTGTCCGCCCCCCTGCAGCCTCTGACCTCCCGAACGCCCCCCTGCAGCCTCTGGACCTCCCGAACGCCCCCCTGCAGCCTCTGAACCTCCCGAACGCCCCCTCCCCCCTGCAGCCTCTGACCTCCTGTCCGCCTCCTCCCCCCTGCAGCCTCTGACCTCCTGTCCGCCCCCTCCCCCTGCAGCCTCTGACCTCCTGTCTGCCCCCCCGCAGCCTCTGACCTCCTGTCCGCCCCCTCCCCCCTGCAGCCTCTGACCTCCTGTTCGCCCCCCTTCCCCTGCAGCCTCTGACCTCCAGAACACCCCCCTGCAGCCTCTGACCTCCTGTCTGCCCCCCTGCAGCCTCTGACCTCCCGAACGCCCCTCTGCAGCCTCTGACCTCCTGTCCACCCCCCTGCAGCCTCTGACCTCCCGAACACCCCCCTCCCCCTGCAGCCTCTGACCTCCTGTCCGCCTCCTCCCCCCTGCAGCCTCTGACCTCCTGTCTGCCCCACCCCGCAGCCTCTGACCTCCTGTCCGCCCCTTCCCCCCTGCAGCCTCTGACCTCCTGTTCGCCCCCCTCCCCCTGCAGCCTCTGACCTCTAGAACGCCCCCTGCAGCCTCTGACCTCCCGAACGCCCCCCTGCAGTCTCTGACCTCCCGACGCCCCCCTGCAGCCTCTGACCTCCCGAACACCCCCCTGCAGCCTCTGACCTCCCGAACGCCCCCCTGCAGCCTCTGACCTCCTTTCCACCCCCCTGCAGCCTCTGACCTCCCGAACGTCCCCTCCCCCCTGCAGCCTCAGACCTCCTGTCCACCCCCTCCCCCCTGCAGCCTCTGACCTCCTGTCTGCCCCCTCCCCCGCAGCCTCTGACCTCCCGAATGCCCCCCTCTCTGACCTCCTATCTGCCCCCGCAGCCTCTGACCTCCCGTTGTCACCTCCGCAGCCTCTGACTTCCGTCGTCCCCTCCGCAGCCTCTGACCTCCCGTCGTCCCCTCCGCAGCCTCTGACCTCCTGTCCCCTCCGCAGCCTCTGACCTCCTGTCCCCTCCGCAGCCTCTGACCTCCTGTCCCCTCCGCAGCCTCTGACCTCCTGTCCCCTCCGCAGCCTCTGACCTCCTGTCCCCTCCCGCCTCTGGCCTCCCCTGTTCCCCCCCTGCTGCTGCCTCTGGCTTCCCCCTGTTCCCCCTGCTGCCGCCTCGGTCCTCCCCTGTTCCCCCTCCTGCTGCCTCCTCGGTCCTCCCCCTTTCCCCTCCTGCTGCCTCCTCGGTCCTCCCCTGTTCCCCCTCCTGCTGCCTCCTCGGTCCTCCCCTGTTCCCCCTCTGCTGCCGCCTCGGTCCCTCCCTGTTCCCCCTCCTGCTGCCGCCTCGGTCCTCCCCTGTCCCCCTCCTGCTGCCGCCTCGGCCTCCCCTGTTCCCCCTCCTGCTGCCGCCTCTGGCCTCCCCTGTTCCCCCCTGCTGCCGCCTCTGGCCTTCCCTTTCCCCCCCTGCTGCCGCCTCTGGCCTCCCTTTTCCCCCCTGCTGCCGCCTCTGGCCTCCCCTTTCCCCCCCCTGCTGCCGCCTCTGGCTCCCCTTTCCCCCCCTGCTGCCACCTCTGGCATCCCCTTTTCCCCCCTGCTGCCGCCTCTGGCATCCCCTTTCCCCCCCTGCTGCCGCCTCTGGCATCCCCTTTTCCCCCCCCTGCTGCCGCCTCTGACCTCCTCTGTTTCCCCCTCTGCAGTCTCTGTCCTCCCTGTCCTTCCTGCAGCCTCTGTCCTCCCCTGTCGCCTCTGACCTCCCTTTTCACCTCCTCCGCAGCCTCTGACCTCCCCTGTACCCCCTCCTTTGCAGCCTCTGACCTCCCCTGTCGGGAGGGGACAATGTCCCCCTCCTCCCCCCATATGATATAACAATGTCCCCTCCTCCCCCCCATATGATATAACAATGTCCCTCCTCCCCCCGTATGATATAACAATGTCCCCCTCCTCCCCCCGTATGATATAACAATGTCCCCTCCTCCCCCCATATGATATAACAATGTCCCCCCTCCTCCCCCGTATGATATAACAATGTCCCCCTCCTCCCCCATATGATATAAAAATGTCCCCCTCCCCCCCATATGATATAAACAATGTCCCCCTCCTCCCCCCATATGATATAACAATGTCCCCCTCCTCCCCCCATATGATATAACAATGTCCCCCTCCTCCCCCATATGATATGTCCCCTCCTCCCCCCCATATGATATAACAATGTCCCCTCCTCCCCCCCCATATGATATAACAATGTCCCCCTCCTCCCCCCATATGATATAACAATGTCCCCCTCCTCCCCCATATGATATGTCCCTCCTCCCCCCCATATGATATAACAATGTCCCCTCCTCCCCCCGTATGATATAACAATGTCCCCCTCCCCCCCCATATGATATAACAATGTCCCCCTCCCCCCATATGATATAACAATGTCCCCCCTCCCCCCCCCCATATGATATAACAATGTCCCCTCCTCCCCCGTATGATATAACAATGTCCCACCCCCCCATATGATATAACAATGTCCCCCTCCCCCCATATGATATAACAATGTCCCCCTCCTCCCCCCATATGATTAACAATGTCCCCCTCCTCCCCCCCATATGATATAACAATGTCCCCCTCCTCCCCCCATATGATATAACAATGTCCCCCTCCTCCCCCATATGATATAACAATGTCCCCCTCCTCCCCCCCATATGATATAACAATGTCCCCCTCCTCCCCCCCATATGATATAACAATGTCCCCCTCTTCCCCCCATATGATATAACAATGTCCCCCTCCTCCCCCCCATATGATATAACAATGTCCCCCTCCTCCCCCCATATGATATAACAATGTCCCCCTCCCCCATATTATATAACAATGTCCCCCTCCTCCCCCCCCATATGATATAACAATGTCCCCTCCTCCCCCCATATGATATAACAATGTTCCCTCCTCCCCCCATATGATATAACAATGTCCCCTCCTCCCCCCATATGATATAACAATGTTCCCTCCTCCCCCCATATGATATAACAATGTCCCCTCCTCCCACCCATATGATATAACAATGTCCCCTCCTCCCACCCATATGATATAACAATGTCCCCTCCTCCCCATATGATATAACAATGTCCCCTCCTCCCCCATATGATATAACAATGTCCCCTCCTCCCCCATATGATATAACAATGTTCCCTCCTCCCCCCATATGATATAACAATGTCCCCCCTCCTCCCCCCATATGATATAACAATGTCCCCTCCTCCCCCCATATGATATAACAATGTCCCCTCCTCCCCCCCATATGATATAACAATGTCCCCTTCCTCCCCCCATATGATATAACAATGTCCCCCTTCCCCCCATATGATATAACAATGTCCCCTCCTCCCACCCATATGATATAACAATGTCCCCTCCTCCCCCCATATGATATAACAATGTCCCTCCTCCCCCCATATGGATATAACAATGTTCCCTCCTCCCCCCATATGATATAACAATGTCCCCTCCTCCCCCCATATGATATAACAATGTCCCCTCCTCCCCCCCATATGATATAACAATGTCCCCTCCTCCCCCCCATATGATATAACAATGTCCCCTCCTCCCCCCCATATGATATAACAATGTTCCCTCCTCCCCCATATGATATAACAATGTCCCCTCCTCCCCCCATATGATATAACAATGTCCCCTCCTCCCCCCCATATGATATAACAATGTCCCCTCCTACCCCCCCCATATGATATAACAATGTCCCTCCTCCCCCCATATGATATAACAATGTCCCCTCTCCCCCCATATGATATAACAATGTCCCCTCCTCCCCCCCATATGATATAACAAATGTCCCCTCCTCCCCCCATATGATATAACAATGTCCCCCTTCCCCCCATATGATATAACAATGTCCCCTCCTCCCCCCATATGATATAACAATGTCCCCCTCCTCCCCCCATATGATATAACATTGTCCCCTCCTCCCCCCATATGATATAACAATGTCCCCTCCTCCCCCCATATGATATAACAATGTCCCCCTCCTCCCCCCATATGATATAACAATGTCCCCTCCTCCCCCCCATATGATATAACAATGTCCCCTCCCCTCCCTCCCCCCCATATGATATAACATTGTCCTCCCCCCCATATGATATAACAATGTCCCCTCCTCCCCCCCATATGATATAACAATGTCCCCTCCTACCCCCCCATATGATATAACAATGTCCCCTCCTCCCCCCATATGATATAACAATGTCCCCTCCTCCCCCCATATGATATAACAATGTCCCCTCCTCCCCCCCCCATATGGATATAACAAATGTCCCCTCCTCCCCCATATGATATAACAATGTCCCCTTCCCCCCATATGATATAACAATGTCCCCTCCTCCCCCATATGATATAACAATGTCCCCCTCCTCCCCCCATATGATATAACAATGTCCCCTCCTCCCCCCCATATGATATAACAATGTCCCCTCCTCCCCCCATATGATATAACAATGTCCCCTCCTACCCCCCCCATATGATATAACATGTCCCCTCCTCCCCCATATGATATAACAATAGTCCCTCCTCCCCCCATATGATATAACAATGTCCCCTCCTCCCCCCACCATATGATATACAATGTCCCCTCCTCCCCAAATGTGAATATAACACTGTCCCCCTTCCCCCCATATGATATAACAATGTCCCCTCCTCCCCCCATATGATATAACAATGTCCCCTCCTCCCCCCATATGATATAACAATGTCCCCTCCCCCCCATATGATATAACAATGTCCCCCTCCTCCCCCCATATGAATAACAATGTCCCCCTCCCCCCCATATTATATAACAATGTCCCCCTCCTCCCCCCCATATGATATAACAATGTCCCCTCCTCCCCCATATGATATAACAATGTCCCCCTCCTCCCCCCCATATGATATAACAACGTCCCCTCCCCCCCATATGATATAACAATGTCCCCCTCCTCCCCCCATATGATATAACAATGTCCCCTCCTCCCCCCATATGTATATAACAATGTCCCCTCCTCCCCCCCATATGATATACAATGTCCCCTCCTCCCCCCCATATGATATAACAATGTTCCCTCCTCCCCCATATGATATAACAATGTCCCCTCCTCCCCCCCATATGATATAACAATGTCCCCTCCTCCCCCCCATATGATATAACAATGTCCCCTCCTACCCCCCATATGATATAACAATGTCCCTCCTCCCCCCATATGATATAACAATGTCCCCTCCTCCCCCCATATGATATAACAATGTCCCCTCCTCCCCCCATATGATATAACAATGTCCCCTCCTCCCCCCATATGATATAACAATGTCCCCCTTCCCCCCATATGATATACAATGTCCCCTCCTCCCCCCATATGATATAACAATGTCCCCCTCCTCCCCCCCATATGATATAACAATGTCCCCTCCTCCCCCCATATGATATAACAATGTCCCCTCCTCCCCCCCCCATATGATATAACAATGTCCCCTCCTCCCCCCATATGATATAACAATGTCCCCTCCTCCCCCCCATATGATATAACAATGTCCCCTCCTCCCCCCATATGATATAACAATGTCCCCTCCTCCCCCCATATGATATAACAATGTCCCCTCCTACCCCCCATATGATATAACAATGTCCCCTCCTCCCCCATATGATATAACAATGTCCCCTCCTCCCCCCATATGATATAACAATGTCCCCTCCTCCCCCCCCCATATGATATAACAATGTCCCCTCCTCCCCCATATGATATAACAATGTCCCTTCCCCCATATGATATAACAATGTCCCCTCCTCCCCCCATATGATATAACAATGTCCCCTCCTCCCCCATATGATATAACAATGTCCCCTCCTCCCCCCATATGATATAACAATGTCCCCCTCCTCCCCCCCCATATGATATAACAATGTCCCCTCCTACCCCCCCATATGATATAACAATGTCCCTCCTCCCCCCATATGATATAACAATGTCCCCTCCTCCCCCATATGATATAACAATGTCCCCTCCCTCCCCCCCCATATGATATAACAATGTCCCCTCCTCCCCAAATGTGATATAACAATGTCCCCCTTCCCCCCATATGATATAACAATGTCCCCTCCTCCCCCCATATGATATAACAATGTCCCCCTCCTCCCCCCATATGATATAACAATGTCCCCCTCCCCCCCCATATGATATAACAATGTCCCCCTCCTCCCCCCATATGATATAACAATGTCCCCCTCCCCCCCATATTATATAACAATGTCCCCCTCCTCCCCCCCATATGATATAACAATGTCCCCTCCTCCCCCATATGATATAACAATGTCCCCCTCCTCCCCCCATATGATATAACAACGTCCCCTCCCCCCATATGATATACAATGTCCCCTCCCCTTGGTGCAGCGTGTAATCATACATTCCGACAATTGTTACCCCCTCCCCCCGACAGGGTTTTTTCCTTTATTTTCACCAGCACACTGCCTGTCAATCACAGAGTCCCTCCAATCACAGAGCCCCCCCCAATCACACCATCGCCCATCACAGAGTCCCTCCAATCACAGAGCCCCCCCAATCACACAGTCTCCTAATCGCACTGTCCTCTTCACAGAGCCCCCCAATCACACCATCCCCCATCACAGAGCCCCCCAATCACACCATCCCCCCATCACAGAGCCCCCAATCACACCATCCCCCATCACAGGGGCCCCCCAATAACACCATCCCCCCCGTCATAGAGCCCCCCAATCACACTATCCCCCATCACAGAGCCCCCCCAATCACACCATCCCCTGTCACAGAGCCCCCCAATCACACCATCCCTGTCACAGAGCCCCCCAATCACACCATCCCCGTCACAGACTCCCCCAATCACACCACCCCCATCACAGAGTCCCTCCAATTACACCATCCCCCGTCATAGAGCCCCCCAATCACACCATCCCCCATCACAGACTCCCCCCAATCACACCATCCCCCATCACAGAGCCCCCAATCACACCATCCCCCATCACAGAGTCCCTCCAATTACACCATCCCCCATCACAGAGCCCCCCAATCACACCATCCCCCATCACAGAGCCCCCAATCACACCATCCCTCCATCACAGAGTCCCCCCAATCACACCATCCCCCATCACATAGTCCTCCCATTACACCATCCCCCATCACAGAGCCCCCCAGTCACACCATCCCCCATCACAGACTCCCCCCAATCACACCATCCCCCATCACAGAGCCCCCAATCACACCATCCCTCCATCACAGAGTCCCCCCAATCACACCATCCCCCATCACATAGTCCCTCCCATTACACCATCCCCCATCACAGAGCCCCCAATCACACCATCCCCATCACAGAGTCCCCCAATCACACCATCCCCCCATCACAGAGTCCCTCCAATTACACCATCCCCCATCACAGAGCCCCCCAATCACACCATCCCCCCATCACAGAGTCCCTCCAATTACACCATCCCCCATCACAGAGCACCCCAGTCACACCATCCCCCCATCACAGAGTCCCTCCACTTACACCATCCCCATCACAGAGCCCCCCAATCACACCATCCCCCCATCACAGAGTCCCTCCAATTACACCATCCCCCATCACAGAGCCCCCCAGTCACACCATCCCCCATCACAGAGTCCCTCCACTTACACCATCCCCCGTCACAGAGCCCCCCAGTCACACCACCCCCCATCACAGAGTCCCTCCAATCACACCATCCCCCATCACAGAGTCCCTCCAATCACACCATCCCCCGTCACAGAGTCCCTCCAATTACACCATCCCCCCTCACAGAGTCCCTCCAATTACACCATCCCCCATCACAGAGCCCCCCAGCCACACCATCCCTCCATCACAGAGTCCCCCCAATCACACCATCCCCCATCACATAGTCCCTCCCATTACACCATCCCCCATCACAGAGCCCCCAATCACACCATCCCCCATCACAGAGTCCCTCCAATTACACCATCCCCCGTCACAGAGCCCCCCAGTCACACCATCCCCCATCACAGAGCCCCCCAATCACACCATCCCCCATCACAGAGTCCCTCCAATCACACCATCCCTCCATCACAGAGTCCCTCCAATCACACCATCCCCCATCACAGAGCCCCCCCAATCAAACCATCCCCCATCACAGAGCCCCCCCAATCAAACCATCCCCCATCACAGAGCCCCCCCAATCACACCATCCCCCATCACAGAGCCCCCAATCACACCATCCCCCATCACAGAGTCCCTCCAATTACACCATCCCCCATCACAGAGCCCCCCAATCACACCATCCCCCATCACAGAGTCCCTCCAATTACACCATCCCCCATCACAGAGCCCCCCAGTCACACCATCCCCCCATCACAGAGTCCCTCCACTTACACCATCCCCCATCACAGAGCCCCCAATCACACCACCCCCATCACAGAGTCCCTCCAGTTACACCATCCCCCGTCACAGAGCCCCCCAGTCACACCATCCCCCATCACAGAGCCCCCAATCACACCATCCCCCGTCACAGAGCCCCCCAGTCACACCATCCCCCATCACAGAGCCCCCAATCACACCACCCCCATCACAGAGTCCCTCCAGTTACACCATCCCCCGTCACAGAGCCCCACAATCACACCATCCCCCCATCACAGAGTCCCTCCAATTACACCATCCCCCGTCACAGAGCCCCCCAGTCACACCATTCCCCATCACAGAGTCCCTCCACTTACACCATCCCCCGTCACAGAGCCCCCCAGTCACACCATCCCCCCATCACAGAGCCCCCCAATCACACCATCCCCCATCACAGAGTCCCTCCAATCACACCATCCCCCATCACAGAGTCCCTCCAATTACACCATCCCCCGTCACAGAGTCCCTCCAATTACACCATCCCCCATCACAGAGCCCCCCAGTCACACCATCCCCCCATCACAGAGTCCCTCCACTTACACCATCCCCCATCACAGAGCCCCCAATCACACCACCCCCATCACAGAGTCCCTCCAATTACACCATCCCCCGTCACAGAGCCCCCCAGTCACACCATCCCCCATCACAGAGCCCCCCAATCACACCATCCCCCATCACAGAGTCCCTCCAATCACACCATCCCCCCATCACAGAGTTCCTCCAATTACACCATCCCCCATCACAGAAACCCCAATCATACCACCCCCCCATCACAGAGTCCCTCCAATTACACCATCCCCGTCACAGAGCCCCCCAGTCACACCATCCCTCCATTACAGAGTCCCTCCAATCACACCATCCCCCATCACAGAGCCCCCCCAATCAAACCATCCCCCATCACAGAGCCCCCCCAATCAAACCATCCCCCATCACAGAGCCCCCCCAATCACACCATCCCCCATCACAGAGCCCCCAATCACACCATCCCCCATTACTGAGTCCCTCCAATCACACCATCCCCCATCACAGAGTCCCTCCAATCACACCATCCCCCATCACAGAGCCCCAATCACACCATCCCCCATCACAGAGTCCCTCCAATTACACCATCCCCCGTCATAGAGCCCCCCAATCACACTATCCCCATCACAGAGTCCCTCCAATTACACCATCCCCCGTCATAGAGCCCCAATCACACCATCCCCCATCACAGAGTCCCTCCAATTACACCATCCCCTGTCATAGAGCCCCCAATCACACCATCCCCCATCACAGAGTCCTCCAATCACACCATCCCCCATCACAGAGTCCCTCCAATCACACCATCCCCCATCACAGAGTCCCTCCAATTACACCATCCCCATCACAGAAACCCCAATCATACCACCCCCCATCACAGAGTCCCTCCAATTACACCATCCCCGTCACAGAGCCCCCAGTCACACCATCCCCCATCACAGAGCCCCCAATCACACCATCCCCCATTACAGAGTCCCTCCAGTCACACCATCCCCATCACAGAGTCCCTCCAATTACACCATCCCCCATCACAGAAACCCCAATCATACCACCCCCCCATCACAGAGTCCCTCCAATTACACCATCCCCGTCACAGAGCCCCCAGTCACACCATCCCCCATCACAGAGCCCCCAATCACACCATCCCCCCATCACAGAGTCCCTCCAATCACACCATCCCCCATTACAGAGTCCCTCCAATCACACCATCCCCATCACAGAGCCCCCAATCACACCATCCCCCATCACAGAGTCCCTCCAATTACAACATCCCCCATCACAGAGCCCCCCAGTCACACCATCCCTCCATCACAGAGTCCCCCCAATCAAACCATCCCCCCATCACAGAGCCCCCAATCACACCATCCCCATCACAGAGCCCCCCAATCACACCACCCCTTATCACAGAGTCCCTCCAATTACACCATCCCCCATCACAGAGCCCCCCAATCACACCACCCCCCATCACAGAGTCCCTCCAATTACACCATCCCCCGTCACAGAGCCCCCCAGTCACGCCATCCCCCATCACAGAGCCCCCCAATCACACCATCCCCCCCATCACAGAGTCCCTCCAATCACACCATCCCCCATCACAGAGTCCCTCCAATTACACCATCCCCCTTCACAGAGTCCCTCCAATTACACCATCCCCATCACAGAGCCCCCAGCCACACCATCCCTCCATCACAGAGTCCCCCCAATCACACCTCCCCCATCACATAGTCCCTCCCATTACACCATCCCCCATCACAGAGCCCCCAATCACACCATCCCCCATCACAGAGTCCCTCCAATCACACCATCCCCCATCACAGAGCCCCCAATCACACCATCCCCCATCACAGAGTCCCTCCAATTACACCATCCCCCATCACAGAGCCCCCAATCACACCTCCCCCCATCACAGAGTCCCTCCAATTACACCATCCCCCATCACAGAGCCCCCCAGTCACACCAGTCCCCCCATCACAGAGTCCCTCCACTTACACCATCCCCATCACAGAGCCCCCAATCACACCACCCCCATCACAGAGTCCCTCAGGATACCACCTCCCCCGTCACAGAGCCCCCCAGTCACACCATCCCCCATCACAGAGCCCCCAATCACACCATCCCCCCATCACAGAGTCCCTCCAATTACACCATCCCCCCGTCACAGAGCCCCCCAGTCACACCATCCCCCATCACAGAGTCCCTCCACTTACACCATCCCCCGTCACAGAGCCCCCCAGTCACACCACCCCCCATCACAGAGTCCCTCCAATCACACCATCCCCGTCACAGAGTCCCTCCAATTACACCATCCCCCATCACAGAGCCCCCCAGTCACACCATCCCCCATCACAGAGTCCCTCCACTTACACCATCCCCCATCACAGAGCCCCCAATCACACCACCCCCATCACAGAGTCCCTCCAATTACACCATCCCCCGTCACAGAGCCCCCAGTCACACCATCCCCCATCACAGAGCCCCCAATCACACCATCCCCATCACAGAGTCCCTCCAATCACACCATCCCCCATCACAGAGTCCCTCCAATTACACCATCCCCCATCACAGAGTCCCCCCAATCACACCATCCTCCATCACAGAGCCCCCCAGTCACACCATCCCTCCATCACAGAAACCCCAATCATACCATCCCCCATCACAGAGTCCCTCCAATTACACCATCCCCGTCACAGAGCCCCCCAGTCACACCATCCCCCATCACAGAGCCCCCCAATCACACCATCCCCAATCCCACAGTCCCCCATCACAGAGCCCCCAATCACACCATCCCCCATCACAGAGTCCCTCCAATTACACCATCCCCCGTCACAGAGCCCCCAATCACACCACCCCCATCACAGAGTCCCTCCAATTACACCATCCCCCGTCACAGAGCCCCCCAGTCACACCATCCCCCATCACAGAGCCCCCAATCACACCATCCCCCATCACAGAGTCCCTCCAATTACACCATCCCCCGTCATAGAGCCCCCAATCACACCATCCCCCATCACAGAGTCCCTCCAAATACACCATCCCCCGTCATATTCCATCACACATCACCAGGGGAGGGACAGGGACAAAGTCAGAAGTAGAAAAAAAGGACAGGGGCTCTAATACCACTCAACTTCATAAGAATAAGTGTTACATTTAGTTGTACTTTAACTCTTCCTAGTCTTTGCAAAATAAAAAAATAAAAAGTTTTGCTTGTACATATTCTCTAAACTGACTTTCATGTCACTTGTTATCCAGTTATCTACAGTAACAACCTACTAACCCTACAACCCCCCCCCCCCCCCCCCCCGCACACAAATCTCCCACCACACTTTACATTTATAACACATCTTAAACGTCAACAGGGGTTCTAACACTTGCGCACACACTATACAAAACTAGAAGAAAAAAATAAAAAACAAAAGTTTTGGTTTTAGAAACAATTAAAAATAAAGAAATAATGAAAACAGTTGCTCAGGTCTACAAACCCCCCCCTCCCCCCATCAGAGAAGAGAATGCGGTGCAGCGCTCTAGTGATGTGCACATTTCCCTGTCTCTTCAATACAACCGCAATGACATCAGAGCCCTGCAATCCTTCCTGTGCGCCATGCATGCGCTACACACGCCATCTAGTGGCAGCTGGAGGTATCGCCTGGAAGGATGGAAGATCAGTGATGACCGACGTTTACCTGACCATCACATCTCTATGAACGTGGACATCCCATTCCATATTTGCCCACTTCTCCATGGCCATTAACCACTTGACCTCTGGAAGATTTACCCCCCCCCCCACTTCATGCCCAGGCCAGTTTTTTTGTTTTTCAGAGATTCGGATGTATCCAAATCATAGCGAATTTCAACAAACCCAAAATAAAAAAATGAAATGAACGTCACAAAATGATTCGGATTTGAAAATGAATTCTTTTGGCTATATCCTTTTTTATTCTATTCAATTCTATTCCCTTTTATTTTCTGTTCTATTTTACTCTATCACAGGGGCGCCCGATGTGACCCGCCATGTCTTGCTCTGAGATGGCGGGTCAGCCAGCCCGGATCGCGGGTTCCCGACCCGCCATCTCCGAGAAAAATGGAGCCGCAGCAGCGCCGCCACTTTAACTGACAATTGCGCGGTCCCGACCCGGTCCTGAGCTCCGTGACCGCGGAAACCAGCGGAACCCGATCGCCGCTGGTGTCACAGAGCTGAAGAACGAGGAGAGGTCTGTGTAAACAAACCTCTCCCCCGTGCTTCCCTGTGTGGCTGTCACCGATCGTCTCTTCCCTGTTATAGGGAAGGCCGATCAGTGACGTCACATGCCAGGCCACGCCCCCCTACAATAAAAAAAACACATACCGTCATACATAACACTACACTGCCCCCTAGTGGTTAACTCCTTCACTTCCAGTGTCATTTACACAGGAATCAGTGCAGTTAAATAGCACTGATTGCTGTATAAGGCTGGGTTCACACCGCTGCGGGGGGAGATCCGGATGTGATTCGCACCGCAAATCACATCCGATCTCCGTAGCGATGCGAGTTCAGCCATACAGATAGTATACAGATAGTATATAGATAGTATACAGATAGTATACAGATAGTATGGCTGAATTCTCAGCGCTCCCGCAGCAAACTCGCACGGGACCCTTTTTTTGGGTCCGCAACAGAATCGGATCGCATGGGGGTTCACACCATGCGATCCGATTCCTGTGCGAGTCGGCAGATCGCACTGCGATATGCGGACGGATCTGGGGGTGTCATTAACATAACATTGACACTCCCATCCGTCCGCATAGGGCAGTGTGAACTGCCGGCGGGAGGTGTGCGATGCGGGAAAACGCAGCGGATTCGCGGCGTTCCCGCAGCGCAGCGGTGTGAACCCGGCCTTAATGACAATGGTCCCAAAAATGTCCGATGTGTCCGCCATAATGTCGCAGTCACAATAAAAATCGCTGATCGCAGCCATTACTAGTAAAAAAAAAAAATATTAATAAAAATGCCATAAAACTATCCCTTATTTTGTAAACGCTATAACTTTTGCGCAAACAAATCAATAATCGCTTATTGCGATTTTTTTAACCAAAAATATGTAGAAGAATACGTATCGGCCTAAACTGAGGGAAAAATGTTTTTTTATATATTTTTTGGGGATATTTATTATAACAAAAAGTAAAAAATAATGCGTTTTTTTTTCAAAACTGCCTCTCTATTTTTGTTTATAGCGCAAAAAAATAAAACCCGCAGAGGTGATCAAATACCACCAAAAGAAAGCGCTATTTGTGGGGGAAAAAAAACATCAATTTTGTTTGGGAGCCACGTCGCACGACCGCGCAATTGTCAGTTAAAGTGACGCAGTGCCGAATCGCAAAAAGGGGCCTGGGTCCTTTGGCTGCAAATTGGTCCGGGGCTGAAGTGGTTAAACATATCCAAAAAAATAAAAATAAAATAAAAATAATTTCTTCAGGAATTAAGACTAATATATATTCCGCTACATGTCTTCCGTTAAAAAAAAAAAAAAAATCCCAATAAGCGCCTATTTATATATTTATTGGTTATCACATCTGCAAACTACGGGATATATACTGGAATTTTCATTATTTTATTTTTCACTAGTTATAGCGGGGATCAGCAACTTATAGCGGGACTGCGGTATCCAATCAGACACTGACGCTGTGCGGGGACCAGTGACACTAATAGTGATCAGTGCTAAACATATACACTGTCACTGCACTAATGGCACTGGCTGTGAAGGGGTTAAACAAAGCAATCGAGGGGTTAAATGAGTGCCTAGCCAGTGTTTATGTGTACTGTGTGTGTGGGGGAGGTGCTTTTACTAAGGTATGTGATGGATTTTATTTCCTGCTTTGCAGTACACCCCCTGCTGACAGGACAGGGCTCTGTCGTGTCTTTGTCCTCACCGATCAGCAGGCACCCGCTGCTAAAATCCCCTTTCCAGCACAAATCTTTGCTCCCCCCTCCAACTCAAATCCTCTTTTTCCCCATATTACCCCAGCACAAATCCACCCCTCCACAACAAAAATTGCCCCCTCCTAGTACATATACTCTTCCCTTCTAATTTCCCCTCTGAGCACAAATCTTTTCCCCCCACTCCAAATCCCCCCCCCTTCTCAGCACAAATTCTCCCCAATCCCCATCCTAGCCCCCCCAAATTTCCCCTCCTATCTCAAATACCATCAATCCTCCCTGCTAGCACAAATCCCCTCCAAGAAAAAAAACCCTTCTATATTGCCTTTTCTAGCACAACCCCCCCCCCCCCCCCAACAAAAAATGCCCCCTTTTTAGTACAAATCATCTTCTTCAAACCTCTAATTTCCCCTCTGAGCACAAATCCCCCCTTCCCAGCACAAATCCACCCCCAACAAAAATTGCTGGGGGTGGATTCCCAGCACAAATTCTCCCCAATACAAATCCCAGCCCCCCCCCCCCCCCCTCCCAAATTTCCCCTCCTAGCACAAATACCATCAATCATCCCTGCTAGCACAAATTCCCTCCAAGAAAAAAAAATCCCTTCTGTATTGCCTTTTCTAGTACAACCCCCCCCCCCCCCCAAATCCCCCCTCCTAGCACAAATTATCTTTTCTCCCCCCCTCCCTCCCCCCAACATTAATCCCCTCAAATCACCACTCCTAGCACACCTCCCCAAATTTCCCCCCTCCTAGAACAATTCTTATCCTGCCGCCACACAATCCCCCCCCCCCCCCACACCACCTTGCAGTGCCTCCCCCACATCACATGACACAACAGTGCCCAGGGCAGCCTCCCCTCCCCCCCTCTGCAGGAGAGCCACTTCACCGCCGTATAATGGCGTTGTGGGGTCGTCAGTATGGAGTTGTCCCCACTTTGTGGTTCCGACACCCTCCAGTCTGGTAGGAAGGATTTCTAGAAGATGTTGGAGGGAGTCTGCGGGGATTTCGGAGGTCGGAGACTCCGAGAATCCTTCCCTCCCATGGAGGACCTCCAGACCTCGGAACAGGGGGTTGGATTTACACGTGTGACATTCGTTTCGTTATGAATTGAAGTTCCGAAAAAAAAAAAAAAAATTTGTTTTTCAAAGATTCGGATGTATCCAAATTCCCAAATCACAATAGTAGCGAATTTCCACAAATCCAAAACAAAATAATGTAATGAAATAAAGAATAATCCGGATCTGAAATGGAAACATATTGCAATAAACACAGTGAGGTATAAAAAGTGAAATGAGACGATTCCTAGACAGGCGCGCTTCGTTCGCTCCCAATTGAAATTCTAATGACATTTCGTTTTTCGGAAATTCGGATCTATCCCAATTACAATATTACCGAATCTAAAACCAATCCGAAATAATGAAAAAAATGTCATAAAAAAAATTCAAATTTGAATCGTTTTCCAACAGTGTTGGTTATATCCTGTTTTATTCTATTCCGTTCTATTCCCTTTTATTTTCTATTTTATTTTCTTCTGTTTCACTCCATTATATTCTATTCTTTTATTTTCTGTGATATTCTTTTCTATTCCCATTATTATATATCACTACACACGGGGTGACCCCATTATTACATATCACTACACACGGGGTGACCCCATTATTACATATCACTACACACGGGGTGACCCCATTATTACATATCAGTACACACGGGGTGACCCCATTATTACATATCACTACACATGGGGTGACCCCATTATTACATATCACTACACACGGGGTGACCCCATTATTACATATCACTACACACGGGGTGACCCCATTATTACATATCACTACACATGGGGTGACCCTACATTTATACATAGCGGTAACCCAACATTAATATACAGGGGTAACCCTCATCACTACACAATAGTTGACCCCCATTATTACACATCGCTACACAGGGGTGACCCACATTATTACACGGGGGTGACCCCTTAATTACTGCACAGAGTTGCCCCCATTATTACAGATAACCCCACATTAATACACAGGGTAGACCCCTCCATCACTACACAGGAGGAACCCCATTATTACCACACAGGATGACTCCCCCCCCCATTATTACACATCGGTGACCAAAAGTAGAGAAAGTTGCATAGAGGTGATAGTGGGAGGACTGAACCATATACAGGTGGGGGGGGGGGGTGTCCTGGGTAGTCAGGCAGCTGCAGATGACAACCAGACTCTGTGTCTCTCCAGCTCTCAGGAGATCACACATGGGGCTCTCATCAGTGGATTCCCACAGAGCTCCAGCCGGCACCAGACTGAATATGATCCGGTGTCCTATCATATAAGGTCCCCCATCAGATAGTGTCCGCTGTGTTGCGCATGCGCAGTACACAGCAACACAGATTCCGAAAATATCCGAGGATGAACGGCGCCTGCGCTGAGTCCAGGTTCTCTCCCCACCATCCAAGCGGACATAGAATAGGAATAAAAAAGAGCCGAGCGCAGGGAGGCGGAGCCCGGAGCGTGGCGAGCGAAGCGAGGGGCCCTCTAATATTCACAAACCGTGTCCGCTTGGATGGTGGGGCCACCACCTCCACTCACCGCGCCGTTCAGCTTCGGAGATATTCCGAAGCTTCGTCTGCTCCGTACTGCGCATGCTCAGTACGGGGCGGACGCTATATGATGGGCGGACACTATACGGCAGAACACCGGGAAGGAGAGGCGGAGTGCGCTCAGTCCCCTCCCCCTCCAGTGATCAGAGTTAGTGGATATCTGTTCTCCGCTCTGATGTACTGTGGAGGAAGTGAGAACACCGGAGAAGAGCATCCCCGGCATCCCTTTAGATGGGTCACAGGCAGCACAGAGTTCTCCACCCGCCGACACTGCGCCTCTGAGACTGTACGGAGGGCCTCGGGGGCGGCTGCCTGCTGTGTTCAGACGGACATAGTTGCTGGCTGCAGACAGAGGGAAGAGGGTCACCAGTGGCCGGGCGCCCTAGGCGGAAGTGAGCCCTAGGCGGCTGCCTAGTCCGCCTAGTGGTAGCACCGGCCCTGTGTATATATGTGTGTCTATGTATGTATGTGTGTCTATGTATGTATATATGTATATATGTGTGTCTATGTATGTATATATGTATATATGTGTGTCTATGTATGTATATATGTGTGTCTATGTATGTATATATGTATATATGTGTGTCTATGTATGTATATATGTATATATGTGTGTCTATGGGAGGTCCTCCGGTGTTCTCCTCTATGGCTGAGCAGTGTGTGCGGTAAGAAGGAATCATAATAAACAACGTTGCCATGGTAACGGATGTAATGCGAGCCCCTCCCCCATCCCCGGGTCTCCTCTCCGCCATCCACCCGGGGGCGGAGCTTCCCTATCATTACCCCGCCTACCGGGACTGCTGTATAGAGGGTACGCCGCTCATCCCGTGTCACTTCCGGTACCGGGCGGAGCTCTATGCTGATCCCCGGAAGGACGGTCTAGTGATGGCACAGTGTGGGAAGTGCTGGCCTCTAGTGGCCCCGGAGATCAGTGCAGTCCCTGAAATGACTGAATACAGAGAGACATTTCATTCTACTGATATTATTATTAAGTGTATTCATGTTTACAATGATAATAATAATTATTATTATTGTAAATATTATTACAAATAATAATATCATTAATAATATTATATTAAAATAAATAAATAATTATTATACATATAAAACATATAGTATAATGTTTTAACAACAATAATTAATTAAAATATATAATAAAACAAATAATAAATTATGATCTGATCTAATAATACAAATATATATTTTTCTATCTGATGCGGCAATTTAATTTTCTCGGTCTGTAAACAGTTTTTATTGCCCCCCCCCCCCCCCCATAATTCTGTTCCTGAAGCCTCTTATAATATATAATTCACCTAAAATTAAACATTCCCCTTAGGTGAATATATACAGCAGATCTGGAAAGCATCCAATTACCGTATATAACATAATATGTCCTATATATTCACCTAAGGGGAATGTTTAATTTTGCAGCAGAGAGATCTCTCTTGCAGGAGCTCCTGACAGAGGGATTTGTATTGCTGATATTATCTCCAGTTATTGGAAGTGAGCAGGGCAGGACTTAGGGTGGTGGGGGCCCCTGGGCTTGAGTCACTTTCGGGGCCTACCTTCTATACATTATCATATTTATGGGTGTATAACACGCGCCGGCGTATAACATGCACCCCAAGTTTAAGAGGGAAGTTTAAGGAAAAAAACTTACATTTACATGCCCATCAATGCAGCCTTATCAGTGTCCATATGTAGCCTTGCCCATGCATCTGCAGCCTTGTCCAGTGTCATTGCAGCCTGTCATTGCAGCCTGTCATTTGCAGCCTTGTCATTGCAGTCTTGAAGTTTAAAAATGGCGCCGCCGAGGTAGAGTCCTGTGTATCTCGGTGGATCTCAGGTCCTCTTGGCGGCTCTCAGGTCCTCTCAGCTCTTGGGTCCTCTCAGGGGCATTGGGTCCCCTCGTAGTCCCGAGCGGAGCCGAGAGTAGCCGAGTGTAGTCAGCTTGGCTCACAGTCACGCCCAGTCCCTGTGTTATGTCCATCATAGGGCAGGACTGGGCATAACTGTGAGCGGAGCCGAGTACACTCGGCTATGTATCTCGGCTGGGCCTGTGGGGCCCCCTATTAGGCAGGGCCCATGGGCTTGAGCCCAGTCAAGCCCAATGGTAAGTCCAGCCCTGGAAGTGAGAGTCAGTTTATTGATTGGCATTGTCTAGTCTTCTTTTTATAGGAATTGGCATTTCTTGTCGTTTTCTATAAAAATATAAAAATGAGGACCGAAGTCCTCGCTGTGATTCTTGTTCTGTTGGTCCCTTGGGGACTAAACAGAAATACCATCAAGCAATCCCCAGAGGTCCACATGGATCAGGAGGAGGGGATTGTAGAAAGACAGCAGCAGCCAGCGGAGATTCACATCACAGGCTGTGCCCAGAGATGCCCAACCCCCACAGACCTGCATGGAGGAGCCCAGAAATATCATCACAGGGTCCCCAGTGGAGGGGATTGTGACCACAACCCAACAACCAGCGAAGATTCTGCTGATATTTAGAATCTTGTATCCATGGGCTGTGCCCAGAGATGCCCAACCCCCACAGACCCGCATGGAGGAGCCCAGAAATGTCACCACAGGGTCCCCAGTGGAGGGGATTGTGACCACAACCCAACAACCAGCGAAGATTCTGCTGATATTTAGAATCTTGTATCCATGGGCTGTGCCCAGAGATGCCCAACCCCCACAGACCCGCATGGAGGAGCCCAGAAATGTCACCACAGGGTCCCCAGTGGAGGGGATTGTGACCACAACCCAACAACCAGCGAAGATTCCGCTGATATTTAGAATCTTGTATCCATGGGCTGTGCCCAGAGATGCCCAACCCCCACAGACCCGCATGGAGGAGCCCAGAAATGTCACCATAGGGTCCAGCATTGAGGAGAACATGAAGAGGACGGAGCAGCCAGTGGAGGAAACATTAAGAATTGAAAATGACCCTTCAGGACCCATCAGCTGGTTTTTATACCTGATCCGTCCTCCACTCTGGTTTAGCGTGGCAGTCCTGATCATTTTCCAGATTCTGAAGTACATCCTGCACCAAAATTACCTGGTCACCATATTAGGACACTATTTGACATTTCTGGATCTGACTGCATTCATTTATCCACTGATGGATATCTGGAACAGCAGGGGAACGTCCTTTGAGAACCTAATGCTAGAACCCTTCAGCTGGTTTTTATTCCAGAACCGCCCTCCGTTCTGGTTTAGCTTGGCAGTCCTGGTTTGTGTTCTCATTCTGAAGTACATCCTGCACCAAAATTACCTGGCCAGTGTATTAGAACGCTATTTGATATTGCTGGAGCTTTGTAGATTCCTTTATCTACTGATTGATATCTGGAACAGCGGGGGGGCATTCTTTGAGAACATAATCCCACCCCTGTTTATAAATATTGCTACTGAACACCGGTCAGAATGCTTTCTGGGGCTTATCGCCATGCTGGTGGTACTACTCCTAACATGTTTCAAGCCAATCTACCGACTGTTCCGACCAAGAAGTAGCAACATCACCTCACCACCAAGTGATGTCATTCCATCAGCAAGTGATGACATCATTCCACCATCAAGTGCTGTCATTCCACCATCAAGTGATGACACCTTTCCACCAAGTGATGTCATTCTACCAGCAGGTGATGACACCATTCCACCAAGTGACGTCTTTCTACCAAGTGATGACACCATTCCATCAACAAGGGACGTCATTCTACCAGCAATTGATGACATCATTCCACCATCAAGTGAAAATGTGGAGAGCACCATGGAGGAGACCGACGTTCCTATTCTCCGAGTTGCACCTCCTAGGGATCACATCCGTGCTCACATACGGGATTTATGCCGGCCAGTGAAGAAACAAAGGCCAACCAAAGTGTTTAAGGATGGCAACATATTCCCAACGAGCGATGACATCGTTCCAACAAGAGGAAATGTGGACAGCTCTAAGGAAAAGACTGATGTTCCCGTTTGCATAGTCCCACCTCCTCAAGCTTCCCTCAGTGCTAGGCTAAGCCAGCGTATAGAGAAGCTGAAAGCAGAAATGGTGGACAGGCACGGGAATATCTTTCCACGACAGAATGTCATCAGCCCCCCGAGTGATGTCATCATTCCACCAAGAGAAAATGTGGACAGCTGTATGGAAGAGACTTATGTTCCCGTTTGCATAGTCCCACCTCCTCAAGCTTCCCTTAGTGCTAGGCTAAGCCAGCTTAGAGAGAAGCTGAAAGCAGAAATGGTGGACAGGCACGGGAATATCACCCCAGGACAGTGTCATCACCCCCCCGAGTGATGTTATCTTTTCACCAAGCAAAAATGCAGCGAGCGATACGGAGACTTCCTTTCCTGTTCCCAGCGCCGCATGTTGTAAGAAAAACTGAACAGAGTTATGGACAAGACTGACGTTCCCATTCCCGGTGTCACACCTCCTCGGGATCACAGCAACATCATCCCACAGAATGGTGATTGTCAGGTCACCTTGAGGCGAGGTGACAGGTGCACACCGTAGGGATCAGGAGTGCACCGCAAGGTTGTGGACCCTACGGCTGACTGCTGCAGATGGGGGACAGATCCTACTGGGGTTAGAGCGGAAGATTCCCTGGGGCGCGGAGTCTTAAGAGCCAGCAGGTGTTCACCAGCGCCTCTGGTGGTGAGGATGGATTTGGCTGCAACTGGCTCCAGGTCGCGACCCCCAGGGTCCCCCAGCTCACACCCACAGTAGGCAACAGGAGGATAGGGATGGTGAGGGACAAAGCCAAGGTCGGGCCACAAGCAGACAAGAATAGTCGGGTACACGCCAAAAGGTCAGGATCACAGGCAAACAAGGATAGTCAAGACACGCCAAAGTCGGTAACGGAAAACAGTAGCAGGTACCAATCTCCGGTGATTTAATAGGCCGGGCCAACATGGCGTGCAGGCGTGGGGGTTCAAGTGTCTCGACATTGCTGGCGCTGTGTGTTAAGCTGCGCGGGCGCAGTTATTTAGTTATTATATTATTAGTAGTGCAGTGATATTATAGTGTGTGATTGTAGTGCAGTGTTATTATAGTGTGTGATTGTAGTGCAGTGTTATTATAGTGTGTGATTGTAGTGCAGTGTTATAGTGTGTGATTGTAGTGCAGTGTTAGTATAGTGTGTGATTGTAGTGCAGTGTTAGTATAGTGTGTGATTGTAGTGCAGTGTTATAGTGTGTGATTGTAGTGCAGTGTTATAGTGTGTGATTGTAGTGCAGTGTTATAGTGTGTGATTGTAGTGCAGTGTTAGTATAGTGTCTATGGGCAGCACAGAGGCTTAGGGGTGAGTCTTGCAGCAATGGGGTCCTTGGTTCAAATCCTGACCAGGACACTGTATGGAGTTTGCATGTTCTCCCTGTGCTTGCGTGGGTTTCCTCCCCTACTGTGAAAGACATGCAACTTTTTTGCGTTGGTGGTGCAGTGGTGAGCATAGCTGCTTTCTAAGCAGATGACCCGGGTTCGATTCCCGGCCAACGCTCTCTCCAAGATGTCTGCCTCACCTTCTCGGTGTATTGAGTCCCCAGGGGGGAAAGTGCTGTACAAATTAAGTGTTGAGTATCTATGAAAAAGGAAAGAGATTGTGGGACTTTATATGAAGCACACTACTAAATGAAACGAACCAATGAGGACCATAATTGTTTAATTACAAAGGGCCTATATACATATAAATTGGTAGAGAAGGTATATATAATGTAATATAATAAAAGGGTCTTGACAGATATCATCAAAACAATTGATAGTCCTCAATTATTCCAACATGAGACACATAATAATGGACCTTGGGTATGTGGGCCCAAATTGTACCGCTAACATTTATACATGGATAAGAATGATTCGTTATAATAAAATACAAATATTGCATGTAGTTACTGTGATGTAGCATTGTAGGAAATCTCTACGCGTTTCGTAGAGAAAGAAGCTGATTCTTATCCATGTATAAATGTTAGCGGTACAATTTGGGCCCACACACCCAAGGTCCATTATTATGTGTATCATGTTGGAATAATTGAGGACTATCAATTGTTTTGATGATATCTGTCGAGACCTTTTTTATTATATTACATTATATATACCTTCTCTACCAATTTATATGTATATAGGCCCTTTGTAATTAAACAATTGTTGTCCTCATTGGTTCGTTTCATTTAGTAGTGTGCTTCATATAAAGTCCCACAATCTCTTTCCTTTTTCATATATATACTCAACACTTAATCTGACAGAGGCTTCTTACCACGTGATCAGCTGTGACCAATCACACAGCTGATCATCGCGTGAACCAGGAAGTGCTGGTAAACGGCATTCCTCAGTTCGCTCTGACAGGGAGAGCCAATTGGCGGGGGTCTGTGCTGATAATCAGCACATTGATTATCAGCACAGCCCCCATCAAATGTACCCATCAGCTGCCAATCGGTGCCCAGTAGCTGTCAGTCAGTGCCCATCATAACCTCTTTCAGTGCCCAATAAAGTGCCAATCAGTGCCCACCACAGTGCAAATCAGTGCCCACTATAGTGCCAATCAGTGTCAATCACAGTGCCAATTAGTGCACAGCATTAACACCTGTCAGTACCTGCCCATCAGTGCCATCTATTAGTATCCATTAAATCCGCCAATCAGTGCCGCCGGTCAGTGCCCATCAGTGCCGCCGGTCAGTGCCCATCAGTGCCGCCGGTCTGTGCCCATCAGTGCCGCCGGTCTGTGCCCATCAATGCCACCAGTCAGTGCCCATCAGTGCAGCCTGTCAGTGGCCATCAGTGCTGCATATCAGTGCCACCTATCAGTGCCCATCAATGCTGCATGTGAGTGTCGCCTATCACAGCCCATCAATGCTGCATGTGAGTGTCGCCTATCAGTGCCCATCAATGCCGCCAGTCAGTGCCCATCAGTGCAGCCTGTCAGTGGCCATCAGTGCTGCATATCAGTGCCACCTATCAGTGCCCATCAATGCTGCATGTGAGTGTCGCCTATCAGTGCCCATCAATTGCCTACTCATCAGTGCCCATCAGTGCCGCCTCCTCAGTGAAGGAGAAAACTATATTTTATAACAAAAACAAAGAAAAACTTATTTTATCAAAAATTTTGGTCTTTTTTTTAGTTTGTTTAGTAAAAAATACCCCCCCCCCCCCGAGGTGATCAAATCCCACCAAAAGAAATCTCTATTTGTGGGAAGAAAATGATAAAAATGTCGATTGGGTACAGTGTTGTATGACCGCGTAATTGTCATTCAAAGTGCAACAGTGCTGAAAGCTGAAAAATGGCCTGGGCAGGAAGGGGGTGTAAGTGCCCGTTGGTTAAGATGCACATCTAATGCCGCGTGCACACGACCGGACTTTCCGACAGACCGGAATCCATCGGACAAATTGATCGTGTGTGGGCTCCAGCGGACTTTTCTTCCCCAAAAGTCAGACAGGCCTAGAAATAAAACTACATACAAATCTATCCGACGGACTAAAAATCGGGAAAACCGTTGGTCTGTGTGCTGGTCTGACGGACCAAATACAACGCAAGGGCAGATATTAGCTACTGGCTATTGAACTTCCTTGGTTAGTCCCGTTTACGTCATCACGTTCAAAATGAGCGGACTTAGTCTGGTCATGTGTGGCCAAGTCCGTTCATTCAGAAAGTCCTTCGGACCTTCCGCTGAAAGTCTGTCGGGAAGACCATCGCACCGTCTGCCAGAAACTCCAGATGTGGTCTAACCAGAGTTTTATAAAACGGGAGGATTATTGATCCATCCCTGGAATATATTCCTTTTTTTATGCATGCCAATATTCTGCCGGCTTTGGTAGCTGCAGCCTGGCACTGCACGCCATTGCTCAATCTGACATCTACTAGAACCCCCAGATCCTTCTCCATCCTTGATTCTCCCGCCGTTCCCCCCCAGTGAGTAGTTTGCATTTGTTTTTTTGCCCCCCAAGTGCATTACTTTACATTAAACCCAATTTGCCATGTATTTGCCCGCTCCATTATCAGTGGCGTCACTAGGGTTGGTGTCACCTGGTGCGGAAAACATTGGTGTCACCCCCTTCCCCAACTATAGTCCCCCCTCAGTACAGACCCCCCACTAAGTACAGACTCCCTCCCTCAGTACAGATCCCCCTCCCATAGTATAGATCCCCCTCACTAAGAACAGACCCCCCTTCCTCAGTACAGACCCCCCCACTAAGTACAGACCACCCTCCGTCAGTACAGATCCCCTCCCATAGTATAGATCCCCCTCACTAAGAACAGACCCCCCCTTCCTCAGTACAGACCCCCCCACTAAGTACAGACCACCCTCCGTCAGTACAGATCCCCTCCCATAGTATAGATCCCCCTCACTAAGAACAGACCCCCCCTTCCTCAGTACAGACCCCCCCACTAAGTACAGACCACCCTCCGTCAGTACAGACCCCCCTACTAAGTACAGACCACTCTCCGTCAGTACAGACCCCCCCACTGAGTACAGATCCCCTCCCTCGGTACAGATCCCCCTCCCATAGTATAGATCTCCCTCACTAAGAACAGACCCCCCTTCCTCAGTACAGACCCCCCACTAAGTACAGACCACCCCTCCCTCAGTACAGATCCCCCTCCCATAGTATAGATCCCCCTCACTAAGAACAGACCCCCATTCCTCAGTACAGACCACCCTCCCTCAGTAAACACCCCCCCACTAAGTACAGACCACCCTCCGTCAGTATAGACCCCCCCACTGAGTACAGACCCCGTCCCTCAGTACAGATCCCCCTCCCATAGTATAGATCCCCCTCACTAAGAACAGACCCCCCCTTCCTCAGTACAGACCACCCTCCCTCAGTACAGACCCCCCTAAGTACAGACCACCTCCCTCAGTACAGATCCCCCTCCCATTGTATAGATCCCCTCACTAAGAACAGACCTCCCTTCCTCAGTACAGACCCCCCCACTGAGTACAGACCCCCTCCATCAGTACAGATCCCCCTCCCATAATATAGATCCCCCTCACTAAGAACAGACCCCCCCACTAAGTACAGACCACCCTCCGTCAGTACAGACCCCCCCACTGAGTACAGATCCCCTCCCTCAGTACAGATCCCCCTCCCATAGTTTAGATCCCCCTCACTAAGAACAGACCCCCCTTCCTCAGTACAGACCCCCCCACTGAGTATAGACCACCTTCCTCAGTACAGATCCCCCTTCCATTGTATAGCTCCCCCTCACTAAGAACAGACCCCCTTCCTCAGCACAGACCCCCCCCACTAAGTACAGATCCCCCTCCCATTGTATAGACCCCCCTCACTAAGAACAGACCCCCTTCCTCAGCACAGACCCCCCCACTAAGTACAGACAACCCTCCGTCAGTACAGACCCCCCCACTGAGTACAGACCCCCTCCCTCAGTACAGATCCCCCTCCCATAGTATAGATCCCCCTCACTAAGAACAGACCCCCCTTCCTCAGTACAGTCCACCCTCCCTCAGTATAGACCCCCCACTAAGTACAGACCACCCCTCCCTCAGTACAGACCACCCCTCCCTCAGTACAGACCCCCTTCCTCAGTACAGACCCCCCCACTAAGTACAGACAACCCTCCGCCAGTACAGACCCCCCCACTGAGTACAGACCACCCCTCCCTCAGTACAGATCCCCCTCCCATAGTATAGATCCCCCTCACTAAGAACAGACCCCCATTCCTCAGTACAGACCACCCTCCCTCAGTAAACACCCCCCCACTAAGTACAGACCACCCTCCGTCAGTATAGACCCCCCCACTGAGTACAGACCCCGTCCCTCAGTACAGATCCCCCTCCCATAGTATAGATCCCCCTCACTAAGAACAGACCCCCCCTTCCTCAGTACAGACCACCCTCTCTCAGTACAGACCACCCTCCGTCAGTACAGACCCCCCTAAGTACAGACCACCTCCCTCAGTACAGATCCCCCTCCCATTGTATAGATCCCCTCACTAAGAACAGACCTCCCTTCCTCAGTACAGACCCCCCCACTGAGTACAGACCCCCTCCATCAGTACAGATCCCCCTCCCATAATATAGATCCCCCTCACTAAGAACAGACCCCCCCACTAAGTACAGACCACCCTCCGTCAGTACAGACCCCCCCACTGAGTACAGATCCCCTCCCTCAGTACAGATCCCCCTCCCATAGTTTAGATCCCCCTCACTAAGAACAGACCCCCCTTCCTCAGTACAGACCCCCCCACTGAGTATAGACCACCTTCCTCAGTACAGATCCCCCTCCCATTGTATAGCTCCCCCTCACTAAGAACAGACCCCCTTCCTCAGCACAGACCCCCCCACTAAGTACAGATCCCCCTCCCATTGTATAGACCCCCCTCACTAAGAACAGACCCCCTTCCTCAGCACAGACCCCCCCACTAAGTACAGACAACCCTCCGTCAGTACAGACCCCCCCACTGAGTACAGACCCCCTCCCTCAGTACAGATCCCCCTCCCATAGTATAGATCCCCCTCACTAAGAACAGACCCCCCTTCCTCAGTACAGTCCACCCTCCCTCAGTATAGACCCCCCACTAAGTACAGACCACCCCTCCCTCAGTACAGACCACCCCTCCCTCAGTACAGACCCCCTTCCTCAGTACAGACCCCCCCACTAAGTACAGACAACCCTCCGTCAGTACAGACCCCCCCACTGAGTACAGACCCCCTCCCTCAGTACAGATCCCCCTCCCATAGTATAGATCCCCCTCACTAAGAACAGACCCCCCTTCCTCAGTACAGTCCACCCTCCCTCAGTACAGACCCCCCCACTAAGTACAGACCACCCTCCCTCAGTACAGACCACCCTCCATCTAAGTACAGACCACCATCCGTTAGTATAGACCCCCCTCACTAAGTACTGACCCCTTCCCTCAGTACAGACACCCCCATCAGAATAGAATCCCCCTTAGTGCAGACCCCCACAGTATAGATACCCCCCTTAGTGCAGATCCCTCATCAGTATAGACACCCCCCAAAACAGACTCCCCATCAGTATAGACACCCTCCTTAAGACACCCTCCTTAATACAGACCCCCAAATCAGTAAAGACACCCACCTTAGTGCAAACTCCGCAGTATAGACACCCCCCATATAGTGCAGACCCCCCCATCAGTATAGAATCCCCCTCCTTAGTGCAGACCCCCATCAGTATAAACACCCCCTTAGTGCAGACCCCCCATCAGTATAAACACCCCCCTTAATACAGACCCACCCATCAGTATAGTCACCCCCTTAGTGCAAACCCCTGCAGTATAGACACCCCCCCCCCCATTTAGTGCAGACCCCTGCAGTATAGACTACCCCCCCTTAGTGCAGACCCCCCATCAGCATAGGCACCCCTCTTCCCTCCCATAGCGCCCCCTGCACATGTCCATCTACTTATAATGAAGTGTACAGTACAGACCTCAGAACAGCGCGGCCGCGGACGTATACACACAGCGGTGTGTCCCTCTGACTCCTCCTCCTCACTGGATGTAAACAGAGAGGAGGCGGCGCCGGCTTTAGTGTGCTCCACTGAAAGCGAGGCGCAGATCATCAGGGCAGGCGGGCGGTGTTAGCGGTGCCGCAATCCACGGGTGTCACCCGGGAGCGGCCCGCGCCCCCAGCCCCCACCTATCAATGCTACTGTCCATTATTTTGCTCAGGTCTTGCTGTAAAATTTCTATATCTTGATGTGAAGTTATTGCCCTGCTTAAATTTGATGTCGTCCTCTATATCATTTATAAATATATTGATCCCAAGACAGGATCCTGGGGCACCCCCACTTACCATTCCGGACCAGTCTGAGTACACATTAGTTAGCACAACCCTTTGGACACGCCCCTGTAACCAGTTTTTAACCCAAGAAAAAGAAATCTTCTGGCCCGCGCCTGCAGACCTCAGCTAGTAGATTAGGATTGGGGGGACTGTATCAAATGCCTTTGCAAGATCCAGGTAGACTAAATCCACGGGCCTTCTCCTGTCTAGATGGCCGCTCACTTCCTCAACCTTTCGTAAGCCCATGCCGATGACTGCTTAAGATATTTTTTTTTCACCCCGTAAATTCTTGGCTATAGTCCCTTATCACCCCCTCCAATAATTTACCAACGATTGATGTTAGGCTGACTGGCCTGTAGTTCCCAGAGATTGGCTAGTTTGAAATGTAGTGTTCTTGTGCTACCCTCCTTTTACTATGTTTTACATTACATGAGATCGTCCTTTCCCCCGACTTGTTCATTCAGCGAGTTAGTTGGGGTAGGCGGAACACTTTGGTGGGGGTGGGTCAGCCACGCCTCTTGAACCTTTACCCTTTGGGGACACGCCTGCTGACATTTGACCTTTGGAGCAGGTCCCTATTCCAATCCCTGAGTCCTAATCTTGTTCTTCAAGGGAAAACCCTAACCCCAACCCCAACCCCAACCCTAACCTCTGGGGACACGCCTTCTGATCCCAAGTTGTCCCGTATTTCCACATCTGAGATCAGACTTGGATCGTTCGTATATTAATATATCTAGCAGGGCGTTCTTCCTAGTTGGGGAATCTGCCAACTGTGACATGAAGTTGTTGTGTAAGGCAGTGGTCATCAACCAGGTCCTCAGGGCCCACTAACAGGCCAGGTTTTAAGTATTACCTTGGGGGAGATGCAGACTAGAATACGGCAATCACTGAGTAACAAAATGATATCACCTGTCATGTATTTCAGTTATTTTGCAAACCTGGCCTGTTAGTGGGCCCTGAGGGCAGAGTTGATGACCACTGGTGAAATGACGGGCCTTTAAATGAGTGAGCTGTCCCCTATGCCCAGTCAATATCGGGGTAATTAAAGTCCCCCATTATGATGACGTTTCCCTCTCTCACTGTCGTTTCCAATTGCGATAGCTTTCCTGCAGAAGAATGCAAATTGTCTGCCAGTATTTTATAATAACATTCTGCATTCATCTTGTAATCAATTTTCACAAAATTCCCCCCGTTCCTTTAGAGCTCACATACAACCAAAACATCAATGAGCCACCACCATGCTTCACAGTGGGGATGGTATAATTATCACTGTAGTCCCCTCTCCAAACATAGCGCTTATGCTTGTGGCCATAAAGCTCTATGTTGGTCTTGTCACTCCAGATTACAGTGTGCCAGAAGCTGTGAGGTGTGTCAAGGTGTTGTTAACCATATTGTAACCGGGCTTTTTGGTGGCATCGGCGCAGTAAAGGCTTCAGTCTGGCAACTCGACCATGCAGCTAATTTGTGTGCAAGTATTGTCGTATTGTCCTCCTTGAAACAACCAGACCATCTTCTTCCAGTGCAGCCTGTATTTCTCCTCAGGTTACCTGTGGGGGATCTTCTTTGCATCCCAAACAATTCTGGCAGTTGTGGCTGAAATCTTTCTTGTTCTACCTGACCTTGGCTTAGTATTAAAAGATCCCTGAATTTTTCACTTCTCAATAAGTGATTGAACAGTACTGACCGGCATATTCAAGGCTTTGGTCATCTTTTTATAGCCTTTTCCATCTTAATAACGTTCTTTTACCTTGTTACGCAGGTCTTTTGAAAATTCTTTTCTGCTCCCCATGGCTCAGTATCGAGCCTACTCAGTGCATCCACGTGAGAGCTAACAAACTCATGGATTAATTACACACGGATACTTATTGCAATTTTCAAAAGCCACAGATGTGGAAAATGAACCTTTCATTGCTATTATAACCTGTGTGTGTCTGTATCAAAGCCAAACATTCCGAGGGGGTCTCTCATCAGGGCCATTTGGGGGATTTCTGTTATCATTATGATTTATAGAGAAGCCAAACAAAATGTGATAATAAATGTCTTCATATCTTCACTATCCTTAAATAAAAGACAGTTTGTCGGCATTATCAGTCATATCTTCCATATCAGTGCCTCCTTGACAAATTTCAGCCTTCTTATTGGCCAGAGAGATGGAAAGTGAACTGAATGTAGCCAAGAAGAAGAATGGGAAGTTGAGTAGTGAAAACTGATTCAGATATGAACATGAAGAAAGGTTTTTGGGTAATAAAGGCAACAGGAGGCGCCTTCTGATATCTGCTCCGGGACACGACATTTATTACTAGAAAAATGGATTCATTGATTTTAGTAGTAGGCTGGAATCACCAAAATCTCCTGTGTAGCTCTAGCCAAGCCATTCCCAACCAGTGTTCCTTACAACCCTAGGGGGTTCCTCCAGAGGTTGCTAGGGGCTCTTAGGGGTGGCTGATTGACCTCCCATCTGATGGTGCTATAGTTCTGGAGTCCATGCCACTTGGCAAAGCCAGATACAGGACACCAAAAATCTTCTTAGCTGTGTGTAAGGGTGGCATTCTGATCACCAATGTAAGGAACGTTCTTCCCACTGATCACCAATGTAAGGAACATTCTTCCCACTGATCACCAATGTAAGGAACATTCTTCTCACTGATCACCAATGTAAGGAACATTCTTCTCACTGATCACCAATGTAAGGAACATTCTTCTCACTGATCACCAATGTAAGGAACATTCTTCTCACTGATCACCAATGTAAGGAACATTCTTCTCACTGATCACCAATGTAAGGAACATTCTTCTCACTGATCACCAATGTAAGGAACATTCTTCCCACTGATCACCAATGTAAGGGACATTCTTCTCACTGATCACCAATGTAAGGAACATTCTTCTCACTGATCACCAATGTAAGGAACATTCTTCTCACTGATCACCAATGTAAGGAACATTCTTCCCAATGATCACCAATGTAAGGAACATTCTTCTCACTGATCACCAATGTAAGGAACATTCTTCTCACTGATCACCAATGTAAGGAACATTCTTCCCACTGATCACCAATGTAAGGAACATTCTTCTCACTGATCACCAATGTAAGGAGCATTCTTCTCACTGATCACCAATGTAAGGAACATTCTTCTCACTGATCACCAATTTAAGGAACATTCTTCTCACTGATCACCAATGTAAGGAACATTCTTCTCACTGATCACCAATGTAAGGAACATTCTTCTCACTGATCACCAATGTAAGGAACATTCTTCTCACTGATCACCAATGTAAGGAACATTCTTCTCACTGATCACCAATGTAAGGAACATTCTTCTCACTGATCACCAATGTAAGGAACATTCTTCTCACTGATCACCAATGTAAGGAGCATTCTTCTCACTGATCACCAATGTAAGGAACATTCTTCTCACTGATCACCAATGTAAGGAACATTCTTCTCACTGATCACCAATGTAAGGAACATTCTTCCCACTGATCACCAATGTAAGGAACATTCTTCTCACTGATAACCAATGTAAGGGACATTCTTCTCACTGATCACCAATGTAAGGAACATTCTTCTCACTGATCACCAATGTAAGGAACATTCTTCCCACTGATCACCAATGTAAGGAACATTCTTCTCACTGATCACCAATGTAAGGGACATTCTTCTCACTGATCACCAATGTAAGGAACATTCTTCTCACTGATCACCAATGTAAGGAACATTCTTCTCACTGATCACCAATGTAAGGAACATTCTTCTCACTGATCACCAATGTAAGGAACATTCTTCCCACTGATCACTAATGTAAGGAACATTCTTCTCACCGATCACCAATGTAAGGAACATTCTTCTCACCGATCACCAATGTAAGGAACATTCTTCTCACTGATCACCAATGTAAGGAACATTCTTCCCACTGATCACCAATGTAAGGAACATTCTTCTCACCGATCACCAATGTAAGGAACATTCTTCTCACTGATCACCAATGTAAGGAACATTCTTCCCACTGATCACCAATGTAAGGAACATTCTTCTCACCGATCACCAATGTAAGGAACATTCTTCCCACTGATCACCAATGTAAGGAACATTCTTCCCACTGATCACCAATGTAAGGAACATTCTTCCCACTGATCACCAATGTAAGGAACATTCTTCTCACTGATCACCAATGTAAGGAACATTCTTCTCACTGATCACCAATGTAAGGAACATTCTTCTCACTGATCACCAATGTAAGGAACATTCTTCCCACTGATCACCAATGTAAGGAACATTCTTCCCACTGATCACCAATGTAAGGAACATTCTTCCCACTGATCACCAATGAAAGGAACATTCTTCCCACTGATCACCAATGTAAGGAACATTCTTCTCACTGATCACCAATGTAAGGAACATTCTTCTCACTGATCACCAATGTAAGGAACATTCTTCTCACTGATCACCAATGTAAGGAACATTCTTCTCACTGATCACCAATGTAAGGAACATTCTTCCCACTGATCACCAATGTAAGGAACATTCTTCCCACTGATCACCAATGTAAGGAACATTCTTCCCACTGATCACCAATGTAAGGAACATTCTTCTCACTGATCACCAATGTAAGGAACATTCTTCTCACTGATCACCAATGTAAGGAACATTCTTCCCACTGATCACCAATGTAAGGAACATTCTTCTCACTGATCACCAATGTAAGGAACATTCTTCTCACTGATCACCAATGTAAGGAACATTCTTCCCAATGATCACCAATGTAAGGAACATTCTTCTCACTGATCACCAATGTAAGGAACATTCTTCCCACTGATCACCAATGTAAGGAACATTCTTCTCACTGATCACCAATGTAAGGAGCATTCTTCTCACTGATCACCAATGTAAGGAACATTCTTCTCACTGATCACCAATGTAAGGAACATTCTTCTCACTGATCACCAATGTAAGGAACATTCTTCTCACTGATCACCAATGTAAGGAACATTCTTCTCACTGATCACCAATGTAAGGAACATTCTTCTCACTGATCACCAATGTAAGGAACATTCTTCCCACTGATCACCAATGTAAGGAACATTCTTCTCACTGATCACCAATGTAAGGAACATTCTTCTCACTGATCACCAATGTAAGGAACATTCTTCTCACTGATCACCAATGTAAGGAACATTCTTCTCACTGATCACCAATGTAAGGAACATTCTTCTCACTGATCACCAATGTAAGGAGCATTCTTCTCACTGATCACCAATGTAAGGAACATTCTTCTCACTGATCACCAATGTAAGGAACATTCTTCTCACTGATCACCAATGTAAGGAACATTCTTCCCACTGATCACCAATGTAAGGAACATTCTTCTCACTGATCACCAATGTAAGGAACATTCTTCTCACTGATCACCAATGTAAGGAACATTCTTCTCACTGATCACCAATGTAAGGAACATTCTTCTCACTGATCACCAATGTAAGGAACATTCTTCTGACCGATCACCAATGTAAGGAACATTCTTCTCACTGATCACCAATGTTAGGAACATTCTTCCCACTGATCACCAATGTAAGGAACATTCTTCTCACTGATCACCAATGTAAGGAACATTCTTCTCACTGATCACCAATGTAAGGAACATTCTTCCCACTGATCACCAATGTAAGGAACATTCTTCCCACTGATCACCAATGTAAGGAACATTCTTCCCACTGATCACCAATGTAAGGAACATTCTTCTCACTGATCACCAATGTAAGGAACATTCTTCTCACTGATCACCAATGTAAGGAACATTCTTCTCACTGATCACCAATGTAAGGAACATTCTTCCCACTGATCACCAATGTAAGGAACATTCTTCCCACTGATCACCAATGTAAGGAACATTCTTCTCACTGATCACCAATGCAAGGAACATTCTTCCCACTGATCACCAATGTAAGGAACATTCTTCCCACTGATCACCAATGTAAGGAACATTCTTCTCACTGATCACCAATGTAAGGAACATTCTTCCCACTGATCACCAATGTAAGGAACATTCTTCTCACTGATCACCAATGTAAGGAACATTCTTCTCACTGATCACCAATGTAAGGAACATTCTTCCCACTGATCACCAATGTAAGGAACATTCTTCCCACTGATCACCAATGTAAGGAACATTCTTCCCACTGATCACCAATGTAAGGAACATTCTTCCCACTGATCACCAATGTAAGGAACATTCTTCTCACCGATCACCAATGTAAGGAACATTCTTCTCACTGATCACCAATGTAAGGAACATTCTTCTCACTGATCACAAATGTAAGGAACATTCTTCTCACTGATCACCAATGTAAGGAACATTCTTCTCACTGATCACCAATGTAAGGAACATTCTTCTCACTGATCACCAATGTAAGGAACATTCTTCTCACCGATCACCAATGTAAGGGACATTCTTCTCACCGATCACCAATGTAAGGAACATTCTTCTCACCGATCACCAATGTAAGGAACATTCTTCTCACTGATCACCAATGTAAGGAACATTCTTCTCACTGATCACCAATGTAAGGAACATTCTTCTCACTGATCACCAATGTAAGGAACATTCTTCCCACTGATCACCAATGTAAGGAACATTCTTCCCACTGATCACCAATGTAAGGAACATTCTTCTCACTGATCACCAATGTAAGGAACATTCTTCTCACTGATCACCAATGTAAGGAACATTCTTCCCACTGATCACCAATGTAAGGAACATTCTTCTCACTGATCACCAATGTAAGGAACATTCTTCCCACTGATCACCAATGTAAGCAACATTCTTCCCACTGATCACCAATGTAAGGAACATTCTTCTCACTGATCACCAATGTAAGGAACATTCTTCCCACTGATCACCAATGTAAGGAACATTCTTCCCACTGATCACCAATGTAAGGAACATTCTTCTCACTGATCACCAATGTAAGGAACATTCTTCCCACTGATCACCAATGTAAGGAACATTCTTCTCACTGATCACCAATGTAAGGAACATTCTTCTCACTGATCACCAATGTAAGGAACATTCTTCCCACTGATCACCAATGTAAGGAACATTCTTCCCACTGATCACCAATGTAAGGAACATTCTTCCCACTGATCACCAATGTAAGGAACATTCTTCTCACTGATCACCAATGTAAGGAACATTCTTCCCACTGATCACCAATGTAAGGAACATTCTTCTCCACTGATCACCAATGTAAGGAACATTCTTCTCACTGATCACCAATGTAAGGAACATTCTTCCCACTGATCACCAATGTAAGGAACATTCTTCCCACTGATCACCAATGTAAGGAACATTCTTCTCACTGATCACCAATGTAAGGAACATTCTTCCCACTGATCACCAATGTAAGGAACATTCTTCTCACTGATCACCAATGTAAGGAACATTCTTCTCACTGATCACCAATGTAAGGAACATTCTTCCCACTGATCACCAATGTAAGGAACATTCTTCCCACTGATCACCAATGTAAGGAACATTCTTCTCACTGATCACCAATGTAAGGAACATTCTTCTCACTGATCACAAATGTAAGGAACATTCTTCTCACTGATCACCAATGTAAGGAACATTCTTCTCACTGATCACCAATGTAAGGAACATTCTTCTCACTGATCACCAATGTAAGGAACATTCTTCTCACCGATCACCAATGTAAGGGACATTCTTCTCACCGATCACCAATGTAAGGAACATTCTTCTCACCGATCACCAATGTAAGGAACATTCTTCTCACTGATCACCAATGTAAGGAACATTCTTCTCACTGATCACCAATGTAAGGAACATTCTTCTCACTGATCACCAATGTAAGGAACATTCTTCTCACTGATCACCAATGTAAGGAACATTCTTCCCACTGATCACCAATGTAAGGAACATTCTTCTCACTGATCACCAATGTAAGGAACATTCTTCTCACTGATCACCAATGTAAGGAACATTCTTCCCACTGATCACCAATGTAAGGGACATTCTTCTCACTGATCACCAATGTAAGGAACATTCTTCCCACTGATCACCAATGTAAGGAACATTCTTCTCACTGATCACCAATATAAGGAACATTCTTCTCACCGATCACCAATGTAAGGAACATTCTTCTCACCGATCACCAATGTAAGGAACATTCTTCTCACCGATCACCAATGTAAGGAACATTCTTCTCACTGATCACCAATGTAAGGAACATTCTTCTCACCGATCACCAATGTAAGGAACATTCTTCTCACTGATCACCAATGTAAGGAACATTCTTCTCACTGATCACCAATGTAAGGAACATTCTTCCCACTGATCACCAATGTAAGGAACATTCTTCCCACTGATCACCAATGTAAGGAACATTCTTCCCACTGATCACCAATGTAAGGAACATTCTTCCCACTGATCACCAATGTAAGGGACATTCTTCCCACTGATCACCAATGTAAGGAACATACTTCTCACCGATCACCAATGTAAGGAACATTCTTCCCACTGATCACCAATGTAAGGAACATTCTTCTCACTGATCACCAATGTAAGGAACATTCTTCTCACTGATCACCAATGTAAGGAACATTCTTCTCACTGATCACCAATGTAAGGGACATTCTTCCCACTGATCACCAATGTAAGGAACATTCTTCTCACTGATCACCAATGTAAGGAACATTCTTCTCACTGATCACCAATGTAAGGAACATTCTTCTCACTGATCACCAATGTAAGGAACATTCTTCTCACTGATCACCAATGTAAGGAACATTCTTCCCACTGATCACCAATGTAAGGAACATTCTTCTCACTGATCACCAATGTAAGGAACATTCTTCCCACTGATCACCAATGTAAGGAACATTCTTCTCACTGATCACCAATGTAAGGAACATTCTTCTCACTGATCACCAATGTAAGGAACATTCTTCCCACTGATCACCAATGTAAGGAACATTCTTCTCACTGATCACCTATGTAAGGGACATTCTTCCCACTGATCACCAATGTAAGGAACATTCTTCTCACTGATCACCAATGTAAGGAACATTCTTCTCATTGATCACCAATGTAAGGGACATTCTTCTCACTGATCACCAATGTAAGGAACATTCTTCTCACCGATCACCAATGTAAGGAACATTCTTCTCACTGATCACCAATGTAAGGAACATTCTTCCCACCGATCACCAATGTAAGGAACATTCTTCTCACTGATCACCAATGTAAGGAACATTCTTCTCACCGATCACCAATGTAAGGAACATTCTTCTCACTGATCACCAATGTAAGGAACATTCTTCTCACCGATCACCAATGTAAGGAACATTCTTCCCACTGATCACCAATGTAAGGAACATTCTTCTCACTGATCACCAATGTAAGGAACATTCTTCCCACTGATCACCAATGTAAGGAACATTCTTCTCACTGATCACCAATGTAAGGAACATTCTTCTCACTGATCACCAATGTAAGGAACATTCTTCCCACTGATCACCAATGTAAGGAACATTCTTCTCACTGATCACCAATGTAAGGAACATTCTTCTCACTGATCACCAATGTAAGGAACATTCTTCTCACTGATCACCAATGTAAGGAACATTCTTCTCACTGATCACCAATGTAAGGAACATTCTTCTCACTGATCACCAATGTAAGGAACATTCTTCCCACTGATCACCAATGTAAGGAACATTCTTCCCACTGATCACCAATGTAAGGAACATTCTTCCCACTGATCACCAATGTAAGGGACATTCTTCTCACTGATCACCAATGTAAGAAACATTCTTCCCACCGATCACCAATGTAAGGAACATTCTTCTCACTGATCACCAATGTAAGGAACATTCTTCCCACTGATCACCAATGTAAGGAACCTTCTTCTCACTGATCACCAATGTAAGAAACATTCTTCCCACCGATCACCAATGTAAGGAACATTCTTCTCACTGATCACCAATGTAAGGGACATTCTTCTCACTGATCACCAATGTAAGAAACATTCTTCCCACCGATCACCAATGTAAGGAACATTCTTCTCACTGATCACCAATGTAAGGAACATTCTTCTCACTGATCACCAATGTAAGGAACATTCTTCCCACTGATCACCAATGTAAGGAACATTCTTCTCACTGATCACCAATGTAAGAAACATTCTTCCCACCGATCACCAATGTAAGGAACATTCTTCTCACTGATCACCAATGTAAGGAACATTCTTCTCACTGATCACCAATGTAAGGGACATTCTTCCCACTGATCACCAATGTAAGGAACATTCTTCTCACTGATCACCAATGTAAGGAACATTCTTCTCACTGATCACCAATGTAAGGAACATTCTTCTCACTGATCACCAATGTAAGGAACATTCTTCTCACTGATCACCAATGTAAGGAACATTCTTCTCACTGATCACCAATGTAAGGAACATTCTTCTCACCGATCACCAATGTAAGGAACATTCTTCTCACTGATCACCAATGTAAGGAACATTCTTCTCACTGATCACCAATGTAAGGAACATTCTTCTCACCGATCACCAATGTAAGGAACATTCTTCTCACTGATCACCAATGTAAGGAACATTCTTCTCACTGATCACCAATGTAAGGAACATTCTTCTCACTGATCACTAGGGATGAGCTTCGTGTTCGAGTCGAACGTACGTTCGACTCGAACATTGGCTGTTCGGGCGTTCGGCGAAATCCGAACTCTTGGTCCGTTCGCGTCAAAATTCGTGTGGCGCGCGCGGACCACAATGCACTGCGGTGGCGCAGTGCATTGCTGGCTCGTGATTGGCCAAGCATGCACTGTGACCCCGCATGCTTGGCCAATCGCAGCGCCAGCAGCGAGGAGAGCCATGATTGGCCACAGGCATCCTGCCTGTGGCCAATCATAGCTCAGGCTATGTAGTGCACGCCCCACACTATATAAGGCCGCCTTTGAGGCGGCCTCGTGTAGTGTGTTGGCATCTGAAGCAGTGGGTGTTCTGTGTACCTTCAACACAGTTACACACCAATCGTTTTTGGCTGATTTCCTATCTTGCTCTTGTGTAGTGGTTATTGTCTGTGCCCTGACCGCAGTATACACCACTATATTCACCTCACCTATATAGCTAGTGATCTAGCTTTAATAATAGAGCTTGCAGTCAGTAGTGTTAGGAGATAGTGCGTGCTGTCTGCGTGCTCTGTACCCAGTACATACCGCTATAATCCACCTACATAGCTCTTCTCTATTTGGGCCCAATTGTCATCTGCAGGAGTTATTGGAAGTTGTGTGTGCTTCCAGCACAGCACAGTATACATCTGTATATATACCCCTTTAACTCTGCTGTTTTCTGGTTATTGTCTGCGTGCCCTGACCGCAGTATACACCGTGATATTCACCTCACCTATATAGCTAGTGGTCCATCTTTAATAATAGAGCTTGCAGTCAGTAGTGTTAGGAGATAGTGCGTGCTGTCTGCGTGCTCTGTACCCAGTACATACCGCTATAATCCACCTACATAGCTGTTCTCTATTTGGGCCCAATTGCCATCTGCAGGAGTTATTGGAAGTTGTGTGTGCCTCCAGCACAGCACAGTATACATCTGTATATACCCGTTTATCTCTGCTGTTCTATAAAAAAGGCATCTGCAGGAGTTAGTGGGTGTTGTGTGGCTCCAGCACAATATAAACTACCCAACTACTGCTTTACCCAACTCCCTTCAGGCCATTACCATGTCTGGAAGGCCAGCAAGGAGAGGCAGACAGGCGCGAGCCGATAAAAGAGGACAAGCAGGCTCTGTGTCTAGAGACAACAGTGCTGGTCGTGGACGCGGTGCATTGTCATCAGCACGTGGCCATGGGACATGCTTGTCCTTTTCTGCAGCTGGACATGTTGAACCGCAACATGCCAACGACTTGGTAGAGTGGATGACCAAGCCCTCTTCATCCTCCTCATCCTCTCTCACCCAGTCTCAGGGTAGTAGCAAAGCAGCTGCCAACACATTGTCTTCCCTCCTCTCAATGTCATCATCAGTGACTCCTTCCCTAGACCCACCACGTCCTCCTGAGGAGTCTCCTGAACTCTTTGAGCACAGTGTTGGGTACATGCTCCAGGAGGATGCCCAGTGTTTGGTGGGCTCTGATGATGACACTCAGCTAGAGGAAGGCAGTAGCGTGAGCGCAGAGAGAGGGGATGCTCAAGAAGGACAGCAATCTGGCAGTCATGTTCCACAAGCTGCAGCATACTGCCAGGTTTGCTCCAGTGATGAAGAGGGAGGGGATGATGAGGGCACTGACTCCACGTGGGTGCCTGGAAGGAGGGAGGAGGAGGAGGAGGAGGAGGAGGCACATGTCCAACGAGGCAGGATGCCCTCCGGGGGCCAGCTTAGGGGCAGCACACCGACTGAATCACACCGCAGAGCTCCGCCTGTGCAGAACGCTTCCTCTGCGTGTTATTCTAAAAGTTCTTTGGTGTGGGCCTTTTTTGAGACGAGTGCATCAGATCGCACCGCTGCTATTTGCAACATATGTCTCAAGCGTATCTCACGTGGCCAAAACATCAGCTGCTTGGGCACCACATGCTTGACCAGACATATGTTGACCTGCCATGCAGCTCGTTGGCAAGCGTACCTCAAAGACCCACACCAAAGAACAAAGCGGACCTCTCCTTGCTCCTCATCAGCTGGCATCTCCAACCCCACTAGACCTTCAGTCCTCTCTGAAACCTGCTCTGAGAGGAATGAAGGTGTAGAATTAGGTGTGTCACAGCCAAGTGCTTCCGGGAACTCTGCTAGTGGTACATCCACATCTGATTATAGCAGGCAAATGTCCCTGCCCCAGCTGCTGGACCGGCGGAAGAAGTTCACTCCCAGCCATCCACATGCCCAGTGGTTGAATGCTAGCTTGGCTAAATTGCTAGCACTTCAACTGCTGCCTTTTCAGTTGGTAGACTCGGCCCCCTTCCGTGAGTTTGTACAATGTGCGGTTCCTCAGTGGCAGGTCCCCAAACGCCACTTTTTCTCACGGAAGGCGATTCCGGCTCTCTACCGGCATGTGGAAGGCAATGTCCTTGCCTCGCTGGACAGGGCGGTCAGCGGTAAGGTGTATATTACCGCTGACTCATGGTCCAGCAGGTATGGACAGTGACGTTACCTGTCTTTCACGGCCCATTGGGTCACTCTTCTGGCTGCTGGGAAGGATGCAGGACAAGGTGCAGTAGTGTTGGAGGTTGTTCCGCCACCACGCCTCCAAAATGCTACTATTGGTTGTGACACACCTCTCTCCTCCACCCCCTCCTCTTCTTCTTCCTCCATGGCCTCTTCCAGTGCTCTATCCTCAGAACCAGCGGTGCTCCGTAGGCGTTCCAGGGGCTACGCAAGTACGCAGGCAAAACGATGCCATGCCGTGCTTGCGCTGGTTTGTTTGGGGGACAGGAGCCACACTGGGGCGGATGTTTTGTCAGCTCTGCAGGGGCAGGCCGAGAGGTGGTTGACGCCATGCCAGCTTAAGCCAGGAATGGTGGTTTGCGACAATGGCACCAACCTCCTCTCCGCCCTCCGACAGGGACAACTGACCCATGTGCCCTGTGTAGCTCACGTCCTTAACCTGGTGGTGCAGCGGTTCTTGGGCAGGTACCCCGGCTTACATGATGTCCTGAAGCAGGCCAGGAAAGTCTGTGTGCATTTCCGCCGATCATTTAATGCCTGTGCTCGGCTGGCTGAGCTCCAAAAGGAGTTGAACCTGCCCAAGAACCGCCTTATATGTGACATGCCCACCAGGTGGAACTCAACGTTGGCCATGCTGCAGCGGCTGCACACGCAGCAGAGGGCCATCAATGAGTACCTGTGCGACTACGGCACCAGGACAGGGTCAGGGGAGCTTGGTTTTTCTCACCACGCCAGTGGGGCATGATCAGGGATGCATGCACTGTCCTGTCACCGTTTGAGGAGGCCACATGGATGGTGAGCAGTGACAGTGCATGCATCAGTGACACTGTACCTCTTGTCCACCTCTTGGAGCATACGCTGCGTGGAATAATGGACAGGGCACTTGAGGCAGAACAGAGGCAGGAAGAGGAGGACTTCCTTGCCTCTCAAGGCCCCCTTTATCCAGACAGTGTTCCTGCTGTGCCACCCATCACACAGGAAGAGGGTGAGGAGGAGGAAGAGGAGGAGGAGGATGATTGTGTCAGCATGGAGGTGGAGGCTGGCACTCAGCATCAGCATCAGCATCAGCAGTCTTATAGGGATGATTTACAGTCCCAAGAAACACGTGGACTTGTACGTGGCTGGGAGGAGGTAGCTGCGGATCATGTTGTCCTTAGTGACCCAGAGGACCTCGGACCGAATGCCTCAGCTAACCTACGCTGCATGGCCTCCCTGATCCTGCAAAGCCTGCGGAAGGATCCTCGTATTCTTCGGATCAAGGAGAGGGACCATTACTGGCTGGCCACTCTCCTTGATCCACGGTACAAGGGTAAGGTTGCCGACCTTATCTTGCCATCGCAGAGGGAGCAGAGGATGAGACATCTCCGGGAGGCCTTGCAGAAAGGTCTGTGCAACGCGTTCCCAGAGACTGGGAGGTTACAAACTCCTGGTCCTGGGCAACGTGTTGCTGAGGCATCGGTCAGAAGGAGCGGTGGAGAAGGTGGCCGTCTGACTGATGCTTTCAGACAATTTTTTAGTCCGCAGCCCCAAGGTATGATTGGTTCCAGCACCCATCGCCAGCGTCTGATTTACATGGTGCAGGAATACCTAGGGGCAAGGTCAGACTTGGACACCTTTCCCACCGAAAATCCTCTGGCTTACTGGGTCTTGAGGATGGATCACTGGCCAGAGCTTGCACAGTATGCAATTGAGCTACTGGCCTGTCCTACATCCAGCGTTCTTTCGGAACGCACCTTCAGTGCTGCTGGTGGCTTTGTTACCGATCACAGGGTGCGCCTGTCCACCGAATCAGTTGATCAACTGACCTTCATCAAGATGAATCAGTCTTGGATCACCCACAGCTACCAAGCACCTGAAGCTGATGTAACCGAATAATTTTTTTTTGAAATACCACATCCCTTCAAGACTGCCTATGCTGATGCTGAGTGACTGTCCTGTTATGTTGATTGTCTATCCTCTTCCTCCTCCGCTGATATGTTGGAAGAACATTTCTGGTTCTGGGTGATGCCTAAGGCCCAATTTTTCTGCCCCTGTTTAACAGGGGCGTTTAATTACAATTTTTGATGCAATGCTTTGCAGCAGGGCTAATTCCTGCAATAAAACTAGAGTATATGGAAGAGGTTGCAGTGTGGCCAAATTTTTCTGCCCCTGTTTAACAGGGACATGTAATTACAATTCTTGATATAATATTTCACAGGAGGGCCCCTTCCTGTGCCCACCCAGAGTAACGGTGAGGACTTATAGTGTTGTGGCACCAGCACCACAACCACCACAGGTCAATTTTTCTACCACTGTTCAACAATGGCATGTAATTACAATTCTTGATATAATCGTTCACAGCAGGGCGCTCCAGCGCCCACCAAGAGTCACTTTGAGGGCTTACAATGTTTTGGCAACACCTTGTTCCGCCATTTCTGCAGAGCATATAGGGCAGGCCCCTACTTTCAAACATCCAACTTACAAACATCTCCTACTTGCAAACGCAAGGAGACAGCAGCAAGTGAGATGAAAAAAGATGGACGACAAAACAAATTATACAGGGGTGATAACCCTTCCCTATGTTTTCCAAAAAGCTTAAAAATTGTTTTTTTGACTGGAGCTACACTTTAAAAATGTACCAGTTGAAAATTACAAACAGATTCAACTTAACACAACAAACCTACACAGTCCCTGTCTTGTTTGCACCGCCTGTATACTGCTGTTCTGAGTATATAGGGCCTGGGGGCCACACGCATTTCCTTTTTTTAATATGGGTACGGGGTTCCCCTTAATATGCGTACAAGACCCAAAGGGGCTGGTAATGGGCAGGGGGGGCTACCCATGCCATTTTTCTCAATGATTTTCAACCACATTGCAGGAACCAGATATAACATTAAAACCGCAAGCAGTTTTAAATGGTGTTATTTCCGTTAAATGTCATTTTGTGCAGGGACTGTTCTAAACACGGGAAACACGTGGCACTTCACAGGCATACTACAGACACCCCCCAGGCACCATATTTAAAGGAATATTTCACTTTTTTTTTTCACTTTAATCATCAGTAAAATCAGTGCTCCCGCCAAAACGGCCATTTTTAAAAACATTTTAGGCATTGACCCATGTCCCCTGAGGCAGGAGGCAGGTCCCCAAACCCTTTTTAGGACAGTATCTTGCATATTAGCCTTTAAAATTAGCACTTTCCATTTCGAACGTTCGAGTCCCATAGACTTCAATGGGGTTCTAACGTTCGTATGGAACGTGGGGGTCCGTTCGAAAGTTCTGGTGCGAACCGAACCGGGGGGTGTTCGGCTCATCCCTACTTGTGACGTGTTTATGTGTTCTTTCATATCTCTTACAGCGGAGGGCTCCGACCATAAATATATAAATAAATAAACACACACACACACACACACACAACATCTTCCAAAATTCAAATTTCCTATAGAGTAAAATCAAATTTGAATAGAAAAGATTAGAATACAATAGAAAATAATAGAAAAGAATAACATAGAAATAACATAGAAAAACAATAGATAATAATAGATTAAACTATATTATATATCATATTTTATTCTATTCTGTTCTATTGTTTTTCTAGTCTTTTCTTTTCTATTATTTTCTATTCTATTCTATTCTATTCTATTCTATATATATAGAATTAAATTGAATTATAATAGAAAAGACTAGAATAGAAAAAACAATAGAACAGAATGTAAAAAATATAATATATATATATATATATATATATATATATATATATATGGACTGCTTCTGATAAAGGTAGCAGATAATTACAGTGCCAGGTATTTAGTGGGCCTGTGCTTCCCTCTGGGCGAATCCGGTATACTGGCAGTCCTGGCAACTGCTTGCAGATGATGTAGGGCTGCGACTTTCACCGATCAGCCATCCCTGTGTTTCCCAGGGACACCCGAGTTCCTCAGTAACACTCCGTCACCAGGCTGTAAATCATGTACTCTCACCTTTAGGTCAAAGTTTTGCTTGTTCTGCTGGCCCTGGCTGTCTGAGGCAGCCTGGACTTTCTCATATGCTGTCTTCAGGCTCTTCCTCTGGCAGTCCACATACCCTCTGTGTGACACCATTGAGGTATGATCTAAAGAGATGCCAGATGCTAAGTCCACTGGCAGTCGAGCTTCCCTACCGAACATCAGCCTATATAATGAATAGCCTGTGGCATCGTTTTCAGTGCTATTATAGGCATGTACAATAGCTGCAAAGTGTCTGCTCCAATGCTGTTTCTTTTCAGCCATAAGAGTCCCTAGCATATCCAGGAGGGTGCGATTAAAGCGTTCTGGCTGGGGATCTCCTTGAGGGTGGTAGGGGGTGGTTCTTGACTTCTGAACACCCAATAGGTCTAACAGTCTTTTAATGAGTCTACTCTCAAAGTCTCTCCCCTGGTCAGAGTGAATACGCTGAGGTAGGCCATAGTGGACAAAGAACTTCTCTACCAGAATTTTGGCCACCGTAGATGCTTGCTGGTCCTTAGTTGGGAATTAGTTGGGAATTAGTTGGGAATTAGTTGGGAATGGTGAAGTGGTCGGTCACCACCAGAACATTTCCCTCTCCACTCCAGTCAGGCTCCAAACATAGAAAACCAATACATACCAATTGCAGTGGTCCTCGACTTTGAAGATGGTCCATTGGGGCAGCTCTGTGGGGTAAAGTCTTCCTCTGTATACAGCGTATGCAGGAGTGACAATATCCCACATACAGGGCCAATAGAACTGGTCTTTTACCAGTTTGAATGTCCTCTCAGACCCTAGGTGGCCATGATTGTCATGTAAGGCACTCAGCACCATTTTCCTATGTTTTCTCGGTAAGAATAGCTGCCACTTATCTTCGGGATCACCTGAGGAGCCTTCGGTAGACCACCCCATTGCGTCACTGCAGTCAATCCCATTCCTTGTGAACTGGTCGTGCTAATGTTGGAGAGTCTGTTAGCAGTAGATTTGGGCGTGGCCCTCTAGGGCCTTCAGTGTTAAACTACATAGGGGATCTGCTATCGGTCCTCCTAACATCTGGTGTCCCCATCATTCCTCCTAACATCTGGTGTCCCCATCAGTCCTCCTAACATCTGGTGTCCCCATCGGTCCTCCTAACATCTGGTGTCTTCATCAGTCCTCCTTACATCTGGTGTCTCCATCAGTCCTCCTAACATCTGGTGTCCCCACCAGTCCTCCTTACATCTGATATCCCCTTCAGTCCTCCTAACATCTGGTGTCCTCATCAGTCCTCCTAACATCTGGTGTCCCCATCAGTTCTCCTAACATCTGGTGTCCCCATCAGTCCTCCTAACATCTGGTGTCCCCATCGGTCCTCCTAACATCTGGTGTCCCCATTGGTCCTCCTAACATCTGGTGTCCCCATTAGTCCTCCTAACATCTGGTGTCCCCATTAGTCCTCCTAACATCTGGTGTCCCCATTAGTCCTCCTAACATCTGGTGTCCCCATCGGTCCTCCTAACATCTGGTGTCCCCATCGGTCCTCCTAACATCTGTTTTTTCCCAATCGGTCCTCCTAATATCTGGTGTCCCCATCAGTCCTCCTAACATCTACCCCCCCCCCCCCGGCTCCTCCAGACAAAGTTGCTGCGTGGAAAGAGATTGAGCTGTGGCGCCGCCCATCCCTCGCCCCTTTCCATAAGCGCCGCAGCATCTCTATTGTAGCCATCTGCCAAGCCTACTTTTGGTCTTTTTGAAAATGTTGTCTCCGCGGACCTCTAGCGGGCGGTGGCGAAAATCGCGAATTACCGAATTTCCCGGGAAAAGATTAAATCGGGAACAGAGTCCTAATCCCGGGAATGTCCTGGGAAATTCAGGACATTTGGCAACTATGATCTTCCCCCAGCGTCCCCCCCCCCCAGTCATGTGGCCCCTCCACTAAGGTACTCTTGGCTCCGGGAAGTTCTGAACCAAACCATAACACAGAACTTTAGGATGACCAAGTGAAAACAGAGTTAGCAGCACTAAATTCAAAGAGTCATCCCTACTTTATATTAAAACAAGTTCTGAGGTTTTTCTAATATGTATTTAGGTGTTAGGTTTTGTAGAGTAAGGCCATCCATGTTAGAAATGTTTACAGATCGATGGAGAAAAGACTCTCTCTCTCTCTCTCTCTCTCTCTCACGCATATAGAATGTCATGTATCTGATGGAAGATTGGGAGGACAAGGGCAACTTCACTTGCATCTCCAGGCCAAGTGCCCCAGAATGTGACAGAGATGGTGATGTGGTATAGAAGGTACACAAGTGCCGGAGGAGGATCCTGGCAGAACTTCAGACCAGAGATGTCAACTGGTTGGAATCCGCAGGATGTGCGGGCAGGAGTATCCCATGAGCAGTTGGCGGGGCCACAGGAAGATTCAACAAAAGTTAAAAAGGTACTCCAGCTTGGCAGTCCCTTGGGGCCCTATCCAGTTTTTAAGTGTATGTGGGTAAGAAATGTTAATATAAAGAGACACCCTACCATTATTTTTAACTAAATAACTTTACAGGGCCCAGTGATGCCCAGATTGTGTTCCACATCATACCCAACCATTTAAAGGTCAAAAGAAAGGAACACCCCCCCCCCCCCATATCTCACTCTTGAGCATTGAGGAAGTTCCCACCAATGGATTGGTTTTAGGTACCCAGAAAATTCTGAAAATGGGGTTCCCAGTGACATCACTGCCAACACCTGGTATTCGTCTAAATATTGACAATTATTTGTTATTTTTATTACCGGAAATAATCTAGTGCTTTACATATTGTATATGTAGCACCCTGGTCCTAAACAGGGCTGCTCAGAAATGTAGTTTGCTAGGTGGTCACTAGCCTGGCTAATTGTTAGGGTGATCCACTGACTTTTGCCCTAAACCTGAATATGGTGCACCTCTCTCTTCTGTCACTAGGTGACATTGCCGCCTGTGGTATTAGAATGACAAGGGCATGGCGAATTCAGGTTAGGAGTGGATAAGTTGTCCCAGCCAATTGGTAGAAGTCTCTTTGGCCCCATGGCCTGCTGGGAGAGCTTATTTATTCGGGAGAAGTCAGGTGATCGGGGTTCTGTGCCACCTAGATGGCTGTCTGGGTGGACGTGTGTTATATTGCTAGGCCAGAAGTCTGAGGCCTATCCGGGAGCACCTGGCCGCTAGGCTGTTACACTAAGCAGTGTGGGGTTGGGGCTTCATGTCGGGAGCCTAACCAAGTTGCAGAGGTTCAGCCAGATGGGGATGTTGCCAAAGGTGGAGGAGAAGCAGGTGTCATAAGGGACAACCACTCCGTTTACCAGAGGCAAGTTAGGATCAAGGTCCAAGGTAAAGGGGAAACAGTTGCCACTAAGGGACAACCTCTCCTGTTATCAGAGGCCAGTACATGAAGTCTGAAGAAGTTCTAGAGCAGCCTTTTTCACTAGCCGGGGACAGTGAAGACGTGGGAAAGCTTCAGCAGAGTCAAGTCAGGGACCCAGCAGGTAGCGGGGGTGAAGCTTGAGGAGTATACAGCAGGTCAGGGCCGCTGATAGGCCAGTACAACTGACCCTGTTGTACCGGGCCTGACCAGCAGGGGGGCCGGGCAACCTGAACAGAGAACTAATTAATGTAAAAAAATAAAATAAAATCCTCCAGCCACCATGACCAAACATCATCCCCACCCCACCAAATTTTTACATTTTTTTTATTCCAATAGCTCAATGTGTTTATGTAGGTGGCGGCAGGGGGAGGGACTATTTCTCCTATATCGGGTGCAGAAGAATGTCAGAATGTCTCTTCCGTGCCCGCCTCCTCTATAGTGCCTTCCCTGGCACCACGGAGTGATTCCTCCCCCTCTGTTCCTCACTTGGCCTGAGAGAAGAAGCAGTGAGGCGAGTGGTGGCGCCGGCGGGAGAAGAAAAAAAAAGGCATCTGACTGGAATAGTTTGAGGGCACTCGCACTTCAGTCCAGGCAGCAGCAGGATCAGGGAGGAAGTGACTCCTGGGGCTCGGCTAACACAGGTATGTGCTTGGTTGGGGGGGGGGGATTCAAGATCCATTACTACTGCAGCAGCATCTATACATTATGGCATTGGCGGCATGGGTGGCACTGTCTGCAGGTAGTACATGCGTTATGGGCCATTGTCAGGAATCTGCCCGTTCCGTGCGATCGGCTCTCCGTACGCGCACGCGCGTTCGTGCCGCGGGTCGTCGTGGGCACGAGCGTCTTCCGACGCGCGCGGGTGCACGTCGTCCGTATATGCGCGCGGTGCACGCACGCACGGGCGAGCGTTAGCACGATTGGCGCCAGTGGCCCTTTTTAAAGGCACAGCTGCAGGGGCTCTGTGCTGTCTCGTCTGCAGCTTGTACCCGAACTTACCTGCTATTCTGCCTGAACCCTATCTGATACCTGACCCGGCTCCGTCTGACCTTGCTGATCTCTCCTGCTCCGACCCCGGCTTGTTTGACCCTTCTTGGACTGATTCTTGTTGCCGAACCTCTGCTTGTTACCTGATTCCTCTGCTGGCTCCTGCTTGCTCCTGTGTCTGCTACTTCCTCATCCTGAGATCCAGCCATCCTGATTCCACGGTCCGTGGTCTTCTCCCAGCTGCCTTCTTGCTACAGAGAGCTCCTGCTCCAGAGGATCCTCATCTACCTATCATCTGCTGCTGCACCTGGCTGGACTCTCCTACCCCGCTGCGCTCCGGTCTCCCTGTTCCCATTCCAGAGAGACTAGAACCAGAGCCGTAAGAGAGGCCCCCTTCCACTAAGTCAGACTCACTATCTGAAGATCATAACAGTACGAGACAGCCATGTCTGAGTCTGCGGAAGGGGCCTCCGCCATGAAGGAGATCTGCTCCCACCTTGCGGCTCTCACCCAGGCCGTGAAGTCTCTGCAGGATGGCTACACCAGGTTGGAGGAGCGTGTCCAGCATCTCTCTACCCCGGGTTCACCAAACACTACACCTCAGCCTTCTCCTGTTCAGCCAGCCGCCCATTCGGCAATCATGATGCTTCCACCTGAGCCTAGGGTTCCCATTCCGGAGAGGTTTTCGGGGGACCGCTCCAAGTTCTGGGCTTTTCGCAACGCCTGCCAGCTATACTTTGCCCTCCAGCCCAGGACTTTCTCCCTGGAGGCAACTAAGGTGGGGTTTGTTATCTCTCTCCTGCAAGAAGAACCTCAATCCTGGGCCCACCACCTTCTGGAGAATGACAGTCCCCTCACTCAGACTCTCTCCACCTTCTTCGAAGGGATGGCGCAACTTTACGACGATCCCCAGCGGGCTGCCACCGCTGAATCCGCATTAACTGCGCTCCAGCAGGGCCGTAGGATGGCTGAGGACTATGTCTCGGACTTTAGACGCTGGAGCGCAGATACCCAGTGGAACGAGTCGGCCCTAAGACACCAATTTCGCATGGGCCTGTCTGAGGCCCTCAAGGACGAGTTAGCCCGTGTTGGTACCCCTGACGCCTTAGAGGACTTAATTGCTCTGGCCATTCAGATTGACCGAAGGCTTCGCGAGCGTAGGGCCGAACGCTCTTCCCAACCTCTGAGACCTGCCTGGATGACCGCCAGAACCCCGTCTTCCACACCTTTCTTCTCTCCTCCCCCTCAAAGGGGGCCTGCCAGCATTTCTCCTGCTCCTAAGGAACCTATGCAGCTTGGATTACTCCGACCTACCCTGTCTCCGGAGGAGCGAGCCCGCCGCCGACAGATGAACTTGTGCCTATACTGTGGCGGCTCCGGACATTATGTGGCCAACTGTCCTGTTAAGTCACGTAAGTGCCTCTCTTCAGTGTCTCGCAGTTCCTTAAACCTGCCTTCCAACTCTCTCCATGTTGCCCTTCTGCTCTCGTTTCAGCTTCCGGAAAGAACGATCCACGTCAACGCCATCCTTGACTCCGGAGCCTGCGGTTGCTTCATTGACGCTGCCTTCACCAACCTACATTCCATTCCACTCCAGAAAAAACCTCATGGACTCTCTATCTTCTTGGCCGATGGTTCCCAGATTAAGTCCAGCCGAGTCACCCAGGAGACCCTTCCACTACCCACCTCCACCTCCTGCCGACATACGGAACTGTTAACTCTTGATGTCATTTCATCCCCACTCTTTCCTGTGATTCTGGGCATCCCATGGCTGCAGGCCCACAATCCCTCCATTGACTGGACTTCTGGGGAGGTGAGGTTCCTCTCCCCTTACTGCCAGGACCACTGTCTTCCTGGGGCTTCTGTACAACCCGGAACGCTTCTCTGCCTAGACCCAGACCTGGACTTATGTCAATCAGTCCCCGAGCCTTACCACGAGTTTCTGGATGTCTTCAGTAAACGGGGGGCTGATTCCTTACCCCCGCATCGTCCCTACGACGTGTCTACCCTTTATCCGAGAAGGAACAAGAGGCTCTGAAGGCGTACATCTCCGAGAACCTCAAGAAGGGGTTCATCCGTCACTCCACGTCTCCTGCCGGGGCTGGGATATTCTTCGTTACTAAAAAAGACCAGACCCTTCGACCTTGTGTGGACTATCAAGAGTTGAACAGAGTCACGATTAAAAAACGCTATCCCCTACCCCTGATTCCAGAACTCTTCCAAAAACTGAGGTCGGCTTCTATCTTTACCAAGTTGGATTTGAGAGGAGCCTATAACTTGGTCCGTATACGAGCAGGTGACGAGTGGAAAACTGCATTCCGAACTCGCTTTGGGCACTACGAGTACCTGGTGATGCCTTTCGGGTTGTGTAACGCCCCAGCCACCTTCCAGCACTTAATTAATGATGTCTTCCGGGATTTCTTGGATATTTTCGTCATCGTATATCTTGATGACATCCTGATCTTCTCCAGGTCCCTGGAACAGCACCGGGGACACGTCGGCAGAGTACTACTTCGGCCCCGGCAACATGGACTCTACGCTAAAGCCGAGAAATGTAAATTCGAGCAACAGGAGATCCAATTCCTCGGCCTTGAAATCTCCCCAGCAGGCATCAGGATGGACCCGCAAAAAGTCGCTGCTGTCCTCGAATGGCCAGCCCCCACCGACAAAAAAGGCATCCAGCGCTTTGTGGGTTTCGCCAACTTCTATAGAAAATTAATTAAAGGGTTCTCAGCCATTATCTCTCCCATCACCCAGCTTACCAAGCAAAATATGCGGTTCCTTTGGGGTCCTGAAGCCCAGGCCGCCTTCAAGAGACTCAACGACTTGTTCACCTCTGCTCCTATCCTCAGTCACCCGGATCCATCTAGACCCTATATTCTGGAGGTAGATGCCTCTGAGATAGCAGTAGGGGTGGTGGTCTCCCAGCGCTTAGGTAAAGACGACCTGATGCACCCCGTGGGGTTCTTTTCCCGAAAACTCTCTCCGGCGGAGAGGAATTATGATGTGGGCGACCGGGAATTACTTGCCATTAAGTCTGCTTTGGAGGAGTGGAGATACTTACTCGAGGGGGCGGTACACCCCGTGCTCATCTACACGGATCACAAAAATCTCGAGTACCTCCGTACCGCTAAACGCCTAAAACCTCGGCAGGCCCGCTGGGCCCTCTTTTTCTCCCGGTTCTGTTTTCACATAACCTACCGCCCTGGATCAAGAAACGTTAAGCCAGATGCACTCTCCCGCATGTTTGACAGCCCCAAGGACACCGCACCCCGGATACCATCCTCCCTGCTAACACCTTTCTACTCATCCAACCAGACCTAGTGTCTCTGCTAAAGAGTGCTTCCTCCACATCTTCCTGTCCCCCGGGAATCTCATTAGCATCCAGGGAAGGCCTGCTTTGGAAGGACAACCTGATCTTCGTCCCTGAAGATGTGAGAGTTAAGGTCTTGGGTCTCCTCCATGACCATCCGCTCGCTGGGCACTTTGGTGTCCGCAAGACTTTGGAGCTGGTACAGCGCTCCTTCTGGTGGCCAGGCATGAGGGAGTTCTGCAAGCAGTATGTGAATTCTTGCCCCGTATGTAGCCGGAATAAGGTCCCCAGAAATCGGGCCTGGGGGCTGCTTAAACCTCTTCCCGCACCCGACCGCCCTTGGCGGATGATTACTATGGATTTCATTGTGGAACTTCCCCCTTCTGAGAACTGCACTGCCATCTTTGTAGTTTGTGACCGTTTGTCTAAGATGGCCCACTTCCTACCCTTAAAGGGAACCCCTTCCGCGACTGCCCACATTTTTATCAAGGAAATAATCAGGCTTCACGGGGTACCCACCAATATTGTATCTGATAGAGGGGTTCAATTCACCTCCCGTTTCTGGCGAGCCCTATGTGAAGCTTTGAAAATAGAATTGGCCCTGTCCTCCGCCTACCACCCACAGACCAATGGGCAAACGGAACGCACCAACCAAACCCTTGAGCAATATATTAGATGTTTTTCTTCCTTTGTTCAAGACGATTGGGTCTCCCTGTTACCTCTGGCGGAATTCGCCTACAACAATGCCAGCCATGCTACCACTGGGCAGTCTCCGTTTTTCGCTAATTACGGTTTTAACCTGTCTTTTCTCCCCGATATCCTTACAGAATCTCATGTTCCAGCAGTACAGGACACAGTATCCTTTCTTCAGCAGAATAACCGGACCCTGCAGGAGGCCATAACCAAGGCTCAGGCTGACAGCAAGAGGAGCTTTGATCGAGGAAGAAGGGGAGAATTGATCCTTCAAGTCGGGGACCAGGTATGGCTGTCTTCTTCTAATTTAAAATTAGCATGTCCCTCCAGGAAGTTGGCACCCAAGTTACTGGGCCCGTTTCCTGTTAAGAGGAGGATTAACGAGGTGTCTTATGAATTGTCTCTACCCGATTCCATGAGAATACACCCAGTCTTTCATGTAGCTTTACTTAAGCCTGCTGTACCTGATCCCTTCCCTGGTAGAGAGACAAGGCCACCTGACCCTGTGCTGATTGATGGCAGTGAGGAATTTGAAGTGGAGGCCATCCTGGATTTTAGAAGACGACGGGGACAAGGTCAGTTTCTAATTAAATGGAAGGGCTATGGCCCGGAGAATAATTCATGGGAACTTGCTACTAACGTACATGCTAATAGACTAATCCAGGCCTTCTTTGCTGCACACCCGGAGAAAAGAGCCACTAGGGGCACCCGGAGGTTGCCCCTTGTGGGGGGGCAATGTCAGGAATCCGCCCGTTCCGTGCGATCGGCTCTCCGTACGCGCACGCGCGTTCATGCTGCGGGTCGTCGTGGGCACGAGCGTCTTCCGACGCGCGCGGGTGCACGTCGTTCGTATGTGCGCGCAGTGCACGCACGCACGGGCGAGCGTTAGCACGATTGGCGCCAGTGGCCCTTTTTAAAGGCACAGCTGCAGGGGCTCTGTGCTGTCTCGTCTGCAGCTTGTACCCGAAGTTACCTGCTATTCTGCCTGAACCCTATCTGATACCTGACCCGGCTCCGTCTGACCTTGCTGATCTCTCCTGCTCCGACCCCGGCTTGTTTGACCCTTCTTGGACTGATTCTTGTTGCCGAACCTCTGCTTGTTACCTGATTCCTCTGCTGGCTCCTGCTTGCTCCTGTGTCTGCTACTTCCTCATCCTGAGATCCAGCCATCCTGATTCCACGGTCCGTGGTCTTCTCCCAGCTGCCTTCTTGCTACAGAGAGCTCCTGCTCCAGAGGATCCTCATCTACCTATCATCTGCTGCTGCACCTGGCTGGACTCTCCTACCCCGCTGCGCTCCGGTCTCCCTGTTCCCATTCCAGAGAGACTAGAACCAGAGCCGTAAGAGAGGCCCCCTTCCACTAAGTCAGACTCACTATCTGAAGATCATAACAGCCATAAAGCATGTGCTGCTTGCAGACAGTGCCACCCTTGACGCTAATGCCATAACACATGTGCTGCCTGCAGAGACAGTGCCCCCCCATGCCGCCAATGGCATTATTGGCAGCATGGGTGGCACTGTCTGCAGCACAATATGGCGTTGGCGGCATGGGTGACACTTTCGTCAGGCAGCACATGTGTTATGACATTAGGCCGCGTACACACGCGCGGACTGTTCGCCCAACCTTGTCCGCTGAACAGTGTTTGGGCGGACAGTCCGCTCGTGTGTGGGGCTTCAGCGGACAGTTTCAGCGGACAGTTGGACGAACAAGGTCTTACGGAAATTCCGAAAAACTGTCCGCTGAAACAAGGTTTCAGCGGACTGTTCGCTCGTGTGTAGGCTTGTTCGGCCAACTAAGTCTCGGGCATGCTCAGAAAGGATTTTAACGCCGAAAGCTATAATGCAGTGTATAGGACGTCGTATTTTTCGTCCCGTCGTACGTGCCGTTCACGTCATCGCGCACGGTTTCAGCAAACTGTTCGTCCGTCGTGTGTGGCCATGTCCGTCCATGCTAAGTTTGAGCGGACTGTTTGCCGAAACTGTTGGACGGACAAAGTTGGGCGAACAGTCCGCGCGTGTGTACGCGGCCTTAGTGTCATGGGTGGCACTGTCTGCAGCACATTAAAGCATGGATGGCACTGTCTGCAGCACAATATGGCTTTGGCGGCATGGGTGACACTTTCGTCAGGCAGCACATGCGTTATGGCATTAGTGTCATGGGTGGCACTGTCTGGGCCATAAAACATGTGCTGCTTGCAGACAGTGCCAGCCATGCCATAATGTGCTGCAGACAGTGTCCCCCTTGACGCTAATGCCATAACACATGTGCTGCCTGCAGAGACAGTGCCCCCCATGCTGCCAATGGCATTATTGGCAGCATGAGTGGCACTGTCTGCAGCACAATATGGCATTGGCGGCATGGGTGACACTTTCATCAGGCAGCACATGCATTATGGCATTAGTGTCATGGGTGGCACTGTCTGCAGCACATTACAGCATGAGTGGCACTGTCTGCAGCACAATATGGCTTTGGCGGCATGGGTGCCACTGTCTGCAGGTAGCACATGCGCATGTGCTGCCTGCAGAGACAGTGCCACCCATGCTGCCAATGACGTAATGTGCTGCAGAGACCGTTTCAAGGCATGGGTCTAGGGAGGGGCCAGGGGTGGAGTTTGAGGTGGGGCTGAAGGAGGGACCAGGGGTGGAGCTGAAGGGGGCCTCATATAGGCTGCATGGGGCTCCATGATTTCTACCAGTGGCCCTGCAGCAGGTTAGCTGTGGAAGAGCTCAGGGGATCCAGCGGCGGCTGGGATCTTGGAAGTCTAGAGACTGGGAGCTCAGTGTGAAGATCTTCAGTGGGATACTGTGAGATGTGAGAGAAGATCTGCAACGGGATACTGTGAGTTACGTGTGTAGATCTATACTGACTGAAAGTTCAGTTACTATGGAAGACAGAAGTTCTACAAATACAGTGCTCTGCATAAAGCTTAAAAGCTCTCTACCCATATCGCTGTCTGCCTATTACTATTTTTGTTCTGCGGAGTCTGCCAATTGCTTTTGCATCTGCCTAAAGGTGTCCTGGCCCTAAACCCTCTCTCCCCCAGTTCTTGTTAAGAGACAAAAAAATGTTTTTGTTGCATTCAAAAAGTGACTGGCGCCCATGTTTCCAACTTCCATTACACCCACCATGCCCAGTGACCTGCACCCTGAGGTGGAATGTCAGCTGCCCCTGACTCTGGAGGTCACCTTCAGGCCTCTGAAGGACGGGGGCACTGCTTCATATATTCACATCAGTCCCTGCCCTCAAGGAGCTTACAATCTAAGGTTCCTATCTCTCATACACTCACATACTGGGGCCAATTTAGACAGGAGCCTGTTAACCTACCAGCATGTCTTTGGACTCATGGAGGATATGGGGGTAAATGGGGGAAACCCATGCAAGCAGAGGGAGAATATGCAAACCCCATGCAGATAGTGTCCTGGTTGGAAGTTAAACTGAGGACCCCAGTGGTGCAAGGCAGAAGTGTAAGACATTATTGCCTAAATTTGAAATAATATCCAGTATGGGCAATGATATCATTAGGAACCCCTTCTCCAGAATTCCCAGAATCTTGGATAAACATAATAATAACTATTCCCCAAAATGTTCTTCTCCTTGTGATCCTCACATCAGTAGATGGAAATAATAACTTGCCACCATTGCTGCTAAAGGTAGAAGAACCAATCGCCAGCTTTCCTATACTTAAAATTGTAGATTTTCTGTCTACAGCGAGGATAATAAATAAAATACACAAAATTATAGACAACTGGAAGGGACAAATACCCACTGATGGCATTTTAGTTTGGGGACGGCTTCTTGCCTGATTAAAAAAATATTTCACAGAAAGTCTGCAGGAAGGAAGTCGGTTTGTTACCATAATAGTTGTGTAAATTATGGTAAGAATACAATTTAATCATCATTTGTTACACTGAAATATTCCGAGGAGGAGGAAGGTTCTTCTCTCCATCTGCTGCAGACTGGTAGAGGTAAGACCGGTCATGGAGAAGTCCTCCCACCACGGATGGGAGATGGAAGAGTGAGAGGAAGAAAGTGAAATAGAAAGGGGAAAGAGGAGGAAGGAGAATGAGGAAGACAAAAGGAGAATAAATGGGGTTAGATATAAAGGTAGACAGGCAGAGAGAAGAAGAGGCAAGAGATATAAGAAGATGACATAAAAGTATGAAAGGTGAGAGGACCCTGGAGGGAATGACAATGGAGAGTATGTACAGGAGAGGAGTATGGAGGGTATGGCAATGGAGAGTGGATGCAGGAGAGAAGCAAGAAGGGTATGGCAGAAGCAATATGTGCAGAAGAGGAGTGTGTGTGTGTGTGTGTGTGTGTGTGTGGTGGGGGGGGGGGTATGACAATGGACATTGAGTACAGAAAAGGAGTGTGGAGGACATGACAGTGGACAGTGCGTGAAGGAGAGGAGTAAAGAGGGTATGGCAGTGGGCAGTATGTACAGGAGTGTGGAGGGTATGATAGTGGGCCATATGTACAGGAGAAGAGTGTGCAGGGTATAACAGTGGGCAGTATTTACAGGAAAGGAGTATGGAGGGTATGATAGTGGGCAGTATGTACAAGAGATGAGTGTGGGGGGTATGACAGTGGACAGTATGTACAGAAAATGAGTGTGGAGGGTATGATAGTGGGTAGTATGTACAGGAGAGGAGTGTGGGGGGTATGACAGTGGACAGTATGTACAGAAGAGGAGTGTGGAGGGTATGATAGTGGGTAGTATGTACAGGAGAGGAGTGTGGGGGGTATGACAGTGGACAGTATGTAGAGAAGAGGAGTGTGGAGGGTATGATAGTGGTTAGTATGTACAGGAGAGGAGTGTGGGGGGTATGACAGTGGACAGTATGTAGAGAAGAGGAACGTGGAGGGTATGATAGAGGATCATATGTACAGTAGAGTGTGGTGGGTATGAGAGTGGACAGTATGTACAGGAGAGGAGTGTGGAGGGTATGCCAGTGGGCCATATGTACAGGAGAGGAGTGTGGAGGGTATGACAGTGGACAGTATGTACAGGAGAGGAGTGTGGAGGGGTATGATAGTGGGCATTTTGTACAGTAGAGGAGTGTGGAGGGTATGACAGTGGACAGTATGTACAGGAGAGGAGTGTGGAGGGGTATGATAGTGGGCATTTTGTACAGTAGAGGAGTGTGGAGGGTATGACAGTGGACAGTATGTACAGGAGAGGAGTGTGGAGGGGTATGATAGTGGGCATTTTGTACAGTAGAGGAGTGTGGAGGGTATGACAGTGGGCAGTAACTGTGTTACACAAGCTTGGTGCACACTCTGTATTTTCTACTACAAGAAATAACGTTAAGAGTGTGTGAGCTCTACACAGTCATACAACATAAAGCATATATACTCGGCTCTATGTACCATAATGACACTTTGGGGACAGTGACTAAGACATCGAGGTTTTGGTGGCAACATCAATCCTTCCTCAACAATTGCCAGTTGTTTCCCTCTTGTGAGCATATTTGGAGATTTCAGTCTACATTAAGAGACATGAGTCCCTGGCTCATCCACTTGTGTATGTAAACCTTGTCTTGAGCTATTGAACTTCTTGAGCAACAAGGTAGCTTACAGTAGGTAAGAAAAACTGGAAACCCCAACAAAAAAGATATTGAAAAGAACACACTGCTGGCAAGATTTTATTCTTTTACTCCCAATCATAATAGATATACATTATATCCATATAAACTTTAAGTCCTCATTTAACATATTTCTACTTTTGGATAAAGTGGAGAAGGGCTAGAGCCTAGGACAGGGTCATATAACTACTAGTGTCCCCATAGGGTAGATCCATCCTCCCTATTTGTCCTATTGGCCATAGGGATGAGCCGAACACCCCCCGTTTCGGTTTGCACCAGAACTTTCGAACGGACCGGAAATTCGTATGAACTTTAGAACCCCATTGAAGTCTATGGGACTCGAACGTTCGATATAAAAAGTGCTAATTTTAATGGCTAATTTGCAAGATGTTGTCCTAAAAAGGGTTTGGGGACCTGGCTCCTGCCCCAGGGGACATGGGTCAATGCCTAAAATGTTTTTAAAAACGGCTGTTTTTTTGGGAGTACTGATTTTAATGACGATTAAAATGAAAAAAAGTGAAATATTCCTTTAAATATGGTGCCTGGGGGGTGTCTGTAGTATGCCTGTGAAGTGCCACGTGTTTCCTGTGTTTAGAACAGTCCCTGCCCCCAGGCCCTATATACTCAGAACAGCAGTATACAGGCAAACAAGACAGGGACTGTGTAGGTTTGTTGTGTTAAGTAGAATCTGTTTGTAATTTTGAACTGGTACATTTTTAAAGTGTAGCTCCAGTCAAAAAATCTATTTTTAAGCTTTTTGGAAAACATAGGGAAGGGTTATCACCCCTGTATAATTTGTTTTGTCGTCCATCTTTTTTCATCTCACTTCCTGTTGTCTCCTTCCGTTTGCAAATAGGAGACGTTTGTAAGTTGGATGTTTGACAGTAGGGGCCTGCCCTATATACTCTGCAGAAATGGGCGCCTAAGGTATTGGTGTTGCCACAACATTGTAAGCCCTTAAAGTGACTCTTGGTGGGCGCTGGAGTGCCCTGCTGTGAATGATTATATCAAGAATTGTAATTACATGCTATTGTTGAACAGTGGTAGAAAAATTGGGCCTTTGGTGGTTGTGGTGCTGGTGCCACAACACTATAAGTCCTCACAGTTACTCTCGGTGGGTGCAGGAACGGGCCCTGCTGTGAAATATTATATCAAGAATTGTAATTATACTCCCCTGTTAAACAGGGACTAAAAAATTGAGCCTTAGGCACTGGTGCTGGTGCCACGATACTGCAACCTCTCCCAGATACTCTAGTTGGAGTGCAGGAATGAGCCCTGCTGCAAAGCATTGCATCAAAAATTGTAATTACATGCCCCTGTTAAACAGTGTCAGTGCTCTCTATCTCGGTCTTGGTGTCAGTGCTCTCTATCTCGGTGCTGGTGTCAGAGCTCTCTATCACGGTGCTGGTGTCAGTGCTCTCTATCACGGTGCTGGTGTCAGTGCTCTCTATCTCGGTGCTGGTGTCAGTGCTCTCTATCTCGGTGCTGGTGTCAGTGCTCTCTATCTCGGTGCTGGTGTCAGTGCTCTCTATCAAGGTGCTGGTGTCAGTGCTCTCTATCTCGGTGCTCTCTATCATGGTGCTGGTGTCAGTGCTCTCTATCTCGGTGCTGGTGTCAGTGCTCAGTCTCTATTGCGGTGCTGGTTTCAGACAGTGAGGGAGATAGCAGCGGAGAAGCCAATCAGCAGGCAGTGCCAGCACCATGGCTGAGGATCAGCACTGGACTGGCACCTCCGGACCACCGCAGTGGAGCCCTGCATAGGTGGGGGTAAGGGCCGGGCAGAGGGAGGGATCAGGGGCTCAAGCACAGGTTTGCACACTGGGACACTGGCACAGGACTGCGCTGCCCTGACTGTGGCACTGATCATCTCCTGCACCCCCCTGCCCTGACCTTGCCTCTCCTCCATGGCCTTCATGAGCTCCTGAATTGACAAAATTTCACAGATAAAAAAAGAATGCTTGTCGTTGTCAATCACAGATTCACTTCATACATGTGTTATGTCAGTGTCCATGTTGTAGGACTATGTGTGCACAGCTAGTAAGTATTTTGTGGCTGAAAATATGACCTGGAGGTTTTTATGGTTTGCCTGCCATTAAAGTGAATGGGGTCTGCCGCGAACCTGCGGTTCACGAGCATTTGGGCACGTTCGCAGATCGCGTTTGCGAAACATCCCGTCGGAAGTTCGCCCATCACTAGTGGCTGGGATCTTGGAAGTCTAGAGTCTGGGAACTCAGTGTGAAGATCTTCAGTGGGATACTGTGAGATGTAAGAGAAGATCTACAACGGGATACTGTAAGATATATATAGATTGTTGAAAGTTCAGTTACTATAGGAGACAGAAGTTCTACAAATACAGTGTGTGCTGCATCCAGCTTAATGGCCCTCTACCTGTATCGCTGTCTGCCTATTACTATTTTTGTTCTGCTGAGTCTGTCAATTGCTTTTGCATCTGCCTAAGGGTGTCCTGACCCTAAACCCTCTCTCCCCCAGTTCTTGTTAAGAGACAAAAAAATGTTTTTGTTGCATTCAAAAAGTGACTGGCGCCCATGTTTCCAACTTCCATTACACCCACCATGCCCAGTGACTTGCACCCTGAGGTGGAATGTCAGCTGCCCCTGACTCTGGAGGTCACCTTGAGGCCTCTGGAGGGTGTGGGGCACCGCTTCATATATTCACATCAGTCCCTGCCCTCAAGGAGCTTACAATCTAAGGTTCCTATCTCTCATACACTCACATACTGGGGCCAATTTAGACAGGAGCCTGTTAACCTACCATCATGTCTTTGGACTCATGGAGGATATGGGGGTACCTGGGAGAAACACACACAAGCAGAGGTAGAATATGCAAACTCCATGCAGATAGTGTCCTGGTTGGAAGTTAAAATGAGGACCCCAAAGGTGCAAGGCAGAAGTTTTAGACATTATTGCCTAAATTTGGAATAATATCCAGTACGGGTAATGATATCATTAGGAACCCCTTCTGTAGAATTCCCAGAATCTTGGATAAACATAATAATAACTATTCCCCAAAATGTTCTTCTCCTTGGGATCCTCACATCAGTAGATGGAAATAATAACTTGCCGCCATTGCTGCTAAAGGTAGAAGAACCAATCGCCAGCTTTCCAATACTTAAAATTGTAGATTTTCTGTCTATAGCGAGGATAATAAATAAAATACACAAAATTATAGACAACTGGAAGGGACAAATACCCACTGATGGCATTTTAGTTTGGGGACGGCTTCTTGCCTGATTAAAAAAATATTTCACAGAAAGTCTGCAGGAAGGAAGTCGGTTTGTTACCATAATAGTTGTGTAAATTATGGTAAGAATACAATTTAGTCATCATTTGTTACACTGAAATATTCCGAGGAGGAGGAAGGTTCTTCTCTCCATCTGCTGCAGACTGGTAGAGGTAAGACCGGCCATGGAGAAGTCCTCCCACCACGGATGGGAGATGGAAGAGTGAGAGGAAGAAAGTGAAATAGAAAGGGGAAAGAGGAGGAAGGAGAATGAGGAAGACAAAAGGAGGAAAAAATTGGGTTAGATATAAAGGTAGACAGGCAGAGAGAAGAAGAGGCAAGAGATATAAGAAGATGACATAAAAGTATGAAAGGTGAGAGGACCCTGGAGGGAATGACAATGGAGAGTATGTACAGGAGAGGAGTATGGAGGATATGGCAATGGAGAGTGGATGCAGGAGAGAAGCAAGAAGGGTATGGCAGAAGCAATATGTTTAGGGGAGGAATGTGAAGGATATGTAAATCAGCAGTATGTGCAGAAGAGGAGTGTGTGTGTGTGTGTGTGTGGGGGGGGGGTATGACAATGGACATTGAGTACAGTAAAGGAGTGTGGAGGACATGACAGTGGACAGTGCGTGAAGGAGAGGAGTAAAGAGGGTATGGCAGTGGACAGTATGTACAGGAGTATGGAGGGTATGATAGTGGGACATATGTACAGAAGAGGAATGTGGAGGGTATGACAGTGGGCAGTATGTACAGGAAAGGAGTGTGGAGGGTATGATAGTGGGCAGTATGTACAAGAGAGGAGTGTGGGGGGCATGGCAATGGACAGTATGTACAGAAGAGGAGTGGGGTGGGTATAATAGTGGGTAGTATGTACATGAGAGGAGCGTGGAGGGTATGATAGAGGGCAGTATATACAGGAGAGGAGTGTGGAGGGTATGAGAGTGGACAGTATGTACAGGAGAGGAGTGTGGAAGATATGAGAGTGGACAGTATGAATGACAGTGGGCAGTTTGTACAGGAGAGGAGTGGGTGGTATGAGAGTGGGCAGTTTATACAGGAGAGGAGTGGGGGTGGTATAACAGTGGGCAGTTTGTAGAGGAGAGGAATGGGGGGTATGACAGTGGACAGTAACTAACCATGTTACACAAGCTTGGTGCACCCTCTGTATTTTCTACTACAAGAAATAACGTTAAGAGTGTGTGAGCTCTACACAGTCATACAACATAAAGCATATATACTCGGCTCTATGTGTCATAATGACACTTTGGGGACAGTGACTAAGACATCGAGGTTTTGGTGGCAACATCAATCCTTCCTCAACAATTGCCAGTTGTTTCCCTCTTGTGAGCATATTTGGAGATTTCAGTCTACATTAAGAGACATGAGTCCCTGGCTCATCCACTTGTGTATGTAAACCTTGTCTTGAGCTATTGAACTTCTTGAGCAACAAGGTAGCTTACAGTAGGTAAGAAAAACTGGAAACCCCAACAAAAAAGATATTGAAAAGAACACACTGCTGGCAAGATTTTATTCTTTTACTCCCAATCATAATAGATATACATTATATCCATATAAACTTTAAGTCCTCATTTAACATATTTCTACTTTTGGATAAAGTGGAGAAGGGCTAGAGCCTAGGACAGGGTCATATAACTACTAGTGTCCCCATAGGGTAGATCCATCCTCCCTATTTGTCCTATTGGCCATAGGGATGAGCCGAACACCCCCCGTTTCGGTTTGCACCAGAACTTTCGAACGGACCGGAAATTCGTATGAACTTTAGAACCCCATTGAAGTCTATGGGACTCGAACGTTTGATATAAAAAGTGCTAATTTTAATGGCTAATTTGCAAGATGTTGTCCTAAAAAGGGTTTGGGGACCTGGCTCCTGCCCCAGGGGACATGGGTCAATGCCTAAAATGTTTTTAAAAACGGCTGTTTTTTTGGGAGTACTGATTTTAATGACGATTAAAATGAAAAAAAGTGAAATATTCCTTTAAATATGGTGCCTGGGGGGTGTCTGTAGTATGCCTGTGAAGTGCCACGTGTTTCCTGTGTTTAGAACAGTCCCTGCCCCCAGGCCCTATATACTCAGAACAGCAGTATACAGGCAAACAAGACAGGGACTGTGTAGGTTTGTTGTGTTAAGTAGAATCTGTTTGTAATTTTGAACTGGTACATTTTTAAAGTGTAGCTCCAGTCAAAAAATCTATTTTTAAGCTTTTTGGAAAACATAGGGAAGGGTTATCACCCCTGTATAATTTGTTTTGTCGTCCATCTTTTTTCATCTCACTTCCTGTTGTCTCCTTCCGTTTGCAAATAGGAGACGTTTGTAAGTTGGATGTTTGACAGTAGGGGCCTGCCCTATATACTCTGCAGAAATGGGCGCCTAAGGTATTGGTGTTGCCACAACATTGTAAGCCCTTAAAGTGACTCTTGGTGGGCGCTGGAGTGCCCTGCTGTGAATGATTATATCAAGAATTGTAATTACATGCTATTGTTGAACAGTGGTAGAAAAATTGGGCCTTTGGTGGTTGTGGTGCTGGTGCCACAACACTATAAGTCCTCACAGTTACTCTCGGTGGGTGCAGGAACGGGCCCTGCTGTGAAATATTATATCAAGAATTGTAATTATACTCCCCTGTTAAACAGGGACTAAAAAATTGAGCCTTAGGCACTGGTGCTGGTGCCACGATACTGCAACCTCTCCCAGATACTCTAGTTGGAGTGCAGGAATGAGCCCTGCTGCAAAGCATTGCATCAAAAATTGTAATTACATGCCCCTGTTAAACAGTGTCAGTGCTCTCTATCTCGGTCTTGGTGTCAGTGCTCTCTATCTCGGTGCTGGTGTCAGAGCTCTCTATCACGGTGCTGGTGTCAGTGCTCTCTATCACGGTGCTGGTGTCAGTGCTCTCTATCTCGGTGCTGGTGTCAGTGCTCTCTATCTCGGTGCTGGTGTCAGTGCTCTCTATCTCGGTGCTGGTGTCAGTGCTCTCTATCAAGGTGCTGGTGTCAGTGCTCTCTATCTCGGTGCTCTCTATCATGGTGCTGGTGTCAGTGCTCTCTATCTCGGTGCTGGTGTCAGTGCTCAGTCTCTATTGCGGTGCTGGTTTCAGACAGTGAGGGAGATAGCAGCGGAGAAGCCAATCAGCAGGCAGTGCCAGCACCATGGCTGAGGATCAGCACTGGACTGGCACCTCCGGACCACCGCAGTGGAGCCCTGCATAGGTGGGGGTAAGGGCCGGGCAGAGGGAGGGATCAGGGGCTCAAGCACAGGTTTGCACACTGGGACACTGGCACAGGACTGCGCTGCCCTGACTGTGGCACTGATCATCTCCTGCACCCCCCTGCCCTGACCTTGCCTCTCCTCCATGGCCTTCATGAGCTCCTGAATTGACAAAATTTCACAGATAAAAAAAGAATGCTTGTCGTTGTCAATCACAGATTCACTTCATACATGTGTTATGTCAGTGTCCATGTTGTAGGACTATGTGTGCACAGCTAGTAAGTATTTTGTGGCTGAAAATATGACCTGGAGGTTTTTATGGTTTGCCTGCCATTAAAGTGAATGGGGTCTGCCGCGAACCTGCGGTTCACGAGCATTTGGGCACGTTCGCAGATCGCGTTTGCGAAACATCCCGTCGGAAGTTCGCCCATCACTAGTGGCTGGGATCTTGGAAGTCTAGAGTCTGGGAACTCAGTGTGAAGATCTTCAGTGGGATACTGTGAGATGTAAGAGAAGATCTACAACGGGATACTGTAAGATATATATAGATTGTTGAAAGTTCAGTTACTATAGGAGACAGAAGTTCTACAAATACAGTGTGTGCTGCATCCAGCTTAATGGCCCTCTACCTGTATCGCTGTCTGCCTATTACTATTTTTGTTCTGCTGAGTCTGTCAATTGCTTTTGCATCTGCCTAAGGGTGTCCTGACCCTAAACCCTCTCTCCCCCAGTTCTTGTTAAGAGACAAAAAAATGTTTTTGTTGCATTCAAAAAGTGACTGGCGCCCATGTTTCCAACTTCCATTACACCCACCATGCCCAGTGACTTGCACCCTGAGGTGGAATGTCAGCTGCCCCTGACTCTGGAGGTCACCTTGAGGCCTCTGGAGGGTGTGGGGCACCGCTTCATATATTCACATCAGTCCCTGCCCTCAAGGAGCTTACAATCTAAGGTTCCTATCTCTCATACACTCACATACTGGGGCCAATTTAGACAGGAGCCTGTTAACCTACCATCATGTCTTTGGACTCATGGAGGATATGGGGGTACCTGGGAGAAACACACACAAGCAGAGGTAGAATATGCAAACTCCATGCAGATAGTGTCCTGGTTGGAAGTTAAAATGAGGACCCCAAAGGTGCAAGGCAGAAGTTTTAGACATTATTGCCTAAATTTGGAATAATATCCAGTACGGGCAATGATATCATTAGGAACCCCTTCTGTAGAATTCCCAGAATCTTGGATAAACATAATAATAACTATTCCCCAAAATGTTCTTCTCCTTGGGATCCTCACATCAGTAGATGGAAATAATAACTTGCCGCCATTGCTGCTAAAGGTAGAAGAACCAATCGCCAGCTTTCCAATACTTAAAATTGTAGATTTTCTGTCTATAGCGAGGATAATAAATAAAATACACAAAATTATAGACAACTGGAAGGGACAAATACCCACTGATGGCATTTTAGTTTGGGGACGGCTTCTTGCCTGATTAAAAAAATATTTCACAGAAAGTCTGCAGGAAGGAAGTCGGTTTGTTACCATAATAGTTGTGTAAATTATGGTAAGAATACAATTTAGTCATCATTTGTTACACTGAAATATTCCGAGGAGGAGGAAGGTTCTTCTCTCCATCTGCTGCAGACTGGTAGAGGTAAGACCGGCCATGGAGAAGTCCTCCCACCACGGATGGGAGATGGAAGAGTGAGAGGAAGAAAGTGAAATAGAAAGGGGAAAGAGGAGGAAGGAGAATGAGGAAGACAAAAGGAGGAAAAAATTGGGTTAGATATAAAGGTAGACAGGCAGAGAGAAGAAGAGGCAAGAGATATAAGAAGATGACATAAAAGTATGAAAGGTGAGAGGACCCTGGAGGGAATGACAATGGAGAGTATGTACAGGAGAGGAGTATGGAGGATATGGCAATGGAGAGTGGATGCAGGAGAGAAGCAAGAAGGGTATGGCAGAAGCAATATGTTTAGGGGAGGAATGTGAAGGATATGTAAATCAGCAGTATGTGCAGAAGAGGAGTGTGTGTGTGTGTGTGTGTGTGGGGGGGGTATGACAATGGACATTGAGTACAGTAAAGGAGTGTGGAGGACATGACAGTGGACAGTGCGTGAAGGAGAGGAGTAAAGAGGGTATGGCAGTGGACAGTATGTACAGGAGTATGGAGGGTATGATAGTGGGACATATGTACAGAAGAGGAATGTGGAGGGTATGACAGTGGGCAGTATGTACAGGAAAGGAGTGTGGAGGGTATGATAGTGGGCAGTATGTACAAGAGAGGAGTGTGGGGGGCATGGCAATGGACAGTATGTACAGAAGAGGAGTGGGGTGGGTATAATAGTGGGTAGTATGTACATGAGAGGAGCGTGGAGGGTATGATAGAGGGCAGTATATACAGGAGAGGAGTGTGGAGGGTATGAGAGTGGACAGTATGTACAGGAGAGGAGTGTGGAAGATATGAGAGTGGACAGTATGAATGACAGTGGGCAGTTTGTACAGGAGAGGAGTGGGTGGTATGAGAGTGGGCAGTTTATACAGGAGAGGAGTGGGGGTGGTATAACAGTGGGCAGTTTGTAGAGGAGAGGAATGGGGGGTATGACAGTGGACAGTAACTAACCATGTTACACAAGCTTGGTGCACCCTCTGTATTTTCTACTACAAGAAATAACGTTAAGAGTGTGTGAGCTCTACACAGTCATACAACATAAAGCATATATACTCGGCTCTATGTGTCATAATGACACTTTGGGGACAGTGACTAAGACATCGAGGTTTTGGTGGCAACATCAATCCTTCCTCAACAATTGCCAGTTGTTTCCCTCTTGTGAGCATATTTGGAGATTTCAGTCTACATTAAGAGACATGAGTCCCTGGCTCATCCACTTGTGTATGTAAACCTTGTCTTGAGCTATTGAACTTCTTGAGCAACAAGGTAGCTTACAGTAGGTAAGAAAAACTGGAAACCCCAACAAAAAAGATATTGAAAAGAACACACTGCTGGCAAGATTTTATTCTTTTACTCCCAATCATAATAGATATACATTATATCCATATAAACTTTAAGTCCTCATTTAACATATTTCTACTTTTGGATAAAGTGGAGAAGGGCTAGAGCCTAGGACAGGGTCATATAACTACTAGTGTCCCCATAGGGTAGATCCATCCTCCCTATTTGTCCTATTGGCCATAGGGATGAGCCGAACACCCCCCGTTTCGGTTTGCACCAGAACTTTCGAACGGACCGGAAATTCGTATGAACTTTAGAACCCCATTGAAGTCTATGGGACTCGAACGTTTGATATAAAAAGTGCTAATTTTAATGGCTAATTTGCAAGATGTTGTCCTAAAAAGGGTTTGGGGACCTGGCTCCTGCCCCAGGGGACATGGGTCAATGCCTAAAATGTTTTTAAAAACGGCTGTTTTTTTGGGAGTACTGATTTTAATGACGATTAAAATGAAAAAAAGTGAAATATTCCTTTAAATATGGTGCCTGGGGGGTGTCTGTAGTATGCCTGTGAAGTGCCACGTGTTTCCTGTGTTTAGAACAGTCCCTGCCCCCAGGCCCTATATACTCAGAACAGCAGTATACAGGCAAACAAGACAGGGACTGTGTAGGTTTGTTGTGTTAAGTAGAATCTGTTTGTAATTTTGAACTGGTACATTTTTAAAGTGTAGCTCCAGTCAAAAAATCTATTTTTAAGCTTTTTGGAAAACATAGGGAAGGGTTATCACCCCTGTATAATTTGTTTTGTCGTCCATCTTTTTTCATCTCACTTCCTGTTGTCTCCTTCCGTTTGCAAATAGGAGACGTTTGTAAGTTGGATGTTTGACAGTAGGGGCCTGCCCTATATACTCTGCAGAAATGGGCGCCTAAGGTATTGGTGTTGCCACAACATTGTAAGCCCTTAAAGTGACTCTTGGTGGGCGCTGGAGTGCCCTGCTGTGAATGATTATATCAAGAATTGTAATTACATGCTATTGTTGAACAGTGGTAGAAAAATTGGGCCTTTGGTGGTTGTGGTGCTGGTGCCACAACACTATAAGTCCTCACAGTTACTCTCGGTGGGTGCAGGAACGGGCCCTGCTGTGAAATATTATATCAAGAATTGTAATTATACTCCCCTGTTAAACAGGGACTAAAAAATTGAGCCTTAGGCACTGGTGCTGGTGCCACGATACTGCAACCTCTCCCAGATACTCTAGTTGGAGTGCAGGAATGAGCCCTGCTGCAAAGCATTGCATCAAAAATTGTAATTACATGCCCCTGTTAAACAGTGTCAGTGCTCTCTATCTCGGTCTTGGTGTCAGTGCTCTCTATCTCGGTGCTGGTGTCAGAGCTCTCTATCACGGTGCTGGTGTCAGTGCTCTCTATCACGGTGCTGGTGTCAGTGCTCTCTATCTCGGTGCTGGTGTCAGTGCTCTCTATCTCGGTGCTGGTGTCAGTGCTCTCTATCTCGGTGCTGGTGTCAGTGCTCTCTATCAAGGTGCTGGTGTCAGTGCTCTCTATCTCGGTGCTCTCTATCATGGTGCTGGTGTCAGTGCTCTCTATCTCGGTGCTGGTGTCAGTGCTCAGTCTCTATTGCGGTGCTGGTTTCAGACAGTGAGGGAGATAGCAGCGGAGAAGCCAATCAGCAGGCAGTGCCAGCACCATGGCTGAGGATCAGCACTGGACTGGCACCTCCGGACCACCGCAGTGGAGCCCTGCATAGGTGGGGGTAAGGGCCGGGCAGAGGGAGGGATCAGGGGCTCAAGCACAGGTTTGCACACTGGGACACTGGCACAGGACTGCGCTGCCCTGACTGTGGCACTGATCATCTCCTGCACCCCCCTGCCCTGACCTTGCCTCTCCTCCATGGCCTTCATGAGCTCCTGAATTGACAAAATTTCACAGATAAAAAAAGAATGCTTGTCGTTGTCAATCACAGATTCACTTCATACATGTGTTATGTCAGTGTCCATGTTGTAGGACTATGTGTGCACAGCTAGTAAGTATTTTGTGGCTGAAAATATGACCTGGAGGTTTTTATGGTTTGCCTGCCATTAAAGTGAATGGGGTCTGCCGCGAACCTGCGGTTCACGAGCATTTGGGCACGTTCGCAGATCGCGTTTGCGAAACATCCCGTCGGAAGTTCGCCCATCACTAGTGGCTGGGATCTTGGAAGTCTAGAGTCTGGGAACTCAGTGTGAAGATCTTCAGTGGGATACTGTGAGATGTAAGAGAAGATCTACAACGGGATACTGTAAGATATATATAGATTGTTGAAAGTTCAGTTACTATAGGAGACAGAAGTTCTACAAATACAGTGTGTGCTGCATCCAGCTTAATGGCCCTCTACCTGTATCGCTGTCTGCCTATTACTATTTTTGTTCTGCTGAGTCTGTCAATTGCTTTTGCATCTGCCTAAGGGTGTCCTGACCCTAAACCCTCTCTCCCCCAGTTCTTGTTAAGAGACAAAAAAATGTTTTTGTTGCATTCAAAAAGTGACTGGCGCCCATGTTTCCAACTTCCATTACACCCACCATGCCCAGTGACTTGCACCCTGAGGTGGAATGTCAGCTGCCCCTGACTCTGGAGGTCACCTTGAGGCCTCTGGAGGGTGTGGGGCACCGCTTCATATATTCACATCAGTCCCTGCCCTCAAGGAGCTTACAATCTAAGGTTCCTATCTCTCATACACTCACATACTGGGGCCAATTTAGACAGGAGCCTGTTAACCTACCATCATGTCTTTGGACTCATGGAGGATATGGGGGTACCTGGGAGAAACACACACAAGCAGAGGTAGAATATGCAAACTCCATGCAGATAGTGTCCTGGTTGGAAGTTAAAATGAGGACCCCAAAGGTGCAAGGCAGAAGTTTTAGACATTATTGCCTAAATTTGGAATAATATCCAGTACGGGCAATGATATCATTAGGAACCCCTTCTGTAGAATTCCCAGAATCTTGGATAAACATAATAATAACTATTCCCCAAAATGTTCTTCTCCTTGGGATCCTCACATCAGTAGATGGAAATAATAACTTGCCGCCATTGCTGCTAAAGGTAGAAGAACCAATCGCCAGCTTTCCAATACTTAAAATTGTAGATTTTCTGTCTATAGCGAGGATAATAAATAAAATACACAAAATTATAGACAACTGGAAGGGACAAATACCCACTGATGGCATTTTAGTTTGGGGACGGCTTCTTGCCTGATTAAAAAAATATTTCACAGAAAGTCTGCAGGAAGGAAGTCGGTTTGTTACCATAATAGTTGTGTAAATTATGGTAAGAATACAATTTAGTCATCATTTGTTACACTGAAATATTCCGAGGAGGAGGAAGGTTCTTCTCTCCATCTGCTGCAGACTGGTAGAGGTAAGACCGGCCATGGAGAAGTCCTCCCACCACGGATGGGAGATGGAAGAGTGAGAGGAAGAAAGTGAAATAGAAAGGGGAAAGAGGAGGAAGGAGAATGAGGAAGACAAAAGGAGGAAAAAATTGGGTTAGATATAAAGGTAGACAGGCAGAGAGAAGAAGAGGCAAGAGATATAAGAAGATGACATAAAAGTATGAAAGGTGAGAGGACCCTGGAGGGAATGACAATGGAGAGTATGTACAGGAGAGGAGTATGGAGGATATGGCAATGGAGAGTGGATGCAGGAGAGAAGCAAGAAGGGTATGGCAGAAGCAATATGTTTAGGGGAGGAATGTGAAGGATATGTAAATCAGCAGTATGTGCAGAAGAGGAGTGTGTGTGTGTGTGTGTGTGTGGGGGGGGTATGACAATGGACATTGAGTACAGTAAAGGAGTGTGGAGGACATGACAGTGGACAGTGCGTGAAGGAGAGGAGTAAAGAGGGTATGGCAGTGGACAGTATGTACAGGAGTATGGAGGGTATGATAGTGGGACATATGTACAGAAGAGGAATGTGGAGGAGGGTATGACAGTGGGCAGTATGTACAGGAAAGGAGTGTGGAGGGTATGATAGTGGGCAGTATGTACAAGAGAGGAGTGTGGGGGGCATGGCAATGGACAGTATGTACAGAAGAGGAGTGGGGTGGGTATAATAGTGGGTAGTATGTACATGAGAGGAGCGTGGAGGGTATGATAGAGGGCAGTATATACAGGAGAGGAGTGTGGAGGGTATGAGAGTGGACAGTATGTACAGGAGAGGAGTGTGGAAGATATGAGAGTGGACAGTATGAATGACAGTGGGCAGTTTGTACAGGAGAGGAGTGGGTGGTATGAGAGTGGGCAGTTTATACAGGAGAGGAGTGGGGGTGGTATAACAGTGGGCAGTTTGTAGAGGAGAGGAATGGGGGGTATGACAGTGGACAGTAACTAACCATGTTACACAAGCTTGGTGCACCCTCTGTATTTTCTACTACAAGAAATAACGTTAAGAGTGTGTGAGCTCTACACAGTCATACAACATAAAGCATATATACTCGGCTCTATGTGTCATAATGACACTTTGGGGACAGTGACTAAGACATCGAGGTTTTGGTGGCAACATCAATCCTTCCTCAACAATTGCCAGTTGTTTCCCTCTTGTGAGCATATTTGGAGATTTCAGTCTACATTAAGAGACATGAGTCCCTGGCTCATCCACTTGTGTATGTAAACCTTGTCTTGAGCTATTGAACTTCTTGAGCAACAAGGTAGCTTACAGTAGGTAAGAAAAACTGGAAACCCCAACAAAAAAGATATTGAAAAGAACACACTGCTGGCAAGATTTTATTCTTTTACTCCCAATCATAATAGATATACATTATATCCATATAAACTTTAAGTCCTCATTTAACATATTTCTACTTTTGGATAAAGTGGAGAAGGGCTAGAGCCTAGGACAGGGTCATATAACTACTAGTGTCCCCATAGGGTAGATCCATCCTCCCTATTTGTCCTATTGGCCATAGGGATGAGCCGAACACCCCCCGTTTCGGTTTGCACCAGAACTTTCGAACGGACCGGAAATTCGTATGAACTTTAGAACCCCATTGAAGTCTATGGGACTCGAACGTTTGATATAAAAAGTGCTAATTTTAATGGCTAATTTGCAAGATGTTGTCCTAAAAAGGGTTTGGGGACCTGGCTCCTGCCCCAGGGGACATGGGTCAATGCCTAAAATGTTTTTAAAAACGGCTGTTTTTTTGGGAGTACTGATTTTAATGACGATTAAAATGAAAAAAAGTGAAATATTCCTTTAAATATGGTGCCTGGGGGGTGTCTGTAGTATGCCTGTGAAGTGCCACGTGTTTCCTGTGTTTAGAACAGTCCCTGCCCCCAGGCCCTATATACTCAGAACAGCAGTATACAGGCAAACAAGACAGGGACTGTGTAGGTTTGTTGTGTTAAGTAGAATCTGTTTGTAATTTTGAACTGGTACATTTTTAAAGTGTAGCTCCAGTCAAAAAATCTATTTTTAAGCTTTTTGGAAAACATAGGGAAGGGTTATCACCCCTGTATAATTTGTTTTGTCGTCCATCTTTTTTCATCTCACTTCCTGTTGTCTCCTTCCGTTTGCAAATAGGAGACGTTTGTAAGTTGGATGTTTGACAGTAGGGGCCTGCCCTATATACTCTGCAGAAATGGGCGCCTAAGGTATTGGTGTTGCCACAACATTGTAAGCCCTTAAAGTGACTCTTGGTGGGCGCTGGAGTGCCCTGCTGTGAATGATTATATCAAGAATTGTAATTACATGCTATTGTTGAACAGTGGTAGAAAAATTGGGCCTTTGGTGGTTGTGGTGCTGGTGCCACAACACTATAAGTCCTCACAGTTACTCTCGGTGGGTGCAGGAACGGGCCCTGCTGTGAAATATTATATCAAGAATTGTAATTATACTCCCCTGTTAAACAGGGACTAAAAAATTGAGCCTTAGGCACTGGTGCTGGTGCCACGATACTGCAACCTCTCCCAGATACTCTAGTTGGAGTGCAGGAATGAGCCCTGCTGCAAAGCATTGCATCAAAAATTGTAATTACATGCCCCTGTTAAACAGTGTCAGTGCTCTCTATCTCGGTCTTGGTGTCAGTGCTCTCTATCTCGGTGCTGGTGTCAGAGCTCTCTATCACGGTGCTGGTGTCAGTGCTCTCTATCACGGTGCTGGTGTCAGTGCTCTCTATCTCGGTGCTGGTGTCAGTGCTCTCTATCTCGGTGCTGGTGTCAGTGCTCTCTATCTCGGTGCTGGTGTCAGTGCTCTCTATCAAGGTGCTGGTGTCAGTGCTCTCTATCTCGGTGCTCTCTATCATGGTGCTGGTGTCAGTGCTCTCTATCTCGGTGCTGGTGTCAGTGCTCAGTCTCTATTGCGGTGCTGGTTTCAGACAGTGAGGGAGATAGCAGCGGAGAAGCCAATCAGCAGGCAGTGCCAGCACCATGGCTGAGGATCAGCACTGGACTGGCACCTCCGGACCACCGCAGTGGAGCCCTGCATAGGTGGGGGTAAGGGCCGGGCAGAGGGAGGGATCAGGGGCTCAAGCACAGGTTTGCACACTGGGACACTGGCACAGGACTGCGCTGCCCTGACTGTGGCACTGATCATCTCCTGCACCCCCCTGCCCTGACCTTGCCTCTCCTCCATGGCCTTCATGAGCTCCTGAATTGACAAAATTTCACAGATAAAAAAAGAATGCTTGTCGTTGTCAATCACAGATTCACTTCATACATGTGTTATGTCAGTGTCCATGTTGTAGGACTATGTGTGCACAGCTAGTAAGTATTTTGTGGCTGAAAATATGACCTGGAGGTTTTTATGGTTTGCCTGCCATTAAAGTGAATGGGGTCTGCCGCGAACCTGCGGTTCACGAGCATTTGGGCACGTTCGCAGATCGCGTTTGCGAAACATCCCGTCGGAAGTTCGCCCATCACTAGTGGCTGGGATCTTGGAAGTCTAGAGTCTGGGAACTCAGTGTGAAGATCTTCAGTGGGATACTGTGAGATGTAAGAGAAGATCTACAACGGGATACTGTAAGATATATATAGATTGTTGAAAGTTCAGTTACTATAGGAGACAGAAGTTCTACAAATACAGTGTGTGCTGCATCCAGCTTAATGGCCCTCTACCTGTATCGCTGTCTGCCTATTACTATTTTTGTTCTGCTGAGTCTGTCAATTGCTTTTGCATCTGCCTAAGGGTGTCCTGACCCTAAACCCTCTCTCCCCCAGTTCTTGTTAAGAGACAAAAAAATGTTTTTGTTGCATTCAAAAAGTGACTGGCGCCCATGTTTCCAACTTCCATTACACCCACCATGCCCAGTGACTTGCACCCTGAGGTGGAATGTCAGCTGCCCCTGACTCTGGAGGTCACCTTGAGGCCTCTGGAGGGTGTGGGGCACCGCTTCATATATTCACATCAGTCCCTGCCCTCAAGGAGCTTACAATCTAAGGTTCCTATCTCTCATACACTCACATACTGGGGCCAATTTAGACAGGAGCCTGTTAACCTACCATCATGTCTTTGGACTCATGGAGGATATGGGGGTACCTGGGAGAAACACACACAAGCAGAGGTAGAATATGCAAACTCCATGCAGATAGTGTCCTGGTTGGAAGTTAAAATGAGGACCCCAAAGGTGCAAGGCAGAAGTTTTAGACATTATTGCCTAAATTTGGAATAATATCCAGTACGGGCAATGATATCATTAGGAACCCCTTCTGTAGAATTCCCAGAATCTTGGATAAACATAATAATAACTATTCCCCAAAATGTTCTTCTCCTTGGGATCCTCACATCAGTAGATGGAAATAATAACTTGCCGCCATTGCTGCTAAAGGTAGAAGAACCAATCGCCAGCTTTCCAATACTTAAAATTGTAGATTTTCTGTCTATAGCGAGGATAATAAATAAAATACACAAAATTATAGACAACTGGAAGGGACAAATACCCACTGATGGCATTTTAGTTTGGGGACGGCTTCTTGCCTGATTAAAAAAATATTTCACAGAAAGTCTGCAGGAAGGAAGTCGGTTTGTTACCATAATAGTTGTGTAAATTATGGTAAGAATACAATTTAGTCATCATTTGTTACACTGAAATATTCCGAGGAGGAGGAAGGTTCTTCTCTCCATCTGCTGCAGACTGGTAGAGGTAAGACCGGCCATGGAGAAGTCCTCCCACCACGGATGGGAGATGGAAGAGTGAGAGGAAGAAAGTGAAATAGAAAGGGGAAAGAGGAGGAAGGAGAATGAGGAAGACAAAAGGAGGAAAAAATTGGGTTAGATATAAAGGTAGACAGGCAGAGAGAAGAAGAGGCAAGAGATATAAGAAGATGACATAAAAGTATGAAAGGTGAGAGGACCCTGGAGGGAATGACAATGGAGAGTATGTACAGGAGAGGAGTATGGAGGATATGGCAATGGAGAGTGGATGCAGGAGAGAAGCAAGAAGGGTATGGCAGAAGCAATATGTTTAGGGGAGGAATGTGAAGGATATGTAAATCAGCAGTATGTGCAGAAGAGGAGTGTGTGTGTGTGTGTGTGTGTGGGGGGGGTATGACAATGGACATTGAGTACAGTAAAGGAGTGTGGAGGACATGACAGTGGACAGTGCGTGAAGGAGAGGAGTAAAGAGGGTATGGCAGTGGACAGTATGTACAGGAGTATGGAGGGTATGATAGTGGGACATATGTACAGAAGAGGAATGTGGAGGGTATGACAGTGGGCAGTATGTACAGGAAAGGAGTGTGGAGGGTATGATAGTGGGCAGTATGTACAAGAGAGGAGTGTGGGGGGCATGGCAATGGACAGTATGTACAGAAGAGGAGTGGGGTGGGTATAATAGTGGGTAGTATGTACATGAGAGGAGCGTGGAGGGTATGATAGAGGGCAGTATATACAGGAGAGGAGTGTGGAGGGTATGAGAGTGGACAGTATGTACAGGAGAGGAGTGTGGAAGATATGAGAGTGGACAGTATGAATGACAGTGGGCAGTTTGTACAGGAGAGGAGTGGGTGGTATGAGAGTGGGCAGTTTATACAGGAGAGGAGTGGGGGTGGTATAACAGTGGGCAGTTTGTAGAGGAGAGGAATGGGGGGTATGACAGTGGACAGTAACTAACCATGTTACACAAGCTTGGTGCACCCTCTGTATTTTCTACTACAAGAAATAACGTTAAGAGTGTGTGAGCTCTACACAGTCATACAACATAAAGCATATATACTCGGCTCTATGTGTCATAATGACACTTTGGGGACAGTGACTAAGACATCGAGGTTTTGGTGGCAACATCAATCCTTCCTCAACAATTGCCAGTTGTTTCCCTCTTGTGAGCATATTTGGAGATTTCAGTCTACATTAAGAGACATGAGTCCCTGGCTCATCCACTTGTGTATGTAAACCTTGTCTTGAGCTACTGAATTTCATGAGCAACAAGGTAGCTTACAGTAGGTAAGAAAAACTGGAAACCCCAACAAAAAAAGGTGTCCATTTGCTAGCTGCATAAAAGAATACAATATGTTCATATGCAATGTTGTATGTTTACCTGATAAAAAATATATTTTTCAACATTTTTTACTCCCAATCATAATAGATATACATTATATCCATATAAACGTTAAGTCCTCATTTAACGTATTTGTACTTTTGGATAAAGTGGAGAAGGGCTAGAGCCTAGGACAGGGTCATATAAGTATTAATGTCCCCATAGGGTAGATCCATCCTCCCTATTTGTCCTATTGACCATAGGGATGAGCTGAACACTCCCCGGTTCGGTTCGCATCAGAACTTTCGAATGGACCGGAAATTCGTACGAACTTTAGAACCCCATTGAAGTCTATGGGACTCGAACATTTGAAATAAAAAGTACTAATTTTAATGGCTAATTTGCAAGATATTGTCCTAAAAAGGGTTTGGGGACCTGGCTCCTGCCCCAGGGGTCAATGCTAACATTTTTTTTTAAAAACTGCAGTTTTTTGGGAAGCACTGATTTTAATGAAGATTAAAGTGAAAAAAAGGTGAAATATTCCTTTAAATATTGTGCCTGGGGGGTGTCTATAGTATGCCTGTGAGGTGCCACGTGTTTCCTGTGTTTAGAACAGTCCCTGCACAAAATGACATTTAACGGAAAAAAAGTCATTTAAAACTGCTTGCGGTTTTAACGTAATGTCTGGTTCCGGCAATACGGATGAAAATCATTGAGAAAAAAATGGCATGGGTAGCCCTCCCTGCCCATTACCAGCCCCTTTGGGTCTTGTACGGATATTAAGGGGAACCCCGTACCCAAATTAAAAAAAGGAAAGGCGTGGGGCCCCCAGGCCCTATATACTCAGAACAGCAGTATACAGGCAGTGCAAACAAGACAGGGACTGTGTAGGTTTTATTGTGTTAAGTAGAATCTGTTTGTAATTTTGAACTGGTACATTTTTAAAGTGTAGCTCTAGTCAAAAAATCTATTTTTAAGCTTTTTGGAAAACATAGGGAAGGGTTATTACCCCTGTATAATTTTTTTGGCCGTCCATCTTTTCTCATCTCCCTTCCTGTTGTCTCCTTCCATTTGCAAGTAGGAGACGTTTGTAAGTTGGATGTTTGAAAGTAGGGGCCTGCCCTATATGCTCTGCAGAAATTGAGGCCTAAGGTGTTGTTGCCACGACACTGCTACCTCTCCCAGATACTCTAGTTGGAGTGCAGGAATGAGCCCTGCTGCAAAGCATTGCATCAAAAATTGTAATTACATGCCCCTGTTAAACAGGGGCTGAAAAATTGGGCCTTAGCCACTGGTGGCATCACCCAGAACCAAAAATGTTCTTTCAAGCAGGATCATTGAGGAGGAAGAGGATAGTCAGTCAACATAACAGGACAGTCACTCAGCATCAGCATAGGCAGTCTTCAAGGGATGTGACATTTCACCGACCGTCAGTCGATCAACCGAGTCAGTGGACAGGCGCACCCTGTGATCGGTTACAAAGCCTCCAGCAGCACTGAAGGTGCGTTCCGAAAGAACGCTGGATGCAGGACAGGCCAGTAGCTCAATTGTCTACTGTGAAAGCTCTGGCCAGTGATCCATCCTCAAGACCCAGTAAGCCAGAGGATTTTCATGGGAAAGGTGTGAGGGAAGTCTGACCTTGCCCCTAGGTATTCCTGTACCATGTAAATCAGAAGCTGATGATGATTGCTGGAACCAATCATACCTTGGGGCTACAGACTAAAAAATTGTCTGAACGCATCGGTCAGAAGGCCACCTTCTCCACCGCTCCTTCTGTGACTGACCAAAACCTCAACAAAACGTTGTCCAGGACCAGGAGTTTGTAACCTCCCAGTCTCTGGGAACGCATTGCACAGACCTTTCTGCAAGGCCTCCCGGAGATGTCTCATCCTCTGCTCCCTCCACAACCTTACCCTTGTACGGTGATTCAAGGAGAGTGGCCAGCCAGTAATGGTCCCTCTCCTTGATCCGAAGAATACGAGGATCCTTCCGCAGGCTTTGCAGGATCAGGGAGGCCATGCAGCATAGGTTAGCTGAGGCATTCGGTCCAGAGTCCTCTGGGTCACTAATGACAACATGATCCACAGCCACCTCCTCCCAACCACGTACAAGTCCACAGGTTTATTGGGACTGTAAATCATCCCTAAAAGACTGCTGCTGCTGATGCTGAGTGCCAGGCTCAACCTCCATGCTGACACAAGCCTACTTCTCCTCCTCGTCCTCTTCCTGTGTGATGGGGGGGACAGCAGGAACACTGTCTGGATAAAGGGGGCCTTGAGAGGCAAGGAAGTCCTGCTCTTCCTGCCTCTGTTCTACCTCAAGTGCCCTGTCCATTATTCGATGCATGCACTGTCACTGCTCACCATCCTCGTGGCCTCCTCAAATGGTGACAGTGCATGCATCCCTGATGATGCCCCACTGGCATGGTGAAAAAAAACCGAGCTCCCCTGACCCTGTCCTGGTGCCGTAGTCGCACAGGTACTCATGGCCGTCTGCTGCGTGTGCAGCTGCTGTAACATGGCCAACATTGAGTTCCACCTGGTGGGCATGTCACATATAAGGCGGTTCTTGGGCTCAGCCAGCCGAGCACTGGCATTAAATGATCGGCAGAAATGCACACAGACTTTCCTGGCCTGCCTCAGGACATCCTGTAAGCCCGGGTACCTGCCCAAGAACTGCTGCACCATCAGGTTAAGGACGTAAGCTACACAGGGCACATGGGTCAGTTGTCCCTGTCGGAGGCCGGAGAGGAGGATGGTGCCATTGTCGCAAACCACCATTCTTGGCTTAAGCTGGCGTGGCGTCAACCACCTCTCGGCCTGCCCCTGCAGAACTGACAAAATATCTGCCCCAGTGTGGCTCCTTTTCCCCAAACAAACTAGCGCAAGCACGGCATGGCATCTTTTTGCCTGCGTACTTGCGTAGCCCCTTGAACGCCTACGGAGCACTGCTGGTTCCGAGGACAGAGCACTGGAAGAGGCCATGGAGGAAGAGGAGGAGGGGGTGGAGGAGAGAGGTGTGTCACAACCAGTAGTAGCATTTTGGAGGCGTGGTGGCGGAACAACCTCCAACACTACTGCACCTTGTCCTGCATCCTTCCCAGCTGTCAGAAAAGTGACCCAATGGGCCGTGAAAGATAGGTAACATCCCTGTCCATGCCTGCTGGACCATGAGTCAGCGGTAATATGCACCTTACCGCTGACGGCCCTGTAAAGTGAGGCATTCAACCGCTGGGCATGTGGATGGCTGGGAGTGAACTTCTTTCGACAGTCCAGCAGCTGGGGCAGGGAAATTTGCCTGGTACAATCGGACGTCGGTGCACAGCTAGCAGAGTGCCCGCAAGTACTTGGCTGTGACACACCTAATTCTACACCTTCATTCCTCTCAGTGCAGGTTTCAGAGAGGACTGAAGGTCTAATGGGGTTGGAGATCCCAGCTGATAAGGAGGAAGGAGAGGTACGCATTGTTCTTTGGTGTGGGTCTTTAAGATATGCTTGCCAACGAGCTGCATGGCAGGTCAACATATGTCTGGTCAAGCATGTGGTGCCCAAGCGGCTGATGTTTTGGCCACGCGAGATACGCTTGAGACATATGTTGCAAATAGCAGCGGTGCGATCTGATGCACTCGTCTCAAAAAAGGCCCACACCAAAGAACTTTTGGAATAACGCGCAGAGGCAGCGCCCTGCACAGGCGGAGCTCTGCGATGAGATTCAGTCAGTGTGCTGCCCCTAAGTTGGCCCCTGGAGGGCATCCTGCCTCGTTGGAGATGTGCCTCCTCCTCCTCCTATTTCCTATCAGACACCCATGTGGAGTCAGTGACCTCATCACCCCCTCCCTCTTCATCACTGGAGCAAACCTGACAGTATGCTGCAGCTGATGGAACATGACTGCCAGATTGCTGTCCTTCTTGAGCATCCCCTCTCTCTGCACTCACGCTACTGCCTTCCTCTAGCTGGGTATCATCATCAGAGCCTTTAAAATGCTGGGCATCCTCCTGGAGCATGTACCCAACACTGTGGTCAAACAGTTTGAGGGACTCCTCAGGAGGACATGGTGGGTCTAGGGAAGGAGTGACTGATGAAATTGAGACGAGGGAAGAGGACGCGTTGGCAGCTGCTTTGCTAGTTCCCTGAGCCTAGGTGAGAGAGGATGAGGAGGGCTTGGTCATCCACTCTACCAAGTCTTTAGCATGATGTGGCTCAACACGTCCAGCTGCTGAAAATAAGGACAAGAGTATCCCATGGCCACGTGCTGATAATGATGCACCATGTCCACGACCAGCACTGTTGTCTCTAGACACAGAGCCTGCTTGCCCTCTTTTATTGGCTTGTGACTGTCTGTCTCTCCTTGTTGGCCTTCCACACATAGTAATGGCATGCAGGGAGATGGGAAAACCAGCAATTGGGTAGCTTTAGGTGCACACTGAGCAGATGACACAGTACACCGACTGTAATTACTGCAGCTGCCTGCCTGTGTTACAGAAATAGAACAATACTAGCAATAAGGGGTAGCTTCAGGTGTATACTGTGCAGGAGGCACACAACACCCACTGTAAATGCTGCAGATGACTATATCACAGAACATCAGCAATAAGGGGTAGCTTCAGGTGTATACTGTGCAGGAGGCACACAACACCCACTTTAACTGCTGCAGATGCCTGTATTACAGAACACCAGTAATAAAGGGTAGCTTTAGGTGTATATTGTGCTGGAGGCACACAACACCCACGTTAACTGCTGCAGATGCCTGTATTACAGAACACCAGTAATAAAGGGTAGCTTTAGGTGTATATTGTGCTGGAGGCACACAACACCCACGTTAACTGCTGCAGATGCCTGTATTACAGAACACCAGCAATAAGGGGTATCTTCAGGTGAATACTGTGCTGGAGGCACACAACACCCACTTTAACTGCTGCAGATGTCTGTATTACAGAACACCAGTAATAAAGGGTAGCTTCAGGAGTATACTGTGCTGGAGGAACACAACACCCACTTTAACTGCTGCAGATGCCTGTATGACAGAACACCAGCAATAAGGATATCTTCAGGTGTATACTGTGCTGGAGGCACACAACACCCACTGCAACAGCGCTAGGTTTTCAAGCCACAAAGACACTGTCCCTGCCTATCCTGCTCTTTCCCTGAACGCCGCAACACACTACACAAGGCCGCCATGCTGGCGGCCTTATATAGTGTGGGGCGTGTACTTAATCCCCCTGAGCTATAATTGGCCACAGGCATCCTGCCTGTGGCCAATTAAGGCTCTCCTCGCTGCCGGCGCTGTGATTGGCCAAGCATGTGGGGTCACAGTGCATGCTTGGCCAATCATGAGCCAGCAATGCACTGAGATCGCGTAGTGCATTGTGGGCCATTCGCGCCACTCGAATATGGTGCGCACGGTCCTCAAAGTTCTGAATTTGACGAACGGCCGGTGTTTAAGTCGAACATGCGTTCGACTCGAACACCGAGCTCATCCCTAATTGACCATTGTCACCTGGAGAGAGTAAGGATGGAGGAAACTTTATAGTTCTCACCAGAACAGGAATAGATGGGATCTCTTCCAATGGGGGCATCTGTTTGTGTGACAACAAATAAGAGAGGGGGGTGTTCCCTGTATTACGCAGAGATGTCCAATACCCACTTGTGTAGGCAAGGTAAGTTAAAAAGAAGACTATGCTGAGACTCATTTCTAATCATCTAATACATTTAATGTTATTTTATTTGTAATTTTTACAAAAACCAGGACAAGCATCAAGTGTGACTGATAGTGGTATAGGAGTGTGTGGGAGTAAGCCCTTGTACACACGGTCGGACATTCCGGCAACCAAATCCGTCGGATAAATTCCGACGGATTTAGTCCGGAAGAGGTCCGGAAGTGGTGTTGCATGCACACGGTCGGACTAAGTTGTCGGAATTTCCGGTTGCCAAGAACGCGGTGACGTAAGCCGCGTACGACAGCACTAGAAAAGGGAAGTTCAGCACCACGTCCGGCACCCTTTGGGCTCCTTCTGCTGATCTCGTGTTTATCGCATGTTAGTAGAAGTTTGGTGAGAGACGATTTGCGCTTTTCAGATTTGTGCTTCAGTTCGTTACTGCTCTTCAGTTTGTGCTTGTCGGTGTGTATCTGATTATCAGTGTGTGTAGTCAGTAAGCATTTGTTGCTCATTGTGGACTATATCTTGGTATAGTACTCTTTGATTTGCATTTCTTATTGTCTGCTTGCTTCTGCTTTTCAGGTCGTTCTTTCAGGCATTGCTGTTTATCTGTGTTTTCTGTTGTCTGTTCTGACCAGCCGACCGTTTTCAAGCCATGTTTCGCATACGTACTCGTCGTAGAGTTTGTGCTGTGCAGGGGCTTGGTGTTAGGCTTTTAGCTTTCACACAAGCCCGGTCCATGAACAGGGCGAGGAGGAGTTTGTGAACCAAGAATTGGTTGCTCCAGCATGACCAGTTCTCACACATGCCTTTGCTCCATGCAGGGGCGGATCCAGAGTCTAATCTCGGGAGGGGCACTGCTATAAAATATGTTTTTTGGGGTGCAATTTATATGGGAAATGGCTGGTATTGGCGCTTCAATCATTACGGCACCATGGTTGTTATGGTGTCAGGATGATTGAAGCGCATTATTTCTATTAATACATTGTAATATAAAATGAAATGGTTCAACTCACCATAATGCAGAATCAGTGGGAGCCCTGAGGATGTCACTTGCCATGTCGCCTGCCACCAAATGTGGATTGTCACTTGTCACCAAATGCGGATTGTTACTTGCCACGTCACCTGCCACACATTGCAGATTGCCACTTGCCATGTCACCTGCCACACATTGCGGATTGTCACTTGCCACGTCGCCTGCCACCAGATGCGGATTGCCACGTAGCCTGCCACACATTGCGGATTGCCACTTGCCACGTCACCTGCCACACATCGCGGATTGTCACTTGCCAAGTTGCCTGACCCACATTGCGGATTGCCACTTGCCACGTCACCTGCCACACATTGGGGATTGTCACTTGCCACGTCACCTGCCACACATTGCGGATTGTGACTTGCCACGTCACCTGCCACACATTGCGGATTGTCACTTGCCACGTCGCCTGCCACCAGATGCGGATTGCCACGTAGCCTGCCACACATTGCGGATTGCCACTTGCCACGTCACCTGCCACACATTGCGGATTGTCACTTGCCAAGTTGCCTGACCCACATTGCGGATTGCCACTTGCCACGTCACCTGCCACACATTGGGGATTGTCACTTGCCACGTCACCTGCCACACATTGCGGATTGTCACTTGCCACGTTGCCTGCCACACATTGCGGATTGCCACTTGCCACGTCACCTGCCACACATTGCGGATTGTCACTTGCCACGTTGCCTGCCACACATTGCGGATTTCCACTTGCCACGTCACCTGCCACACATTGCGGATTGTCACTTGCCACGTTGCCTGCAACATATTGCGGATTGCCACGTAGCCTGCCACACATTGCGGATTGTCACTTGCCATGTCACCTGCCACACATTGCGGATTGTCACTTGCCACGTCAACTGCCACACATTACGGATTGTCACTTGCCACATCACCTGCCACACATTGCGGATTGCCACTTGCCACCTAGTCTGCCACACATTGCGGATTGCCACTTGCCACGTAGCCTGCCACACATTGCGGATTGTCACCTACTGGTGGTCTTTTGTTGGGTCCCAGAGTGAACATAGGCAGCAGAGAGATGATGCAATCTCTCTGCTGCACACAGCTTCCTACACAGTGAGGGCGGAACTGGAGGGACGCAGGGCAGTGAGAGATGATGTCATCTCCCTGCTCTCCTGCCTGCTGGCTTCCTGATTGGCCAGCAGCCCTCCTAAGCCGCCCAGCTGCCCCCCCCCTCACCCGTCCACTCAGCGCGGGTACCCGCGAACCGGCCGCGATTGGAGCCGCGGAACCGGCCGCGGGTACCCGCGGAACCGGCTGCGGGTACCCGTGGAACCGGCCGCGATTGGACCCGCGGAACCGGCCCGCGGGTACCCGCGGAACCGGCCGCGATTGGACCCGCGGAACCGGCCGTTCTGTCATCAGCTGGCGGTATTCTCGGGGGGGGCAATTGACCCGTTGCCCCCCCTGGATCCGCCCCTGGCTCCGTGAGATCCAGGAGAATAATCCTGATGATTTCAGGAATTATCTCTGGATGACGGACCCCGTTTTTCACCGTCTGCTGGCTTTGCCGTCCCCTTATATCAGCAGGCAGGATACCTGCATGCGGCAAGCCATCACTCCGGAGCAGAGGCTCATCGCCACGTTGCGCTACTTGGTGACAGGGAGAAGCCTTCAGGACCTGAAGTTCTCCACAGGCATCCCCCCCCAGGCTCTGGGGATCATTATTCCAGAGACCTGTTCTGCCATCATTCAGGTCCTGCAGAAGGACTATATGAAGGTAAGTTTTATCCTTTAACATCACATTCTATGTATTTAATGATTGCTAATGTCTTGGATTTCTTTCCTCATTCCCTAATTACCATGATTGCAATATGCTCTAATTGATATGCTGTGCCCCTTTGTCCTCATGCATGCTGGAAGCTTTTCAAGTTCCTTTTTTGTCCTTCATGCATATTTGCCTTCACTAACTTCCCCATCATGCTCTTCTGGGCCCATAAACCTATAGTCTAGTCACTTAACAATGTCTTTTGTCAGCTCCATAGTATTGCTTTCCCCTAAACACCCCCTAAAATGTGTACAAATGTTATGTGTGTGCTTAAATTCATGCAGAGTGCCATTTTTTTTTGGGGTTGGGTCAAACTCATTATGAACCCCCCTCCCCCCAACTGCTAGGTCAGCTGATAGCAATCCTCTATCAGCTGACTTTGCCAAACCCAATACACACTCTACCTACCTTTGTTCTGGTCAGATTTATGGACGAATTCACCAAAGCATGTAGTGCAAGGGCCTGCCTGAATACTTTCAAATGCTACAGTTTATTGTTTTTTTCTCCCATTCTTATCTTGATAGGTAATAGCAGAATGTAAAAATGTGTTTCCATTTTTTTTTTTTGGTATTAAGACACTTCTTACCTGTCTGGCGGGCTGCCAATAGTGTAAGTAAGGAGGGGCTGCCCAAAGTATCACACACTATTTATGCATTCAGCTCTCAAGGAAGTGGAGAGGGTTACCTGTCCAAAACATATTTTGCAAGGGCCCACCAGATGGGGGGGGGGGGTGATGACTCTGATAAGGGGACCTTATACTTTAGGCTTTAAATACTCATTTCCCAAAATTCTATACTGATCTTGGCCAAAAATGTTTGTGTCTAATTTGCTTGCAATGTTGATGTGCCAAATTACATTTTTTTTTTCTTGTTTCACTCCACAGTTTCCTTCAACGCCACAGGAATGGCAGACTGTGGCCTCCCACTTTGCCAGCAGTTGGGACTTTCCCAATTGTGGAGGTGCAATTGATGGGAAACACGTCTGCATCGTCCCACCCCCCAACTCGGGGTCCTACTATTATAATTACAAGGGGTTTAATAGTATCGTGATGTTGGCGGTGGTGTCAGCGACCTATGACTTCCTGTATGTGGACGTGGGGCAAAATGGCTGGATGTCGGATGGTGGAGTGTTCTCACGGGCGGAATTCTACTGGCGTCTCCAGAGTGGCAGTCTGGGCTTGCCACCCCCAGAGGAGAATGTAGAAGGACTCCCGTTTGTATTCGTCACGGATGAGGCGTTTGCCCTGGCAAACCACCTGATGTGACCTTTCCTGATGAGGACCCTCACCCCGGATCAGAGGATCTTTAATTTCCGGAGCCAGAAGAGTCGTGGAGAACACTTTTGGAATACTGGCCAGCCGGTTCTGCCTATTTTTGACGCCAATCCACATGGCGGAATATAAACTCAATCACATAGTGCTTGCCTGCTGTGTTCTGCACAATTTCTTGAAAAGACATTCAGCAAACTATGTGGTCTCAGATGGCCCAGATGCAGACTTGCCTGAAAATGAGAACCTCACGGCCCTTGAAACTGCTTGTCCTGGCTTGCCCCCCCAAAGCGCCTGCGAGGTCAGAACCCAATACATGGAGTACTTTGTGGGTAGGGGGGCCATTGATATGCCAGACAATGTCTGAGAGGCATTTTTGTAATACATTTTTCTTTGAAACTACAATAATCTTTGTTTTCATTTACTGCTTGGCTTGGTTTTAGGTGTCTCCTAGGTTTTTTTGTTTGGGCCTTTTTTTACAACAGTGCAAACCCAAGTTCAGAGCGAGGTGAGGTGACAGTCTCTTCTTCATATAATCTTATTATGTTGTGGGTCTGCTACACACACACACCTTGTTTTTGTTGCTAATGTATGTAGTGCATTACTGACAAAAATATTCCTAATTTTCAGCACCATGGCAGAAATATGTGGGGTCCTGAAAATGGCGTGATTGGGAAAATTTCCACATCACTGTGGGTGTTATTTACTAAAGGCATATCCACTATGCACTACAAGTGCACTGCAAAAGTGTACCTGAAACGGTACTTGGAGTGCAAAGTGGATTTGCCTTTAGTAAATAACACCCATTGCTACAGAAAACAACAACTTTACTACAAATACTGCTTTTGCGCATTGAAAAAGGAAGCCACACATTGTTTATAATTTCACTTTTTAATCAAAGCACATTCACATGTGCGTTTAGAAAAGGGTTTTACAACAAACCAACATATTGGGTGTATATCAAAAATTATTTTTGTTAATTTTTTTGGTAACTTGGCATTTTTTGTGTAAACAGGCATGTATCAAAGCATAACATACAGAACACAGGAACTTACAAAGTTCAACTTTGAAAAATGAAGACAATATCAGACATGAGTATGTACAAACTGGGCTGATATTGCCTTCATCACATGGGGTGTCACCCCTGGAAAAGCCAAATTTGTAAGATGTACACAGTGTGTCAACATGTGCTATCTCCCATCATGGGGGATCAATGTACATGTTTTGGGGGTGCAACCCCTTCATCTCAGCCACTTTCCACAAAACACGTACATTGATCCCCCATGATGGGAGATAGCACATGTTGACACACTGTGTGCATCTTCCAAATTTGGCTTTTAGTAAAATACAAAAGTTGTTTGTTTGAACAAAAAAAAACCCAAGCTAGTTTGGGGTGTTTCAAACTCTCCCCAAAACATCAATGATGTTCTTCATTTTATGTTGAACATCATTGATGTTTTCTGTATAATTTCTAAATCGCGATTGCACACCATTATCTCCCCAATCAGGATCTGGGCACTTTCACTGGTAAAATGTGATTCTTCTTCCACATCACCTAAAAAAACTAAAATAAACACACCATGTATTATAAATATGATGACATACATTGATTAGCTTACTGTAAGCTGTGGTCTCCGACACTCACCTGTTGAGGTGACAATTTGTCCAACTTCAACAATCTCTCCTTCCTCCTCCTCCTCCTCTGCTTCTGGTGTTGGTATTTCCCCTTTTTGGGAGGTGTGGGGTCCCTGGTGTCCTCAGACTTCCCGAGTCTTCTCTACCCTATGAGAATGTAAAAAAATTAATACTTAGCACACAGAGGGCAGAAATTGGAATATGAAACATTGCTTGGAAGCGTCGTACAATGGTGTTTTTTGGCCAAGTTCAAAGGTGAGAACATTATTTTGGACACTTTCTAAAGCTGGAATACTTACCTGCAGTGTGAACAAATGTAGTGAAGTGTAAGTTGGGAAAACATAATTTTGGGAGTGGGCTAACGAACAATGTTTATTACGAACGATTGAACCCATGAACTTGAAAGTGGCCATTTTAAACTGTACAACATGAAATCAAAGCACATTGAGCAGTATGCAAGCAATAATAATCATATGAACACACGACAACTACTTACTTTTTTGAAGAACTCGCTTGATCCTTCTGTACTGATCGTGCTCCCTCAGTTTCAGGTCTGACCAGCGTTTTCTCAGTTGATCCTTGGATCGTCATACCCTAAAATTCTTCTGAAGACTCTTCACAACTTTAGTCATGATCTTGGCCTTATATTTGGGTTTGGGTAAGGTCCATACTTCCCATCATAGTCGGTCCTCTTCAATATGTCCACCATCTCCAACATCTCTCCAAAAGACATATTTGAGGCCTTAAATCTTCTCCTCCAGGGTCGGGACATTTCAGGCTCCGGGCTTTCCTCGCCCTCCTCCTCGTTAGTGGAACTCTGATTGCGCACCTACGTTGTCTCCGCCATGTGCTCTCCCCACTGCGCCAAAAGAGAAGGGGCGGGGAATAGTCTAGAAAGAACGTCAGGGGCGGGCAGAGTTTCACGCATGCGCACTGTATATAAAATGCAACGCGCGTGTGTCGTACGTGCGATTTGTGAACAGAGGGAGAAGCTGATGCGCCGATCGTGCAAACGAAGGTACAATTTTTAACTTGGTACATCACAAGCCTATACTGCTTCTAGATTGAGGGCTGCATTAGTGGAGTTTAGCCTCACATTAGGGTTTGTCTTGTGTTGTGTCTTGGAGAGATTATGGACGGTTTCAATGACCAAAGTTTCCTCCCTCTGTTCATCGATAAGTACAGGGAGCTGCCCTGCCTGTGGCAATCTACGCATCCACATTACAGTAACAAACTAAAGAGGCAGGCAGCGATGGAGAAACTGGTTGAGTTTGTGAAGCCAGTGGTCCCCAGGGCAAACATCAACTATTTAAAAGTGAAAATTGGTGGCCTCAGGAGTACATATCTGAGAGAGCGGAAGAAGGTGCTCGAGTCCATGCACACTGGAGCTGCAGCAGATGAAGTTTATGTCCCCAGGCTGTGGTATTATTAGAGGATGCAGTTTCTGTCAGACCAGGCTGAGGTCAGGGAATCCCTCTCTACCCTTCCTTCCACGCGTCCTTCTATGCTACATTCCACACCTGATGAGTCTTCCGACGCCCAACCTGGGCCTTCCACTCAGGAAGAACCCAGCCTGAGCCAGGTATAGTTTTGTTGTACATATTTTGGGAGTAAAAATTAATGATGTAAAATTGTTTTTTGCTCTCTAATTGCTGATTTTAGAAAGTGTTTCACATATCAATAGACAGTAGTGGCCAAAACCTTTGGGCCAAGAATGAAAAATGTTGGGCTCAGAATGATAGTCTTTTCTATTGGTTAACAATTTGCAACAGTCTTGAGGTGAAAATTGTGTGTGTTTGATGAACCAAAAACTAAAACTATGTCCCTTTTTCATACACAGGAAGACCTCAGCCAGGAGCAGGGTGTGGAATGCAGCAGCCAGGAGGTGGCTGAGGAAAGTGGCAGCCAGGAGGAGGCGGGGGTAAGCGGCAGCCAAGCGGTGGGCAGGCGGAGGAGCCTGACTGAATCACAGGTCCCTCCACTCCGCCTTCCACACAAAAGGGCGAGAAAGGGGGGGAATGTGGAGGAGTCGGCTCTGACGCTGATCGGGGAGGCTTCAGCGGCCCTCAAAGCCACCCCCCACATATCAAGAGTCCATTGCCTCCTTGGCTGCCTGCAAACTCCAGCAAATGGATGAGGGGCAACAGATCTTGTGTGAGGAGCTAATTCTCCACAACCTCAACAAGGGGTTGTTGGGCCAAATCACACAAGCAACACACTTGTGTGATTTGGCCCATCCCCTTCCTCCTCCTCCTCCTTCTGCCACACCTCCAGCACCACAGCCACAGCCTGGAAGGAAGTGTGGAAGGAAGACCAGAGAGTGATGACCCGGGTTCAGTCTGGTCTGACAGAAGATGCAGCCTCTTGTAGTACCACAGCCTGGGAACATAGATGTCATCTGCTGCTGTTCTGGGTTTCTTGGACTTCAGGACCAGACTTCTCTCCCTCAGATATGTACTCCTCAGGCCACCAATTTGGGCGTTTAAATAGTTGATGTGTGCCCTGGGGGCCAAAGACTTTGCTAATCTCCCCAGTTTCTCCAGCGCTGCCTCCCTCTTTATTTGTTACTGACACCTAAATAAAGTTTTTTTTTGGTTAAAAAAATGCTTGCCTATGTGTTTTACTTCAAAAAGGACAGTTTATTTGTGAGTAGGCAGGTACATTTCAAAAATACAAAGTGAAATGAATAACAAGGGGCACCAAAACCAAACAGCCTCCTGTAGATTAAAAAAGAAAAACAAAATTAAAAAGATAATAATGGTGTTGTGGTAAGTTGACACACAATACAGACCCAACAAAATGCAAAGATGAGCAAACTGTCAAAAAAGGAGATGTTGATTAAAAAACAAAATTAAAAGATTGTGTAGATGTGACGATTTAAAATATTGTATTGCTGAAATGAGTAAAAAGAATAAAGAAATACGTTCGGGAGAAGTGTGTGTGAATATGAGCATCAAAACAAGTTCATTCTTGCAGCATTGTAAATAACAAGAGAATGCGCTGCATTAAAGAATTTTTAACATTGCAGCGTGACGAATGTGCTATATCGATTACGATCCCTCAGGTAGTTTTACCTGAGGGAGCGCTTCCGTGTCTGAATTTGATTGTGAGCATGCGTGGTACCTTGTCCGTCGGAGTAGGCTACACACGATCGGACTATGTCCGATCGGAGCATGTTGTCGGAAAATTTTATAGCCAAGTTGGAAAACTTGGTCTGTCGGATACTCCAACGGAAACAGTCTGATAGAGCCCACACACTGTCGGATTATCCGACAACACGGTCCTATCGGACATTGTCCATCGGAATATCCGACCGTGTGTACAAGGGCTTAGAAATTCCCTGCGAGGGAAAGATCATCACTCATTGTGTTGATTATTCTGTTTGACAAGTTAACTTATTTTGTTTTTGTAAACTGGCACTTTACAATAAATGTTGTACTGTATTTTCTGTGAAATATATATGCATATGAGCGCACCTTTTTTTTTGTTTTTTTTGGTGGGGGAGTGGATCTTGGGTGGGAGTTCCCACGCTTTTTCCCCCAGAACTTGACCCCTGGATTCAATGCTGTATATATGTATATATAATGTGTGTTGTCTCATGCTGTTGGGACACACACTGTCAGATGCTAATGTCATGAACTCCAGCCACATGTTTGTTGTCTTGTATGATGTAAATAAGTTTAGTCTGACTTGTAAGAGTATTCCACACGTTGTTGTTTGTGCTACTTAACCCCATGTTGATGTTTATGGTAATGTGTATTGAATTGTTAGTGAGTTAGAAGCCGAAAAGTCTTATCTCTCAGTCAACTAGTCTGAGTGTTGATTTAGATAATTAGCTCAGGTTAATTCTGTTCCTGGCTACAGTTGTATTGTTAGAATAAATGATCAGGAGGGGTGACCTCCCCTTCTACTGTATTATAAATACTTGTCATTTTGGTTCTAATAAATCAGTCCATGTTGAGCAGCTAAGCAAGTGTCGTCTTGTTTTGTGCTTGTGAGCGGATGGAATATCTGATATCTATATTCAGGCTGGGAGGAAGTGGTATATGACGAAAGCACTCAATCAGAGTGTAGGGACCTTTCGTCACAATGTATGTAGGTTTCTCAGATAGGCAGGTTGAGGGGCACCAGGGGTATTTAATGTGGAGGAATCTGTTTTATCAGTTTCCTCCAAAGTTTGTAAAATCCACTTGGGGACCTGGAGCCCGGAGATTCCATAGCGTTATGGGTGGGATAGAATCTCCAATCCTGGGACTGGGTTTTTGGAACAGCCAAGAGTCTGGCTGGTTTATTGAGCAGGTGGGCACCTGGGCTTATAGCAGAGTTAGGATTAGGGTTCTGGGCTCCACCAGAGAGACAGGAGGTCTCCAGGAGTCCAGAGAGTGCAGGTGTGCACTAGAGAAAGCCAGAGACCCAAATATGAGGATCAGAGCAGTGAGGGGCTGCTTTCTACATAGACGCTGTGTGTGTGTTGAAGCTGTGTGCATCTAAGGAGACAGATGAGAGCCTGAAGTGGAAGGCCTGAGCAGCAAGGAAGCTGAAAAGAGGTACAGTAGTTGTAGGGGAACCCTGTTATAAGGCCAAGAGGGCTGAAGTGTAAAGCCTAGGTGGCAGTGCTGCTGAAGAGAGCCAGGTGGCTTGGCATTTTTCATGTATTGTTTTTGGGAGAAGAACCCCTGTGTGGGCAACCAAGTGCATGTGTGAACTTTATTTTGTTCCTTTTAATAAAAGTGGGCTACCATGCCCTTAAACTAAAGTTCCTGTTCGCTGTGAACTTACTGAAAAGGCATCTACTACTGAGTTAAACATCCCCCATGTTACTATATCTATCTATCTATCTATATATATATATACATACAACACCTATGATGCATATATATATACAGTGGTGTGAAAAAGTGTTTGCCCCCTTCCTCATTTCCTGTTCCTTTGCATGTTTGTCACACTTAAGTGTTTCGGAACTTCAAACCAATTTAAACAATAGTCAAGGACAACACAAGTAAACACAAAATGCAATTAGTAAATGAAGGTGTTTATTATTAAAGGTGAAAAAAAAATCCAAACCATCATGGCCCTGTGTGAAAAAGTGATTGCCCCCTAAACCTAATAACTGGTTGGGCCACCCTTAGCAGCAACAACTGCAACCAAGCGTTTGCGATAACGTGCAATGAGGCTTTTACAGCGTCCTGGAGGAATTTTGGCCCAGTCATCTTTGCAGAATTGTCCTAATTCAGTTACATTAGAGGGTTTTCGAGCATGAACGGCCTTTTTGAAGGTCATACCACAACATCTCAATAGGATTCAGGTCAGGACTTTGGCTAGGCCACTCCAAAGTCTTCATTTTGTTTTTCTTCAGCCATTCGGTGGTGGACTTGCTGGTGTGTTTAGGATCATTGTCCTGCTGCAGAACCCAAGTTGGTTTCAGCTTGAGTACACGAACAGATGGTTGGACATTCTCCTTCAGGATCTCTTGGTAGACAGCAGAATTCATAGTTCCTTTTATCACGGCAAGTCTTCCAGGTCCTGAAGCAGCAAAACAGCCCCAGACCATCACACTACCACCACCATATTTTACTGTTGGTATAATGTTCTTTTTATGAAATGCAGTGTTCCTTCTACGCCAGATATACTTGGACACACACCTTCCAAAGAGTTCCACTTTTGTCTCATCGGTCCACAGAATGTTGTCCCAAAAGTCTTGGGGATCATCAAGATGTGTTGTGGAGAAATTGAGACGAGCTTTGATGTTCTTTTTGCTCAGCAGTGGTTTTCTCCTTGGAACTCTGCCATGCAGGCCATTTTTGCCCAGTCTTTTCCTGATGGTGGAGGCATGAACGCTGACCTTAACTGAGGCAAGTGAGGCCTGCAGTTCCTTGGACGTTGTTGTGGGGTCTTTTGTGACCTCTTGGATGAGTCATCGCAGCGCTCTTGGGGTAATTTTGGACGGCCGGCCACTCCTGGGAAGGTTCACCACTGTTCCATGTCTTCGCCATTTGTGGATAATGGCTCTCACTGTGGTTCACTGGATTCCCAAAGCTTTGGAAATGGCTTTATAACCCTTTCCAGACTGATAGATCTCAATTACTTTCTTTCTCAATTGTTCCTGAATTTCTTTGGGTCTCGGCATGATGTGTAGCTTTTAAGGATCTTCTGGTGGACCTTACTGTGTCAAGCAGCTCCTATTTAAGTGATGCCTGATTGTGAACAGGTGTGGCAATAATCAGGCCTGGGTGTGGCTAGAGAAATTGAACTCAGGTGTGGACAACCACAGTTATAGTATGTTTTAACAAGGGGGGCAATCACTTTTTCACACAGGGCCATGATGGTTTGGATTTTTTTTCACCTTTAATAATAAACACCTTCATTTACAAATTGCATTTTGTGTTTACTTGTGTTGTCCTTGACTATTGTTTAAATTGGTTTGATGTTCCGAAACACTTAAGTGTGACAAACATGCAAAGGAACAGGAAATGAGGAAGGGGGCAAACACTTTTATATATATATATATACCATATTTATCGGCGTATAACACGCACCGGCGTATAACACGCACCCCAAATTTAGGAGGGAATTTTAAGGAAAAAACGTTTAGGAGGGAAGTTTAAGGGAAAAAACACTTACATACATTTATATGCCCATCAGTGTCATCTGCAGCCTTGTCCACCATTGCAGCCTTGTCCCCCATTGCAGCCTTATGCAGTCTTGTCCCCCATTGCAGCCTTATGCAATCTTGTCCCCCATTGCAGCCTTATGCAGTCTTGTCCCCCATTGCAGTCTTGCCCCCCATTGCAGCCGTGTCTATTTTATTTTTTAAAAATGCCGCCGCCGAGATACAGAGCCGGAGGTGTATCTCGGCGGCGTGTGGTAGTTCTCGGTGGGCCTCCGGCCACCTTCGGCTCTTCTCGGGCAGCTTTTGGCTGCCTTCGGCCGTTCTCGGAAGCTTTCGGCCGCCGAAAAGAACCGAAGGCGGCCGGAAGCTTTCGGCCGGCGAGAACAGCCGAAGGCGGCCGAAAGCTGCCCGAGAAGAGCCGAAGGCGGCCGAAAGTCGCCTTGAAAAGCCAAAGGCGGCTGAAAGCCGCTCAGAGGCTCAGAATTTCGAGGGATCGGCGTATAACACGCACCCACGATTTTCCCCTGCTTTTAAGGGGAAAAAAGTGCGTGTTATACGCCGATAAATACGGTACATAATACACTCACTGCAGCTAACTGTCTCGCCTCCTGCCTGCTCTATCTAACTTAAATGAAATGAAATTACACTGCCTATCTCTCTCTATCAGAACACACTACACAAGTCTGACTTTCAGGCGGCCTTATGTAATGTGGGGCGTGTACTAAACTCTCTGAGCCATAATTGGCCAAAGCCGCCCTGACAAAATAAGTGTGGTTAATCCAGCGCTGATGTTACATCTATAGTTCCAGCTACAGCATCCCTGAAAGCAGGCAGCGGAGTGATATTCAGCTGTCAGGGATGCTGTAGCCGGAACGATAGAAGTAGCATCAGAAAATGCGGCCACTTGCCTGCTCACTCCGCGATCAGTGGCTGCACTCACATGAGTTACACAGCCAACTAAATAATAGTCCCACTCGCAGAGTAGCAGCACTGCCAATGTTCATTAGCAGAGGCACCAAAATAGAGATCCTGCACATTCTGCTGGCAAAAAAGTCCTGGGGTGTGTTGGATGTGCCTGGGCATTAGGGTGTGCCCAGGCACACCCGGCACACCCTGTGCGCATGCCTATGGTAACACACAAAGTACAGGACTCAGGACTTCATAGCACACAGGGCTCAGGAGTGTGTATTGTGCAGTTGTGAGCTGTACATATCACACAGGGCGCAAAATAAATAAATAAATCAGCAAACAAGATAGTACTTACATTTAATGCAAAGCGTCCCTTGTTCTCAGAAATATGAAGCATAAAGCCCTGTGTACAGAGTGCAGGGGTCTGGAATATGTAACTTAGAGCCTAGCACACAGAGAGCAGTGGCAAAGTGTATGTAATATGCAGCATACAGAGTGCAGGGCTCAGGGCTATGTAATGCAAAACCCATTGTGCAGAGTACAGCATTAATGAGGAGTACCATCCAGAGGCCCTTAATATGTAACATGCAGCACAGAGAATTGACCCAATTGAACGTATATTCAAGGGGTCATAAATGCTTATTGCTCCAATTTAGGGCACTGGCTTTCCAGTCACTGATCAATGGATCACACCTTGAGGGTAGCCCTTCTCCAATTCTTGGACATATATGGTCATAATCATTAAAAAGACATCTCCGACAGCAACCGAAATTAACATGAAATGGAAGGATATGACCAAAATAGCATAATACCGTTTAAAAATAAAATAATGAACGCACATTTAAGTAGTCATTAAAGCGCTTGTCAATAAAAACTGAGCAGTAGTGGAGTCTTTCCAACGCGTTTTGTCTGCTAGGACATCATCTGGGGTGTACTACCACTACTGCTGTACTCCCTTATATAAGGTACACCATAAAACAGCCAGAATCCATCCCTCTGTGTCACAGGTGCTAACTTCCGGTTTGTAAAAAATGGCCGCTTGGCGTGCGTTCCACACCTCTAATCCACACTATAATACTGCGTTCCACCTATACTTGCCTTATAGTATATTGCCAAAACAATATCAAAATGGTGATTTGTTATAGATATAAGTAATATTGAGCCGTTATTAATATAAATGAATATACCCGTTTGAATGCAAAAATGTGTAATTTTAACCTCGAAAGATATACTGTATATCAGTAGTTAAATAACTTCCGGAGCTGCGCCATGTATGTTAATACTCTCGGAGGTGACGCCGCAACCACAACAATGTCACTTCCGGAGCTGCACTGTGTGTGTTGATACTCTCGGAAAGTGACGCCGTGACCGCACCAACGTCACCTCCGGAACTGCGCAATAGGGCAGGATGAAACAGAGGCTTGAACCGCAAGCCTCAATCTAGAACCCAAACTGAATTCCCGTGATCGGAAGTGAAACAGCGTCACTTCCGGAACAACACTCCCAATGGAAACGAAAAGGAGGCTTTTCCATAGTGGTGACAACCACAACATCGACATGACTTCTGGAGAAAGCAACCAATCACAAGTAGATAAATGAAAAAATACCAATAAAAAGCATTTAAAATAGAAATAATCCCCATGACCAAAATGTTGCAGTGGTCAGTGACAAAGAAAGGGGGAAAGGTAAACATCACACACCAAGAACCACTCAGCACCAAAAGTGTGTCGTGGTCTCTGTGTTTCGTTAAGAAATATTCCTATATATATGTTTGACATCCATAGGATGCGGCATACAATGACACGTGACAATTTTAAGTATTACATAAATGTAAAACATATATATATCTCACCGCCGAGATATAAATAAATGAAATTGTCTTGAAATGGACATGTGACCCTAAATGTTATACTAACCCTATATTCTGCTTAATGGCAGAGATTACCATCAAAACCACAAGATAAAAACCACACAGCAACCCCCCAAAAAAAGACATCGTTTGTTTCCCCCAAGCCTAGCCAAAAAGGGACAGAGATGTCGCACTGGAATGACACGAAGGGATAGATCCCGTTTACAATAAAAAAGGAAAAAAAAAAATTCATATACAAAATAAATCAAACAATTGGTCACCTAAATACATATGTATCAAGAGTCATCAATGAAGGCATTGATGTCCCACTCCACGTTCATACCGAACGGGGAGTGGGACTGGAGCTCATAAATCCAATATGTCTCAAGTCTTGAGATTCCCCTTATCATAGCCCCACCTCTCCACGATGGAGTATATTTGTCAATCACAATAAACTGAGAGCCCTCTGGGTTACTATTGTGGAACTCCCTATAATGTCTGGGAACAGTATGTTTGGGATCTTTACTCTTAATCAAAGAAATATGCTCTCCTACCCTGATGGTAAAAGTTCTCGTGGTGCGACCAACATATTGCTCCCCACAAGGGCAAGTAATTAAATATACCACATACCTAGTACTGCACGTGCAAAACCACTTAATGGAATATTTTTAGTTGATCTAAATTCTAGAGTCTTCTGTCTCCCTGACATATTGTGTTGCCACACAACACATCTCTTACAAGGGAAATATCCAATAAGATTGTGAAAGAAAGAGGGACGAGCCAGTGGGTTGATAATATTAGGTGCTGTTTTACTCTGTAAGGATGGTGCGCCTCTGAAGAGAACTCTAGCTTTTTCAGGAAGTTTAGGGCCCAAGATGGAATCATTCCTGAGGATATCCCAGTGCTTATTCAAAATGGTTTTAACCTGTCTATGTTGAATATTGAATGTGGCAAGTAAAGCCCATTTGAAATTGTCACCAGATTCTTGTGAGGTTTTGACCTGTAACAAGGACTCTCTGTTGGTTTGGGCAACCTTTTGTAGTTGTTCATCCAAAACAGCTGCTTGATATCCTTTGTCTAGAAAACGCTGTTTTAGAATATTTGCCTGGGCATGAAGGGTCTCGAGGTCAGTACAATTCCGACGAAGTCTAATAAATTGACTTTGTGGAATTGAGCTCAGCCATGTTCTATGGTGACAGCTATCCATAGAGATAAAACTATTGCGATCAGTGGATTTGAAATGTGTCTTAAACTCAAAACCGTTAGTTGTTATTCCTATTTCGAGATCAAGAAAATACATTTTTTCAGTACTCATTTGATAGGTCAATACAATACCCCTTAGAGTTCAAAATTTCAAAAAACTCAGAGAGTGTTTGGGGGGGTACCACCCCATAGGAGGAGGATGTCGTCTATATACCTAACCCACAGAACCCATGATGGGTTCCGTTGGGCATAGACGACATCCTCCTCCCATTTTGCCATAAAGAGGTTCGCAAGACTGGGGGCAAATTTTGCCCCCATAGCGACACCCCTTTGTTGTAAATAATATTGGCCATTAAACCAAAAATAGCTATGGCCAGTCGCAAACTCTAACAATTCAATGATGTATTCATGTTGAAAAGATGCAAGGGATTGCTCCTGATCCAAAAAATGGCGTACCACCTCTATACCTCTCCCTTGTGGTATGTACGTGTATAAGGACGCAACGTCCGCAGTAGCAATGATATATTGGCCGTGTAAATGGACACCCTCTAATTTCCTAATAGTGTCGCCTGTATCCTTTAAATAAGATGGTATTTTTCTAACAAGGGGCTGTAGATAAAAATCTATATAGGGGCCTATACGGGAGGTTACTGAATTGATACCACTAACTATTGGTCTACCGGGGGGGTTAACAGGATCTTTATGAATTTTGGGCAAAAAATAAATGGTAGGTATTCGTGGAGATAGGGGGACTAGAAAGGCTCTTTCTTTGTTATTCAACATTTTTTGTTCATGACCCCTATTAATGAGGTCACTCAATTGTCTTTTGTAAACATTAGTGGGGTTGCTAGGCAGTATCTTGTACGTTCCTGGTTCACTTAAAATCCTAAACAATTCCTTCTCATATTTCGCCATGTCGATTGTTGTTTTACAATGGGGGTCCACAACATCAGGACAATGCTTCAGTCCCCACACAAAACAGATTTCTGCCACTTGGTGATATGAGAGATACTGACAGCACATATAATGGATACGGACCCTCTCCTTATCCTTATAATCAACCCATTGCCAATTATGAACAACAGGGTTTTTACGAGGACCCATACACTCGAAAACGCGGTCAAGCCGAGGAAAGGAAGGACCCTCAGCTCTGCACCCACCCAGTGGTCGTGTCCCTTGGCTTGTGCGTCAGGAAGGCTCTGTCTGTGCAAACCGCACTCCGGACAGGTCATATACTCCATAGATCCCAACTGTCCCTGATTTGGAGGGACTGTGCTGGATTTGGAGCAATATCCCTCTGTCCCTCTTTCCCCCTCATTTGTCCCTCATGTTGGACTGATCTATATAGTTGTATATAAAATGCACTTTTTATCTTTCAAAAAGTGTTTCCCAGAGCTAAACCTTTCATCCAAATTCTAAATTTGCAGCATTTGTAAATTTTAAAAGCCAATATAAAGGAATAGTGGTGGTAAAAATAAGCCCTTGTGGATTGGAGTAACCTTTTTTGGGGCCCCCACAAATTCGGGGTACTTTGTCGCAGTGAGTGGGCTTAGCACTATATGACCGTATAGTGTGACCAAACCCACGTATTTTTTTTATATGTTCAGGTGTTTGTAACCACTTCCAGACCGGCACACACACATTTACTGATCGCTGTATAAATGACAATGGTCCCAAAAATGAGTCAAAAATGTCCGACGTGTCCGCCATAATGACGCAGTCATGATAAAAATCGCAGATCGCCACCATTACTAGTAAAAAAAAAATGATTAATAAAAATGCCATAAAACTCTCCCCTATTTTGTAAACGCTATAACTTTCGCACAAACCAATCAATAATCACTTTTTGCGATTTTTTTTTTACCAAAAATATGTAGAAGAATACGTATCGGCCTAAACTGAGGGGAAGAAATGTTTTTTATACATTTTTGGGGATATTTATTATAGCAAAATGTAAAAAATAATGCATTTTTTTTCAAAATTGTCGCTCTTTTTTTGTTTATAGCGCAAAAAATAAAAGCTGTAGAGGTAATCAAATACCACCAAAAGAAAGCTCTATTTGTGGGAAAAAAAGGACATCAATTTTGTTTGGAAGCCACGTCGCACGACCGCGCAATTGTTAGTTAAAGCGACGCAGTGCCGAATCGCAAAAAGTGCTCTGGTCTTAAAGAGGAAGTAAACCCTGATGAGTTTACTTACTCTTTCATTCCCTGCAAAGGTAAAGCATAATGGACTACTATGCATCGCATCAAATTGCATCACATTGCATCGCATCGTATCGCATCGCATAGTAGTCCATTATGTCATTCTTGAATGAGTGCGCTATAATCTGTTTTGTACTTTTTGTTGGTCTTGTAGCAGCACCATCTTGAATCTAAACGCATTTTAGGGTGTGCCCCTCCCCCAACTATGTTTTTGTATTTTGTTTTTTGGGGTTAATTCTCCTTTAAAGGGGTGGGGCAGTGAGGGCGTGTCCCTTGCCTACATACGATTGGTAGTAGGTGTCCCTCATTCCCATCTCAAAATGTTGGGAGATATACATACTCGGCTTGCAGAGGGGAAGAGGCTGGGGCTGTGTGTCTGCAGACTCTACACTGAGCAGACACTGGTGCGCTTCGCCACCCCCATCCCCGCTTCACAGCACACTGTGTGCTTTACACAACACTGCACCGCAAAACTCACACAGCGCCGGGGACTCGGGCAGAGCGCTGAACAGCGCAGGCAGGGGAGGGAGACGCCTGCACTGGAAACCCCATTCAAAACCCGCACTGTCCGGGTGAAGAGGGCTTCCATAGGTGCCGGAATGGCAGACAAAAAGCCCTGAATTGATTAATTATCAGACAGATGAAGTAACTCTTGATGTCTTTACAGGTAAACAAGATGTTCAATGTCAGCAGTGAAATGGAACCAACCGCGGTTTACAGCCCTGTGCTCACGTTCCCCATCTTGGTTTTATCTCTCACTACTCTTGTGGGTCTCCCCGGCAATGCTCTGGTGCTTTGGGTTACTGGAGTGAAGATGGAGCGGACCGTGACCACTGTTTGGTTTGGGAACCTTTCTCTGGCCGATGTCATGTGCTGCTTGTGTCTTCCATTATTTGTAGTGCAGTCCTTCTACTCCTCATGGCTGTATGGACTTGCCCTCTGCAAGATGTTATTTTTCATCCTCATCCTTAACATGTACACCAGTGTCTTCACCCTGGTGGCCATCAGCATTGACCGATGGATTCTGGTTGTCCATCCCGTGTGGGCCCGAAATCACCGAAGAATCAAAATGGCGTGGATGATATGCTTGGCTATTTGGATGTTGTCCTTCATGATGTGTCTGCCTGTCGCCATCAACAATACATATGTCACCTTTCTTAACATCACCGTCTGCTATTCAGAACCTCACATAATAAAGCCCTTCTATCTCACATGTGCAACGTTTGGATTTCTGATCCCTCTTATTATCATTTGTATCTGTTACATTCATCTGGCTTCTAAAGCACAAAATATCCGATTTTCTGAAGTAGGTAGAAAAACCATCAAGATGTCAATAAGTGTTATTGTCGTGTTTTTCATCACCTGGACCCCCTTCCACATCATCGGAGTAACCGTGCTATACACTCACAATGATGTACTGGACATCCTGGCCGTTCTCTCACTGTCTCTGGCCACCTTCAATAGTTGCATCAACCCAATACTCTACGTCTTCATGGGGAGAGATATGAAGCAGAAGCTGAGACAGTCTATTGGCGAGATCATACAAAATATATTTAGAGAGAACTTATTATCTCCACCAGGCAATGAGGACCAGCGCACCCCAGAAGAAGAAGAAGGACTCCCGATATAATGTATGAAATGGATTTGTAGATGTTTTAGCGCATTTTTAGCTTTATTAGTGATCATAATGAACTGCCTTCTCAAAATCTTATCATTGCGTGTTAGGGCGGCCATATTGTATGTCATGAATAAGTCACATGGCATCAGGGCTTAGTGCTTATTGGCCATTTGGGGTGATAGGTGTTATCAGTATATGTGCAGCCCCCCTCCCCCCTCCAAGTTGTCCAATCTGTCCACCGATCACTAAGCCGGGAACAAGTCTGCTTATCTGTAAAGTCAGAAATCTTTATCTCTTTACTTGTTCAGGGCATGGGACACATAGTAGTGAAGGAAGAGGATAAAGATGACAGCCAGGAAACTGGCTTCTGCAGATGTAAAATAACAATGACATATACAGTGTATATATACATTTATACTACCCACCAAAATAATAATAATAATAATAAATAATAATAATAACAATAACAATAAATAGGGAATTAGATTAGATTTTTCCCCCCTATATATTTTTTTTTTTAGGTCTATTGGCCGGGATTGGTCCGCGGCTTTGTTTGGCCCTATTGAACCACACTTGACTGTTTTTTTCTTTCAGCGCTGTTTCATATAGTTAGATGCACTACTAATATAAAAGTAAAGCATCAATACCCTCATTGATTCAACCAAACTTATTTTCAAAAAGGTAACTTTTTAACCCTTTAAGCACTTCGCGCCCGCCCTATAGCTGAAAGACGGCTACAGAGCGGACGCTAACTGCCGGGAGGCCGTCCCTGGACGTCCTCCTGTTTACCTTCCCTTCTGCGTGCCGCTGTGCGCGCGCATCGGGGAAGTTCTGTGCTGGCCGTGTCCCCCGGACACAGCCAGTCACAGATCGCTGTAAACGGCCAATCACAGCGGCTGTTTACAGCGTGATCGGCGTGCCCAATGAGAGATGATCTGATATGTAAACATATCAGATCATCTCTCATCGCTGCTCTCCCTCCTCACACAGACAGCGTGTGAGGAGGGAGAGATGAACCGCTGTGAGATCTCACAGCGGTTAGTGTAAAAAAAAAAAAAAAAAAAAAAAAAAGGAAAATAAAGAGCCCATCTGTCCCCACTGCCACCTGTCCCCACTGCCCCCACTGTTATCTGCCCCCACTGCCACCTGTCATCAGTGCCATCTATCATCAGTGCCACCTGTCAGTGCCATCTGCCCCCACTGCCACCTGTCATCAGTGCCATCTGCCATCAGTGCCACCTGTCCCCAGTGCAATCTGTCCCCAGTGCCACGTATAAGTTCCACCTGTCATCAGTGCCATCTGTCATCAGTGCCATATCAGTGTCACGTGTCATCAGTGCCACATATTAGTGCCATCTGTCATCAGTGCCACATATCAGTGCCATCTGTCATCAGTGCCACCTGTCAGTGTCACGTGCCATCTGTTATCAGTGTCACGTGTCATCAATGCCAGGTATCAGTACCATCTGTCATCAGTGCCACGTATTAATGCCATCTGTCATTAGTGCCACGTGTCAGTGCCACGTATAAGTGCCATCTGTCATCAGTGCCACATATTAGTGCCATCTGTCAGTGTCATGTGTCATCAGTGCCATGTATCAGTGCCACGTATCAGTGCCATCTGTCATCAGTGTCACGTGTCATTGTCCTGTTGCTCCAGGGCTTTCAAAAGAGTAATAGGTAGTCAACAAGTTAGATGTGTAATTTATGCTCCTAGAACACGTGATGGTGCTCCCTGCATGTTGGGCCTCTCTAAGTGGCCAGACTGTGGAAAAGTCCCACACATGTGGTACTGTAATACTCAGGAGGAGTAGCAGAATTTATTTTGGGGCATTATTTGTGGTATACACATGCCACGTGAGAGAAATAACCTATTACATTGACAGTTTTGTGGAAAGAATTTAAATAAAATAAAAAATCTTCATTTTGCAAAGAATTGTGGGAAAAAATGACAACATCAAAAAGCGCACTATGCCTCTTACTAAATACCTTGGAATGTCTACTTTCGAGAAAAGGGGTCATTTGGGGGGTATTTGTACTTTCCTGGCTTGTTCGGGTCACAAGAAATGAGATCGGCCACCAGTACATCAGATGTGATCAATTTTGTGCGATTCGCACCACAGCTTGTGGACTCTCTAACTTTCACAAAGACCAAATAATATCCACTAATTTGGGTTATTTTTACCAAAGATATGTAGCAGTATAAATTGTGGCCAAAATTTATGAAGAAAAATTAATAATTTGAAAATGTTATCACAGAAACTAAGAAAAAAGCGTTTTTTTTCAAAATTTTCGGTCTTTTTTCATTTATAGCGCAAAAAATAAAAAACACAGAGGTGATCAAATACCACCAAAAGAAAGCTCTATTTGTGGGGAAAAGAGGACAAAAATTTCATTTGGGTACAGTGTTACATGACTGAGTAATTGTCAAAACACCGCCTGAAGTTTACTAGAAAAATGTCACCAGGAATGGCCTGCAGTCACGTATAGGCTTGGCTAGACTAGAATGCAGTTGATATATATGTAGGAGACTGTGTATATATATATCTTTATGCACTGCAGATCACTGAATCGCCTGCCTGAAAATGTCATTGAAAACGTACACCAGGAATGGCCTGTAATCAGGTATAGGCTTGGCTAGACTACAATGCAGGGGATAGATATATAGGAGACTTTATATATATCATTATGCACTGCAGATCACTGAATCACCTGCCTGGCCTGCCTGCCTGAAAGTGTCATTGAATACGTACACCAGGAATGTCCTATAGTCAGGTATAGGCTTGGCTAGACTAGAATGCAGTGGATATATATGTAGGAGACAGTATATACAGTATATATATTATGTACGGCAGATCACTAAATCGCGTGCCTGAAAGTGTATTTGAAAACGTACACCAGCAATGGCCTGCAGTCAGATATAGGCTTGGCTAGACTAGAATGCAGTGGATATATATGTGTCATGGTTATGCAATAGAGTTCATCTGCTTACCTGTCTCCATGTGTTCATTTCTAGAGACCAGCCGAGCCTCACCTGACTGCTTTTATAATCCATCCTCTGGCATGGCTCCACCCTAGCTCCTATCAGACAACTCTATATTAACCTGTGCACTGCAAGCCAATCCTGCTGATCAACCTTTGTGTGTTAGCTTCCTGTTACCTGCCGTGTGCTCTTCTATTGTTTTCCGTTACCGACTTTGGCGTGTCTTGACTATCCCTGTTTGCCTGTGATCCTGACCTTTTGGCGTGTACTCGACTATTCTTGTCTGCTTGTGGCCTGACCTTGGCTTTGTCCCTCACCATCTCTATCCTCCTGTTGCCTACTGTGGGTGTGAGCTGGGGGACCCTGGGGGTCGCGACCTGGAGCCAGTTGCAGCCAAGTCCATCCTCACCACCAGAGGCGCTGGTGAACACCTGCTGGCTCTTAGACTCCGCGCCCCAGGGAATCTTACGCTCTAACCCCAGTGGGATCTGTCTCCCATCTGCAGCAGTCAGCCGTAGGGTCCACAACCTTGCGGTGCATGACCTATGCAACCAGTATTACACCCCTTCCCATAAACCATCCAACTTTCTACCCATTCCCTTTACCTTTCCCTTTCTTTCACCCCCCAATAAATAGACCACACTAGAGTTTGGAGTATAAAATGGCCACAGCAGCCTTTATTTTAACCAATCTTCAACCAAAATAAAATAAATAGAATAAATAACTTTTATTAACTTTTATTACTCTAATAAAACAATACTATATTGCAACAGCAATTACAACTCCCAGCCATTTGGTCTTTGACGGTACCTCAGTTCTCCTTTTAACTTTTCGTTTCACCAATACACTGCGGGACCAAATTTTACCATACCAGGCCTCCGCCCGTTTATCAGCCCGGAGACAACCCCCTTTCCCGCAGTGCCACCAAAACCCGTATCCCAGCCTACCCTTCCGCTGGGATACACCAAAAAGGGGGCACATACCACATATGAGTCCCCCCCCACCACTTCCATCACCTCCGTTTCTTTACCCCGTCAAAGACCAAAGGCACCGCCACAGCCCGCAAGGATGACCCCCTTAGCCTTAAGGGCCCCTCCACACCCGCAGGGCACGCTCAATCCCATCCTGCACCCCCAGAGCCCACAGGTCAGTCCCCACTGCCGTAAGATGCACCCCATCCCCCCGAAGGTACATGCACACATTCACCTCCAACTCCGTGTGCCTCACCACTAACCCACCATTCCTCTTTATAAACCTCCCCAGGGCCTTGTTTACTTTAATCCTGGCCTTATTGATCCGGGTTACCGATCTGGCCATACGCCAGGCAGTCCTCGCCACGATGTCGGACCAGACCAGCACCATATCCGGAAAGTCCCTGCGAAGCATCAAAAAATCCCTTTTGACATCCGCAACAAGCACACCCGCCCCCTGCGGCACCGCGGAACCCCCAACCCCCCCCTCCAGGCCAGCCCCAAAAGCCCCCTGGAAAACAGTAGAAGAAGATAAAGGCAAACTCTTACCTGGCTGCCTGGGTCTGCTCCCTCCAGCCGTCACACCGGATGCTCCAGCCGCCTCCTCACGATCGTGGACCTCCGCCTCCGAACCCGACAGTTCACCTTCAGAGCGCACTTCTGCCGCAGGTAGCACAGGCGTGGAAAGCCCTCCGGTCGCCGAGCGGCCCGGGGGCGTGTCCGTGTTGTTAGTTGTCGCTCCGCCGTCGCCATAGGCCCGACCTTCCGCCATCCCGCTGTGCAAGGCACCCGCACCACGTCCCCGAGCGGGCCCCGCAGGCCTTCCTCTGTGTTCAGGTGCGGCTCCACTTCCTGCCCTAACCGGCCTCCCAGCAGCGTCTGGTAGCTCCCGCGCAGGCGTGACGCTGCCCCTCCTGTGACGGGTCTCCTCCTGCGACGGGTCTCCCCCTGCTGCGACAACACTGCTGCGGCCGGGGGAACCGTTCTCCTTCCTCCGTCTGCCCGCGCCGGTGGGGAGGGGGCGTCCCCAGTCCGCAAACCCACACTCCCCGAGCCCTGCCCAAGAAGAGGATTCCGCCCGGACCCCCCCTTGCCCCTGCAGAAGACCGTTTAGCTGGGGGGGCCGGCGGGTCCGCTATTGGGCTCCTAGGCTGGCGCAGGGCTCTGGTAGATGGCCCAAGCGAGAAGCGCTCCGGTGGCCTGAACCGCCGAGCACGTGGCGTGGAATCCCCCCCGCAGCAGGCCCCTCCGCCGCCTCCCGCGTGATGGCAGTGACCTGGGATTGGAGCCAGTCTGTCCCCCTCATGGCGGCCGCCGCACGCAGCCTCTCCAACAGCTCAGCAATGTCCGCCATGCCGCTAAAAAACAGTACCCCACGTCCCCGAGCACCGCAACCAAAACCTTCCGCTCGATAGTCCGACCCTGCCGCACAGCTCACCGCTCCCGCCCGTGTAACCACACCGGCCCAGCTGAACGATCAATCCGGCAGCGCGTCCAGCAACTTCCAGCTGCTGTGACCCACGCTTGCCGTTCTTGACTCCTCCCCTCCCTTAAATACCGTCCCGCCCCTCTTTTCGGCTTCCAGCTCCGCCCCCTCCTTCGCTTCTCTTCTTTCTTATTAACCCTATAGGGGTTTTTTCCTGTGCATCTGTCATGCCAGCCCTGCACCTACGTCCCTTCGTCTCCGTGCTTTCCTCTCCTGATCCCTACGGTGTGCATCTGTCACCTGGGCTCTAGGTGACCTGACAGTTTGATCAGCCATGGACCCGGCTGACGTGCCGCTCCCTGCAGTCGATCCGTTGCAGGGCATAGTGCGGAGACTCGAGACCCAGGAATCTAATCAGACTCAGGTGATGCAATTCCTTCAAGATCTGGCTTCCCGTTTTGAGCAGCTACAGACTTCCTTGGGAACCCTGAACCTGCAGCCTCAAGTACAGTCTGCGACTGCACCTATCGCACCAGTCGCATCCACGCATTCATTATTACTGCCAGCTCCGTCCCGTTTCTCTGGGGACTCCAAGGCCTGCAGGGGCTTCCTGAGCCAATGCACCATTCATTTTGAGCTCCAGCCTCAAAACTTTCTGTCGGATCGGGCAAAGGTGGCCTATATCATTTCCCTCCTCTCTGGTGAAGCTTTAGCCTGGGCTGCTCCCCTGTGGGATAAAAATGATCCGGTGGTTTCCAGCCTGTCCAACTTCTTGAAGCTCTTTTGTAATATCTTTGAGGAGCCAGCTCGGGTTTCTTCTGCGGCTAGTGCCCTTTTACGCCTTCGTCAATAATCTTGTTCTGTGGGACGATATGCACTTCAGTTCCGTATCCTTACAGCGGAATTGAGCTGGAACAATGAGGCCCTGGTTGCAACCTTTTTACATGGCCTCTCTGACCGAGTAAAGGACGAATTAGCAGGAAGAGCTATCCCCGCCGGTCTGGACGATGTAATTTCCTTATGCAATCAGATTGACATTCGTTTTCAGGAGAGATCCTTAGAAAAAAGATGCCAGCACCCCCTAGGCTCTAGTCAGTCTGAACTTTTTTCCCGTCGCCCTGTGGAGCATCCTCTGTCTGCTGAGGAACCCATGCAGCTGGGCCGGGTGAGACTAACCCCCGAGGAACGTGCTAGACGCAGAACTCTGGGCTTGTGTCTTTATTGTGGTGGCAAGGGTCATTTTCGTGACTGCTGCTAGCTTCGTCTGGGAAACGCTTTGGTAATACATTTGGAAGGTGAAGTATTGGACCCAGAAACATCACATTCTCGTTTTCTTCTTCCGGTGTTGCTACATGTAGGCACTTCTCCCCAATCGGTCCTAGCATATCTGGACTCCGGAACTGCCGGCAATTTTATGGACTGGAGAACTGCTTCTTCTATGAAGCTTACCCTTTCTGCCCTCGCTACGCCACTGGTAGTCTCGGCAATTAATGGCACTGTGCTCCCAGGGGGTCCTATCCATTTCCAGACGCTACCTATTAGGATGTCGGTAGGGATACTCCACCAGGAGTGGATCTCCTTCCTCATCCTTCCCAAGGCCTCTACCCCCATTGTATTGGGTCTTCCTTGGCTACAGCTTCACTCGCCACATGTGGACTGGGTCTCTGGGCGGATCCTGGCTTGGGTTCCCTTCGTGTTTCTCGTCCTGTCTTCTCAAGGTGAGCCCCAAGGGGAAACTTCCCATTGCTACCACATCCGTATCATCTGATCTTCCCGTGGCATACAGCGATTTCCGGGATGTGTTCTGTAAGAAGTCTGCTGAGGTGCTTCCTCCCCATAGATCTTTTGACTGTGCTATTGACCTTGTCCCTGGAGCAACCCTGCCCAGGGGTCGTACCTACCCTCTGTCCATTCCAGAGACCCAGGCCATGTCTGAGTATGTCGCCGAGAATCTGGAGAGAGGTTTCATCCAGAAATCCTCATCGCCTGCAGGAGCAGGGTTCTTTTTCGTTGCCAAAAAGGATGGTATCCTCAGACCCTGCATCGACTATAGAGGTTTAAACGCAGTGACTATTAAAAACTGATACCCCTTACCTCTAATATCTGAGCTGTTCGACAGGTTGAAGGGGGCTTCCATTTTCACTAAGTTGGATCTCAGAGGTGCATACAATCTCATTAGAATACGGGAAGGTGACGAATGGAAGACCGCGTTTAACACTAGGGACGGGCATTACGAATACCTGGTTATGCCTTTTGGTTTGTGCAATGCTCCAGCTGTGTTCCAGAACTTCGTCAATGAAATATTCAGGGACCTACTGTACCAGTTTGTTGTCATCTATCTGGATGATATTCTCATCTTTTCCGAAGATCTGCCTGCTCACAGAAACCATGTACGCACCGTACTTCAGCGCCTTAGAGAGAACAATCTCTATGCCAAGACGGAGAAATGTTCCTTTGAATGTTCCGAGGTCCTGTTTCTGGGATGTTTTGTTTCTAGTGCGGGTCTTCGCATGGATCCTGGGAAGGTCTCAGCCATTACCAACTGGCCCCTTCCCGCTAGCCTCAAGGCCACACAGCGTTTTCTTGGCTTCACAAATTATTATAGGCAGTTCATAAGGAATTACTCTTCCATTGCCGCGCCCATTATCGCTTTGACCAAGAAGGTTGCGAATGCCAAAGACTGCCCTCCCAAGGCTGTCTCTGCGTTTCACGATCTGAAACAGGCCTTTGTCTCTGGACCTCTCTTGAGGAGACCAAATCCTGAGGACCCATTTTTTATTGAAGTAGACACTTCTTCGATGGGGGTGGAAGCTGTGCTTCTTCAGGACTTTGAGAAGAAACGTCAACCATGTGCGTTCTTCTCCAAAAAAAATTCTCAGGCAGAGAGAAATTATGCCATTAGTGATCGGGAACTTCTCGCAATTAAATTGACGTTGGAGGAGTGGCGTCATCTCTTGGAAGGTTCCCCTCACTCCATAACGATCTTTACTGATCATAAGAATCTACTGTACCTACAGAATGCTAAACGTCTGAACCCCAGACAGGCCAGGTGGAGGCTCTTCTTTTCCCGTTTTAAATTCACGATTACGCACAAACCTGATTCCTGCAATGGTCGAGCTGATGCGCTCTCTAGGTCATTTGACACTTTGGACGAGGAATTCAACCCTGATCCTGAGCCGATCATTCCTACCTCATGCATTGTTGCCCATTCTACCACCCTGGAATCTAAATTTCCTCCTGGTAAGACCTTTGTTCCCACGGAGCTAAGAACTAAGATCCTTCGTTGGGGAGTCGACATGATTCCGATTCCAAGGTGGCCGGTCATGCTGGGTTCCTCCGATCCTTTCTGCTCATCAGTCGTCACTATTGGTGGCCTAATCTCCGCTCGGATGTTAAAGACTATGTTAAGGCTTGTCACGTCTGTGCTCAGTCTAAATCTTCCACTCAAGCCCCTGCTAGTCTTCTCATGCCCTTGCCCATTCCTAAGGAGCCCTGGTCTCATATCGCCATGGATTTTATCACTGATCTTCCACTGTCGGAGAATAATACGGGCATTTGGGTAGTAATCAATCGGTTCTCCAAGATGGCTCATTTTGTTCCTCTTCCTGGTCTCCCTTCTGCCTCTGCCTTGGTTCCCATTTTTGTACGAGAGATTTTATGCCTTCATGGTGTTCCTTCTCATGTCGTTTCGGACAGGGGTGTGCAGTTTACTTCTCGTTTTTGGGGAGCCTTTTGCAAATCCCTCGACATTACCTTGGATTTTACCTCTTCTTATCATCCCCAATCCAATGGCCAGACTGAGAGAGTTAATCAGGAGTTAGAGGTCTTTCTCTGTACCTTGGTCTCTTCCCATCATGATGATTGGGTATCACTATTACCGTGGGCTGAGTTCTCCCACAATATTCATGTTAACGTCAGTTCTCAGAAAACACCCTTTGTCACTGTTTATGGAAGACATCCTCAGCTTCCTCTTCGTATGACTTGTTCTTCTGACATTCCAGCTTTGGCTACTGTTCAGGAATCATTCAATTGCATGTGGGCTGACGTTCATGATTCCCTCTAGAAAGCTGCCAACAAATTCAAGAGTTTTGCTGACCGTCGCAGGCATAAGCCACCTTCTCTTCAGACAGGAGACAAAGTCTGGCTCTCCACCAGGAACATCAAACTCCGGGTTCCTTCCCTCAAATTTGCTCCAAGATTCATTGGTCCGTACACCATAATTTCTAAACTGAATCCAGTTTGTTTCAAGCTCCAGATTCCCAAAAGCCTCAAAATATCTAACTCCTTCCATGTTGCCCTTCTGAAGCCTTTAGTCCTCAATAAGTTCTCTCGTCCTCTCTCTACCGTAGCACTGGTCTCTGAGGATGATCAGGAGTACGAGGTTAGCCAAATTTTGGATCCCCGACTCTGTAGAGGCACTCTCCAGTACCTCATGCACTGGAAAGGTTTTGGTCCTGTGGAGAGGTCGTGGATTTCGGCTTCCGAGGTCTTTGCACCTCATCTGTTGAGGAAGTTTCATTTGAAGTTCCCCTCTAAACCTGGTCCCAGGAGGGGAAAGGGGAGGCCTCGTAAGAGGGGGCTACTGTCATGGTTATGCAATAGAGTTCATCTGCTTATCTGTCTCCATGTGTTCATTTCTAGAGACCAGCCGACCCTCACCTGACTGCTTTTATAATCCATCCTCTGGCATGGCTCCACCCTAGCTCCTATCAGAGAGCTCTATATTAACCTGTGCACTGCTAGCCAATCCTGCTGATCAACCTTTGTGTGTTAGCTTCCTGTTTCCTGCCATGTGCTCTGCTACTGTTTTCCGTTACCGACTTTGGTGTGTCTTGACTATCCCTGTTTGCCTCTGATCCTGACCTTTTGGCGTGTACTCGACTATTCTTGTCTGCTTGTGGCCCTGACCTTGGCTTTGTCCCTCACCATCCCTATCCTCCTGTTGCCTACTGTGGGTGTGAGCTGGGGGACCCTGGGGGTCGCGACCTGGAGCCAGTTGCAGCCAAGTCCATCCTCACCACCAGAGGCGCTGGTGAACACCTGCTGACTCATATGCCGCGTACACACGATCAAACAATCAGGTGGAAAAGTCCGGCAAACTCAAGTCCGCTGGACAATCCCCCCGTGTGTAGCCTCCGGCATACTTTTTTGACCCGAAAGTACGGCGGACTTAGAAAGTAGTTTTGCACTCCAATCTTCCCGCCGGACTCGCATTTCGGCGGACAATCCGGCCATGTGTGTATGCCAGTCGGCCGTACTTTTGAAATTAACAGACTTTTTCCTGCCTGGAGAAAAGTCTGCTCATTCGAGCGGGTCTCCAGGAGCCCCGCCACCTGGTATGGACTTAAAGGGGAACCCCAACACCGAAAAAAATCGGCGTGGGGTCCCCCCCAGGTCCACATCAGACCCTTGTCCGGGCACGCTACCCAGCCAGCCAGGAAAGGGGGGGCGAGCGAGCGGAGCCGTACCAATATATATACTGTCTCATACATATTGTCAGGTCACCTAGAGCCCAGGTAATAGATGCACACCGTAGGGCTTAGGAGTGCAAAGCAAGGTTGTGGACCCTACGGCTGACTGCTGCAGACGGGGGACAGATCCCACTAGGGTTAGAGCGTAAGATTCCCTGGGGTACGGAGTCTAATGCCGCGTACACACGTAGCCGACTATCCGATGGACTTAGTCTGGCGGACTTCCCGCCAGACTGTCCGTCTGACTTTTTGAACGAGCTACTTGCCCACACACGGCACTTTTTCAGTGGACTAATACAGCGTACTAAATCCGCCGTACTATCTGCCCTAATTTTGAAATTTTGAGCGGGTCTCCAGGTAGGCGGGGCCCGCGAAGGAGACATTGCTTGCCCCGCCACCTGGTATGGACTTAAAGGGGAACTCCAACGCCGAAAAAAACAGCACGGGGGTCCCCCCAGGTCCACATCAGACCCTTGTCCGAGCACGCTACCCAGCCGGCCAGGAAAGGGGGGGGCGAGTGAGCGCCCCCCCCTCCTGAGCCATACCAGGCCACGTGCCCTCAACATGTGGGGTGCCTTGGGGAAGGGGGGACCGCGCGCCCCCCCCCACCCCAAAGCACCTTGTCCCCATGTTGATGAGGACAAGGGCCTCTTCCCGACAACCCTGACCATTGGTTGTCGGGGTCTGCGGGCGGGGGGCTTATCGGAATCCGGGAGCCCCCTTTAATAAGGGGGCCCCCGAATAACGGCCCCCACCCTATGTGAATGAGTATGGGGTACAATGTACCCCTACCAATTCACCTGTAAAATAAAGTACAAAAAAAAACACAACACACAAGATAAAATAGTTTATTGCACAGCTCCGGGGTCTTCCGTCTTCGGGGGTCTTCTCGCCGGACTCCTCCGCTATCTTCTTCTAGCTCTTTTGCTAGCGGAGGAGCCTGGCTTTCTTCCTTGCCGCGGCCTCTTCTTCTGACTTCGTGGGTCTTGTCCCCCTCTTCGGTTCTTCTGCTGGGCCACCGCGCCTTTTTATAGCTCTTTTACAGGTGGTGGCCCAGTCTTCTGTCGCCGCCGCCTTCCGTTCTTCTTCTTCTTCTCCTTCTTCTCCTGGAGATGTTGACTCGACGCTCTCTCCGGCCGCAATGCCATGGACGCACTGAGCGGCGACTTATATAGGGACAAGGGGCGGGGTCATCGGTTGATGTCACATGGGTTGATGTCACATGGGTTGATGTCACATGGCGACAGTCCCAGCATCCTCCGGGGCTGTGACATTGTAAGGGGGCGGGGTCACCATGTGACATCAACCCATGTGACATCAACCGATGACCCCGGCCCTTGTCCCTATATAAGTCGCAGCGCAGCGTGTCCCTGGCATTGCGGCCGGAGAGAGTGTCGAGTCAACATCTCCAGGAGAAGAAGGAGGAGAAGAAGAAGAACGGAAGGCGGCGGCGACAGAAGAACCGAAGAGGGGGACAAGACCCCCGAAGTCAGAAGAAGAGGCCCCGACGAGGAAGAAAGCTGGGCTCCTCCGCTAGCAAAAGAGCTAGAAGAAGATAGCGGAGGAGTTCGACAAGAAGACCCCCAAAGACGGAAGACCCCCGGAGCTGTGCAATAAACTATTTTATCTTGTGTGTTGTGTTTTTTTTGTACTTTATTTTACAGGTGAATGGGTAGGGGTACATTGTACCCCATACTCATTCACATAGGGTGGGGGCTGGTATCCGGGGGCCCCCTTATTAAAGGTGGCTCCCGGATTCCGATAAGCCCCCCACCCGCAGACCCCGACAACCAACGGCCAGGGTTGTCGGGAAGAGGCCCTTGTCCTCATCAACATGGGGACAAGGTGCTTTGGGGTGGGGGGGCCGCGCGGTCCCCCCTTCCCCAAGGCACCCCACATGTTGAGGGCACGTGGCCTGGTATGGCTCAGGAGGGGGGGGCGCTCACTCGCCCCCCCTTTCCTGGCCGGCTGGGTAGCGTGCTCGGACAAGGGTCTGATGTGGACCTGGGGGGACCCCCGTGCTGTTTTTTTCGGCGTTGGAGTTCCCCTTTAAGTCCATACCAGGTGGCGGGGCAAGCAATGTCTCCTTCGCGGGCCCCGCCTACCTGGAGACACGCTCAAAATTTCAAAATTAGGGCAGATAGTACGGCGGATTTAGTACGCTGTATTAGTCCACTGAAAAAGTGCCGTGTGTGGGCAAGTAGCTCGTTCAAAAAGTCAGACGGACAGTCTGGCGGGAAGTCCGCCATACTAAGTCCATCGGATAGTCGGCTACGTGTGTACGCGGCATTAGACTCCGTACCCCAGGGAATCTTACGCTCTAACCCTAGTGGGATCTGTCCCCCCGTCTGCAGCAGTCAGCCGTAGGGTCCACAACCTTGCTTTGCACTCCTAAGCCCTACGGTGTGCATCTATTACCTGGGCTCTAGGTGACCTGACAATATGTATGAGACAGTATATATATTTTATGCACTGCAGATCACTGAATCACTTGCCTGCCTGAAAGTGTATTTGAAAAAGTATTTGAAAACGTACATAAGCAATGGCCTACAGTCAGATATGGGCTTGGCTAGACTGGAATGCAGTGGATATATATATATATATATATATATATATATATATATATATATATATATGTTAGAGACTGTATATATATTTAATGCACTGCGGATTATTGGAATCACTTGCCTGCCTGCCTGAAAGTGTATTTGAAAACGTACACTAGCAATGGCCTGCAGTCAGATATAGGCTTGGCTAGAGTAGAATAGGGACAGTTCCATGCCGAGACCACGCCCTGACATTATTTTTTTTATGTAACATGTTCTGTGCAATTTGCGCTTTAACAGCTTTGTGACCAGCAAATAAACATGTTTTCTTTCATATGTCTTTTGACTGCGTTTCAATTCCTCATATTATGGTAAAAATGTGTAATTTTTTATTATTTAAAAAAAAAATGGACACATGACCAAAATCAGGTATCGGTAATTGGTATCGGCGAGTACATGATGTCAAGTATCGGTACTCGTACTCGGTGTCGAAAAAGTGATATCGGTGTATCCCTAATATATATATATATATATTTTTTTTTATTATATTTTTTTTCATTCTGCACTATTGTTTTTCTATGCTATTCTTTTCTAATATTTTCTATTCAAATTCATTCTATATGAAATTTGAATTTTGGAAGATGTTATACAAAGCAATAGAACAGATTAGAATAAAATAATATATATACATACACATATATATATATATATATATAAGAGGGCCAGTATGGTGGCCCGTAATTATGGGAGGAGCCTGGAGGGTATATAATCAGACCACCCACAACGGTCTGTGTCGGTTCCAGTGCAAGGTACTGCACATCAAGGGGTTGACTCTTCTCAGCTCCCTCACAGTCGACTATCTGTGCATCCAATCGCAGGTGCACTTCGGCTTCTTCATTCGTGGTCTTCGTCGGCGGTTCCCGCTCATGGTCGCAGATAAGTAGTATCCGAATCTTTTCATATCGTGTGCAAAATTGCGGCTTATCATGCTTACTATCCTGCACCCCTTTCGCAAAACCTACCTCTGAGTTGTTGACACTCATGTCCCGACATCTTTCGGCACACGCATAGTACATTTGTAAATTCCTTCTACCAAACATACGATTCATTCATAGATCCAAGCCTCCGAGTCGCTGTCGGTCGTTCTCCAATATCACTCGCCATAGGCTTCACTAGTTATAAGATTCACTGTTCTCATCCTTTTTTGAGATAAACAGGTATTGTTTGTATGGGTTTCTGTGGCTGATTGGGGTGTAATTAAACCCACCTGATGTCTTTCCTGCACTTGACTAGCCTGGGGGGATGGGTGGTTGATAGGTGTTTGGTTTCACAGTAATGCCGCGTACACACGAGCGGATTGTATGGCGTACTTAGTCTGTCATACAATCCGACGGACAATCCGTCGTAGTTTCCACTGAACGAACTTGACCACACACGGATACACAAACAGTCCGTCGAAAGCTTGCGCGATGACGTGTACAGCACGTACGACGGGACTAGAAATAGGAAGTCCAAGACACAGCAAAGCAACCTTCCGCCGTGTAAATCCTTTATGGGCATGCGCCATTCTTAGTCCGTCGAACTAGCATACTGACGACCGTATTGTCTGCTGAAACCAAAGTACGACGGACAGAATTTCGAAAAAAACGAAATTCTTAGTACTCCGGACTGCACGCTGAAAAAGTCCGCTGAAGCCCACACACGAGCGGATTGTCCGCTGAAATGTGTTTCGACTGACTAAGTACGCCATACAATCCGCTCGTGTGTACGGGGCATAAGGAATGGCATACACTCTACAACCAATTCGTATCAGATACTCCTTACTGCCAATTTATATCAGATTCATCTCATACATTTTTTTTAAGCTGATTCGTGTCAAATGCATTGCACAGGCTGACTCTGCCAACTCATTGCGTGTCCACGTAGTTGTACCTTCGAGATCCGTCGTATATCTTCATCGATTGTCCCACGCTCGGACCGCTACACACTCGCTGTTGCAGGTAGGACTTTGTTGTTACCGCTCCTCTAAACTCTAGTAGTTACGTTATCATGTTCGTTATCATATTCGTTTTGCAAAAAGTCGCACTTACGCCACCGTAAGTCTTTCTATGTCATCTTTCATGTATTTCATGCTTTCTACCCAACGCGGGTTTACTCGAGCCGTTCACTTCACGGCGATGCGGTCAAATCTGACACTCAAGCCCCTTACTCACCTCGCGTCTACGGCCGATTCGAATCTAGACGCAACTTCGCTTCTATGTTTTGGATCCTTGACAATCACAAAGCCCCTTCAACCGCCATCACCATTTAGTTGATTTGAACCCAGCCATATCATCGGCAATACGGTCAGATCTGTCATACGAGCCCCGCAGTCACCTCACATTTATGGCCGATTCGAATCTAGTCGCAACTTCGCTTCTATGTTTCGGATCATTGGCAATCACCAGCCCCTTCAACCACCATCACAATTAAATCAATCCGAAACCAGCCATATCCTCAGCGATACGGTCGGATCCCATATATGAGCCTCTCAGTCGCATCTACGGAGGATTCGAGTCTAGTCGCAGCATCGGCGCAACGATTCCAGTCCTTGCCAAACGCAACTCTAACAACCAAGCCGAATCCTGTTGCATCTCCGACTCAAATGAGTCAAATCTTTCGCAGACTATTCCATAGCTATAACCCAGTTCAAACTAGTCACATCGACTGTACAAATTCAGCAGTACTTACGTTTGACTTTCTCAGTCTATCCATACATGATCATACACAATTCTCTCCACCAATTTGCTCAGTGTTGCGCACGGTCATTCCTACATAATCACATTTCCTCCTATAAACCTTTTCTTTCGCCTTTCAACAAAGCTCCTTGCAATCGCTGCAAGCATCAATGCAATGGCCCAATACGGCCACTCATCTCCAGTAGCAACACGGCTGGTCTCCTCATTCCTACACACTTATAATTTAATTTATAGATTCAAATAAAGCTGCTTTCTTGCAAATCGCTGCAAGCATCTCTGCAATAGCTTAATACGGCCACTCATCTTCAGTAGCAACACAGCTGCTCACCTCATTCATCCATTCATTCATTCTCGCCTCATAATTCAAATAAGGCCGCTTCCTTGCAATCGCTGCAAGCATTTCAGCAAGTGGCTCAAACTGCCACTCATCGTCTCCAGTAGCAACACGGCTGCTCATCGTTTTCTCTATCGCTTTCCCCTTTTTAGGCCAGTTAGAACACCAGTTAGTCCACCCTGCACCAGGTTTGGACAGTATCTCCCAAAAAAAAAAAAAAAAACCCCATTGTCGAGGGCTTGCATCTTCACCAGGGGGCCAGCTTTGCCCCAAAGAGCTCTTTGCAATCCCCCTTGTCAAAACTAAATTCTCATGTCACCTTACTACAGGCTCCCAGTCAACTCAGTTCTCGACCCCAACCAGTCGACTTCACAACTAGGGCATAAAGTCAGGTGTTTAGTTCAAGGGGATACCCCCTTTCTCTTAAACACTCTTTCACTACATATTTTTACTTCACATACAGAATTTGACCTGCTCCTGAGGCGTTAGCAACTGTCACATACTTCTGTGCACTTCACTCTGTTTTCGAAGCACAAGCCTTCAATACGCAGACAAGGTCGCCTAATCTCCATACTTGCTGGCAGTGCAAGCATTAGTAGACCGAACCCACGTCAATTAACTACAGATCGCAACATTCCTACTTAGTATACCAGACTTCAGCTACCCACCCCAGTCCGCCCTGGGGCGCTCTGGTTCATTAGTCTGTGCCGAGCACAGACTGACACCCGAGCTATCGGTTACCTAGCCAGTCACCTCCTGGCTCACCTCGGTTGTCACGCATTCTTTTTAGTTTTCTAAAGTCACACTCAACAGCGCTCGAGCGCAAACCAACTGTCACTATGGCTGTCGTTCCTTGTCCTATTCTTCTTGTTTCCTTCCGCCTTTCATCTTATCTACCCAACGCAACTATCCCCTCCTACCTTTGCAACTTACCTCAAACATACGCACCCCCCCCCCCCTTGCTTTTAGTTGACGCCATGTCACAGGCAGACAGTGAGGACTTTGCCTCAGCCCTGCCATCACCCTTTACGGGCTCAGCAAGCGGCGGGTTTACAGTCTCACAAGAGCTTGGACCAATAAAAAAAAATACACAAAAAAAAATAGAAAAAAATAAATAAAATAAACTCAGCAGAACGGTGTCGCAGGAGTAAATCCTACCCTGCTGCAGCCAGGAAACCAAGCCTTTAGGCTACTGTTTCCACCGCCAGTGGCAGCCCTTCCAGGCACCACTTCAGTCTATCTTCTTTGCGACTACTCAGCTGCACTCCTGGGTAACCACACTGTCAACAGCAGTCACCGAAGTCCAAGCAGAGTGACAGCCCTGGAGGTACGCCCAGCGGTGCCCCTACCAGCTCCAGTCACCACTGTCATTCCCGTACCTTCACTTACAGATACACCCAACTTCTGCACCATCATCTTCCCTGCACACCTTGTCCTAGCAGGGCATCTAGGAGGACATCTTGGATGACAACGACGTTAACTTAGCATCCCTCCTCATAGCAGTACACAACTTGGCCTAGAACAAATCATATTCGCGGGGAGATGTCTCCGTCATCCTGAAGGCCAGAGACCCTTTACTTAATCGCAAGCTCACTGTCAGAGTTTGTGCTGGCCTTGGGGACAGCCAGAGACATGCTAGGCAGAGCAACCCCAACAGGAGGGTAGAATTGGACCCGTATCTGCATGCAGCAGGTCACAAGTACGCAGGGTGCCCATCCTTTGACTATCACTGCTCATTTTCAGCCAAGGCAGCAGCCAGACTCAAGGGGATCTTTTACCTCCCATATTTTAGTGTTTCTCTTCCAGGCAAAGACCCTGACTAAATCCTTAAATTAAGATGTGCCAGCTATAGCAGATCTGCCCATGGGAGTCGAATTTCTCACAAATTGGAATGGCATGCCAATGTGTATTCCCTCAGCATCTCTCTTCATCTCAGGTAGTCATGGTCACCGCAGCCTCCACAGGTCCTCGCCTCAATTTTGGCCAAATTGGGTTCATAGGGCCATGGCCGTCAGAAATCCTCTTGATTCCTGGGTTCAGTTAGTCCTCCTCTTTGTTCGACCTCTACCCCATTGTCGCAGCAGCTCAAGTCTGGTGCAACAACTGGGCAGGACAAACAGTGACGTTCGCCACAGACAACCAAGCTACAGCCAGTATTATGAATAAAAGAGGTCCTAGTAGCCTGCCATCGTGGCCTTCCTGCGCAGGCTGGTGCCACTATCCCCACAGCACCAATCTAACGTCCTATGCATCCACATCCCAGACAAAAGCAATAATCTGGCCGACGCACTACCCGTTAACTTTGCTTCGTTATTTTGCAGGAACCTGGAACCGACCCGACCATGTCTCTTATCCCACACTGGTCATAGCTAACCTCGGATTCAAACACTTTCACGATGCTACCTGCCTTATTAATCTTTCACTATCTCACAACACCCTGAAGGCCTACCGTGCAGCCTAGAGGTTCTATGTCAGGCTACTAGCCTCAAACCCCAGAGCAATACCAAGAGTTCTCCATCACATCCTGGTCTTCATATTATGCCACCGCACACAGTTGGCATTGTCACACAATACCTTAGACCCCACTCAGCTGACATCCAGTATTTCATCCCCTTATGAGATCCTAACAAACCGTCTTGTTTGCCGCCCATACGGTCAAGACCATGTTGTGTGGTATTCACAGGCAATGACCCCAAATCAGTATCAAACGGCTACCCGTCACCAGCGCCAATATTCCGAGACGTGTCTTTCATCCTGTCACATTCCCCTTTGGCTAAATTCAGCCTGGTCGTTCAAGCAGCCACCTACCTGGCTTTCTACAGCTTCTTACGCCCCAGTGAATACTGTCACCATCCCAGTTGTAAAGTGTTACGTAGACGCCACCTCACACGCCATCAGACTTACTTCATCTTGCTCCTTAGGGTGTCCAAACACAATAGTCCGGTCCAGGGGTTGACATCAAACCTTTCCAAACTCTCAAAGCCTGGTGCCCCGTGTCCATCCTAGATCAATTTTTGGCCCATATGTTTGATCCCTCGCAGGACAGCCCATTACTACCGTTCCCGATTAGTACCCCAGGCAGCAACCAGTTCATTAGTCACGTCAGGTTCCTTTTGAGCAAATTAGGCCAGGACCTTGGTCATTTTCTTGGACATTCTTTCGCATTGGAGCAGCATCAGCAGCCTCACGAAACGCGGTCCCAGTCCACGCGATCAAAGATGGGCAGGCGGGAATCCACCTGCTTTACTCGATACATCTCCAATCCACAAGTGGAAATGTCCTGAGCCTTCAGCAACTTTGCCCCGTAGTGTCTTGTTGTACATAAATAAATAATTACCTCCCTAAACCAAGTCTTTTGCGGCCTTCTCTTGGCATATCGCCCAGCAGACCAGGGCTCACCGCCCAGCTCACCAGGGCTTACCTTACAGCAGACCAAGGGCACAACTCAGGTCTATTTTATGTTGTTAGTCTTGTGACGTATTTATGTGTTCTTTCATATCTCTTACAGCGGAGGGCTCCGACCATAAATATATAAATAAATAAACACACACACACACACAACATCTTCCAAAATTCAAATTTCCTATAGAGTAAAATCAAATTTGAATAGAAAAGATTAGAATACAATAGAAAATAATAGAAAAGAATAACATAGACATAACATAGAAAAACAATAGATAATAATAGATTAAAATATATTATATATCATATTTTATTCTATTCTGTTCTATTGTTTTTCTAGTCTTTTCTTTTCTATTATTTTCTATTCTATTCTATTCTATTCTATTCTATTCTGTATATATAGAATTAAATTGAATTATAATAGAAAAGACTAGAATAGAAAAAACAATAGAACAGAATGTAAAAAATATATATATATATATTGTGGCAGCAGGCAGGTAAAGTCACCTGGTTGTATCCAGGATGGTAAATATGTGTGTCCTAGATTCAGGCTTTATGCAGACTTTTACAATTAGAGGGGAAGAGTTAATGAGCCCAGCTGAAGTAAGTGGGCTCATTAAGGCCTCTACAAAAAACCCCAGCATGCATAGGGAGATGCTCCATCCTGGAACCAGTTTTGTGTGTATAGACTGGGGAGTCTGAGATCTGTTCTGTGCGGTGAGTTAACGCCTGTGTGGCAAACCTCTACAACAGAGACAGGGACTGGGGCAGCACAAGGCTGCACCCAGTTGTTAGACAGGGAATCTACGTGTGTAGTTAGAGGTCAAGCTGACCAGGATTTATTTTCATGTTTTATTTTGTTTGGCTGTTATATGTATCACTGCATGTAGCCTAAATAAACCGGATCTTTTGTTTTTTGAACCTACACCGCTGTCTGCTGTGCCTGACTTTGTGTTGTGAACCCATCCAGGGGGTCACACACACCCGCTACCGAGCGAACCCCTCACAATATATATATATATATATATATATATGGACTGCTTCTGATAAAGGTAGCAGATAATTACAGTGCCAGGTCTTTAGTGGGCCTGTGCTTCCCTCTGGGCGAATCCGGTATACTAGCAGTCCTGGCAACTGCTTGCAGATGATGTAGGGCTGCGACTTTCACCGATCAGCCATCCCTGTGTTTCCCAGGGACACCCGAGTTCCTCAGTAACACTCTGTCACCAGGCTGCAAATCATGTACTCTCACCTTTAGGTCAAAGTTTTGCTTGTTCCGCTGTCTGAGGCAGCCTGGGCTTTCTCATATGCTGTCTTCAGGCTCTTCCTCTGGCAGTCCTCATACCCTCTGTGTGACACCATTGAGGTATGATCTAAAGAGGTGCCAGATGCTAAGTCCACTGGCAGTCGAGCTTCCCTACCGAACATCAGCCTATATGGTGAATAGCCTGTGGCATCGTTTTCAGTGCTATTATAGGCATGTACAATAGCTGCAAAGTGTCTGCTCCAATGCTGTTTCTTTTCAGCCATAAGAGTCCCAAGCATATCCAGGAGGGTGCGATTAAAGCGTTCTGGCTGGGGATCTCCTTGAGGGTGGTAGGGGGTGGGTCTTGACTTCTGAACACCCAACAGGTCTAACAGTCTTTTAATGAGTCTACTCTCAAAGTCTCTCCCCTGGTCAGAGTGAATATGCTGAGGTAGGCCGTAGTGGACAAAGAACTTCTCTACCAGAATTTTGGCCACCGTAGATGCTTGCTGGTCCTTAGTTGGGAATGCCTGGGCATACCGGGTGAAGTGATCGGTCACCACCAGAACATTTCCCTGTTCACTCCAGTCAGGCTCCAAACATAGAAAACCAATACATACCAATTGCAGTGGTCCTCGACTTTGAAGATGGTCCATTGGGGCAGCTCTGTGGGGTAAAGTCTTCCTCTGTATACAGCGTATGCAGGAGTGACAATATCCCACATACAGGGCCAATAGAACTGGTCTTGTACCAGTTTGAATGTCCTCTCAGACCCTAGGTGGCCATGATTGTCATGTAAGGCACTCAGCACCATTTCCCTATGTTTTCTCGGTAAGAATAGCTGCCACTTATCTTCAGGATCACCTGAGGAGCCTTCGGTAGACCACCCCATTGCGTCACTGCAGTCAATCCCATTCCTTGTGAACTGGTCGTGCTAATGTTGGAGAGTCTGTTAGCAGTAGATTTGGGCGTGGCCCTCTAGGGCCTTCAGTGTTAAACTACATAGGGGATCTGCTATCGGTCCTCCTAACATCTGGTGTCCCCATCATTCCTCCTTAAATCTGGTGTCCCCATCGGTCCTCCTAACATCTGGTGTCCCCATCGGTCCTCCTAACATCTGGTGTCTTCATCAGTCCTCCTGACATCTGGTGTCCCCATCAGCCCTCCTTACATCTGATATCCCCTTCAGTCCTCCTAACATCTGGTGTCCTCATCAGTCCTAACATCTGGTGTCCCCATCAGTCCTCCTAACATCTGGTGTCCCCATCAGTCCTCCTAACATCTGGTGTCCCCATCGGTCCTCCTAATATCTGGTGTCCCCATCAGTCCTCCTAACATCTACCCCCCCCCCCGGCTCCTCCAGACAAAGTTGCTGTGTGGAAAGAGATTGAGCTGCGGCGCCGCCCATCCCTCGCCCCTTTCCATAAGTGCCGCAGCATCTCTATTGTAGCCATCCGCCAAGCCTACTTTTGGTCTTTTTGAAAATGTTCTCTCCGCGGACCTCTAGCGGGCGGTGGCGAAAATCGTGAATTACCGAATTTCCCGGGAAAAGATTAAATCGGGAACAGAGTCCTAATCCCGGGTATGTCCCGGGAAATTCAGGACATTTGGCAACTATGATCTTCCCCCAGCGTCCCTCCCCAGTCATGTGGCCCCTCCACTAAGGTACTCTTGGCTCCGGGAAGTTCTTAAGCAAACCATAACACAGAACTTTAGGATGACCAAGTGAAAACAGAGCTAGCAGCACTAAATTCAAAGAGTCATCCCTACTTTATATTAAAACAAGTTCTGAGGTTTTTCTAACATGTATTTAGGTGTTAGGTTTTGTAGAGTAAGGCCATCCATGTTAGAAATGTTTACAGATCGATTGGAGAAAAGACTCTCTCTCTCTCATATAGAATGTCATGTATCTGATGGAAGATTGGGAGGACAAGGGCAACTTCACTTGCATCTCCAGGCCAAGTGCCCCAGAATGTGACAGAGATGGTGATGTGGTATAGAAGGTACACGAGTGCCGGAGGAGGATCCTGAAAGAACTTCAGACCAGAGATGTCAACTGGTTGGAATCCGCAGGATGTGCGGGCAGGAGTATCCCATGAGCAGTTGGCGGGGCCACAGGAAGATTCAACAAAAGTTAAAAAGGAACTCCAGCTTGGCAGTCCCTTGGGGCCCTATCCAGTTTTTAAGTGTATGTGGGTAAGAAATGTTAATATAAAGAGACCATTATTTTTAACTAAATAACTTTACAAGGTCCAGTGATGTCCAGATTGTGTTCCACATCATACCCAACCATTTAAAGGTCAAAAGAAAGGAACACCAACACCTGGTATTCGTCTAAATATTGACAATTATTTGTTATTTTTATTACCGGAAATTATCTAGTGCTTTACATATTGTATATGTAGCACCCTGGTCCTAAACAGGGCTGCTCGGAAATTTAGTTTGCTAGGTGGTCACTAGCCTGGCTAATTGTTAGGATGTTCCACTGACTTTTGCCCTAAACCTGAATATGGTGCACCTCTCTCTTCTGTCACTAGGTGACATTGCCGCCTGTGGTATTAGAATGACAAGGGCATGGTGAATTCAGGTTAGGAGTTGATAAGTTGTCCCAGCCAATTGGTAGAAGTCTCTTTGGCCCCATGGCCTGCTGAGAGAGCCTATTTATTCGGGAGAAGTCAGGTGATCGGGGTTCTGTGCCACCTGGATGGCTGTCTGGGTGGACGTGTGTTATATTGCTAGGCCAGAAGTCTGAGGCCTATCCGGGAGCACCTGGCCGCTAGGTTGTTACACTAAGCAGTGTGGGGTTGGGGCTTCATGTCGGGAGCCTAACCAAGTTGCAGAGGTTCAGCCAGATGGGGATGTTGCCAAAGGTGGAGGAGAAGCAGGTGTCATAAGGGACAACCACTCCGTTTACCAGAGGCAAGTTAGGATCAAGGTCCAAGGTAAAGGGGAAACAGTTGCCACTAAGGGACAACCTCTCCTGTTATCAGGGGCCAGTACATGAAGTCTGAAGAAGTTCTAGAGCAGCCTTTTTCACTAGCCGGGGACAGTGAAGACGTGGGAAAGCTTCAGCAGAGTCAAGTCAGGGACCCAGCAGGTAGCGCGGGTGAAGCTTGAGGAGTATACAGCAGGTCAGGGCCGCTGATAGGCCAGTACAACTGACCCTGACCAGCAGGGGGGCCGGGCAACCTGAACAGAGAACTAATTAATGTAAAAAAATAAAATAAAATCCTCCAGCCACCATGACCAAACATCATCCCCACCCCACCAAATTTTTACATTTTTTTTATTCCAATAGCTCAATGTGTTTATGTAGGTGGCGGCAGGGGGAGGGACTATTTCTCCTATATCGGGTGCAGAAGAATGTCAGAATGTCTCTTCCGTGCCCGCGTCCTCTATAGTGCCTTCCCTGGCACCACGGAGTGATTCCTCCCCCTCTGTTCCTCACTTGGCCTGAGAGAAGAAGCAGTGAGGCGAGTGGCGGCGCCGGCGGGAGAAGAAAAAAAAAGGCATCTGACTGGAATAGTTTGAGGGCACTCGCACTTCAGTCCAGGCAGCAGCAGGATCAGGGAGGAAGTGACTCCTGGGGCTCGGCTAACACAGGTATGTGCTTGGTTGGGGGGGGGGGGGGATTCAAGATCCATTACTACTGCAGCAGCATCTATACATTATGGCATTGGCGGCATGGGTGGCACTGTCTGCAGGTAGTACATGCGTTATGGGCCATTGTCAGGAATCTGCCCGTTCCGTGCGATCGGCTCTCCATACGCGCACGCGCGTTCGTGCCGCGGGTCGTCGTGGGCACGAGCGTTTTCCGACGTGCGCAGGTGCACGTCGTTCGTATGTGCGCACGGTGCACGCACGCACGGGCGAGCGTTAGCACGATTGGCGCCAGTGGCCCTTTTTAAAGGCACAGCTGCAGGGGCTCTGTGCTGTCTCGTCTGCAGCTTGTACCCGAAGTTACCTGCTATTCTGCCTGAACCCTATCTGATACCTGACCCGGCTCCGTCTGACCTTGCTGATCTCTCCTGCTCCGACCCCGGCTTGTTTGACCCTTCTTGGACTGATTCTTGTTGCCGAACCTCTGCTTGTTACCTGATTCCTCTGCTGGCTCCTGCTTGCTCCTGTGTCTGCTACTTCCTTATCCTGAGATCCAGCCATCCTGATTCCACGGTCCGTGGTCTTCTCCCAGCTGCCTTCTTGCTACAGAGAGCTCCTGCTCCTCATCTACCTATCATCTGCTGCTGCACCTGGCTGGACTCTCCTACCCCGCTGCGCTCCGGTCTCCCTGTTCCCATTCCAGAGAGACTAGAACCAGAGCCGTAAGAGAGGCCCCCTTCCACTAAGTCAGACTCACTATCTGAAGATCATAACAGTACAAGACAGCCATGTCTGAGTCTGCGGAAGGGGCCTCCGCCATGAAGGAGATCTGCTCCCACCTTGCGGCTCTCACCCAGGCCGTGAAGTCTCTGCAGGATGGCTACACCAGGTTGGAGGAGCGTGTCCAGCATCTCTCTACCCTGGGTTCACCAGACACTACACCTCAGCCTTCTCCTGTTCAGCCAGCCGCCCATTCTGCAATCATGATGCTTCCACCTGAGCCTAGGGTTCCCATTCCGGAGAGGTTTTCGGGGGACCGCTCCAAGTTCCGGGCTTTTCGCAACGCCTGCCAGCTATACTTTGCCCTCCAGCCCAGGACTTTCTCCCTGGAGGCAACTAAGGTGGGGTTTGTTATCTCTCTCCTGCAAGAAGAACCTCAATCCTGGGCCCACCACCTTCTGGAGAATGACAGTCCCCTCACTCAGACTCTCTCCACCTTCTTCGAAGGGATGGCGCAACTTTACGACGATCCCCAGCGGGCTGCCACCGCTGAATCCGCATTAACTGCGCTCCAGCAGGGCCGTAGGACGGCTGAGGACTATGTCTCGGACTTTAGACGCTGGAGCGCAGATACCCAGTGGAACGAGTCGGCCCTAAGACACCAATTTCGCATGGGCCTGTCTGAGGCCCTCAAGGACGAGTTAGCCCGTGTTGGTACCCCTGACGCCTTAGAGGACTTAATTGCTCTGGCCATTCAGATTGACCGAAGGCTTCGCGAGCGTAGGGCCGAACGCTCTTCCCAACCTCTGAGACCTGCCTGGATGACCGCCAGAACCCCGTCTTCCACACCTTTCTTCGCTCCTCCCCCTCAAAGGGGGCCTGCCAGCGTTTCTCCTGCTCCTGAGGAACCTATGCAGCTTGGATTACTCCGACCTACCCTGTCTCCGGAGGAGCGAGCCCGCCGCCGACAGATGAACTTGTGCCTATACTGTGGCGGCTTCGGACATTATGTGGCCAACTGTCCTGTTAAGTCACGTAAGTGCCTCTCTTCAGTGTCTCGCAGTTCCTTAAACCTGCCTTCCAACTCTCTCCATGTTGCCCTTCTGCTCTCGTTTCAGCTTCCGGAAAGAACGATCCACGTCAACGCCATCCTTGACTCCGGAGCCTGCGGTTGCTTCATTGACGCTGCCTTCACCAACCTACATTCCATTCCACTCCAGAAAAAACCTCATGGACTCTCTATCTTCTTGGCCGATGGTTCCCAGATTAAGTCCAGCCGAGTCACCCAGGAGACCCTTCCACTACCCACCTCCACCTCCTGCCGACATACGGAACTGTTAACTCTTGATGTCATTTCATCCCCACTCTTTCCTGTGATTCTGGGCATCCCATGGCTGCAGGCCCACAATCCCTCCATTGACTGGACTTCTGGGGAGGTGAGGTTCCTCTCCCCTTACTGCCAGGACCACTGTCTTCCTGGGGCTTCTGTACAACCCGGAACGCTTCTCTGCCTAGACCCAGGCCTGGACTTATGTCAATCAGTCCCCGAGCCTTACCACGAGTTTCTGGATGTCTTCAGTAAACGGGGGGCTGATTCCTTACCCCCGCATCATCCCTACGACGTGTCTACCCTTTATCCGAGAAGGAACAAGAGGCTCTGAAGGCGTACATCTCCGAGAACCTCAAGAAGGGGTTCATCCGTCACTCCACGTCTCCTGCCGGGGCTGGGATATTCTTCGTTACTAAAAAAGACCAGACCCTTCGACCTTGTGTGGACTATCAAGAGTTGAACAGAGTCACGATTAAAAACCGCTATCCCCTACCCCTGATTCCAGAACTCTTCCAAAAACTGAGGTCGGCTTCTATCTTTACCAAGTTGGATTTGAGAGGAGCCTATAACTTGGTCCGTATACGAGCAGGTGACGAGTGGAAAACTGCATTCCGAACTCGCTTTGGGCACTACGAGTACCTGGTGATGCCTTTCGGGTTGTGTAACGCCCCAGCCACCTTCCAGCACTTAATTAATGATGTCTTCCGGGATTTCTTGGATATTTTCGTCATCGTATATCTTGATGACATCCTGATCTTCTCCAGGTCCCTGGAACAGCACCGGGGACACGTCGGCAGAGTACTACTTCGGCCCCGGCAACATGGACTCTACGCTAAAGCCGAGAAATGTAAATTCGAGCAACAGGAGATCCAATTCCTCGGCCTTGAAATCTCCCCAGCAGGCATCAGGATGGACCCGCAAAAAGTCGCTGCTGTCCTCGAATGGCCAGCCCCCACCGACAAAAAAGGCATCCAGCGCTTTGTGGGTTTCGCCAACTTCTATAGAAAATTCATTAAAGGGTTCTCAGCCATTATCTCTCCCATCACCCAGCTTACCAAGCAAAATATGCGGTTCCTTTGGGGTCCTGAAGCCCAGGCCGCCTTCAAGAGACTCAACGACTTGTTCACCTCTGCTCCTATCCTCAGTCACCCGGATCCATCTAGACCCTATATTCTGGAGGTAGATGCCTCTGAGATAGCAGTAGGGGCGGTGGTCTCCCAGCGCTTAGGTAAAGACGACCTGATGCACCCCGTGGGGTTCTTTTCCCGAAAACTCTCTCCGGCGGAGAGGAATTATGATGTGGGCGACCGGGAATTACTTGCCATTAAGTCTGCTTTGGAGGAGTGGAGATACTTACTCGAGGGGGCGGTACACCCCGTGCTCATCTACACAGATCATCAAAAAATCTCGAGTACCTCCGTACCGCTAAACGCCTAAAACCTCGGCAGGCCCGCTGGGCCCTCTTTTTCTCCCGGTTCTGTTTTCACATAACCTACCACCCTGGATCAAGAAACGTTAAGCCAGATGCACTCTCCCGCATGTTTGACAGCCCCAAGGACACCGCACCCCCGGATACCATCCTCCCTGCTAACACCTTTCTACTCATCCAACCAGACCTAGTGTCTCTGCTAAAGAGTGCTTCCTCCACATCTTCCTGTCCCCCGGGAATCTCACTAGCATCCAGGGAAGGCCTGCTTTGGAAGGACAACCTGATCTTCGTCCCTGAAGATGTGAGAGTTAAGGTCTTGGGTCTCCTCCATGACCATCCGCTCGCTGGGCACTTTGGTGTCCGCAAGACTTTGGAGCTGGTACAGCGCTCCTTCTGGTGGCCAGGCATGATGGAGTTCAGCAAGCAGTATGTGAATTCTTGCCCCGTATGTAGCCGGAATAAGGTTCCCAGAAATCGGGCCTGGGGGCTGCTTAAACCTCTTCCCGCACCCGACCGCCCTTGGCGGATGATTACTATGGATTTCATTGTGGAACTTCCCCCTTCTGAGAACTGCACTGCCATCTTTGTAGTTTGTGACCGTTTGTCTAAGATGGCCCACTTCCTACCCTTAAAGGGAACCCCTTCCGCGACCGAGACTGCCCACATTTTTATCAAGGAAATAATCAGGCTTCACGGGGTACCCACCAATATTGTATCTGATAGAGGGGTTCAATTCACCTCCCGTTTCTGGCGAGCCCTATGTGAAGCTTTGAAAATAGAATTGGCCCTGTCCTCCGCCTACCACCCACAGACCAATGGGCAAACGGAACGCACCAACCAAACCCTCGAGCAATATATTAGATGTTTTTCTTCCTTTGTTCAAGACGATTGGGTCTCCCTGTTACCTCTGGCGGAATTCGCCTACAACAATGCCAGCCATGCTACCACTGGGCAGTCTCCGTTTTTCGCTAATTACGGTTTTAACCTGTCTTTTCTCCCCGATATCCTTACAGAATCTCATGTTCCAGCAGTACAGGACACGGTATCCTTTCTTCAGCAGAATAACCGGACCCTGCAGGAGGCCATAACCAAGGCTCAGGCTGACAGCAAGAGGAGCTTTGATCGAGGAAGAAGGGGAGAATTGATCCTTCAAGTCGGGGACCAGGTATGGCTGTCTTCTTCTAATTTAAAATTAGCATGTCCCTCCAGGAAATTGGCACCCAAGTTTCTGGGCCCGTTTCCTGTTAAGAGGAGGATTAACGAGGTGTCTTATGAATTGTCTCTACCCGATTCCATGAGAATACACCCAGTCTTTCATGTAGCTTTACTTAAGCCTGCTGTACCTGATCCCTTCCCTGGTAGAGAGACAAGGCCACCTGACCCTGTGCTGATTGATGGCAGTGAGGAATTTGAAGTGGAGGCCATCCTGGATTTTAGAAGACGACAGGGACAAGGTCAGTTTCTAATTAAATGGAAGGGCTATGGCCCGGAGAATAATTCATGGGAACCTGCTACTAATGTACATGCTAATAGACTAATCCAGGCCTTCTTTGCTGCACACCCGGAGAAAAGAGCCACTAGGGGCACCCGGAGGTTGCCCCTTGTGGGGGGGCAATGTGAGGAATCCGCCCGTTCCGTGCGATCGGCTCTCCGTACGCGCACGCGCGTTCGTGCCGCGGGTCGTCGTGGGCACGAGCGTCTTCCGACGCGCGCGGGTGCACGTCGTTCGTATGTGCGCGCGGTGCACGCACGCACGGGCGAGCGTTAGCACGATTGGCGCCAGTGGCCCTTTTTAAAGGCACAGCTGCAGGGGCTCTGTGCTGTCTCGTCTGCAGCTTGTACCCGAAGTTACCTGCTATTCTGCCTGAACCCTATCTGATACCTGACCCGGCTCCGTCTGACCTTGCTGATCTCTCCTGCTCCGACCCCGGCTTGTTTGACCCTTCTTGGACTGATTCTTGTTGCCGAACCTCTGCTTGTTACCTGATTCCTCTGCTGGCTCCTGCTTGCTCCTGTGTCTGCTACTTCCTCATCCTGAGATCCAGCCATCCTGATTCCACGGTCCGTGGTCTTCTCCCAGCTGCCTTCTTGCTACAGAGAGCTCCTGCTCCAGAGGATCCTCATCTACCTATCATCTGCTGCTGCACCTGGCTGGACTCTCCTACCCCGCTGCGCTCCGGTCTCCCTGTTCCCATTCCAGAGAGACTAGAACCAGAGCCATAAGAGAGGCCCCCTTCCACTAAGTCAGACTCACTATCTGAAGATCATAACAGCCATAAAGCATGTGCTGCTTGCAGACAGTGCCACCCTTGACGCTAATGCCATAACACATGTGCTGCCTGCAGAGACAGTGCCCCCCCATGCCGCCAATGGCATTATTGGCAGCCTGGGTGGCACTGTCTGCAGCACAATATGGCGTTGGCGGCATGGGTGACGTCAGGCAGCACATGTGTTATGACATTAGTGTCATGGGTGGCACTGTCTGCAGCACATTACAGCATGGATGGCACTGTCTGCAGCACAATATGGCTTTGGCGGCATGGGTGACACTTTCGTCAGGCAGCATATGCGTTATGGCATTAGTGTCATGGGTGGCACTGTCTGGGCCATAAAACATGTGCTGCTTGCAGACAGTGCCAGCCATGCCATAATGTGCTGCAGACAGTGTCCCCCTTGACGCTAATGCCATAACACATGTGCTGCCTGCAGAGACAGTGCCCCCCATGCTGCCAATGGCATTATTGGCAGCATGAGTGGCACTGTCTGCAGCACAATATGGCATTGGCGGCATGGGTGACACTTTCATCAGGCAGCACATGCATTATGGTATTAGTGTCATGGGTGGCACTGTCTGCAGCACATTACAGCATGAGTGGCACTGTCTGCAGCACAATATGGCTTTGGCGGCATGGGTGCCACTGTCTGCAGGTAGCACATGCGCATGTGCTGCCTGCAGAGACAGTGCCACCCATGCTGCCAATGACGTAATGTGCTGCAGAGACCGTTTCAAGGCATGGGTCTAGGGAGGGGCCAGGGGTGGAGTTTGAGGTGGGGCTGAAGGAGGGACCAGGGGTGGAGCTGAAGGGGGCCTCATATAGGCTGCATGGGGCTCCATGATTTCTACCAGTGGCCCTGCAGCAGGTTAGCTGTGGAAGAGCTCAGGGGATCCAGCGGCGGCTGGGATCTTGGAAGTCTAGAGACTGGGAGCTCAGTGTGAAGATCTTCAGTGGGATACTGTGAGATGTGAGAGAAGATCTGCAACGGGATACTATAAGTTACGTGTGCAGATCATGGCGGCCATCTTCTACACACAAAAAACAATATGAGAGGGGTGAATGGGCCGATTAGTCTGCCTCTTTGATTCCCCCTTTACTTTCCTCCTTTACCCAGTGGGAATTTGATCCGTTTTTTGCAACTTGAGCTCAGGAGATACCAAAGAGTATCCATCACGGATTTATCTGTGTTCACTTACGCCTCAAGAATTTTTACTAAACACACTGAAGATCTAATCTTTATGAGTTTTGTGTAATCAATCGTACCAATTTCCTCCTTTGGAAACGGTGATCTCCCTATTTAGGACACCCTTTTACGAAGGAATAATTCAGAACATTATTATCAGCTCCTGAAGAAGTGTCATTGTAGACACGAAACATGTAGAGCACCAAAAATATATGTAACCGTTGACTGTATGATTGATATCCTTGATCCCTCATTTGTATAGATATATACTTTGTTTTTTTCTTTTCCTTTTTGGAAATTTGAAAAGGTTGTTATTATGTTTGATAGGATGTCAATTAGGTCTTAATTGTGCAATTTTAAGGAGGAAACTTTTTCCCTTTTTTTGTATAAAAGGGAAATTGAACTTTTTCCTGTTCTTTTTAAATTGTCTTTTTTATTTTAAATAAATAGAAATAATTATTTTTCATACTGGTTGTGTTTACAACTTTCTTTATGCCTAAAAAGTCCAACTGAACCCACATTTTTTTGAGGTCTTTTTGTGTGAAGGTTCTTTCATTTCTTTTTTATTTTTTTCCCCTCATTTCCCTGTCAATATTTATATTCACGTGTGCAGATCTATACTGACTGAAAGTTCAGTTACTATGGAAGACAGAAGTTCTACAAATACAGTGCTCTGCATAAAGCTTAAAAGCTCTCTACCCATATCGCTGTCTGCCTATTACTATTTTTGTTCTGCGGAGTCTGCCAATTGCTTTTGCATCTGCCTAAAGGTGTCCTGGCCCTAAACCCTCTCTCCCCCAGTTCTTGTTAAGAGACAAAAAAATGTTTTTGTTGCATTCAAAAAGTGACTGGCGCCCATGTTTCCAACTTCCATTACACCCACCATGCCCAGTGACCTGCACCCTGAGGTGGAATGTCAGCTGCCCCTGACTCTGGAGGTCACCTTCAGGCCTCTGAAGGACGGGGGCACTGCTTCATATATTCACATTAGTCCCTGCCCTCAAGAAGCTTACAATCTAAGGTTCCTATCTCTCATACACTCACATACTGGGGCCAATTTAGACAGGAGCCTGTTAACCTACCAGCATGTCTTTGGACACATGGAGGATATGGGGGTAAATGGGGGAAACCCATGCAAGCAGAGGGAGAATATGCAAAATCCATGCAGATAGTGTCCTGGTTGGAAGTTAAACTGAGGACCCCAAAGGTGCAAGGCAGAAGTGTAAGACACTATTGCCTAAATTTGAAATAATATCCAGTATGGGCAATGATATCATTAGGAACCCCTTCTCCAGAATTCCCAGAATCTTGGATAAACATAATAATAACTATTCCCCAAAATGTTCTTCTCCTTGTGATCCTCACATCAGTAGATGGAAATAATAACTTGCCGCCATTGCTGCTAAAGGTAGAAGAACCAATCGCCAGCTTTCCTATACTTAAAATTGTAGATTTTCTGTCTACAGCAAGGATAATAAATAAAATACACAAAATTATAGACAACTGGAAGGGACAAATACCCACTGATGGCATTTTAGTTTAGGGACGGCTTCTTGCCTGATTAAAAAAATATTTCACAGAAAGTCTGCAGGAAGGAAGTCGGTTTGTTACCATAATAGTTGTGTAAATTATGGTAAGAATACAATTTAATTATTTGTTACACTGAAATATTCCTAGGAGGAGGAAGGTTCTTCTCTCCATCTGCTGCAGACTGGTAGAGGTAAGACCGGCCATGGAGAAGTCCTCCCACCACGGATGGGAGATGGAAGAGTGAGAGGAAGAAAGTGAAATAGAAAGGGGAAAGAGGAGGAAGGAGAATGAGGAAAACAAAAGGAGAATAAATGGGGTTAGATATAAAGGTAGACAGGCAGAGAGAAGAAGAGGCAAGAGATATAAGAAGATGACATAAAAGTATGAAAGGTGAGAGGACCCTGGAGGGAATGACAATGGAGAGTATGTACAGGAGAGGAGTATGGAGGGTATGGCAATGGAGAGTGGATGCAGGAGAGAAGCAAGAAGGGTATGGCAGAAGCAATATGTTTAGGGGAGGAATGTGAAGGATATGGCAATCAACAGTATGTGCAGAAGAGGAGTGTGTGTGTGTGGGGGGGGTATGACAATGGACATTGAGTACAGTAAAGGAGTGTGGAGGACATGACAGTGGACAGTGCGTGAAGGAGAGGAGTAAAGAGGGTGTGGCAGTGGGCAGTATGTACAGGAGTGGGGAGGGTATGATAGTGGGCCATATGTACAGGAGAGGAGTGTGGAGGGTATGATAGTGGGCAGTATGTACAAGAGATGAGTGTGGGGAGTATGACAGTGGACAGTATGTACAGAAGAGGAGTGTGGAGGGTATGATAGTGGGTAGTATGTACAGGAGAGGAGTGTAGGGGGTATGACAGTGGACAGTATGTACAGAAGAGGAGTGTGGAGGGTATGATAGTGGGCAGTATGTACAGGAGAGGAGTGTATGCCAGTGGGCCGTATGTACAGGAGAGAAGTGTGGAGGGGTATGATAGTGGGCATTTTGTACAGTAGAGGAGTGTGGAGGGTATGACAGTGGGCAGTAACTAACTGTGTTACACAAGCTTGGCACACCCTCTGTATTTTCTACTACAAGAAATAACGTTAAGAGTGTGTGAGCTCTACACAGTCATACAACATAAAGCATATATACTCGGCTCTATGTACCATAATGACACTTTGGGGACAGTGACTAAGACATCGAGGTTTTGGTGGCAACATCAATCCTTCCTCAACAATTGCCAGTTGTTTCCCTCTTGTGAGCATATTTGGAGATTTCTGTCTACATTAAGAGACATGAGTCCCTGGCTGTGTATGTAAACCTTGTCTTGAGCTATTGAACTTCTTGAGCAACAAGGTAGCTTACAGTAGGTAAGAAAAACTGGAAACCCCAACAAAAAAAGTGTCCATTTGCTAGCTGCATAAAAGAATACAATATGTTCATATGCCATGTTGTATGTTTACCTGACAAAAAAATATATTTTTCAACATTTTTTTCTTTTACTCCCAATCATAATAGATATACATTATATCCATATAAACTTTAAGTCCTCATTTAACATATTTCTACTTTTGGATAAAGTGGAGAAGGGCTAGAGCCTAGGACAGGGTCATATAACTATTAGTGTCCCCATAGGGTAGATCCATCCTCCCTATTTGTCCTATTGACCATAGGGATGAGCCGAACACCCCCCGGTTCGGTTCGCACCAGAACTTTCGAATGGACCGAAAATTCGTACGAACTTTAGAACCCCATTGAAGTCTATGGGACTCGAACGTTCAAAATAAAAAGTGCTAATTTTAATGGCTAATTTGCAAGATACTGTCCTAAAAAGGGTTTGGGAACCCGGCACCTGCCCCAGGGGACATGGGTCAATGCCTAAAATGTTTTTAAAAACGGCTGTTTTTTTGGGAGTACTGATTTTAATGACGATTAAAATTAAAAAAAAGTGAAATATTCCTTTAAATATCGTGCCTGGGGGGTGTCTGTAGTATGCCTGTGAAGTGCCACGTGTTTCCCGTGTTTAGAACAATCCCTGCACAAAATGACATTTAACGGAAAAAAAGTAATTTAAAACTGCTTGCGGTTTTAACGTAATGTCTGGTTCCGGCAATATGGATGAAAATCATTGAGAAAAATGGCATGGGTAGCCCCCCCCCCCCCGCCCATTACCAGCCCCTTTGGGTCTTGTATGGATATTAAGGGGATCCCCGTACCAAAATTAAAAAAGGAAAGGCGTGGGGCCCCCAGGCCCTATATACTCAGAACAGCAGCATACAGGCAAACAAGACAGGGACTGTGTAGGTTTGTTGTGTTAAGTTGTATCTGTTTGTATTTTTGAACTGATACATTTTTAAAGTGTAGCTCCAGTCAAAAAATCTATTTTTAAGCTTTTTGGAAAACATAGGGAAGGGTTATCACCCCTGTATAATTTGTTTTGTCGTCCATCTTTTTTCATCTCACTTCCTGTTGTCTCCTTCCGTTTGCAAATAGGAGACGTTTGTAAGTTGGATGTTTGACAGTAGGGGCCTGCCCTATATGCTCTGCAGAAATGTGGGCCTAAGGTATTGGTGTTACCACAACATTGTAAGCCCTCAAAGTGACCCTTGGTGGGCGCTGGAGCGCCCTGCTGTGAACGATTATATCAAGAATTGTAATTACATGCTATTGTTGAACAGTGGTAAAAAAATTGGGCCTTTGGTGGTTGTGGTGCTGGTGCCACAACACTATAAGTCCTCACAGTTACTCTCGGTGGGTGCAGGAACGGGCCCTCCTGTGAAATATTATATCAAGAATTGTAATTATACTCCCCTGTTAAACAGGGACTAAAAAATTGAGCCTTAGGCACTGGTGCTGGTGCCACGATACTGCAACCTCTCCCATATACTCTAGTTGGAGTGCAGGAATGAGCCCTGCTGCAAAGCATTGCTTCAAAAATTGTAATTACATGCCCCTGTTAAACAGTGTCAGTGCTCTCTATCTCGGTCTTGGTGTCAGTGCTCTCTATCTCGGTCTTGGTGTCAGTGCTCTCTATCTCGGTCTTGGTGTCAGTGCTCTCTATCTCAGTGCTGGTGTCAGTGCTCTCTATCTCAGTGCTGGTGTCAGTGCTCTCTATCACGGTGCTGGTGTCAGTGCTATCTTGGTGCTGGTGTCAGCGCTCTCTATCTCGGTGCTGGTGTCAGTGCTCTCTATCTCGGTGCTGGTGTCAGTGCTCTCTATCAAGGTGCTGGTGTCAGTGCTCTCTATCACGGTGCTGGTGTCAGTGCTCTCTATCTCGGTGCTCTCTATCACGGTGCTGGTGTCAGTGCTCTCTATCTCGGTGCTGGTGTCAGTGCTCTCTATCTCGATGCTGGTGTCAGGGCTCAGTCTCTATCGCGGTGCTGGTTTCAGACAGTGAGGGAGATAGCAGCGGAGAAGCCAATCAGCAGGCAGTGCCAGCACCATGGCTGAGGATCAGCACTGGACTGGCACCTCCGGACCACCGCAGTGGAGCCCTGCATAGGTGGGGGTAAGGGTCGAGCAGAGGGAGGGATCAGGGGCTGAAGCACAGGTTGGCACACTGGGACACTGGCACAGGACTGCGCTGCCCTGACTGTGGCACTATTCATCTCCTGCACCCCCTTCATAGCCTGCCCTGACCTTGCCTCTCCTTCATGGCCTTAATGAGCTCCTGAATTGACAAAATTTCACAGATAAAAAAAGAATGCTTGTCGTTGTCAATCCCAGATTCACTTCATACATGTGTTATGTCAGTGTCCATGTTGTGGGACTATGTGTGCACAGCTAGTAAGTATTTTGTGGCTGAAAATATGACCTGGAGGTTTTTATGGTTCGCCTGCCATTAAAGTGAATGGGGTCTGCCGCAAACCGCAGGTTCGCGAACATTTGGGCACGATCGGGGATCGCGTTTGCGAAACATCCCGTCGGAAGTTCGCCCATCACTAGTGTCTGGGATCTTGGAAGTCTAGAGACTGGGAGCTCAGTGTGAAGATCTTCAGTGGGATACTGTGAGATGTAAGAGAAGATCTACAACGGGATACTATAAGTTATATATAGACTGTTGAAAGTTCAGTTACTATAGGAGACAGAAGTTCTACAAATACAGTGTGTGCTGCATCCAGCTTAATGGCCCTCTACCTGTATCGCTGTCTGCCTATTACTATTTTTGTTCTGCGGAGTCTGCCAATTGCTTTTGCATCTGCCTAAGGATGTCCTGACCCTAAACCAGTGTTGGCGAACCTTGGCACCCCAGATGTTTTGGAACTACATTTCCCATGATGCTCATCTACACTTCAGAGTACATGAGCATCATGGGAAATGTAGTTACAAAACACCTGGAGTGCCAAGGTTCGCCATCACTGCCCTAAACCCTCTCTCCCTCAGTTCTTGTTAAGAGACAAAAAATTTTTTTTGTTGCATTTAAACAGTGACTGGCGCCCATGTTTACAACTTCCATTACACCCACCATGCCCAGTGACCTGCTCCCTGAGGTGGAATGTCAGCTGCCCCTGACTCTGGAGGTCAACTTCAGGCCTCTGGAGGGTGGGAGCACTGCTACATATATTCACGTTAGTCCCTGCCCTCAAGGAGCTTCCAATCTAAGGTTCCTATCTCTCATACACTCACATACTGGGGCCAATTTAGACAGGAGCCTGTTAACCTACCAGCATGTCTTTGGACTCATGGAGGATATGGGGGTAAATGGGGGAAACCCATGCAAGCAGAGGGAGAATATGCAAAATCCATGCAGATAGTGTCCTGGTTGGAAGTTAAACTGAGGACCCCAAAGGTGCAAGGCAGAAGTGTAAGACACTATTGCCTAAATTTGAAATAATATCCAGTATGGGCAATGATATATATATAATACTGGGGCCAATTTAGACAGGAGCCTGTTAACCTACCAGCATGTCTTTGGACTCTTGGAGGATATGGGAGTACCTGGGGGAAACCCATGCAAGCAGAGATAGAATATGCAAACTCCATGCAGATAGTGTCCTGGTTGGAAGTTAACCCGAGGACCCCAGTGGTGCAAGGCAGAAGTGTAAGCCCTTGTACACACGGTCGGACATTCTGACAACAAAATCCGTCAGATACACACGGTCGGACAAAGTTGTCGGAAAATCCGATCGCTCAGAACGTGGTGACGTTATTTCGTTACGACGGGACCTCGTTCAGGCTAGTAGCCAATAGCTTTGGTCTAGGAATTTGATCTGAGCATGCGTGGCACTTTGTCCGATCGGAATTCTCTACAAACGATCGGACAAAGTCTCATTGGACCATGTTGTCGGAAATTTTTATAGCCCAGCTCTAAAACTTTGTCGGTCGGATATGCCGATGGAAACAGTCCGATGGAGCCCACACACGGTCGGATTATCCGACAACACAGTCCGATCGGACATTTTCTGTTGGAATGTCCGACCGTGTGTACAAGGGCTTAGACATTATTTCCTGAATTTGGAATAATATCCAGTATGGGCAATGATATCATTGGGAACCCCTTCTCCAGAATTCCCAGAATCTTGGATAAACATAATAACTATTCCCCAAAATGTTCTTCTCCTTGTGATCCTCACATCAGTAGATGGAAATAATAACTTGCCGCCATTTCTGCTAAAGGTAGAAGAACCAATCGCCAGCTTTCCTATACTTAAAATTGTAGATTTTATGTCTATAGCGAGGATAATAAATAAAATACACAAAATTATAGACAACTGGAAGGGACAAATACCCACTGATGGCATTTTAGTTTAGGGACGGCTTCTTGCCTGATTTAAAAAATATTTCACAGAAAGTCTGCAGGAAGGAAGTCGGTTTGTTACCATAATAGTTGTGTAAATTATGGTAAGAATACAATTTAGTCATCATTTGTTACACTGGAATATTCCTAGGAGGAGGAAGGTTCTTCTCTCCATCTGCTGCAGACTGGTATATGTACAGGAAAGGAGTGTATAGGGTATGATAGTGGGCAGTATGTACAAGAGAAGAGTGTGGGGGGTATGACAGTGGTCAGTATGTACAGAAGAGGAGTGTGGAGGGTATGAGAGTGGACAGTATGTACAGGAGAGGAGCGTGGAGGGTATGATAGAGGGTCATATGTACAGTAGAGTGTGGTAGGTATGAGAGTGGACAGTATGTACAGGAGGTGAGTGTGGAGGGTAGGGATGAGCTTGGTGTTCGAGTCGAACAGGCACATGGGTCAGTTGTCTCTGTCGAAGGCTGGAGAGGAGGATGGTGCCATTGTCACAAACCACCATTCTTGGCTTAAGATGGCATGGCGTCAACCACCTCTCGGCCTGCCCCTGCAGAACTGACAAAATATCTGTCCCTGTTTGGCTTCTGTCCCTCAAACAAACTAGCGCAAGCATGGCATGGCATCTTTTTGCCTAGCCCCTTGAACGCCTACGAAGCACCGCTGGTTCCGAGGACAGAGCACTAGAAGAGGCCATGGAGGAAGAAGAGGAGGGGGTGGAGGAGAAAGGTGTCTCACAACCAGTAGTAGCATTTTGGAGGCGTGGTGGCGGAACAACCTCCAACACTACTGCACCTTGTCCTGCATCCTTCCCAGCTGCTAGAAAAGTGACCCAATAGGCCGTGAAAGATAGGTAATGTCCCTGTCCATGCCTGCTGGACCATGAGTCAGCAGTAATATGCGCCTTACCGCTGACCGCCCTGTAAAGTGAGGCATTCAACCGCTGGGCATGTGGATGGCTGGGAGTGAACTTCTTTCGACGGTCCAGCAGCTGGAGCAGGGAAATTTGCTTGGTACAATCGGACATCGGTGTACTGCTAGCAGAGTGCCCGCAAGAACTTGGCTGTGACACACCTAATTCTACACCTTCGTTCCTCTCAGTGCAGGTTTCAGAGAGGACTGAAGGTCTAGTGGGGTTGGAGATCCCAGCTGATAAGGAGGAAGGAGAGGTCCGCATTGTTCTTTGGTGTGGGTCTTTAAGGTACGCTTGCCAACGAGCTGCATGGCAGGTCAACATATGTCTGGTCAAGCATGTGGTGCCCAAGCGGCTGATGTTTTGGCCACGCGAGATACACTTGAGACATATGTTGCAGATAGCAGCGGTGCGATCCGATGCACTCGTCTCAAAAAAGGCCCACACCAAAGAACTTTTGGAATAACGCGCAGAGGCAGCGCCCTTCACAGGTGGAGCTCTGCGGTGTGATTCAGTCGGTGTGCTGCCCCTAAGTCGGCCCCCGGAGGGCATCCTGCCTCGTTGGATATGTGCCTCCTCCTCCTCCTCCTCCTCCTCCTCTCTCCTATCAGGCACCCATGTGGAGTCAGTGACCTCATAATCCCCTCTCTCTTCATCACTGGAGCAAACCTGGCAGTATGCTGCAGCTGATGTAACATGACTGCCAGATTGCTGTCCTTCTTGAGCATCCCTTCTCTCTGCACTCACGCTACTGCCTTCCTCTAGCTGGGTATCATCATCAGAGCCTTCAAAACGCTGGGCATCCTCCTGGAGCATGTACCCAACACTGTGGTCAAACAGTTTGGGGGACTCCTCAGGAGGACATGGTGGGTCTAGGGAAGGAGTGACTGATGAAATTGAGATGAGGGAAAAGGATGCGCTGGCAGCTGCTTTGCTAGTACCCTGAGCCTGGGCGAGAGAGGATGAGGAGGATGAGGAGGGCTTGGTACAAGTCTTGGACACAAGTCTTCAGCATGATGCGGCTCAACACGTCCAGCTGCCGAAAAAAAAGAACAAGTGTGTCCCATGGCCACGTGCTGATGATGACAATGCACCGCATCCACGACCAGCACTGTTGTCTCTAGACACAGAGCCTGCTTGCCCTCTTTTATTGGCTCGTAACTGTCTGCCTCTCCTTGTTGGCCTTCCAGACATAGTAATGGCCTGCAGGGAGATTAGAAAACCAGCAATTGGGTAGCTTTAGGTGCACACTGAGCAGATGACACAGTACACCGACTATAATTACTGCAGCTGCCTGACTGTGTTACAGAAATAGAACAATACCAGCAATAAGGGGTAGCTTCAGGTGTATACTGTGCAGGAGGCACAAAACACCCACTGTAAATGCTGCAGATGACTGTATTACAGAACACCAGCAATAAGGGGTAGCTTCAGGTGTATACTGTGCAGGAGGCATACAACACCCACTTTAACTGCTGCAGATGCCTGTATTACAGAACACCAGCAATAAGGGGTATCTTCAGGTGTATACTGTGCTGGAGGCACACAACACTCACTTTAACTGCTGCAGATGCCTGTATTACAGAACACCAGCAATAAGGGGTATCTTCAGGTGTATACTGTGCTGGAGGCACACAACACCCACTTTAACTGCTGCAGATGCCTGTATTACAGAACACCAGCAATAAGGGGTATCTTCAGGTGTATACTGTGCTGGAGGCACACAACACCCACTGCAACAGCACTAGGTTTTCAAGCCACAAAGACACTGTCTCTGCCTATCCTGCTCTTTCCCTGACCGCCGCAACACACTACACAAGGCCGCAGCACTGGCGGCCTTATATAGTGTGGGGCGTATACTTAACCCCCCTGAGTTATAATTGGCCACAGGCATCCTGCCTGTGGCCAATTAAGGCTCTCCTCACTGCCGGCGCTGTGATTGGCCAAGCATGCGGGGTCACAGTGCATGCTTGGCCAATCATGAGCCAGCAATGCACTGCGATGGCGTAGTGCATTGTGGGCCGTTCGTGCCACACGAATATGGTGCGAACGGTCCACAAAGTTCTGAATTTGGCGAACGGCTGGTGTTTGAGTCGAACATGCGTTCGACTCGAACACCGAGCTCATCCCTAATTGACCGTTGTCACCTGGAGAGAGTAAGGATGGAGGAAACTTTATAGTTCTCACCAGAACAGGAATAGATGGGATCTCTTCCAATGGTGGCATCTGTTTGTGTGACAACAAATAAGAGAGGGGGGTGTTCCCTGTATTACACAGAGATGTCCCATACCCACTTGTGTAGGCAAGGTAAGAAGACGATGCTGAGACTAATTTCTAATCATCTCATGCATTTAATGGAAATTTTTTTGAAATTTTTACAAAAACCAGGACAAGCATCGAGTGTGACTGATAGTGGTGTAGGATGGATATCATACCTTTCCCTTTGAGGGAAGAGAGATACAACTTTCCAAAGTAATGCCGCGTACACACGTAGCAGACTATCCGGTGGACTTAGTCTGGCGGACTTTCCGCCGGACTTTCCGAACCAGCTACTTGCCCACACAGGGAACTTTGGCAGCGTACTAATACGGCGTACTAAGTCCGCCGGACTATCCGCCGTACTTTTGAAATGAACGCACTCGCCCTTAGTGGAAGAGTGTGTGGGAGTAAGACAATAATGGGGGGTATAGAAGTGTTTGTTTGAAGGTCCCCCGTATCTCTCGATCAGTGATTTTTTTTCCCAGTGTAGTTTACGTTTTTTTGATGGAGATGAAGACAGATGATCTATGAAGGTCTTTTAGACTTGTCGAGGAGTTATAAATCCACCAGGATAAGTTTCCTATTCTAGAATGCCAAACATTGGAGCCCTTATATTGGAATCCATAAGGGAGACAGGTGATACAAGTGTAGCAGTACCCCCGTGAGCTGCTGATTGACTTTATAGCCCACTGGTTACCCCAAACCTGCAGATCCCCTCTTACCTCTGACACTTTGGGTTCCATTCTGCAATGTGATGTTAGCAATGAGAAACGCACACAATACCATTGAACCACTTAGAAAAGTTTACAAACACAAGGGCATGAATGACCACAAATTCTGATTGGATTCATCAGAAAAAAAATACTTTCTCCCAGTTCCCAGCAGTCCAATCCCTGTACCTTTTGCAGAATATCAGTCTGTGTCTGATGTTTTTTGGCTTGTCTGACATTCCTTCTGGCTCCAGATCCTGCTTGCTGTTCTACTACGCTGTTCTCTGGCTCCCTGACGTTTTGGCTTGTATGGCTATCCGTTTCGGTTCCTTAACTCTGGCTATGTTTTGACTACTTTTGTTCTATTTACTTTTATTATTAAACAAGTGTGATTTAACTGGACTTCTGTCTCAGTATGATTCATGGTTTCTGACATCATGATGATAAAAACAATAATTTTATTACAATTTATTATTAAAAAGTTTCTGGGGACTTATTTTTGGGGATCTGGTCTGGAGATTTCCTTGGAGTTGGCCGCGCAGTCATCTGGGACCTGTCACGTGTCCCAGATGATTGACAGGAGGGAGGGGGCAGAGCTGAGCACTTCCTGCGCCGAGGGGAAGTGATGTCACCAGCCCAGGCACTGAAGGAGGCAGACTTCGAGGGACCCCCTAGCAACAGGCATTTAGAGGTGATTTAAAATTAATTTTTTCGAAATGTTTTATTTTTTTAGGAATTTTAATAAAAAAAATTTGTGTGTGGAACACCACTTTAAGTACTCAGGGTGGGCTCACCCACCTTTCCCTGTTATGATCAGTTACAATTAGATTAATCGCATTTTATCATATCTTCTACACGTACCTGAGCATCCGCCCCTGATGAGTGTCTTTCACACGAAACGCGTCAGCTTTTGGGATGCAGACATATGTTTATAGTACACCATCAATTCAGAACATCTCTCACCTTCTAATCATGGTTTTACTGTGTTTTTTCTATACTTTTATTCCCTCCGCAAGTCAGGGGCGGATCCAGGGGGGGGGCGACGGGGCAATTGCACCCTTCGAGAAAACATTAAAGACTGAGGCCGAGCGCGCCCAGATCTGCTCTGGTTACCTGGCCATCGGATGGGCTGGACAACTAGCAGCCATTCTAAGCATGAATTGCTGTTCAGAATCCTCGGGACTACACTCTCCGCCCCCTGTACCTCCCCCTGCAGCTTTTCAGCCTCTCTCCTGCAGGCTGCTGCTTGAGTGGGCGGGATGGGGGGCGTGTCTTTCCCCCCAGATCACGCTCGTCTGGAAGAGGGGAGATGTGTGCGGCTGCTGATCAGAGAGATCCGTGTGAAAGTTGCTGGAGGTGAGCTCTGCTGCCAGCACTGCATTGTGGGTCTTTTTATGGGCACCTCTATGCTGAGTTACTGCAGATTAGTATAGAGGTGCTGTGAGGTGAGGAATGAGATCTTCAATTATTTTCATGACAAGTGATTATGACTGGCCCCAGTATATTCCCTCCTGAATCCCCCCCCCCCAGTGTATCAGTGTATGCCCTCCTGAATCACCCCCCCCCCAATGTATCAGTATATTCCCTCCTGAATCCAACCCCCCCCCAGTGTATCAGTGTATGCCCTCCTGAATCACCCCCCAGTGTATCAGTGTATGCCCTCCTGAATCCCCCCCCCAGTGTATCAGTGTATGCCCTCCTGAATCCAACCCCCCCCCCCAGTGTATGCCCTCCTGAATTCCCCCCCCTAGTGTATCAGTGTATGCCCTCCTGAATCCCCCCCCCCCAGTGTATCAGTGTATGCCCTCCTGAATCCCCCCCAATGTATCAACGTATGCCCTCCTGATCCCCCCTTCCAGTGTATCAGTGTATGCCCTCCTGAATCCAACCCCCCCCCCAGTGTATCAGTGTATGCCCTCCTGAATCCCCCCCAGTGTATCAGTGTATGCCCTCCTGAATCCCCCCCAGTGTATCAGCCTATGCCCTCCTGATTCCCCCAGTGTATCAGTGTATGCCCTCCTGAATCCCCCCTCCCCCAGTGTATCAGTGTATGCCCTCCTAATCCCCCCCAGTGTATGCCCTCCTGATCCCCCCAGTGTATGCCCTCCTGACTCCCCCCCAGTGTATGCCCTCCTGATCCCCCCCTGTGTATGCCTTCCTGATCACCCCCAGTGTATGCCCTCCTGATCCCCCCCGTGTATGCCCTCCTGATCCCCCCCAGTGTATGCCCTCCCAATCCCCCCCAGCATGTGCCCTACTGTTCCCTGCACACTGCCCTACATTCTACTGACCTCTGTACACCACCCTTCCTACTACTGACCTCTGTACACCACCCTTCCTACTACTGACCTCTGTACACTACCCTTCCTACTACTGACCTCTGTACACTACCCTTCCTACTACTGACCTCTGTACACCACCCTTCCTACTACTGACCTCTGTACACTACCCTTCCTACTATTGACCTCTGTACACTACCCTTCCTACTACTGACCTCTGTACACTACCCTTCCTACTACTGACCTCTTTGAATGAATGAAATACTTGTATAGCGCACAATGCGAACTGAATCGCCTCTAGGCGCTGTGGCGAGCTTTGATCATCTGCTAAAAGAGGAAGGTCTTGAGTTTTTTTTCCTAAAAGCCAGGTGATTTTCTTCCAGGCGGATGTTGATTGGTAGAGCATTTCATAGCCGAGGTCCTTGGACAGCGAATCTCCGATCCCCCTTGGATTTATACCGGGCTTTGGGCACGAGGAGGAGGTTTTTGTTGGCTGATGGAAGACTGCGGTTTGGTGTGTAATGATTTATTTTCTCCATTAGGTATTGCGGAGCTTCTCTATGCACACATTTGTGGGTGAGGCAAAGGGTCTTGAACGTGATCCGATTTTTTACCGTTAGCCAATGTAAGCTCCTCAGTGAAGGAGAGATGGATTCCCAGTTTTTTTTTCCTGTTATCAGCCTTGCCGCCGTGTTTTGGATCAGTTGTAATTGCGCAAGTTGATATTGTGGTAATCCTATGTAAAGCGAGTTTGCGTAGTCCAGTCGTGAATTAATGATTGTTCCAACTACCACTGCTTTGTCATTCTTTGGGATAAAAGGGAGGAGTCTGCGAAGCATGCGCAGCCGATGGTGAGATCGACTGACTACAGATCCTATTTGCGCATCCATTGACATTTGTGCGTCTAAAATAACCCCGAGACTCTTCGCTTTGGTCTTTGGGGAGATGGTCTGCCCAAAGACGGTGGGTGGAGACCAGGAGGTTTTGGTTGCGGGCTTATGATTTGGGTGTAAGATAAGAAGCTCTGTCTTTGATTCATTCAGCTGGAGGGAGTTAGTGGTCATCCAGTCCTCTATTGATTTGAGGCAGTTTTCAAGTTGTTGTTGGTGATCTTTTTTTCCATTGATCCGGAAATAAAGTTGCGTGTCGTCAGCGTAAGAGTGGAAGCAGAGATCTGAGCATCTGATGATTTGAAGGAGTGGGCGAATGTAAATGTTGAAGAGAACGGATGATAAAGGAGAGCCTTGAGGGACTCCGCAGGTGACTGCCCGGGATTCAGAGAGGAATTTTCCTAGTTTCACTGTCTGTGACCGATTTCCTAGGAAGGACGTGAACCAATGGAGATCTATGTCTTGGACTCCGGCTACTTCTGTGAGGTGGACGAGTAGAGTATTGTGATCTACTGTATCAAACGCTGCACTTAGGTCTAGCAGTACGAGGAGACACTGCTCTCCGTCATCTGCTGCTTTGAGGGCGTCATCCCAGATCTTGAGGAGAGCTGTTTCTGTTCCATGACCCGGGCGGAAGCCTGATTGCAGCGGGTCCAGGAGTTTGTGAGTATCCAGGTGAAGTTGTAGCTGATGTACTACAGCTTTCTCCATGATCTTAGAAATGGTGTTGAGGCTTGTAATTGGCCTACGGTTGTTTGGATCCTGAGGGTCCAGGTTTGGTTTCTTGAGTAGAGGTTTGACGATGCCTTGTTTGAGGATGCTGGGAACAATCCCTTCGTGGAATGATCGGTTAATGAGGTGGGTTATGGTTGGAGCCACGATGTCGGAGCATTCTTTCAGTAGTTTTGTGGAGATGATGTCAATAGGTGAGGTACTGTCACGCAGTTTATTAATGATGTTTTTTGCGGTGTCTACGGTAATTGGGGATAGTGAAAATTTTGGCGGTTGCGGTATGTTGGTGCAGACATCCTCTTTATGTATTTTCTGGCTGAGGTCGGATGTTTTCTTCTGACAGATTGTTTCCCTGATGGTTTTGACTTTATTGATGAAAAAAATCAGACAGTTTATCACAGTAATCCTGGGATTCACTTTCTGGGGGTTCTAGGCACACCGGATTCATTGATTGATTGACTAGTTTAAACAGTTCCCGTGGTTGGTTTGCGGCCGTTGAGATTGTATATGAGAAGTGGTCCTTTTTGGCTTTGAAGATTGCTTTCCGATAATTCTCTGTGAGACCTTTGTAGTTAAAGTGGTTTTCCTCGGTGGGATTTCTACTACATATTCTTTCCGCTCTTCTGCGTTCTTGCTTTAGTATGGAGAGGGAGCCATTAAACCATCCAGAGTTTTTCTTCCTGATGAGAGCCCTGCGTTTTGGTGCTACCGAGTCTGCTGATTGCAGCAATGCCCTGTTCAGGAAGTTGAGTGTTTCCTCCGTAGAGTGGTTTAAGGTTATTGTAGTTATCTTGTTGGACAGAGTGGATTTGATGGATTCGGAGTACAGTTTTTTATGTGATCTGGTCCAGTGCGTTGTTGTTACAGGATTCCGTTTTTTGTTGGTGATGTTGGTAGCGATTTTGAATTTGATGGCATGGTGATCCGTCCATGGCAGTGTTATGTTGTCGAGTATGTTGATGTCAATGTTCTGTTTGAAAATGAGGTCCAGGGTGTGTCCTGACCCATGCATAGGAGTGTTTATCAGTTGCTGGAGACCCTTCAAGTTGATTGATGCAGGCAGTCGCGATGGGGTCTTTGGGCTCATTTTCCCAAAGGTTGAAATCTCCGAGTGCCAGGAAATTTTTGAATTTTAGGGTGTGTATTGCGAAGCATTCCGTGAGGGGTGAAAGAAGATTGGACTTTGGTCCCGGTGGTCTGTAGCACAGTAGAATATGAGTGGTGTCATGGGGTGTTGATTGGAGATGTAGCGTCAGGGTCTCCATAAAAGGCACTGGGTTCTGAGATGATGGTTTGGTGAGCCCCAAGTGAGCTTTAAAGATCACTACTAGGCCTCCTCCTTTTTTCCCTATCCGGTGTTCGGTTAGGATCCTGTAGTTTTTCGGCACCAATTCGGTGAGGATGGTGTTGCAGTCAGAGGTTAGCCAGCTTTCGGTGATGAAGAGGCAGTCTACATTGTTCTCGATGATGAAGTCGTGTAATTCCAGTCTGTGTTTGACTGCAGACCTGGCATTAATCAAGGCGCAATCTAATTGTAGTGGTTGAGTAGATCTCTTCCTATGGTTGGGAGTTGCTTGTCTTCCGGTTTTTAATAGTTGTTCTCTTTGAAGTATTTTTTGTATGGAAGATGGCAATGTGGTGTTGATGTCCCTTAGTCTGTGGAGAACTTCAGCTGAGTATTTGAAGTAGCACATGGTTTGTTGATGAGGTTGATGGTACTATGGGCCTAAAGATGATGATCCTGGTCAGGGTATTGACCCTGAGGACAGGGTAGGTATCAGACTTGCCGCCGTGCTTGAGGCTATTAGCGCGCAAGTTGATCAGGGGATGCCTATATGGATGCGGACGGAGTTGTTGTATTGGGTTGCTGGCTGTTCCGGCTACCTTTACTTGAGGTGACGATCCCCGCTCAGAAAAGAAGTCTGGCTGTGATCTGGAGTAGTCATCCTAGGATAGCGTGAAAAATGGAATGGAGGCCGAAGGTAGGGGTATGCTAACCTACGGTTGTTCCTGATTGTTCCAGAGGAAGGCAAAAAAAAACCCTGGCAGTAGCAGCAGTGGGGCAAAAATTCCTTCCTGACCCCCGGAGGCGGTTGAACGGAGTCCCTGGAACAATCACTAGGGTGGGTGGGAGTGGAGGTGCGAGCTTACCTGGTTGCGGTGGTCCCCGTTAACTGTCTGGTTCCGGTGAATCCTTAACCACTTCAGCCCCGGACCATTTGGCTGGCCAAACACCAGAGCACTTTTTGCGATTCGGCACTGCGTCGTTTTAACTGACAATCGCGTGACGTTGCTCCCAAACAAAAATTGACGTCCTTTTGGAGCTTTTTTTTGGTGGTATTTGATCACCTCTGCGGCCCTTAACCCTTGCGCGCAATGTCCATGACGGCGTTAGAACATGCACTGTGATCTCATAGAAACTTATGCAAATAACGTAAACCCTCAGACGCTCCGCTGTCGTCAACTTGCAGCATTGGTCGTGGTGTCTATCGCAGGGTTTTTCTCTGTTGTGCTTTAAGGATTGGTAAAAGGTTAGAGACTCCTGTCTTAACTCCTGTTTTCAACTCCTGGTTATTAACTCTCCACTTTAGTTCAAAATTCCACTTGTGTTCACAAAATCCACATGCAAGCCACCATCAAGGCTGCCTTGCGGCTTCACTGCCCATTTCCAACTGCGCATGCGCAAGTTGTGCGGCGCTTTGTGAATGGCCCCGTTGTTTTCTGGGGGACACACGCATGTCCCAGAAGGCTACGGGGCCGCTCACCGAAGAGGAGGAAGCGCCGCGGCATAGGAAGAGGCAGATTAGGAAGACCGCCTAGCAACAGCGGTTTCAGGTAAGTTAAAAAATGTATTTATTTATTTATTTTAAGATATTAATGCATTTTTTTTATGGGTGGCCCTCCACTCTAAGCCCTTGTACACACGGGTCGGAGATTCCGACAACCAAATCCGTCGGATTTTGTCCGTCGGATTTTATCCGACGGATTTTGTCCGAAACTGTTGCATACACACGGTCGGACAAAGTTGTCGGAAAATCCGACGTGATTACGTTGATTCGTTAAGACGGGACTACGTTCAGGCTAGTAGCCAATAGCTTTGGTGTAGGAATTTGATCTGAGCAAGCGTTGCACTTTGTCCGATCGGAATTCTCTACACATGATCGGAGTATGCCCGATCGGAGCATTTTGTCAGAAAATTTTACCAACAAGTTGGAAAACTTGGTCCGTCGGATACTCCGACAGAAACAGTCCGATGTAGACCACACACAGTCGGAATATCCGACAAAACGGTCCAATCGGACACATTCTGTTGGAATCTCCGACCGACTCCGACTGTCTCCGACCGTCTGTACAAGGGCTAAGGGCCACCCTGCTGCAGTATATGTATGTGGGGTGATCCTTAAGCGTTTATTACTAGAAGTTACATTATTTTCCTTACAATAATATGAAATTGATTAATAATCAGACAGATGAAGTAACTCTTGATGTCTTTACAGGTAAACAAGATGTTCAATGTCAGCAGTGAAATGGTACCAAGCACGGTTTACAGCCCGAAGATGATCACCATCCTGGTTTTATCTATCACCACTCTTGTGGGTCTCCCCGGCAATGCTCTGGTGCTTTGGGTTACTGGAGTGAAGATGGAGCGGACCGTGACCACTGTTTGGTTTGGGAACCTTGCTCTGGCCGATATCATGTGCTGCTTGTGTCTTCCATTCATTGTAGTGCAGTTCTTCTACCAAGACTGGCTGTACGGACCTGCCCTCTGCAGGATTTTACCCTTCATCATTCCCCTAAACATGTACACCAGTGTCTTCACCCTGGTGGCTATCAGCATTGACTGATGGATTCTGGTTGTCCATCCCGTGTGGGCCCGAAATCACCGAAGAATCAAAATGGCGTGGATGATATGCTTGGCTATTTGGATGTTGTCCTTGGTGATGTGTCTGCCTACCGCCATCAACAAAAGATTTACAACTGACTATAACTACACCTCCTGTTATTCAGATTTTTACATGATAAAGCCTATCAACCTTACACGTGCAATTTGTGCATTTCTGGTCCCTCTTATTATCATTTGTATCTGTTACATTCATCTGGCTTTTAAAGCACAAAATATCAGATTTTCTGAAGTAGGTAGAAAAACCATCAAGATGTCAATAAGTATTATTGTTGTGTTTTTCATCACCTGGGCCCCCTACCACATCATCGAACTAACTGTGCTATACACTGTCAATGAGGTATTGTACATCCTGGACCTTCTCTCACTGTCTCTGGCCACCTTCAATAGTTGCATCAACCCAATACTCTACGTCTTTTTTGGGGAAATATATGAAGCAGAAGCTGAGACAGTCTATTGCCGAGCTCATGCAAAATATATTTGGGGAGAACTTATTATCTCCACCAGGCAATGAGGACCAGCGCACCCCAGAAGAAGAAGAAGGACTCCCGATATAATGTATGAAATGGATTTGTAGATGTTTTAGCGCGTTTTTAGCTTTATTAGTGATTGTAATGAACTGCCTTCTCAAAATCGTATCATTGTGTGTTAGGGCGGCCATACTGTATGTCTTGAATAAGTCACATGGCATCAGGGCTTAGTGCTTATTGAACATTTGGGGTGATAGGTGTTATCAGTTTATGTGCAGCCCCCCCCTCCCCCCTCCAAGTTATCCAATCTGTCCACCGATCACTAAGCTTGAACAAGTCTGCTTATCTGTAAAGTCAGAAATCTTTATTTCTTTACTTGTTCAGGGCATGGGACACATAATACTGAAGCAAGAGGATAAACATGACAGCCAAGAAACTGGCATTTCCAAATGTATATGTAGCGGGTGCCGGATAGCCACCCGCGGCCCCCGCCACTGCTTCCTCATTGGCATGGGGAGAGGGACAGAACTGCTGCAGCAGAGGATCCTGAGCAGTGGCAGCTGGTGGTATATTTTTTGGGGGAGGGGGGCGGCAAGCCTTGCACCCACAGCCACCCCCCCCCCCGGTCGTTTGGGTTACCCGCACACATCACCTGCACCACCCGCCCATTGGTCAGTCACCAGCCCTGCCCTTACCTTATCTATCGGGCAGCGTTTCCTCCGGGCGGCGGCTTACCCTGCATCTCTTGCTCCACAGCACATCACGGCGGCTTCCTCCTTGCCTCTCCTCCCTTCTTCTCCCTCCCACAGCTGGATGGCCTCAGGGAGTAGTGCTGTGCGCCCCGCGCCCACCCTTTTTTTAAGCCAATTAGAGCATCTGGCTCTAATCACGTGCTTAAAAAAAAATACCCATTGGAATCCTTGCGTCCGACTCCCTGCATGTAGATTAGGGGGCCAGATGAATGGATAGGGGGACAGCTCCCCTGCGTTACGGGCCGCCACTGATCCTGGGACATGTAGTCTCTTGCACCAGTGGCCCCATTGTGATCCCTAGGGGACAGAACTACACACCCCAGCATGTCCTGAGCAGAGGGGAGGAGAAAACCGGACATAAGTGACAGGGGCTTCTGCTTTTCTGTCGGTGTGACCATCCTGCCACAACTCCAAGGGACTGTGTGCCTATCCTGCCATAGCTTCACCTTCAGTCAGTCACAGACATCTCGCCAGCGGGTACCTCTGGGAGTATCTCCAGGTGCATATGCAGACATCGCTGTGCCCTCCTGCTCTCAGATTGTCAGTTGAGCGTTCCTAAAGAACCTGCCCTAGGACATCTATCATTTTCGGCCCTCGTGTCACCAGATTGGTGAGTGGGCAGTAGCCCATCTTGCGTAAACTATTTCTAAGAGACACTGCATGCAGACACCTTGTCTTCTTGTCAGAGCTTTCCCCGGGAGACACTTTACATCAGTTGTTTCTTTTCCTTGAGTTACTTTATATAGAGATTATTCTGGGCCTTTACGCTAGTTGAAGATACCGGACATCTCCACAGTGAGGACTTTATTCAGCCAAGGACACAGTGCAAAACCTTTGTACTGATTAAGGTGGAACTCTAACTTTAAGGGCACTTTGGCGGCGCTTCCCATTGATTTCAATGGGCAGGGGCGCTTTAGGAGCGGTGTATACATCGTTCCTAACGCGCCACAAAGATGCTGTTTGCGGGACTTTTTTAAGGGTCCTGCCAGCGCACCACTCCAGTGACAGGAGAGGCGCTATTTTAAGCGATATAGCACCTGTAAAATGCCTCAGTGTGAAAGTAGCCTTAAAGCAATACAAGTTGATAATGTTTGCATATTGTATAGCGCATATACCTTCAAGGTCTGGGAGCTCAGGATTTTAGGGAGACAGACTGGTCGGTAACAGGACGTCTCTGTCCCCCCTTTATGTCTTGGCACATAGGTTACGTTTACGTCTTTAAGGTTATTCAAAACGCTTTATCTTAAAAAGTATAAAGAAATATTAGTCCCAAAAACTCTGCCACTATTGGAATAAACTAGGAACGGAATGCGAAATGGGAAGAGACGCTTTGTCTGCATCAATAACAGTGATATTAAAAGAAGACAAGGACAGTAGGCTCTGTTCTAGTTATAGACCTATCGCTTTACTGAACGCCGACACCAAATTATACGCAAGCATATTGGCTAAAAGATTGAAGGAGAAGATGACCGAGTTGGTCCATCCGGATCAGGTCAGATTTATAGTTGGTAGAGAAGGAAGGGATAATGGTGTCTGGGATTTATTGCTCCTGCAGGCAGCTAACATCGGTGGGGACCCCAGTCTACTCCTGTCAATGGATGCTGAAAAGGCCTTTGACAGGGTGGACTGGGGTTACATGTTGAAATCGTTGGAGGCCATGGGAGTTGGCACCAGGATGATCAGCTAGATAAAAGTATTATATAAAGACCCCCAAACATCGGTAAAAGTGAATGGAGTATCCTCTCTGCCGTTCTCAATGAAAAATGGAACTAGACAGGGGTACCCTCTGCCCCCCTTATTGTTCATATTATCATTGGAGCCTTTATTGGCCTCCATCAGAAATAGTGTGGACATTAGGGGGATAAGGGTGGGAGAAGAGGAGCACAAAATAGCAGCGTTTGCTGATGATGTGCTCTTCTTTATAACAAATCCCAGGACAATGATCCCCAACCTGTTAAATGTTCTAAAAAAAATATGGAGAAATCTCAAATCTTAAAATAAACCCGAATAAGTCGGAAATATTAAACATCAATATAAATAAATTAGAGGAAGAAAAACTCTCAAAAGAATTTCACTTCTCATGGTATAAAAGCGGGAGTCTGCAGTTTTTTTTTTTTTAAAAAGCCAGCAGCTACAAATACGGCAGCTGCTGACTTCTAAAATAATGACACTTACCCGTCCAGCGCGCCCGCGATGTCGGCACCCGAAGCCGATCTCTCGAACGTCTCTCGGGTGCTGCCGCCGCCATCTTGGGTATGGGAATCAGGAAGTGGAGCCTTGCTGCTTCATCTCTCGGTTCCCTACTGCGCATGCGCGAGTCGCGCTGCGCAATAAGGATGGTCCCCGCTGTCTCTGGGATCCGTGTGTTTCCCAGCAGACAGCGGGGGACCTTCGGAAAGGGGCATAATCTACGCCCCTTTCCGCAGATAGCTATGCCGGAAGTGGGTGCAGATACCTGTACTGTACAGGTATCTGCACCCCCCTCCCCCCTGAAAGGTGCCAATTGTGGCGCCGGAGGGGGGGAGGGTTCCAATGAGCGGAAGTTCCACTTTAGGGTGGACCTCCGCTTTAAGTTATTAGACAAAGATAAGAAGAGAAACGAAAAAAAAAATTACAACCTGCCCCCTGTCATGGTTTGGGCGAATAAACGCTGTAAAAATGTTGATAACCCCCAAAATCCTCTACAAATTTCAGATGCTCCCCTTAACAATCCCACAATCCTTTTTCAGAACTTCAAAGGGTATTATATCTAGCTTCATATGGAGCAATAAAAAACCCTGAATTTCAGCCACGGTATTAAATCTAGAAAAAAAATCAGAGAGGCCTAGCGGTGCCGGATTATAAAAAAATACTGCAACGTAGTGTCACTCTCACGATTAATAGAATGGACAAAAGAGAGTAGGGATAAGAGATGGACAAATATAGAATACACCTTGAGTAATATACATTTAGGACACATACTATGGAATCCCCCTCAAGTTAGAACATTGGGACAGAATACACACGAAATAACACGTACTACACTTAAAATATGGAATAGGGTACATACACACAAAAAATGGAAGTACAATTCGCCTTTCATTTATTTAAAGGAAAATGAATATTTTGAGCCCGGGAGGAGGGAAGTGGGAGGGAACTGGATTAAAAAAGAAAACGCGCAAGTGAAATATATAGTAAAAAATGGTAAAATACGCACCTTACAAGAACTTCAACTAGACACGGAGGTGATGAAAATTGACATATGGAGGTACATCCAATTGAAATATTTTGTGCGGAAACTACCAACCCCAATTCGAATTCGGAGAAGATTATACTCCGATGGAGAGGCTGGTTATGAAGGGAAACTCAAAAGATAGCACAGCACGACTATATAAATTCCTTTCAGAGGGAGAGGGATTGGATGTCCCTCCATATGTCAAGAAATGGGAAAGGGAAATAGGAACTAGTTGCACTAAACACATGTTAGGAAAAATTTGGAAATTGACCCATGGCCTCCGCGATAGACTCCAAGATGGCGGAAACAAATGATAAATGTCTGGTAAGATGGTATTATACGCCTGACAGAATCAGTCACTTCCAGCAAGAGAGGTCCTCTGAGTGTTGGAGAGGGTGTAAAAATAAAGGTACAGTGCTCCACATCATGGTGGGAGTGCACCATTATTAAAAAAATGTTGTATAGAGATTTTAGAACTCATAAAGCTAATCACTAACGAAACTATTCCTGCTGACCCATGGACGTGTTTGTTCCATGGGACAAATAGATCAGTGAGACAATATAAAGCTTCGATAATTTCAATCTTGCTTAATGTAGCAAAGAGCTTAATTCCAAAAAAATGGCAGGAAACAGAAAGTCCTAAAATTCGGGATTGGATATTTGGAGTAAACAGGATACAAAAATTAGAGAGGGGGGAAGAAGGGGAGGACGATCAGTAGTTAGTAGAGGTAGAACAGAAGGATAAATGGAAAGAGTGGGATAAGTTTAAAAACTCCTGGAGATATGTGATTGAGATAACCCAATGAACTAGAAAATAAGACTGGAGAGAGGCGAGGAGAAAGGAGGATTAGGGAAGAAGATAAGAAAAGTAAGGGGAAGGAGATTGCTGACTGCCCTTATTGACGGAGACATAGGTGCACAGTGTGGGGGGGGGGGGGGGGGGAATTGGGTGTTTGAATAAAGATTGTTTGTAATTTTAATTGTTCTATTTTTTTGTATGATGAAAAATTATAAAATTAAATACAGAATTAAAAAAAAGGTCATTCAAAACTGTGTTGGGTATAATGTGCATTTGTCTCAGTGCTATGCTGCTCAGTAATTAGAGTTGACTATAAATAAATATTACTTGGCTATATACTACTGGTTTCTTTATTACAAAGATTTCAGTAAAGATACTCTGTTTACTACAATTGTGTCTACAGTAATTTTATTTACAAGGTGTCCCAGAGGGACCGAGTCTATTTGTGGGGTCGAGGGGCACAGTACAGAACCAAATATACTTAAGCGGCTCCGTTGGGGTGGCGCTACATATATGTTTAAGTGATTGCCTCCCGCTCACCGTCAAATGATGGATGAGCGGTGCGGCACTCGTTCTGGGACAATGTCATATGACGTCATAACAGCACGGCCGTTTTCAAGTGCCCGCGGGGGTGCACAGCGCGACGATCGTGGCTGCTCCGTGTTGCTAGGACATGGCGCGACCTCAATCTCAGTAAAGAGCCACGGCCGCAGCTCTTTAACCATGTGATCAGCTGTGTCCAATCACAGCTGGCCAAATGTAAACATGGAGATGCCAGTAATCGGCTCTCATCGCCTCACACTGACAGAGTGTGTGGTGAGGAGAGCCGATCAGCGGCATCTCCTCCCAGGGGACATCAAGGCATGTAATCAGGGCACTGATTACAGTAACATGCCACCAGTGCCAGCAATCAGTGCCCACCAGTGAAAGCAATCAGTGCCCACAAGTGCCACTAATCAGTGCCCATTAGTGATGCCAGTCAGTGCTGGCTATCAGTGCCGCCTATCAGTGCTGCCCATCACTGCTGCCCATCAATGCCCATCATTACCAGCCATCATCGCCCATCAGTAGTGCCCATCAGCAGTGGTGTCACCTGGTGCGGTAAAACATGGTGTCACCCCCCTCCCCACTATGTTTTACCGCATCGGAGCGGCTTTCCCCTCCAGCCTGCCGCAGTGCTCTGTCCTGCTGCTGTGTAGTGACAGCATAAGCAGAAATGAGAAGTAGACACTTGGAAGGCTAGCACATCAGGCTCTTCTGTCCAGCCTGCCACAGTGCACTTTATGGTGTCACCCAAGGCTCAACCATGCCCCCACCACAACCCCCCCCCCCCCACCGGGGGAGCACACTGCATAAAAGGGTAGGTGTGGCCGAATTGCATGCTACATACAGGGTGCAGGACTCAGGTGTGCGCTATGTGCAGGGTGCAGGATTCTGGTGTGTGCTCTGTACAGGGTGCAGGACTCAGGATTTTGCTACATACAGGGTGCAGGACTCAGGATTGTGCTACGTATAGGGTGCAGTACTCGGGATTGTGCTATATACAGTGTGCAGGACTCAGGATTGTGCTACGTACAGGGTGCAAGACTCAGGATTGTGCTACATACAGGGTCTAGGACATAGAATTGCACTACATACAGGGTGCAGGACTTAGTATTGTGCTACGTACAAGGTGCAGGACTCAGGATTGTGCTACATACAGGGTGCAGGACTCAGGATTGCGCTACATACAGGGTGCAGGACTCAGGATTGCGCTACATACAGGGTGCATGACTCAGGATTATGCTACATATAAGGTTCAGGACTCAGGATTGTGCTTCATACAGGGTGCAGGCCTCAGGATTGGGCTACATACAGGGTGCAGGACTCAGGATTGCACTACATACAGGGTGCAGGACTCAAGATTGTGCTTCATACAGGGTGCAGACCTCAGGATTGTGCTACATATAGGGTGTAGGACTCAGGATTGTGCTACATATAGGGTGCAGGACTCAGGATTGTGCTATATATAAGGTGCAGGACTCAAGATTGTGCTTCATACAGGGTGCAGACCTCAGGATTGTGCTACATATACAGTGGTGTGAAAAAGTGTTTGCCCCCTTCCTCATTTCCTGTTCCTTTACATGTTTGTCACACTTAAGTGTTTCGGAACATCAAACCAATTTAAACAATAGTCAAGGACAACACAAGTAAACACAAAATGCAATTTGTAAATGAAGGTGTTTATTATTAAAGGTGAAAAAAAATCCAAACCATCATGGCCCTGTGTGAAAAAGTGATTGCCCCCCTTGTTAAAACATACTATAACTGTGGTTGTCCACACCTGAGTTCAATTTCTCTAGCCACACCCAGGCCTGATTATTGCCACACCTGTTCACAATCAAGGCATCACTTAAATAGGAGCTGCTTGACACAGTAAGGTCCACCAGAAGATCCTTAAAAGCTACACATCATGCCGAGACCCAAAGAAATTCAGGAACAATTAAGAAAGAAAGTAATTGAGATCTATCAGTCTGGAAAGGGTTATAAAGCCATTTCCAAAGCTTTGGAAATCCAGCGAACCACAGTGAGAGCCATTATCCACAAATGGCGAAGACATGGAACAGTGGTGAACCTTCCCAGGAGTGGCCGGCCGCCCAAAATTACCCCAAGAGCGCAGCGACGACTCATCCAAGAGGTCACAAAAGACCCCACAACAACGTCCAAGGAACTGCAGGCCTCACTTGCCTCAGTTAAGGTCAGCGTTCATGCCTCCACCATCAGGAAAAGACTGGGCAAAAATGGCCTGCATGGCAGAGTTCCAAGGAGAAAACCACTGCTGAGCAAAAAGAACATCAAAGCTCGTCTCAATTTCTCCACAACACATCTTGATGATCCCCAAGACTTTTGGGACAACATTATTTGGACCGATGAGACAAAAGTGGAACTCTTTGGAAGGTGTGTGTCCAAGTATATCTGGCGTAGAAGGAACACTGCATTTCATAAAAAGAACATTATACCAACAGTAAAATATGGTGGTGGTAGTGTGATGGTCTGGGGCTGTTTTGCTGCTTCAGGACCTGGAAGACTTGCCGTGATAAAAGGAACTATGAATTCTGCTGTCTACCAAGAGATCCAGAAGGAGAATGTCCAACCATCTGTTCGTGTACTCAAGCTGAAACGAACTTGGGTTCTGCAGCAGGACAATGATCCTAAACACACCAGCAAGTCCACCACCGAATGGCTGAAGAAAAACAAAATGAAGACTTTGGAGTGGCCTAGCCAAAGTCCTGACCTGAATCCTATTGAGATGTTGTGGTATGACCTTAAAAAGGCCGTTCATGCTCGAAAACCCTCTAATGTAACTGAATTAGGACAATTCTGCAAAGATGAGTGGGCCAAAATTCCTCCAGGACGCTGTAAAAGCCTCATTGCACGTTATCGCAAACGCTTGGTTGCAGTTGTTGCTGCTAAGGGTGGCCCAACCAGTTATTAGGTTTAGGGGGCAATCACTTTTTCACACAGGGCCATGATGGTTTGGATTTTTTTTCACCTTTAATAATAAACACCTTCATTTACAAATTGCATTTTGTGTTTACTTGTGTTGTCCTTGACTATTGTTTAAATTGGTTTGATGTTCCGAAACACTTAAGTGGGACAAACATGCAAAGGAACAGGAAATGAGGAAGGGGGCAAACACTTTTTCACACCACTGTAGGGTGCAGGACTCAGGATTGTGCTACATATAGGGTGCAGGACTCAGGATTGTGCTACATATAGGGTGTAGGACTCAGGATTGTGCTACATATAGGGTGTAGGACTCAGGATTGTGCTACTGTTGTGAGTGTGGTATGGAATTTAAATGAAAATCTCAGTGTTTTGTTTTTCAGTGCCTCCAACCTTACGGTAAAATTGTGAACTTTGTCAGTACATACCACAGTACTTTCCAGAGTTTGTTAATTGATGGGGAATTCTTCCCAATGCATAAATATCTCCCAATAAAATTAATAAGTAAATAATTTGACTTTATTAATTAACAAGTGTAGATATACAATTTCATACTGAACTGGAATTTCTGGTGATTAATATTTCACACACACATTATCAAAACATCAACACGGCAATAAAACAATATTTCTTATTATATTACAAATAACTCAGGGGAGCCCAAATTGTTCTGTTAGAAAAATATGTGCGGTAATCGTTCAAGAACACAATATCCCTTGTCGCTCGGGGGAAACAGTCCTCTGAATTTCCCTGGCCGGAAGGAATCCAAAGTATGTCTCAAGGAGTCAAAAGATAGATATTGCCAATTTGAAAGAAATATTAAACCAACAGAGCAACTAAAATGAATGGGGTGATAAATACTTTCCCTGGGACCACAGTAATGTAAATTGATGTAATACAAGTATATGTCTGAGTTCCCCCAAATATGGCTTTAATACACAGCCTAGATGATCAATATGGGCAAATGACTAATTATAAACTACCCTACACACTGCCCATGATAATGTAAGCACATAAACTATAAAATACGATCCCTACAATATTGAGGGAAAAAGATAATTAATATTCATCTGGTCTGTATCTTACCAACAGTTCAAACGGGGAAGATATCCGACAAATTTTAACTACTTTGAGTAGTTTCAGTCACAAGGTCCAGCAAGATGGGGAGTGGTCAATCATCATCAGTCTTCTTGATTGTCTAGGGATGTATCCAGCGTGTGGGTCTGTGATCATCTCTCTATGGCCCTCACATCCTTTATACTGGGACAATAAGCTCATAAAATTATCATAAGCTCAGCCCAGGAGGTTTGGCTTATTCTCCATTGGTTGGAGAACTCCAATGATTTACCTGGTGAGCTCAGGTAGTATCATCTTCAGCCACTAGGTGTGTCTGAGGGCAGAAAAATGTGTTCTAAATTATTGATTAAAAGAAAATATGTTCTCTTTCATAATGGGCATCTACCTATATATTGGGGCTTATGAATATATATCTATAATATTTAGGGACTCCGGCAACTGGTACAACATACAATACACTTAGTATAAATTAGATTAATCAATATCACACAAAATGTATGTTTATGTGGATAAATGCATGACTCCTGCACATCCTATGAAGACCTATTTGTCTTGGGACAACACATGCTATATGGGTATTTTTATGTAGATGTGGTCACGGTTTCTATAGCCGCGTACACACAGGGCGGACTGTCTGGCCAACTTAGTCCGTCAGACAATCCGACGGACAGTCCGTCATACTTTCGAATGAACGGACTTGACCACACACACGACTTTTTGAGCGGACTAATACTGCGTACTAAGTCCGCCATACTATCCGCCCTACTTTTGAAATGAACGGACTCGCCCACACACGCGGAGGAAAGTCTGCTCATTTCGAGTGCGTCTCCAGGTAGGCGGGGCCCGCGAGGGAGACGTCGTTGACCCCGCCGCCTGGTATGGACTTAAAGGGGAACCGGTCTTCTGTCGCCGCCGCCGCCTTCCGTTCTTCTTCTTCTTCTTCTCCAGGAGATGTTGCCTCGACGATCTCTCCGGCCGGAATGCCAGGGACGCACTGCGCGGCCACTTATATAGGGACAATGGGGCGGTGTCACATGGCTTTATGTCACATGGGTTGGTGTCACATGGTGACCCCGCCCCCTTACGATGTCATAGTCCCCATGTGACATCAACCCATGTGACCAACCCATGTGACATAAAGCCATGTGACACCGCCCCATTGTCCCTATATAAGTGGCCGCGAAGTGCGTCCCTGGCATTCCGGCTGGAGAGATCGTCGAGGCAACATCTCCTGGAGAAGAAGAAGAAGAAGAAGAAGAAGAAGAAGAATAACGGAAGGCGGCGGCGGCGGCGACAGAAGACCGGGCCACCGCCTGTAAAAGAGCTATAAGAAGGCGCGGTGGCCCGGCAGAAGAACCGAAGAGGGGGACAAGACCCCCGAAGTCGGGAGAAGAGGCCGGCGGCGAGGAAGAAAGCCGGACTCCTCCGCTAGCAAAAGAGCTACAAGAAGATAGCGGAGGAGTCCGGCGAGAAGACCCCCGAAGACGGAAGACCCCCGGAGCTGTGCAATAAAGTATTTTATCTCGTGTGTTGTGTTTTTTTTGGTACTTTTATTTTACAGGTGAATGGGTAGGGGTACATTGTACCCCATACTCATTCACATAGGGTGGGGGGCCGGATTCCGATAAGCCCCCCGCCTGCAGACCCCGACAACCAACGGCCAGGGTTGTCGGGAAGAGGCCCTTGTCCTCATCAACATGGGGACAAGGTGCTTTGGGGTGGGGGGGTCGCGCGGCCCCCCCTTCCCCAAGGCACCCCCCCATGTTGGGGGCACGCGGCCTGGTACGGCTCAGGAGGGGGGGCGCTCACTCGCCCCCCTTTCCTGGCCGGCCGGGTAGCGTGCTCGGACAAGGGTCTGTTGTGGACTTGGAGGGACCCCCACGCCGATTTTTTTCGGCATTGGGGTTCCCCTTTAAGTCCATACCAGGCGGCGGGGTCAGCGACGTCTCCCTCGCGCGGGGCGCCTACCTGGATACCCGCTCGAAATGAGCGGACTTTTCTACGGGCGGGAAAAGTCCGCTCATTTCAAAAGTACGGCGGACTGGCATACACACGGGCGGATTGTCCGCCGAAATGCGAGTTCGACGAACAGTATTACGGAAATTTCGAAATACTTAGTCCGCCAGACTGCACGCTGAAAAAGTCCGCTGAAGCCCCACACGAGCGGACTGTCCGCTGAAATGTGTTTCGGCGGACTAAGTTGGCCAGACAGTCCGCCCGTGTGTACGCGGCTTAAGTCTTTATAACAATGATGGGTATAATCTAAACACAATTCTTAATTTGTTCTATATCAAAATATTATAATTCTTCTTTATGATAGATTGCTCATTGGGTCAGTGGATACTAAAATCATAGTTGTATCTGTGTCCTGGGATCTAATATAGGATTTGAATTACTTATAATCACATATATTTAAAATACTACATGCAAACAGGGTTTAAATGTTTTCCTCGAGTCTTTGAAATGAACCTGAATGTTTGGAGAAGGGTTCAACTGTACAAACAATTACTCCTTTTAGCCCTTGTACACACGGTCGGACATTCCGACCATGATGTGGGCTTCATCTGACTTTTTCCGTCGGAATGTCCGACCAACAAAGTTTGAGAGCTGGATATAAAAAAATTTCCGACAACATGATCTGATCGGACTTTGTCCGATCGTTTGTAGAGAATTCCGATCGGACAAAGTGCCACGCATGCTCAGATCAAATTCCTAGACCAAAGCTATTGGCTACTAGCTTGAACATAGTCCCGTCTTAACGAAATAACGTCATCACGTTACGAACGATCGGATATTTCCAACAACTTTGTCCGACCGTGTGTATGCAACACCAGTTTCGGACAAAATCTTTGTCTGAAAAAATCTGACGGATTTTGTGGTCGGAATGTCCGACTGTGTGTATGGGGCATTAGTGTGCCAGATTCAAAATGCTCAGGCCTTATATGAAAAATATCGTCACCTACTTAAAAAACTGCAAGAGAAATATCAAAGATGTAAATGTAGCGGTACCCCCCCCCCCCCTGTAAGGGCTGCTGATTTGGTTACTTAGCAATCTGTGGGAAAATTTAAGATCCAGCTCTCAAACTTTTTCCATCTGGATTTCCGACGGAAAAAATCCGATAGAGCCCACACACGATCGGATTTTCCGACAGCATAATCCGATCGGACCTTATCCATCTGAATTTCCAACCTAGTGTACAATGCATAACTCTTCCTGACCTTCTTTAGATTGTCTGAATCTACTCTTAGCCTGTTGGATTTCGATTGACAGGGATTCTATCGTCTCTGTTCTGTTATTTAACCACTTCAATACCAAGCATTTACACCCCCTTCCTGCCCAGACTAATTTTTAGTTTTCAGCGCTGTCGCATTTTGAATAACAATTGCACGGTCATGCAACACTGTACCCAAATGAAATTTTTATGATTTTCCCCCCACAAATAGAGCTTTCTTTTGGTGGTATTTGATCATCTCTGCGATTTTTATTTTTTTGCGCTGTAAACAAAAGAATAGCGAAAAAACACAATATTTTTTTACTTTTTGCTATAGTAAATATCCCGATTAAAAAAAAAAAAATTTCCTCAGTTTAGGCCGATATGTATTCTTCTACATATTTTTGGTCAAAAAAAAAAAATTAAAAAAAAAAAATCGCAATACGCGTATATTGATTGGTTTGCACAAAAGTTATAGCGTCAGCAAAATACGGGATAGATTTATGGCATTTTTATTTATTTTTTCATTTTTTACTAGTAAAGGCTGCGATCTGCGATTTTTTTCCCTGACTGTGACATTGCGACAGACATATCGGACACTTTTGACACATTTTTGGGACCATTCACATTTATACAGCGATCAGTGCTATAAAATTGCACTGATTACTGTGTAAATGTGACTGGCAGGGAAGGGGGTTGACACTAGGGGGTGATCGAGGGTTTAATTATGTATGTAAGTCCCATTATAGTCCAAAATAGAAGAGAGTCCAATGGATAAATATAGAAACCCCCGCTTTTACGTGAACTCTTGGAAAGGGAGAGAGACACCACCACCACCGCGAAAAATGGAGGAGGCTTACCGGAAAAAAATTGACTTAGCTGGGCTTATGCCCCCCAAGTCTCACAAGGCTTGTTCACTACAACCGGCCCGGTAGGGGTAAACGATCCTCAATCTCAACTCCAATAACGGACCGTCAGAGCATCAATGACAAGTATTAGGTCATTTCCAGAAGCATCAAATGGAAGGCAGGATGGTAATATTGTGTATAAGACCATGTAAATAAAGAGTTAACATAATGTGATACCGTTACAGGAAAAGGAAGTTTAATGTAAAAAATATGTAAAACACCCACATTTCAGGATTATAAAATCAGCATGTAAACATAGGTTAAGCGATATCTGCAAGGAGGTCCACCCAACGCGTTTCGACTGTAGAATCGTCATCTGGGGTGTGATTCTAACTGTAGGGGAGCGGGGACTCACAAGGGGAGGAGACCAATCGGGTGTTCCTCTGTACACAGAACGCAACAACGCGGCGGGTGCACACGCGCCCCCTCGACAGCTGGGAAACTCAGGACGTCATATGACGCCCGCCCAGGATGGGAGATCCCTCCTGCAGGCGTCATATTACTATAGGCCGGTAATGAAGTTGTTAACCACTTAAGGACCAGGCCTCTTTTTCAGACTTGGTGTTTACATGTTTAAAACATTTTTTTTTTTGCTAGAAAATTACTTAGAACCCCCAAACATTTAATATTGTTTTTTTTTCTAACACCCTAGAGAATAAAATGGCGGTCATTGAAATACTTTTTTTCACACCGTATTTGTGCAGCGGTCTTACAAGCGCACTTTTTTTGGAAAAAATTCACTTTTTTGAATAAAAAAATAAGACAACAGTAAAATTAGCCCAATTTTTTTTATATTGTGAAAGATAATGGTACGCCAAGTAAATTGATACCCGACATGTCACGCTTCAAAATTGCGCCCGCTCGTGGAATGGCGTCAAACTTTTAGCCTCAAAAATCTCCATAAATGACATTTAAAAAATTCTACAAGTTGCATTTTTTGAGTTACAGAGGAGGTCTAGGGCTAGAATTATTGCTCTCGCTCTACCGATCGCGGCGATACCTCACATGTGTGGTTTGACCACCGTTTTCATATGCGGGCGCTACTCACGTATGCGCTCGCTTCTGTGAGCAAGCTCGCCGTGACGGGGTGTTTTTAAAAACCTTTTTTTTTTCTTATTTATTTTAATTGATTTTATTTATTTTTAACTGTTTAAAAAAAAATGGATCACTTTTATTCCTATTACAAGGAATGTAAACATCCCTTGTAATAGAAAAAAGCATGACAGGTCCTCTTATATATGAGATCCGGGGGGTCAAAACGTCCTCACATCTTATATTTGGACTAAAATGCAAAAAAAAATGACATTTAAAAAAAATATACCTTTTAAGAGGTATGGGCGGAAGTGACGTTTTGACGTCGCTTCCGCCCTCCTATGGTATAGAGACGAGTGGAGGGCCATCTTAGCCTCACTCGTCTCCATATCCAGCTAGTGAAGGGACCCGATCGCCTCCGCCGCTACCGACGGCTCCGGTAAGCGGCGGAAGGTGCGGGAGGGCGGCGGGAGGGGGGGTGGCACCTCTCCCGCCGCCGATAGCGGTGATCTCGCGGCGAATCCGCCGCGGAGACCACCGTTATCGTACAGCCGACCGGCGCCTGAAGAGATGGATATCTCGGTTGTGGCAGCATCTGCTGCCGTTACCGAGATATCCCTCTTCAAGAATAGGACGTACATCGGCGTGCGCTGGTCGGTAAGTGGTTAAGGTGGCGCGGGTTTCCAACAATTCTCTCTTTAGGACTGGCATTTGTCCGGCAACTTCATTACACAAAAACCGCAAGGTCGGCCAAGACTCCACAATGAGCTGGCCTCGATGTTTTGTGTCTTTTGCGCTAGTATAAGCGATAATAATTTGGTAAACCCGACCCTCTTCAATAAAAAAATGATCACTTAACCTCTGGGCCTGTTCTTTCACCTCTTTGATCAATTTCTCTAAATTGCCTCCTAGGTCTAATCTTTTGCAAATATATTCGGTCACACCATAGTCAAGGACCCCCACTTAGGGTTTCCTGAGGCCCAGTGGCCTTTTTCTGGTTGGAGGTAGCCACAGCTGGGGCGGTATTACCATCCCGGCTGTTTCTAGATGAACTCCATTCATTATCACTTCCTGCCATGATATTATACAACAGATATCTTTCACAATGTATATGCAAATACAATCCCCAGTATGTTCTGTAATGCGGTAAGATTCCCTCTTACAAAATATCTCAGCAGTGCCTGCCAATTTTATGTGGTGAGCGCGATATGGAATCTTAATTAAGATCTCAGAGTTTTGTTTTTCGGTGCCTCCAACTAGACATGTGAGATTTGTTTCGTACGAATCGAAAAGTTGTACGAATTTCCGTAAATTCGTAGGAATCCGTAATACGATTTTTTATGCATACGAATTCCGTACGAAATACGGATTTCGGATCCAAATTCATAACAAAAATTCGTAATTGTTTTTTACGAAAAGTTAACGAACCTAAAAGTTAAAACCCCAGGAAGTCAGCACAGCAACAGGGATGGTGGGAACCCTATGGGCATTTCTAGGCTTAAGAATTTTATACGAAATACAAAATTTCGTTAACAAAAATTTTGGAATTTTGTATCAAAATTAACAGAATTCTGACTGGTGTTTTGTTCACCCATCAGAGGAAGTCAGCACAGCACAGGGATGGTAGAAACCCCTCATAATGGGCACAGCGGGTGTACACTCAGACCTGGGAACTCAGCACAGGGATGGTGGGAACCCCTCATAATGGGCACAGCGGGTGTACAGACCTGGGAACTCAGCACAGGGATGGTGGGAACTCCTCATAATGGGCACAGCGGGTGTACAAACCTGGGAACTCAGCACAGGGATGGTGGGAACCCCTCATAATGGGCACAGCGGGTGTACACTCAGACCTGGGAACTCAGCACAGGGATGGTGGGAACCCCTCATAATGGACACACGGCGGGTGTACAGACCTGGGAACTCAGCACAGGGATGGTGGGAACTCCTCATAATGGGCACACGGCGGGTGTACAGACCCAGGAACTCAGCACAGGGATGGTAGAAACCCCTCATAATGGGCACAGCGGGTGTACAGACCCGGGAACTCAGCACAGGGATGGTGGGAACCCCTCATAATGGGCACAGCGGGTGTACAGACCTGGGAACTCAGCACAGGGATGGTGGGAACTCCTCATAATGGGCACACGGCGGGTGTACAGACCCAGGAACTCAGCACAGGGATGGTAGAAACCCCTCATAATGGGCACAGCGGGTGTACAGACCCGGGAACTCAGCACAGGGATGGTGGGAACCCCTCATAATGGGCACAGCGGGTGTACACTCAGACCTGGGAACTCAGCACAGGGATGGTGGGAACCCCTCATAATGGACACACGGCGGGTGTACAGACCTGGGAACTCAGCACAGGGATGGTGGGAACCCCTCATAATGGGCACACGGCGGGTGTACAGACCCAGGAACTCAGCACAGGGATGGTGGGAACCCCTCATAATGGGCACAGCGGGTGTACAGACCCGGGAACTCAGCACAGGGATGGTGGGAACCCCTCATAATGGGCACAGCGGATGTACAGACCCGGGAACTCAGCACAGGGATGGTGGGAACCCCTCATAATGGACACACAGCGGGTGTACAGACCTGGGAACTCAGCACAGGGATGGTGGGAACCCCTCATAATGGGCACAGCGGGTGTACAGACCTGGGAACTCAGCACAGGGATGGTGGGAACCCCTCATAATGGGCACAGCGGGTGTACAGACCTGGGAACTCAGCACAGGGATGGTGGGAACCCTTCATAATGGGCACAGCGGGTGTACACACCCGGGAACTCAGCCCAGGGATGGTGGGAACCCCTCATAATGGGCACAGCGGGTGTACAGACCTGGGAACTCAGCACAGGGATGGTGGGAACCCCTCATAATGGACACACAGCGGGTGTACAGACCCGGGAACTCAGCACAGGGATGGTGGGAACCCCTCATAATGGACACACAGCGGGTGTACAGACCCAGGAACTCAGCACAGGGATGATAGGAACCAGGGGCGGACTGACCATCGGGCAGTTCGGGCACTGCCCGAGGGCCCGTTCACCAGTAGGGGGCCCCATGATAGCTTCCACATCCATCTACCCGTTATAAACAGCTAACTGATGGGTATATTGGGTCCCGAATCACTGCCCCCGTCCACCCCAGGAGCTTGCATTTGTCATCACCTCGGACGGACGAAAAGAGAGGAGGGGCCAGCGGGGAGGAGCGCATCACGAGAGGTCTGTATACAGCCGCTTCCTGCGCTACTCTGCATGTAGGAAGGAAAGTGCAGCAGCTTGTATGCTGTCCTTTGCTTAAGCGTGTACCACGTGCGGCTATTAGAAAGTTGCTGCACAGCTTCCCACTCTCCTGTGCCCTCCACCCCCCCCCCCACAGCGTCCCCCTGGCCCTTCCACCCCTCCCCCCCCACAGCATCCCCCTGTGTCTGGTCTGTATCTTACCAACAGTTTAAAAGGGGAAGATATCCGATACATTTTAAGTACTTCGAGTAGTTTCAGTCACAAGGTCCAGCAAGATGGGGGGTGGCCAATTATCATCAGGCTTCTTGATCGTCTAGGGATGTATCCGGCGTGTGGATCTGTGATCATCTCTCTATGGCCTATCTGGGACAATTAACTCATAAAATTATCATAAGCTCAGCCCAGGAGGTTTGGCTTATTCTCCATTGGTTGGAGAACTCCAATGATTTACCTGGTGAGCAGAGGTAGTATCATCTTCAGCCACTAGGTGTGTCTGAGGGCAGAAAAATGTGTTATGAATTATTTATTAAAAGAAAATATGTTCTGTTTCCTAATGGGCATCTACCTGTATATTGGGGCTTATGAATATAAATCTATATTATTTAGGGACTCCGGCAACTGTTACAAAATACAATACACTTAGTATAAATTTGATTCATCAATATCACACAAAATTAATGTTTATATGGATAAATGCATGACTCCTGCATATCCTACGAAGACCTATTTGTCTTGGGACAAAACATGCTATATGGGTATTTTTATGTAGATGTGGTCACGGTTTCTATATCTTTATAACAATTGTGGGTATTTGTCAGGAAAGGGTTCGCCTGTTGGTGGCGCTGTCGGTCTCTTGGATCACAGTACCAGTGTCCACCAGCAGGTGTCTTTCAACACTCTGGATCTGTAATGGAGGGATTCACCTGTTGGTGGCACTGATGGGTTCTTTGGCTGTAATACCAATCTCCACCAGCGGGGGTTTCCCGGCACGGTGGAGCAGACAGCACCTCCTGCATTCAGGTGTCACTTGAGGCTAATTAAAGGGCTTTCACATCGAGCCGCGGGGGGGGGGGGGTTTGTCGGCGGTAAAGTATTTTTAGCGCCGCTTTACTGTCGTTTTAGTGGTGCTATTCAGCCGATGACAGGGCAGTTTTAACCCCCCCCCCACTGGCGGGCAAAAAGGGGTTAAATCCGCCCACAAAATGCTACCGGAGCGCAGCGCTGCCCCATTGATTTCACCACTCCTTCACCGCTCCTTCACCACTTCAAAGAAGCAAATGGAGCCGCTTTTTTCAGGCGCTATACAGGCGCTATTTTTAGCGCTATAGCGCCTGAAAAAACGCTGGCAGTGTGAAAAGGGTCTTACAGGCATTCATATAAATACCCAGCTGATGATTGCTGTCATTGCCCTGGTATCTTCCTTGTGCCCTGATCCGTACCGGCGACCTGTGAACCTACATCCTGCGTACCTGACCCTGTTACCCTGTGCATCTGATCCTGATCCTGTCCCTCCTGTTACCTTGCATCCCTGCCCTGTAGCCTGATCCCCTTGCACTTTCCCCCATCTGCTGATTCCCTGTGTATGACCCCGGCCTGCCCTACATTTGTGATTCTGGAACTGCTTGTTTATCTGCTGATCTCCTGTGAATGACCCTGACCTGGCTAAATTTCAGATTGCGGTACTTCCCTTATATTGTGTATAGTTATTGTTGTTTGTGAGTCTTGGAGATGCAACAACTATCAGCTTAGCCTTTTAACTGCAGTTTACAAACAGGACACTAGATGTCGCTAATGCTCAGTGATATGCTATGCTATACATTTTCTATGATGTGTTGTATTTCCTGTACATATTGCTGTATTTGTTGGTTTCTTTTTCCTGTCTGTGTTCTTCTTACCGTGTGAAGTGACATTTTAGCTAGTGTGGTTATGTTCCAATAAAGAAGCCAGTTCCTGTTACTCCACAACGTCTAATGTGAATTGACTCGCTGCACCCAGCAATCGTACTCTGCAACAGTGGGTCACTATTTGTTTGGTTGTTCACTGTTTATATTAGAGGTGTTTATATATTTTTATCACTTATCCTTAAATAAACTTATTTATTCACTTACATGCATTTTTGGTTCTCTCTGTAATCCACATAGTCTGGTCTTACCAATTCATGACTAGGGTGGCCACGTGTCCCGGAATGCCCGGGACATTCCCGCAATTAGCAGGTCTGTTCCGGGTCCCGGGCACCTTCATTCCGGGCCAATACAGTCTCCCGGAATGAAACTGATGCAGCCGTTTGCGATTTTCCATTGACTGCCGAATGTCGATGATGTCATCTGGCCAGCCCAGTGGTGTAGCGTGGGGGTGTGCACCCCAAGTGACTTCTTCTAGGCTCCAGCCCCTATAATCACCACACACCTCCAATGAGGCAGACACTCCTCACCACCCGGGTCTGCCCCCGCCCAGGGACTCCAGTGGACTCCAGAGCCTGCCCTGTCCCTCATGATTCCTTAGGTGCGTGCCACAGGCAGCCCATGTGTGTGAGGGCGAGGGGCTGGTGTTTGATGCAGATGAGCGTATGGAGGTTGCTAGCAGAGTTCCCGGCCTGTGTGGTTAGGTAGGTCAGTGTAGTGGGCAGGTAGGTCAGTGCAGTGGGAAAGTAGGTCATGTTAGGGGTCAGGTAGGTCAGTGTAGTTGGCAGGTAGGTCAGTGTGGTGGACAGGTAAGTCATTTTAGGGGTCAGGTAGGTAAGTGTAGTGGGCAGGTAGGTTATTTTAGGGGTCAGGTAGGTCTGTGTAGTGGACAGGTAGGTCAGTGTAGGGGTCAGTGTAGTGGACAGGTAAGTCAGCGTAGGGGTCAGTGTAGTGGACAGGTAGGTCAGTGTAGGGGTCAGTGTAGTGGACAGGTAAGTCAGCATAGGGGCAGTGTAGTGGACAGGTAGGTCAGTGTAGGGGTCAATGTAGTGGGCAGGTAGGTCAGTGTAGTGGACAGGTAGGTCAGTGTAGGGGTCAGTGTAGTGGGCAGGTAGGTCAGTGTAGTGGGCAGGTAGGTCAGTGTAGGAATCAGGTAGGCACTTGGATCAAGGGACTTACCCAGCAAGAGCACAGAGTTGCAAGTGCCACTGCATCTGGTGGCAGGAGACGGTGGCAAGTGACACGCTGCATCTGGTGGCAGGAGACGGTGGCAAGTGACAATCATCTGGTGGCAGGCTACGGTGGCAAGTGACACGCTGCATCTGGTGGCAGGTGATAGTGGCACGCTGCATCTTGTGGCAAGTGGCAATCTCTGGGTTCCCAATGATTCGGCATTATGGTGAGTTGACCTATTTCATTATATATTACAATGTAGTAATAGAAATAATATGATTTGATCACTCGCCCCTGAAATCCCGTCAACCCCGAGACTACATTCAACAAAGGGTGGTATAGATGCAGTCTAGTCCCTGGTCAGACAGAGGGTATGTGAGCCCACTTTTGTTCTACCTGTACTTCAGGCATGGTCAGACCTGTTATGCCCAGCTTCTGCCTTTAACCCACCTGCCTCTTCTCTACTATCTACAACTTCCCCACAGAAACTTCCTCTGCCCGCTGTTCCCCCTTCCTTCGCATATCCAAGCCCTTCGCTTCAGTATGCCTCACCTCCTACCTACAGTCCTACAGACACCTACAGATCTCCAGCAGTTAAGCCAAAGAAGAAACGGAAGTTCTTCCCTACTCACACGATCCTGCCAGTAATCCAACCTGCTTCCACACCAAGGAACCTGCCTCAGTCCACCTTCATGCCAGCTGAACCTGATGACCCACCTAATCCTGCCAACTCTTTGCCTGCTATCCAGCTTGAAGTTCCTGTGCCCCAGTCTGATGTTCCTGTGCCCATGTTCCAGTCCGATGTTCCAAAACCTGCCGACCAGTATGATGTTCCTACTGTTCAACCTGTTGTGCCAGTGCCTGCTGTTCAGCCTGTTGTGCCAATGCCTGTGCCCGCTGTCCAGTCTGACATCCTGGTGCCCATGTTCCAGTCCAATGTTCCAGTGTCCATGTTACAGTCTGACATTCCAGTGACTGCTGTCCAGTCTGATGCACCTGCTGTTCAGCCTGTTGTGCCTGTGCCTGCCGTTCAGCCTGTTGTGCCAACGCCTGTGTTCGCTGTCCGGTCTGACTTCCCAGTGCCTGCTGTCCAGTCTGACATCCCGGCGCCCATGTTCCAGCCTGATGATCCTGTGCCCCTGTTCTAGTCTGATGTGCCTGTGTCCGCGCTTTAAGTCCCGGTGTCCCAGCCTGAAGTTCCGGTGTCTCAGCCTGAAGTTCCGGTGTCTCAGCCTGAAGTTCCGGTGTCCCAGTCTGAAGTTCCGGTGTCCCAGCCTGAAGTCCCGGTATCCCAGCCTGAAGTTCCGGTGTCCCAGCCTGAAGTCCCGGTGTCCCAGCCTGAAGTCCCGGTGTCCCAGCCTGAAGTCCCAGTATCCCAGCCTGAAGTCCCGGTATCCCAGCCTGAAGTCCCGGTATCCCAGCCTGAAGATCCGATGTCTGAGCCTGAAGTTTTGTTGCCCGTGTCCCAGTCTGCTGAACCAGTCACCCGGTTTGCTAAGCCACTGTTCGTCATCCAGCTTGCCGGACCAGTGCCGGTGTCAAGCTTGCTGAACCGGGGCCCATTACCCAGCCCACTGGGCCAGGGCCCATTACTCAGCTTGCTGAGCCAGTGCCTGTTATCCAGCCTGCCCTTACAGTGCCTAATGTCCAGCCTGCCCTTAAAGTGGTTGTATAGCCAAATTTGGGACTTTTACCTACAGGAAAGCCTATAATAAGCCTTACCTGTAGATAAAATTCCCCTCGCAATGCGAATGGATTCCCGGCTGGAAGCCCGGCAGACGCCGGACCCTGCCGGAGAGAAATCTCCCGCACGCATGCGCGGGAGTGATGATATCACGGCTCCGGTCACTCACAGCGTCGGAGCCGCGATACCCAGAAGAAACGCAGAGGGAACGTGTCAGCTCCCTCTGCATGGATTGGGACAGATGTCGGGGCCTCGTTCTAAGGTAAGTATTTCATAATGAGCTAGTATGCGATGCATACTAGCCCATTATGCCTTTTGCTTTGCAGGTGAGTAAAAAAATAATAATTCAGCGGGTATACAACCACTTTAAGGTGCGCGCTTTCCAGTCTGATGTTCCGGTGCCTGCCTTCCAGTCAGATGTCCTGGTGCCTGCCTTCCAGTCTGATGTCCCGGGGGCCCGCCTTCCAGTCTGATGTCCAGGTGCCCGCCTTCCAGTCTGATGTCCCGGTGCCTGCCTTCCAGTCTGATGTCCAGGTGCCCGCCTTCCAGTCTGATGTCCCGGTGCCTGCCTTCCAGTCTGATGTCCCGGTGCCCGCCTTCCAGTCTGATGTCCCGTGCCCGCCTTCCAGTCTGATGTCCCGGGGGCCCGCCTTCCAGTCTGATGTCCAGGTGCCCGCCTTCCAGTCTGATGTCCCGGTGCCTGCCTTCCAGTCTGATGTCCAGGTGCCCGCCTTCCAGTCTGATGTCCCGGGGCCTGCCTTCCAGTCTGATGTCCCGGTGCCTGCCTTCCAGTCTGATGTCCCGGTGCCTGCCTTTCAGTCTGATGTCCCGTGCCCGCCTTCCAGTCTGATGTCCCGGTGCCTGCCTTCCAGTCTGATGTCCCGGGGCCTGCCTTCCAGTCTGATGTCCCGGTGCCTGCCTTCCAGTCTGATGTCCCGGTGCCTGCCTTTCAGTCTGATGTCCCGTGCCCGCCTTCCAGTCTGATGTCCCTGCGCCCACTGTTTTGCTTGATGATGCGATGTCTGATCTGCTTAGTGATCCTGTATCTGGTATCCAGCCTGATGATAGAGTTCCTGGTGGTCCTGTTCCTGATACCCTGTCTGATGGTCCCATTCCTGATACCCTGCCTGGTGGTTCCTTTTCTGTTGCCCAGCTTGACAACCCTGAGCCTGCTGCACAGCTCAATGACCTGGAGCCTGCTGCCCAGCCCGATCACCTGGAGCCTGCTGCCCAGCCCGATCACCTGGAGCCTGCTGCCCAGCCCGATCACCCGGAGCCTGCTGCCCAGCCCAATAACCCGGAGCCTGCTGCCCAGCCCAATCACCCAGATCCGGCTGCCCAGCCTGATGACCGGGGGCCTGCTGCCCAGCCCAATAAACCAGAGCCCGCTGTCTGTCCTGATGTGCCCATTGCCCAGTTTGACGTACCCATTGCCGAGTTTGATGTTCTTGATGCCCAGCCTGAAGTGCCTGGTGCCCAGCCTGAAATGCCTGATGCCCAGCCTGAAGTGCTTGATGACCAGCCTGAAGTGCCTGTTGCCCAGCCTGATGTACCTCCATCCATTCTTCTGCTTGATGCCATAAACCAGTGATGGTGAACCTTGGCACCCCAGATGTTTTGGAACTACATTTCCCATGATGCTCATGCACTCTGCAGTGTAGTTGAGTATCATGGGAAATGTAGTTCCAAAACATCTGGAGTGCCAAGGTTCGCCATCACTACCATAGACTATGGACAATTACAACTAGTAGTAAAGGAGCGTCCGGAGGCCGCTCCTTTAAGGGGGGGGTATTGTCAGGAAAGGGTTCGCCCATTGGTAGCGCTGTCGGTCTCTTGGATTGCAGTACCAGTGTCCACCAGCGGGTGTCTTCCACCACTCTGGATCTGTAGTGAAGGAATTCACCTGTTGGTGGCACTGTTGGGTCCTTTGGCTGCAATATCGGTATCCACCAGTGGTTGTTTCCCAGCACTGTGGAGCAGACAGCACCTCCTGCATTCAGGTGTCACTTGAGGCTAATTACAGGCATTCATATAAATACCCAGCTGATGATTGCTCTCATCGCCCTGGTATCTTCCTCCCCCCCCCCATGGTATCTCCATCCTAATACATATCTCCTCTTTCCTGTCATCAGTCATTCATCTCTCTCATCTGTCTGTCCATTCTATCTATCTCACCATCTCTCTCATTCTCCCCCTCACACCCAATATCTATCTACAGTATCTATCCATCCCACCCAGTGTCTGTCTGTCTATCTATCTATCTATCTATCTATCTATCTATCTATCTATCTATCTATCTATCTATCTATCCATCCCAGTGGAGTAGCATGGGTTGTCAGTGCCCTGGGGCAAGGCCAGTAATTTGTGCCCCCTAACCTGTGGACTTTTAGTACTCCCTGAGTCCCTTACGTTCCTACAATAGTACTGACCAGCCTGATTCCTATACTGACCTACCTGATTCCCACGCTGACCTACCTGACCACTACACCTAACCTACCTGCTTCCTATACTGGCCACTAAACTGACCTACCTGTCCACTACCCTGTCCACTACACTGACCACTACACTGTGCACTACACTTCACTGACTCCTCCACTACACTGTCCACTATACTACACTGTCTATTGCACTGACTACTACACCGTCCACTGCACAGACCACTACACTCACCACTACACTACACTCACCACTACACTGCACTGACCACCACACTGCACTGACCACTACACCGTACTGACCACCACACTACACTGACCACCACACTGCACTGACCACTACACTACACTGACTGCTACACTGCACTGTCCACCACACTACAGTGACCACTACACTACACTGCACTGTCCACTTCACTGCACTGACTACTACACTACACTAACCACTGCACTCTCCACTACACTGACCATTATACTACACTGTCCACTACACTACACTGATTACTACAGTACACTGACCACCACGCTACACTGCACTGCACTCTACACTACACTTATACTAACACAGGACATTTTTTTTATTTATACTGACTTTAACTGCTTGTCTTAACCTCTGTGGCTGGCTGCTCCCTCTCTCCCCAGACTGTATCCACCCCCTCAGCTGCAGCTTGTAGCTTCTATCAATCCGGAGGAGAGGAGGAAGCCTGGAGGAGGTGAAGGCAGCAGCAGCGTTCACAATGAGGTGGAGGCGGAGGTGGCACTCCAGTCACGAGCAACCACGATCGCGGATAGGCCAGCCCAGCCACGATCATAGCCCGGCCGCCATTGCGGATTGGCCAGCCCGGCCGCCATCGCGAATTGGCCAGCCGGGCCGCCATCACGAATTGACCAGCCCGGCCGCCATCACGAATTGGCCAGCCCGGCCGCCATCACGAATTGGCCAGCCCGGCCGCCATCACGAATTGGCCAGCCCGGCCGCCATCACGAATTGGCCAGCCCGGCCGCCATCACGAATTGGCCAGCCCGGCCGCAATCACGAATTGGCCAGCCCGGCCGCCATCACGAATTGGCCTGCCCTGCTACTATCACAGATTGGCCAGTCCCGCCGCACATGACCCCATTCACCGAATCACAGGGTGCTTAGGGACACATGAAGTAAACATAAGGGGGACAGAGCCGGCAGTAACACACACTGCCTGGCGGGGGATTTCGCCCCCCTAAACGTTGAGCCCGGGGCCATGGCCCCCCCCCCACGCTAGGACACTGATCTATATCACCCAACATAGGCGTCGTTAAGGTGTAGCTATTGGGGCTAAAGATCTGAATGTGGGATCAATAGCCCCGAGTGTCTAAGCGGGTCCTCCAGCAGTGTGTAGACTCTTTAGAAACAAGAACAGACAGCAGCGGCGGTAGCGGAATTTTACCTGTTATCTGGCCATTGCGGCGCCGCCCACTGGACTGACTGACTGTTATCGGCGGAGGATATGCCGCCCACTCACCCTGAGGAAAGCAGCAGATCAGGAGAACGCTGGTGCTGTGACGCCCCCTTCTCCTTCCAGAGTCATGCTGTATTAAGCAGCCAGCCCAGCAGCAGGACAATAGAATGACGGATGGCAGTGGAACAGGAGACAAGAAAAAAGAAAAAAAAGGCCTCTCTCTCTCTCTCTCTCTCTCTCTCTCTCTCTCTCTCTCTCTCTCTCTCTCTCTCTCTCTCTCTCTCTCTCTCTCTCTCTCTCTCTCCCTCTCTCCCTCTCTCCCTCTCTCCCTCTCTCCCTCTCTCCCTCTCTCCCTCTCTCCCTCCCTCTCTCCCTCTCTCCCTCTCTCCCTCTCTCCCTCTCTCCCTCTCTCCCTCTCTCCCTCTCTCTCTCTCTCTCTCTCTCTCTCTCTCTCTCCCTCTCTCCCTCTCCTTCTCATTTGAAGGGGGAACAGTGGGATGCATTTGATGGGGCACGGTGGCTTCATTTGATGGGACACGTGGCTTCATTTGATGGGACACGGTGGCTTCATTTGATGGGGCACGGTGGCTTCATTTGATGGGGCACGGTGGCTTCATTTGATGGGGCACGGTGGCTTCATTTGATGGGACACGGTGGCTTCATTTGATGGGACACGTGGCTTCATTTGATGGGGCACGGTGGCTTCATTTGATGGGGCACGGTGGCTTCATTTGATGGGACACGGTGGCTTCATTTGATGGGGCACGGTGGCTTCATTTGATGGGACACGGTGGCTTCATTTGATGGGACACGTGGCTTCATTTGATGGGACACGGTGGCTTCATTTGATGGGGCACGGTGGCTTCATTTGATGGGGCACGGTGGCTTCATTTGATGGGACACGGTGGCTTCATTTGATGGGGCACGGTGGCTTCATTTGATGGGGCACAGTGGGATGCATTTGACGGGGCACGTTGGCTTCATTTGATGGGCCATTTATTTTAATTCTTTCTATGGAGCCTGCAGAGAATTGAACCCAGTTGTATATTCCCTGGGTGGGGAAATACAACCATGTTTTACATTGTACGTCCCTATACACCATGTGCCCTATAAAAGGGATGGGCATTATAAATGTCATAAATTTTAATATAAATAAATGTCATAAATATTTATTGTTTATATGCGGTGTAATAGTCAGGTAAGTCAGCGTGTGTCAGGTAGGTCAGTGTAATGGTCAGCCTGTGTCAGGTAGGTCAGTGTAGGTCAGGTATGTCAGTTTTTAGTGGTCAGCATTGATGGGCACTGGTAAGCCATGCAGCAAACAGCAAGTGAGCTTACCCCTTCCCTTCCGCCGCACAACACCCTAAGGTGCTGGGCTTGAACTTCGGGCTAAAGACACTGGTCTTTTTCCCACCTAGCAATGTCCCTGCCACCCAGTATCTATCTATCAATCTATCTATCTATCTATCTATCTATCTATCAATCTATCTATCTATCTATCTATCTATCTATCTATCTATCTATCTATCTATCTATCTATCTATCTATCTATCCAGTGGCGTAACTAGAACCTTCAGGGCCATGAAGGGCCCCCCTGAACCCCAGCCAGGGCCCTTCCCTCCGAGTCCGGCGGTGGAACTCCAGGGTGTGGCCACAGGTATGACCTTTGTGAGCCCTGTAGTTCCACCACTGGTATCAGTAGTTTTTTTTTATTAGTTTTTTTAATTTTTAGGTGCCCCATTGGGGGACTGTCCCTAGGCAGGATGGGGTCCCCATCCCCAGAAGAGATGAGGTCCTTTTCTCCAGGGCAGATGAAGTTACTGCCCCCACGTGAGAAGGGGTCCCTGTCCCCAGGGGAGGTGGAGGGGGTATGTAATGGTGTGTGGGGGATGGGGTCCTCTCACTCACCATGACCAAGCTGTAGGCCGCGCACTCATCCATGTTGGCCTGGGCTCCATCCAGTGTGCTGGACGGGTGATCAGCATATCTCCCAGAAAGACCTTTCATCATCTGTGTATGACGGGGGAGGAGGGGGGCTGGCAGACAAGCCTGCAGTGTCCCCCGGGGGGCTCTCATAGGGCTGCACTGCATCTGTGTGCTTAAAGTTTGTTTACCCGGGAGAAGTATGCAGTGCAGTGTGGGCCAGACTCAGGGGGGGGCGGGACTCTGGCTGGGGAGAACAGACATCGGACTGAGCAGCAATGCATGGAGCAGGAGAGGGGTACTCTGAGGAGCCGGCTGAGGACACAGGTCCTGCGGGGAATGCACAACTAAAGAGCAGCCAGTGCGATAGTTGAGCATGGAGCTCTGCTAGTCACCTTCCACCTCCAGCCACCCGTGTGCATGGTGCACTGGTACCCCTAGCTGCCTATGCTGCTGCCGGCCATATGTAGAGGGGGCTGCATGGGCCCCCTGCAGCACAGGGCCCGGTTGCGGTTGCAACTGCTGCACCTCCTATAGTTACGCCCCTGTATCTATCTATCTATCTAGAAGAGGATGTGTTATGTCTCAAATGTAATTACAAGTTGTGCAGGAGGAAACCAGTTATGCAAGAGGAAGCAAGTTTTGGGCAGGAGGTGAAGAGAACTAAGACCATTACTTTTACACAGTCAAAAGTGATGTTTCTGTCCCGGTGACGGATGAAGAACTCTTATGCCGCGTACACACAATCGGACTATCCTGCGGACTTAGCCCGTTGGAGAAGCCGCCGGACTTTGCAGTGGAGGTCCGCCGGACTTTCCTGAGTGGACCTGCCCACACACGACTGGACTTTTCCTGCAAACTAGGTCCGGCGGACGATCTACGACTTTTGAAATGAACGGACTTGCCCACACACGGAGTAAAGTCCGTTCATTTTGATCGTGGCTCCAGGTAGACGGGACTAGCGCAGGAAGTCAATGTCACCGCCTCCATCGGCGAGATTGACACCTCGCACCCTATACGTAGCACAATCATAAATCCTGCACCCTATATATGTAGCTCAATCCTGAGTCCTGCACCCTGTACACGGCACAATCCTGAGTCCTGCACCCTATACGTAGCACAATCATAAATTCTGCACCCTATATATGTAGCTCAATCCTGAGTCCTGCACCCTGTACACTGCACAATCCTGAGTCCTGCACCCTGTACACTGCACAATCCTGAGTCCTGCACCCTATAGATAGATAGACACTGGGTGGGAGGGGGAGAACTAGAGAGATGGTAAGATAGATACTGTAGATAGATAGTGTAGCCATGGTGTTAGCGCTACTGACAAACAATCCGTCAATTCACCCCACTGCCAGACTTTATGCACCCTTTCCAGAGACAATGAACAGTCTTTTGAAAGCTTTGCTTTTGTTGTTTTATTGGGGGGTACAACTTGGATAGGGATTGGGATATAGGATGCCCATAGAATTAATCATTGCCATCATTTTTACATATTTCAGTATACTTTGATCATAGTTAGAGCCTGAAGATTGAAGGTGTGCACTTGACTAAGTAGAAATTTTCTCTTGCAGCTCCCTGCAGACTGTTACTCCCTCTGCATCTCCATACAGACTATTGCTCCCTGCATTTCCATGCAGACAACTGTTCCTAATGCCACATACACATGATCGGATTATCTGGCAGACTTGGTCTGGCGGACAATCTGCCTGTGTGTGGGCTCCGGCTGACTTTTTCCTCCCAAAAGTTTGGCAGACTTAGGAAGAAGTTTTTACTCAAGTTTGACTCAAAATTCTCCACCGGACTCGGCAGACCGGCGGACAATCCGGATTGTGCTACGTACAGGGTGCAGGACTCAGGATTGTGCTACGTATAGGGTGGAGGACTCAGGATTGTGCCGTGTACAGGGTGCAGGACTCAGGATTGTGCTACGTATAGGGTGGAGGACTCAGGATTGTGCTACGTACAGGGTGCAGGACTCAGGATTGTGCTACGTACAGGGTGCATGACTCAGGATTGTGCTACGTACAGGGTGCATGACTCAGGATTGTGCTACGTACAGGGTGCAGGACTCAGGATTGTGCTACGTACAGGGTGCAGGACTCAGGCTTGTGCTACGTACAGGGTGCAGGACTCAGGATTGTGCTACGTACAGGGTGCAGGACTCAGGATTGTGCTACGTACAGGGTGCAGGACTCAGGATTGTGCTACGTACAGGGTGCAGGACTCAGGATTGTGCTACATACAGGGTGCAGGACTCAGGATTGTGCTACGTACAGGGTGCAGGACTCAGTATTGTGCTACGTATAGGGTGCAGGACTCAGGATTGTGCTACGTATAGGGTGCAGGACTCAGGATTGTGCTACGTACAGGGTGCAGGACTCAGTATTGTGCAACGTATAGGGTGCAGGACTCAGGATTGTGCTACATATAGGGTGCAGGACTCAGGATTGTGCCGTGTACAGGGTGCAGGACTCAGGATTGTGCTACGTATAGGGTGCAGGACTCAGGATTGTGCTACGTACAGGGTGCAGGACTCAGGATTGTGCTACGTACAGGGTGCAGGACTCAGGATTGTGCTACGTATAGGGTGCAGGACTCAGTATTGTGCTACGTATAGGGTGCAGGACTCAGGAATGTGCTACGTATAGGGTGCAGGACTCAGGATTGTGATACGTACAGGGTGCAGGACTCAAGATTGTGCCGTGTACAGGGTACAGGACTCAAGATTGTGCTGTTCAAAGGGTACAGGACTCAGGATTGTGCCGTGTACAGGGTGCAGGACTCAGGATTGTGCCGTGTACAGGGTACAGGATTCAAGATTGTGCTGTTCAAAGGGTACAGGACTCAGGATTGTGCCGTGTACAGGGTGCAGGACTCAGGATTGTGCCATGTACAGGGTGCAGGACTCAGGATTGTGCTACGTACAGGGTGCAGGACTCAGGATTGTGCTACGTACAGGGTGCAGGACTCAGTATTGTGCTACGTATAGGGTGCAGGACTCAGGATTGTGCTACGTATAGGGTGCAGGACTCAGTATTGTGCTACGTATAGGGTGCATGACTCAGGATTGTGATACGTATAGGGTGCAGGACTCAGGATTGTGCCGTGTACAGGGTGCAGGACTCAGGATTGTGCCGTGTACAGGGTTCAGGACTCAGGATTGTGCCGTGTACAGGGTGCAGGACTCAGGATTGTGCTACATATAGGGTGCAGGATTCAGGATTGTGCCGTGTACAGGGTGCAGGACTCAGGATTGTGCTACGTATAGGGTGTAGGACTTAGGATTGTGCCGTGTACAGGGTGCAGGACTCAGGATTGTGCTACGTATAGGGTGGAGGACTCAGGATTGTGCCGTGTACAGGGTGCAGGACTCAGGATTGTGCTACGTACAGGGTGCAGGACTCAGGATTGTGCTTCATACAGGGTGCAGGCCTCAGGATTATGCTACATACAGGGTGCAGGACTCAGGATTGTGCTACGTATAGGGTGCAGGACTCAGTATTGTGCTACGTATAGGGTGCAGGACTCAGGATTGTGCCGTGTACAGGGTGCAGGACTCAGGATTATGCTACATACAGGGTGCAGGACTCAGGATTGTGCTACGTATAGGGTGCAGGACTCAGTATTGTGCTACGTATAGGGTGCAGGACTCAGGATTGTGCCGTGTACAGGGTGCAGGACTCAGGATTGTGCTACGTACAGGGTGCAGGACTCAGGATTGTGCTACGTATAGGGTGGAGGACTCAGGATTGTGCCGTGTACAGGGTGCAGGACTCAGGATTGTGCTACGTATAGGGTGGAGGACTCAGGATTGTGCTACGTACAGGGTGCAGGACTCAGGATTGTGCTACGTACAGGGTGCATGACTCAGGATTGTGCTACGTACAGGGTGCATGACTCAGGATTGTGCTACGTACAGGGTGCAGGACTCAGGATTGTGCTACGTACAGGGTGCAGGACTCAGGCTTGTGCTACGTACAGGGTGCAGGACTCAGGATTGTGCTACGTACAGGGTGCAGGACTCAGGATTGTGCTACGTACAGGGTGCAGGACTCAGGATTGTGCTACGTACAGGGTGCAGGACTCAGGATTGTGCTACATACAGGGTGCAGGACTCAGGATTGTGCTACGTACAGGGTGCAGGACTCAGTATTGTGCTACGTATAGGGTGCAGGACTCAGGATTGTGCTACGTATAGGGTGCAGGACTCAGGATTGTGCTACGTACAGGGTGCAGGACTCAGTATTGTGCTACGTATAGGGTGCAGGACCCAGTATTGTGCTACGTATAGGGTGCAGGACTCAGGATTGTGCTACTTATAGGGTGCAGGACTCAGGATTGTGCCGTGTACAGGGTGCAGGACTCAGGATTGTGCTACGTATAGGGTGCAGGACTCAGGATTGTGCCGTGTACAGGGTGCAGGACTCAGGATTGTGCTACGTATAGGGTGGAGGACTCAGGATTGTGCTACGTACAGGGTGCAGGACTCAGGATTGTGCTACGTACAGGGTGCAGGACTCAGGATTGTGCTACGTATAGGGTGCAGGACTCAGTATTGTGCTACGTATAGGGTGCAGGACTCAGGAATGTGCTACGTATAGGGTGCAGGACTCAGGATTGTGATACGTACAGGGTGCAGGACTCAAGATTGTGCTGTTCAAAGGGTACAGGACTCAGGATTGTGCCGTGTACAGGGTGCAGGACTCAAGATTGTGCTGTTCAAAGGGTACAGGACTCAGGATTGTGCCGTGTACAGGGTGCAGGACTCAGGATTGTGCCATGTACAGGGTGCAGGACTCAGGATTGTGCTACGTACAGGGTGCAGGACTCAGGATTGTGCTACATACAGGGTGCAGGACTCAGTATTGTGCTACGTATAGGGTGCAGGACTCAGGATTGTGCTACGTATAGGGTGCAGGACTCAGTATTGTGCTACGTATAGGGTGTATGACTCAGGATTGTGATACGTATAGGGTGCAGGACTCAGGATTGTGCCGTGTACAGGGTGCAGGACTCAGGATTGTGCCGTGTACAGGGTTCAGGACTCAGGATTGTGCCGTGTACAGGGTGCAGGACTCAGGATTGTGCTACATATAGGGTGCAGGATTCAGGATTGTGCCGTGTACAGGGTGCAGGACTCAGGATTGTGCTACGTATAGGGTGTAGGACTTAGGATTGTGCCGTGTACAGGGTGCAGGACTCAGGATTGTGCTACGTATAGGGTGGAGGACTCAGGATTGTGCCGTGTACAGGGTGCAGGACTCAGGATTGTGCTACGTACAGGGTGCAGGACTCAGGATTGTGCTACGTACAGGGTGCAGGACTCAGGATTGTGCTACGTATAGGGTGCAGGACTCAGTATTGTGCTACGTATAGGGTGCAGGACTCAGGAATGTGCTACGTATAGGGTGCAGGACTCAGGATTGTGATACGTACAGGGTGCAGGACTCAAGATTGTGCTGTTCAAAGGGTACAGGACTCAGGATTGTGCCGTGTACAGGGTGCAGGACTCAAGATTGTGCTGTTCAAAGGGTACAGGACTCAGGATTGTGCCGTGTACAGGGTGCAGGACTCAGGATTGTGCCATGTACAGGGTGCAGGACTCAGGATTGTGCTACGTACAGGGTGCAGGACTCAGGATTGTGCTACATACAGGGTGCAGGACTCAGTATTGTGCTACGTATAGGGTGCAGGACTCAGGATTGTGCTACGTATAGGGTGCAGGACTCAGTATTGTGCTACGTATAGGGTGTATGACTCAGGATTGTGATACGTATAGGGTGCAGGACTCAGGATTGTGCCGTGTACAGGGTGCAGGACTCAGGATTGTGCCGTGTACAGGGTTCAGGACTCAGGATTGTGCCGTGTACAGGGTGCAGGACTCAGGATTGTGCTACATATAGGGTGCAGGATTCAGGATTGTGCCGTGTACAGGGTGCAGGACTCAGGATTGTGCTACGTATAGGGTGTAGGACTTAGGATTGTGCCGTGTACAGGGTGCAGGACTCAGGATTGTGCTACGTATAGGGTGGAGGACTCAGGATTGTGCCGTGTACAGGGTGCAGGACTCAGGATTGTGCTATGTACAGGGTGCAGGACTCAGGATTGTGCTTCATACAGGGTGCAGGCCTCAGGATTATGCTACATACAGGGTGCAGGACTCAGGATTGTGCTACGTATAGGGTGCAGGACTCAGTATTGTGCTACGTATAGGGTGCAGGACTCAGGATTGTGCCGTGTACAGGGTGCAGGACTCAGGATTGTGCTACGTACAGGGTGCAGGACTCAGTATTGTGCTACGTACAGGGTGCAGGACTCAAGATTGTGCTGTTCAAAGGGTACAGGACTCAGGATTGTGCCGTGTACAGGGTGCAGGACTCAAGATTGTGCCGTGTACAGGGTGCAGGACTCAGGATTGGGCTACGTACAGGGTGCAGGACTCAGGATTGTGCTACGTACAGGGTGCAGGACTCTGTATTGTGCTACGTATAGGGCGCAGGACTCTGTATTGTGCTACGTATAGGGTGCATGACTCAGGATTGTGATACGTATAGGGTGCAGGACTCAGGATTGTGCCGTGTACAGGGTGCAGGACTCAGGATTGTGCCGTGTACAGGGTGCAGGACTCAGGATTGTGCCGTGTACAGGGTGCAGGACTCAGGATTGTGCCGTGTACAGGGTGCAGGACTCAGGATTGTGCTACGTACAGGGTGCAGGACTCAGTATTGTGCTACGTACAGGGTGCAGGACTCAAGATTGTGCTGTTCAAAGGGTACAGGACTCAGGATTGTGCCGTGTACAGGGTGCAGGACTCAAGATTGTGCCGTGTACAGGGTGCAGGACTCAGGATTGGGCTACGTACAGGGTGCAGGACTCAGGATTGTGCTACGTACAGGGTGCAGGACTCTGTATTGTGCTACGTATAGGGTGCATGACTCAGGATTGTGATACGTATAGGGTGCAGGACTCAGGATTGTGCCGTGTACAGGGTGCAGGACTCAGGATTGTGCCGTGTACAGGGTGCAGGACTCAGGATTGTGCCGTGTACAGGGTGCAGGACTCAGGATTGTGCCGTGTACAGGGTGCAGGACTCAGGATTGTGCCGTGTACAGGGTGCAGGACTCAAGATTGTGCTACGTATAGGGGGCAGGGTACAGAAGTGCGCTGTATACAGTGCACAAGGTTCAGGACGGCACTACGTACAGGGTGCAGAGTTTAAAAGCTCACTGTGTACAGGGTGCAAGGCTCAAGAGTGTAAAAAAGTTAAGTACTCCATGCTACACAGAACAGAAGAGGGACTGCTGCCAAGGAGCAGCTGCAACTTACAGAAGGTGCGCAGTCTGGACTTTAGAAGGAGCTGCCGCTGGGACAGTAGATCTGTCATACACCGCCCGCCAGTGGATGTCTTTCCTGATCTCTTCCAATTGGACGATGCTGCTGCTGGTCAGTCCCGCGATCGCTTTAGTTGGTCAGGAGAGATGGGGCGGGCGGTGTCTGCAGCGCTGCTCATCTGAGGCATCGTGACCCGGAGCTCAGATTTGTTCCAGATAGCTAGGTGTGCAGTGTGGCTCAGCCCCGCACACACTGCACAGAGATGAATGATGCACCCCGGTTGTCACCCTGGTGCCGGCCGCACCTTCCTGCCCCCTATAGCGATGCCACTGCCCATCAGTGCCATCTATACGTGCCGCCTATCAGTGCCCACCAGTGCCACCTATCAGTGCTCATCAGTGCGGCATATTAGTGTCTCCTCATCAGTGCCACCTAATCAGTGCCCATAAGTGCCACCTCATCAGTGCAGCCTATTAGTGCCCATCTGTGCCGCCTCATCAGTGCCCATCAGTCCAGCCTATCAGTGTCCATCTGTGCCGCCTCATCAGCGCACATCAGTGAAGGAGAAAAATGACTTTATTAACCACTTTCAGACCGGACCATTTTGCTGGTAAATGACCAGAGGTCTTTTTACACTTTGGCACTGCGCTGCTTTAACTGGTAATTGCGCGGTCATGCAATGTTGTACCCAAACGAAATTTGCGTCCTTTTCTTCCCACAAATAGAGCTTTCTTTTAAAGGTATTTGACTGATTCTGCGATTTTTATTTTTTGCGATATAAACGTAAAAAGACCGCAAATTTTGAAAAAAAATGATATTTTCTACTTTTTGTTATTAGAAAAATCCAATAAACTCAATTTTAGTCATACATTTAGGCCAAAATGTATTCAGCCACATGTCTTTGGTAAAAAAAAAGTCAATAATTTTATATTTATTGGTTTGCGCAAAAGTTGTCACATCTACAAACTAAGGTACATTTTCTGGAATTTACGCAGCTTTTATTTTATGACTGCCTATCTCATTTCTTGAGGTGCTAAAATGGCAGGGCAGTACAAAACCCCCCCAAATGACCCCATTTTGGAAAGTAGACCCCCTAAGGAAATTGATAAGAGGCATGTTGAGACCATTGAATATTTTATTTTTTTGCCGCAAGCGATTGAATAATGACAAAAAAATTTTTTTTTTTTTTTTTTTTACACAAAGTTGTCACTAAATGATATATTGCTCACACATGCCATGGTTATATGTGGAATTGTACCCCAAAATACATTCTGCTGCTTCTCCTGAGTACGGGGATACCACATGTGGTCGACTTTTTGGAAGCCTAGCCGCGTACGGGGCCCCGAAATCCAAGCACCGCCTTCAGGATTTCTAAGGGCATACATATGTCATTTTACTCCTCACTACCTATCACAGTTTTGAAGGCCATAAAATGCCAAGATGGCACAAAACCCCCACAAATGTCCCCATTTTAGAAAGTAGACACCCCAAGCTATTTGCTGAGAGGCATGTTGAGTCCATGGAATATTTTATATTTTGCCACAAGTTGCGGGAAAATGACAAACTTTATAAATTTTTCACAAAGTTGTCACTAAATGATATATTGCTCACACATGCTATGGGCATATGTGAAATTACACCCCAAAATAAATTCTGCTTCTTCTCCTGAGTACGGGGATACCACATGTGTGGGATTTTTTGGGAGCCTAGCCGCGTACGGGGCCCCGAAAACCAAGCACCGCCTTCAGGCTTTCTAAGGGCATACATTTTTAATTTCACGCCTCACTACCTATTACAGTTTTGAAGGCCATAAAATGCCAAGATGGCACAAAACCCCCACAAATGACCCCATTTTAGAAAGTAGACACCCCAAGCTATTTGCTGAGAGGCATGTTGAGTCCATGGAATATTTTATATTTTGCCGCAAGTTGCGGGAAAATTACAAACTTTTTTATTTTTTATTTTTTTTCACAAAGTTGTCACTAAATGATATATTGCTCACGCATGCCATGGGCATATGTGAAATGACACCCCAAAATAAATTCTGCTGCTTCTCCTGAGTACGGGGATACCACATATGTGGGACTTTTTGGGAGCCTAGCTGCGTACGGGGCCCCAAAAGCCAAGAACCGCCTTCAGGCTTTCTAAGGGCGTAAATCTTTGATTTCACGCCTCACTACCTATTACAGTTTTGAAGGCCATAAAATGCCAAGATGGCACAAAACCCCCACAAATGACCCCATTTTAGAAAGTAGACACCCCAAGCTATTTGCTGAGAGGCATGTTGAGTCCATGGAATATTTTATATTTTGCCGCAAGTTGCGGGAAAATTACAAACTTTTTTATTTTATTTTTTTTTTCACAAAGTTGTCACTAAATGATATATTGCTCACGCATGCCATGGGCATATGTAAAATGACACCCCAAAATAAATTCTGCTGCTTCTCCTGAGTACGGGGATACCACATATGTGGGACTTTTTGGGAGCCTAGCTGCGTACGGGGCCCCAAAAGCCAAGAACCGCCTTCAGGCTTTCTAAGGGCGTAAATCTTTGATTTCACGCCTCACTACCTATTACAGTTTTGAAGGCCATAAAATGCCAAGATGGCACAAAACCCCCACAAATGACCCCATTTTAGAAAGTAGACACCCCAAGCTATTTGCTGAGAGGCATGTTGAGTCCATGGAATATTTTATATTTTGCCACAAGTTGCGGGAAAATTACAAACTTTTATTTTTTTTTATTTTTTTTTCACAAAGTTGTCACTAAATGATATATTGCTCACACATGCCAGGGACATATGTGAAATGACACCCCAAAATAAATTCTGCTGCTTCTCCTGAGTACGGGGATACCACATGTGTGGGACTTTTTGGGAGCCTAGTCGCGTACGGGGCCCCGAAAACCAAGAACCGCCTTCAGGATTTCTAAGGGTGTAAATTTTTGATTTTACACCTCACTACCTATCACAGTTTTGAAGGCCATAAAATGCCAAAATAGCACAAAACCCCCCAAAATGACCCCATTTTGGAAAGTAGACACCCCAAGCTATTTGCCGAGAGGCATGGTGAGTATTTTGCAGCTCTCATTTGTTTTTGAAAATGAAGAAAAAAAAAAAATAATGTATATTTTTTTTCTTTTTTTCAATTTTCAAAACTTTGTGACAAAAATGAAGGTCTGCAAAATACTAACCATACCTCTCGGCAAATAGCTTGGGGTGTCTCCTTTCCAAAATGGGGTCACTTGGGGGGATTTTGTGCTATCTGGGCATTCCATGGCCTCCGAAACTGTGATAGGCAGTGAGGAATGAAATCTAAAATTTACACCCTTAGAAATCCTGAAGGTGGTGCTTGGATTTTGGGGTACCGTACGCGGTTAGGCTCCCAAAAGGTCTCACACTTGTGGTATCCCCGTACTCAGGAGAAGCAACAGAATGTATTTTGGGGTGTAATTTTACATATAACCATGGCATGTTTGAGCAATATATCATTTATTGACAACTATGTGCAAAAAAAAAAAAAAAAATAATAATAATGTATTTTTTCCACAACTTTTGTCAAAATATAAAATATTCCATGGACTCGACATGCCTCTCAGCAAATAGCTTGGGGTGTCTACTTTCTAAAATGGGGTCATTTGGGGAGGTTTTGAACTGTCCTGGCATTTTATGCACAACATTTAGAAGCTTATGTCACACATCACCCACTCTTCTAACCACTTGAAGAAAAAGCCCTTTCTGACACTTTTTGTTTACATGAAAAAATATTTTTTTTTGCAAGAAAATTACTTTGAACCCCCAAACATGAAGTGTTTTTTTAAAGCAAAAGCCCTACCGATTAAAATGGTGGGTGTTTCATTTTTTTTTTTCACACGGTATTTGCGCAGCGATTTTTCAAACGCATTTTTTGGGGAAAAAACACACTTTTTTTTATTTTAATGCACTAAAAATCACTATATTGCCCAAATGTTTGATGAAATAAAAAATATGATCTTAGGCCGAGTACATGGATACCAAACACGACATGCTTTAAAATTGCGCAGAAACGTGCAGCGGCGACAAACTACGTACATTTTTAAAAGCCTTTAAATGCCTTTACAGGTGACCACTTTAGATTTACGGAGGAGGTCTACTGCTAAAATTAGTACCCTCGATCTGACCTTCGTGGTGATACCTCACATGCATGGTGCAATTGCCGTTTACATATGCCACCAGACCAACGCTTGTGTTCCGCGTTGCGCCTTAGCAGGGGGGGACAGGGGTGTTTTTTTTTTTTTTTTTTTTTAAACTGTTCCTTTCATTTATATATTTTTTTTATGATTTTTATTGTTATCTCAGGGAATGTAAATATCCCCTATGATTGCAATAGGTAGTGACAGGTACTCTTTTTAAAAAAAATTAGGGTCTATCAGACCCTAGATCTCTCCTCTGTCCTCAAAGCATCTGACCACACCAAGATCGGTGTGATAAAATGCTTTCCCAATTTCCCAATGGCGCTGTTTACATCCCGCAAAATCTAAGTCATGAAATGCTCGTAGCTTCCGGTGTCTTAGGCCATAGAGATGATTGGAGCCATTCTGGTCTCTGATCAGCTCTATGGTCAGCTGGCGGAACCACCGGCTGCATTCTCAGGTTCCCTGTTGGGACAGGAGAGCCTGAGAAAACCATGGAAGATGGTGCGGGGGGGGGGGACATTCCCTCCCACTGCTTGTAAAAGTAGTCTAGAGGCTAATTAGCCGCTAGGATTGCTTTTACATAAAAGCCGACCGCTGGCTGAAAAGAATGATACCAAGATGATACCTAAACCTGCAGGCATCATTCTGGTATAAGCACTCAAAGTCCCGCAACATACCAGTATGTTGCTGGAACTGGTTGGGCATATATTGTATTTTTTTTTTCATGCAGCCTGTGGGCTGAACGAAAAAAAAATATTGATCGGTGGGTATGCCCACCATTAGATACCACCCTTCATCCACCCACTTTCTAATGGTGGGCATACATGCACCATTTATATATGCCGAAGCATGGGGGCATCCTCCCGCAAAAGGTAGGAGCAGATCGCTCCTCCACCCCGTATGCCCCCATGCTTCGGCATATATGCTCTTTTTTAACTGTGGTGGTGAAATCACCTCCGACAGTGCTGGAGTCACTGCTTTATGTATCATGGGAGCAAACGCTGTTGCTGTCAAGATAAATAAATCCGCTCTGCAGCAGAATGGCGTACCTGCTAAGCAAATGATGGTTAACAATAAAACAAAGTAACATTACAGTATAACAGTAGGACTTACCATACCTGCAAAGCAAATACAAAAAAAATCGCAAAAAATAACACATTTAACACAATCTGTGCCTAAAATATATATATGCCGAAGCATGGGGGCATCCTCCCGCAAAAAAGTTATGCCGCGTACATACATTCAAACTTTTCCACGGGCAAGCCCTCCGTCGGAATTTTGACTGTATGTACGTGGCATTAGGAGCAAAATCGCTCCTCCACCCCTTATGCCCCCATGCTTCGGCATATATGCTCTTTTTTAACTGTGGTGGTGAAATCACCTCCGACAGCGCTGGAGTCGTGGCTTTACGTATCGTGGGAGCAAACGCTGTTGCTGTCAAGATAAATAAATCCACGCTACAGCTGAATGGCGTACCTGAAAACAAAAAATGGTTAACAATAAAACATTGCAGAATAGAATACAGTACAAAGGAGCAGAACAATAGAGAGAGAATAGAGAGAGAGAGAGAACAATAAAACGACAACTATTTTTGGTTTTTTTATTTTATATTTTTTTTGGTTTTTTTGGTTTTTTAACTTTTTTTTTTTTTTTTTTTAACACTTTTTTATGTAACTTTAACACTTCTGTTGTAACGGTTCCAGCGGTTTGGGTCTCTCAAAATGTGATGGCATCTTGGGAGACCCTGTGAACGTGTGCCTAGCTTGTGCAATGCTGTACCCTACGCTAATACTCAACTAGTTCATGGTAGCGTTCAAAACACTCACCCTGACAAAGACCAGGATTGCCAGGACAGCGGGGACAATAAGAACGGGTGTCACGCCTAAATCCGCGCTTTCTGCCGACACGACATTTTCTTTGGGGGGCTCATTGGGTAGGGGTACTCGGGAGGACATAAGAATAATGCCTCTCATGCAGCCGGCTTACTGCATCTGGTAGGGGAAGGTGAGGTGGAGCACCGCCTGGATACAGAAGGGCTCTGACAATATCCTCCTGGAATTTGAGGAAGGATCCAGTCCGTCCTGAAGCTTTGTGTAGTACATAAGCATTCAGTATAGCCAATTGGAATAAATAAACAGACACTTTTTTGTACCAGCGTCTGGACTTACGGGCAACTAGATACGGCGCCAACAACTGGTCATTGAGGTCCACCCCTCCCATGTTAAGGTTATATTTGTGGACACAGAGGGGTTTCTCCACAATACCAGTCGCCGTAGAAATTTGGACCGTCGTGTCTGCATGAAGGGAGGTAAGAACGAAAACATTCTTATTATCCCTCCACTTCATAGCGAGCAAATTATTACTGCGCAAGCAGGCTCTCTCCCCCAGCCTAAGACGGGACTCTACAAGCCGCTGGGGAAAGCCCCGGCGATTAGGTCGCACGGTGCCACATGCTCCAATCTGCTGATCAAACAAGTGACTAAACAGTGGCACGCTTGTGTAATAATTGTCCACGTACAAGTGGTACCCCTTTCCGAATAAGGGTGACACCAAGTCCCACACTATCTTGCCAGCGCTTCCTATGTAGTCAGGGCAGTTCTCCGGCTCTACGTGACTATCTCTTCCCTCATAAACCATGAAACTACGTGTATAGCCTGTGGCCCTGTCACAGAGCTTATACATCTTGACCCCGTATCTGGAACGCTTGTTGGGGACGTATTGTTTGAATGACAAGCGACCAGAAAATTTAATCAGGGACTCATCAACGCAGACAACTTGATCGGGAGTAAACAAGGCTGCAAAACGTTGGTTGAAGTGGTTTATGAGGGGCCGAATTTTGTAGAGCCGATCGTACTCAGGGTCTCCACGAGGACGACAGAGTTCATTGTCGCTGAAGTGCATGAACCGCAAAATCATCTCGTATCGTGCCCTGGACATGGAAGCAGAGAACACGCGCATATGGTGAATTGGGTCAATGGACCAATATGACCGCAACTCACTCTTTTTGGTTATGCCCATGTTGAGGGAGAGGCCCAGAAAGATTTTAAATTCGGAAACCGTAACTGGTTTCCATTGTCTGGCAAGGGCGGACTGGGGAATAGTGGCGATGTGTTGAGCAGCGTACAAATTGGTTTGGTCCACAATAGATCTAAAGAGATCTTCGGTGAAAAACAGTGAGTAAAAGTCAAGTGTCGTAAAATCAACTGTTTCCACGTTAATGCCAGGTTGGCCAGTGAATGGGGGAAGTACGGGTTCTGCAGAAGTGGTGGGCACCCAAATAGGATTGGCGAATTCTGCAGGAAGGGCACTATGGGTACGACGGGCCTGTCTTTGTCTTCTTGGTGGCAGCGGGACACTACTTGTGCTTGCCACCTCGCCAGCTTGAACTGCACTTATGGGACTCGCCACGTCACCACGTGTTACTGCAGTGCTGGATGTAGGTCCAGGGTGTACTAGGCCGCTGGTGCTTGCCAGTTCACCAGAAGGATGAGCGGCTCTAGTACGTCTCTGCTCCATACGAGTGACCTGCGGTTCCTGCACCTCAACAACAGAATACATACGGGATTGGGCACACCTGTTCTTAGCAGCGGCCTCATCTCCGTCGTCAGAGCTATCTGTCATGGAGCCGCTGTCCTCTACAGGATCGTATTCTGAGCCTGAATCTGACAGATGAGTGACGTCCTCTTCACTATCTGTCATGCTCAGAAACGTGTAGGCCTCATCACTAGTGTACCTTCGCTTTGCCATTTTGGGCTCTAAATTTAGGGGTACACTAGTGAGACTCACAGGTAAAAAAGCACCTAGCCTGTCAGCGACTGTTTCAAAACGCTACAAAAAAAACTGTTAGCGATCGCAGGGATCAAGCCTGACTCTGCGAACGCTGCAGTTATGTGTGTTGTGTTTTGTAAGTGACAGTGATCGATCGATACTGCACTTGGGTGGGCTGGGCTGGGCTTGGCGGAGGGGCTAAACGCAGGTGCTAGCGGGTATCTGGGCTGATCCCGCTAACAATGCGTTTTGGGAAACCTAAAATGCTGGCAACGCTAATATATATCTGATCAGATACTATATTACTAAGGGAGGTGTATGCTTTGTGCGTGGGTGTTAGCGGTACTGGCACTAACCTGACACTGGGGCGACGCAGGCCTTATCTGACCCTAAAAAACTTATATGACCCGCCGGGTGATCAGGGGGTTAAACCTTTATTAGGTAATAAATGGCGGGTGCCCTGAAACAAAAAAAAAATAACTAACCAACCAGCGTCACCTGTAACAGTTATATGGTGATCACTGGTGAAAGGGTTAACTGGGGGGCAATCAGGGGGCTATGCGGTAGTATATGGGGGTCCCTGACGCTATAAAAAGCTGCGGCGAACCCAAATACTTACCTGCCTATCTAGGGTCACCTGTGACACTAATACAGCGATCAGAAAAAAATCGCTTATTAGTGACACTGGTGACGGGGGGTGATCACGGGGTTAAACCTTTATTGGGGGGGTTAGGGGGGCACCCTAGAGCTAAAGGGGGCTAGCCCTAACTGCCCTAACAGTTATTACAGTCACAAATGACACCAATGCAAAAAAAAAAAAAGAAAAAAAAAATGCACTTGGTGTCACTGTGACTGGGGGGGGGCAGGGGTGATTGGGGGGTGATTGGGGGTGATCAGGGGGGTGAAAAGTGTGCCTGGCGTGTTCTACTGTAAGTGTAGTGTTGGGTGCAACTTACCGATCCTCTCTCCTCCGTGTCGGAACGAAAAAGACCGACACGAGGAGAGATTACTTCACTTCCTCTCCTGTGTTTACATTACAGGAGAGGAAGTGATGTCACCGAGGATTTTCATTCGTCGGGAGCGATCGCGAGGGGGTGGCCATGAATGAATGGCCGTCCCCTCGTCCGGGATCGCTCCCGAACGAATACCGACCGCCGCAGGCACCGGGCGGGGGCCCGATCGGGCCCCCGACCCGCGGGAGGCAAGGGACGTACATGTAAGCCCTTATGCCTGCCCGTGCCATTCTACCGACGTACATCGGCGTGCGGCGGTCAGCAACTGGTTAAAGGGGAGCGAAAGAAGTGGGATTTCCTTTGATGGAAGCCCCCCCCCCCCCCCGCAGGTTGCCCTGGTGCCCGGAGGTGTTGCTATGAGTTCTTTTTGCGATCCTCAATGCTGCTCAACTGGTTCGTGGATTCGGATGTGAGTTGGACGCACAATCCTCAGCCATAATTAAAAATCCTCCTATTTATTTTTTCAAAAATCCTTTTTTATTTATTTATATTTTTCTTTTTTTCCCCTTTTTTTGGAACTATTCCATGATTTATGCTCCTGATGAGTGTCTACAATGCTGTGAAACGCGTAGAGCCTTTAATGAAAACTTTTTTGCCTCAGTCATGGAATATCAAGATTTTATATGATCCTACCCATATCCAGAATTATTTATTAGGGCAATATTTTATTATCCTATCCATTTTTTGAAGGTCACCTTTGCCATTCTTGGCTCAACTATAATATGCACTGTACCGTATTTTTCGGACTATAAGACGCACTTTTTTCCCCCAGAAATATGGGGGGAAATGTGCCTGCGTCTTATGGTGCGAATATATGGCGCTCCGAAAGGCTCCGCGGTCTTAGGAAAGGCCGCGGCTTCGGCCTACCTCCGGAGCATCGGCCATCTTGGTGCACCTGCCATTTGCAATGTGATCGCTCCGTCAAATAACGGAGCGATCACTTGTAAAAAACCAGCATCATGATGATGCCGGTTCCTCTCTCTGTGCAGATCTGTACAGTGGAGCGGAGAGATCGGTTGGCAGCAGCGCTGTGGGCTGCATCTGTAGTGCCCACAGAACTGCTCTGTGACAAGTCCAGTCACAGCCATCCCTCCATACCCTGCCAATACTCTGCCAATACCCTGTCAATACTCTGCCATACCCTGCCAATACTCTGCAATACCCTGCCAATACTCTGCCATACCCTGCCAATACTCTGCAATACCCTGCCAATACTCTGCAAAACCCTGCCAATACTCTGCCATACCCTGCCAATACTCTGCAATACCCTGCCAATACTCTGCCAATACTCTGCCATACCCTGCCAATACTCTGCAATACCAGCCAATACTCTGCCATACCCTGCCAATACTCTGCAATAACCTGCCAATACTCTGCCAATACTCTGCCATACCCTGCCAATACTCTGCAATACCAGCCAATACTCTGCCATACCCTGTCAATACTCTGCAATACCCTGCAAATACTCTGCAATACTCTGCCAATACTCTGCAATACCCTGCCAATACTCTGCAATACCCTGCCAATACTCTGTCATACCCTGTCAATACTCTGTCATACCCTGCCAATACTCTGCAATACCCTGCCAATACTCTGCCATACCCTGCCAATACTCTGCAATACCCTGCCAATACTCTGCAATACCCTGCCAATACTCTGCCATACTCTGCAATACCCTGCCAATACTCTGCCATACCCTGCCAATACTATGTAATACCATGTAATACTCTGCAATACCCTGCCATACCCTGCCAATACTCTGCAATACCAGCCAATACTCTGCCATACCCTGCCAATACTCTGCAATACCCTGCCAATACTCTGCAATACCTTGCCAATACTCTGCCATACCCTGCCAATACTCTGCAATACCAGCCAATACTCTGCCATACCCTGCCAATACTCTGCAATACCCTGCCAATACTCTGCAATACTCTGCCAATACTCTGCAATACCCTGCCAATACTCTGCAATACCCTGCCAATACTCTGTCATACCCTGTCAATACTCTGTCATACCCTGCCAATACTCTGCAATACCCTGCCAATACTCTGCAATACCCTGCCAATACTCTGCCATACCCTGCCAATACTCTGCAATACCCTGCCAATACTCTGCCATACTCTGCAATACCCTGCCAATACTCTGCCATACCCTGCCAATACTATGTAATACCATGTAATACTCTGCAATACCCTGCCAATACTCTGCAATACTCTGCCATACCCTGCCAATACTCTGCAATACTCTGCAATACCCTGCCAATACTCTGCCATACTCTGCAATACCCTGCCAATACTCTGCCATACCCTGCCAATACTCTGCAATACCCTGCCAATACTCTGCAATACCCTGCAATACCCTGCCAATACTCTGCCATACCCTGCCAATACTATGTAATACCATGTAATACTCTGCCATACCCTGCCAATACTCTGTCATACCCTGCCAATACTCTGCAATACCATGCAATACTCTGCAATACCCTGCCAATACTCTGCCATACCCTGCCAATACTCTGCCATACCCTGCCAATACTCTGCAATACCCTGCCAATACTCTGCAATACCATGCAACACTTTGCAATACCCTGCCATACTCTGCAATACCATGCAATACTCTGCCATACCCTGTCAATACTCTGCCATACCCTGTCAATACTCTGCCATACCCTGTCAATACTCTGCCATACCCTGCCAATACTCTGCAATACCCTGCCATACCCTGCCAATACTCTGCCATACCCTGCCAATACCCTGCCAATACCCTGCCAATACTTTCTATGGTAATGGTCACTCTGCATTTCATGGGCACTGGAAAATATTTTAGTACCCCATTTGGTTCAGAATATTTTTTTTCTTGTTTTCAACCTCTAAAACCTAGGTGCGTCTTATCGAGCGAAAAATACGGTATATATACTTCGTTTTTGGCATTTATGCCTATATATGAATGTCTACCTGATTGTGATTTATTGTGTATCTTGTGTTTTACTGTGTAGGGGCTTGATGCCCAAAGTATTTTTAGAGGTTTGACGCCTGAAATGTTTTCATAATGTACTTTGGATTATACAATATAAATGAATTTTTTTCAGTCAATTGAATTATTCTTTTACTGCTGTGTGCTTCATTTAAGTCGGATGGAGAGGCTGCGGGAAGACAGGCCCCATTGCAGCCAGTGGCATCGGCCTCCGGGGTCTCTTCACCCAGGGGGCTTACACCTCCGCCCACATGGGATCAAGAGGAGAGGTCGGAAGGGGAAATTTCAGAGGAGGAGGAACCGCAGGTGCCAGCGAGGGAGAGCAGCGGTCCGGCTGTGGGGAGAGTTCCTGGTCAGCCTGGTGAGTCTAATGGTACCCTTTCTTTGTCTACTGCATTACAGGATTTGTTGGGGGTGGTCTAGGCAGGCGCAGGGGGGACTGCTAAGGGGGCAGCAGCGGACAAGCCACTGGCAGGGAGCATCCCTGCCGTGATGGGGCCCGCTGCACAGATGAAGGATCTGCTAGAGGGTCTGCGGGCTTTAATGGGGAGATTCAAGGGGGGACAGGAGCAGCCGAGCCAGGTCGCCCCGTGGACGGCTCCAGTGGTCGGGGTTCCCGGGGGGGTTTCAGGGGGTACAGGGGGAGTGGCAGTCGGGGGAGGGGGTGGCTGCAGAAAAGGTGGCAGACAAGGGGGCCAAGGAGGCGACAACGAGGAGAGACATGGTCAGGATTGCTGACGCAGCGTGGTGTGAGGTCTACGTGTGCTTCGAGGGCCCGCTGGGAGCGCACCTGAAACAGGAGGTGCGTGAGAAGATAGGCAAGGGTGAGTATGTAGAGATCTTCTCGCTGCTCCCGTTTGAGAAATTTAACTTGGATAAGGTGAAACCCGATGACTCCAAGAAGGAAGATGAAGAAAAACGGCGGTATCAGTTGATACCGCTCACTTTTGCGAATTGGCTGCAGGCGTTCACCATTCTGGCACGCGTCATAGGCGAGAAGAACCCCGAGCACTGCTCGGTGTTATTCTGTTATATGGATGCCATCGGGGAGGCCCCTAGAGTGTATGGGGGAATGGCCTGGCTCCGTTATGATGAGCAATTCAGGCAGCGGAAGGCGGTCTGACCGGAGTTGCGGTGGGACCACAAGGACATCAGCCTCTGGATGAGGCTTATGTCGTCGGCGCGGGGCCCCGCCTCAGTTTCTTCAGGGGGGAGCCGGGAGTGCGCTTTCCTCGGGTCTGTCGGCCGGAAAAAAATGGGGGGTATGCTGGCAGTTTAACGAAGGTGCCTGTAAATTCGGGGGAGCGTGCCAGTTCAAGCACGAGTGCTCAGGGTGTGGGGGAGCTCACATGCTGTCCAGATGGTTCAGGAAGGGAAAGCGGGCCGGCGACACTGCTCACAAAAGGGATGACACCGATGAAGCTGGAAAGGATGCTTCCTTTTCTAAGTAAGTATCCGGAAAGGGAGGGGGCTCATTTACTGGCGGCAGGGTTTGGGGACGGCTTCAGGATATCCTGTTCGTTGGCGGCAGCACCACCGGTGACGGGGAACTTGAAATCGGCGCTACAGCATCTGGGGGTGGTAGACGAAAAACAGGGCAAATAGGTGGCCCTGGGGTGCATCGGGGGGGGGGCATTTGTAACAAAGCCTTGGCATAACTTGGTAGTGTCCCCATTGGGGGTGGTCCCCAAGAAGGAGACTGCTAAGTTTCACCTGATACATCACTTGTCCTTTCCAAAAGGGGGCTCGGTCAATGACTTTATTGACCCAGAGGCGTGCACGGTGTCCTACGCGTCGTTTGACACGACGGTCGGATGGGTGAGGCGATATGGGCAGGGAGCGCTTATGGCTAAAGCGGATATTGAATCGGCGTTCTGGTTGCTTCCGGTTGATCTGGATAGCTTTCGGCTACTGGGGTGCCACTGACGAGATCGATTCTACGTGGATAAATGTCTGCCCATGGGTTGCTTGATTTCGTGTGCCTATTTTGAGGAGTTTAGCTCCTTTTTGGAATGGGTGGTGAGGGATGTTTCGGGCCTGGAGTCGGTCATCCACTATCTGGATGACTTTCTGTTCGTGGGCCCACCTGCCTCCACTGTGTGTGCGATTCCCCAGGCGGAGGATAAAACGGAGGGCCCGACATCAGAGCTGAGTTTTTTGGGGATAGTGATTGACTCGGGGTCTATGGAATGCCGGTTGCCTAGGAACAAGCTGGGAGAATTATGAACTTTATTTCAGCTTCCCTGAAAGATAGCAGAAAAAGGGGTAGATCCCCTCCCTCTGCTGAGATTTCTCTTTCAGATTACACCTCTGACAATGAGGAGAGATCCCTATCTTGGGATGGGGATCAAGAGCAGTCGGATGAATCAGAGGAAGAGGAGAGAGTCCCCTCCTCCCAGGCGCTCAGAAAGCAAGTTCAATATTACACTAAATTGGTGCGTACCACATTCAGAATGCCCGCTGCTGAGGCCGTAACATCCTCTGTTTCTTCCCTGGGGGTCAGGAAAATCCCACAGACTGCCTTTTCCTTTCCAATTCATCCCTTAATGGATAAATTGTTGTATGAGGATTGGGGACATCCCGATAAACTGTTTGCTCCTCCTAAAAGGTTTTCTATGCTTTATCCTCTGGAGGAAAGTTTCACCAAGAAATGGGGGGTCCCATCTGTCAATGCGGCTGTTTCTTGTGTGAATAGAAACCTGACCTGTCCTTTGGATAATGCTCAGGTACTTAAGGATCCAACTGATCAGAAGCTGGAAACGTTATTGAAAGCCTCCTTTTCCATGGCTGGCGCTGTAGTGCAACCTACAGTCGCAACTGTGGGGTTGTGTCAGTTCCTCAAGGAACAGGTTAAGCAGATGCTTGGCCTCCTTCCCAGTGAGGAAGTGGAGAATTATGCAGAAATTCCTCAAATTCTGTGTTTTATGATTGATGCGATTTTGGATTCTGTCCAACAAGCATCTCGTTTGTCTCTCCTGTTGTTACACATGCGAAGGGCCTTGTGGCTCAAGAATTGGGCATCTGAGCTGTCGTGTAAAAGAGTTCCCATTTAAAGGGGAATGCTTATTTGGGGAAGAATTGGATAAATTCGTCCAAAAGATTACAGGGGGTAAATCTACTCTCCTGCCAGTCAAAAAGAACAAACGTCCATCATTTAGGCGTTCTCTTTCTCCCGGAGCATCAAGTTCTAAGCAGTGGCGATGGCCTTCCCAACCTCCCTCTAGAGGAAAGGCCCAAGGTCACGCCCAGGGGCAGAAAAAGACTTGGAGGTGAAAGCCTGCCAAGCAGAGCCCAAAAGCTTCCTTGTGAAGGGGCGCCCCCGCTCGGCAGAGTGGGGGGAAGGCTCCTGCAGTTTGCAGAAGCCTGGCGGGAAGAGATTCGGGACAAGTGGGTGATCTCTTCGGTATCTCTGGGCTACAAGCTAGAGTTCCAGGAGATTCCACCATCTCGCTTCCTAAGGTCCCCAGGGATCCAGTAAAGCAAAGACTGCTACTTCTGGCCTTAGATCACTTACTATCCCAGGGGGTGATAGTGGAAGTGGACCCAAGAGAACAGATTTCAGGCTTTTACTCAAATATCTTCACCGTTCCAAAGCCAAATGGAAGTGTCAGACCTATCCTGGATCTAAAGGATTTGAACCAGTTTTTGCACATCCGGTCTTTCCGAATGCAGTCAATACGCTCTGTGGTCTCCTTCCTGCAAGGGGGAGAGTTTATGGCATCAATAGATATCAAGGATGCATATCTTCATGTGCCAATATTTCCCGCACACCAAAAGTATCTAAGGTTCGCGGTAGATCGGCGCCATTTTCAATTTGTGGCCTTGCCTTTCGGTCTCGCTACGGCTCCTCGAGTCTTCACAAAGAAGACCCTCCCTTCTAGATTGTAAGCTCTAACACTCAGGGCCCTCTAGTCCCTCCTGTATTGATTTGTATTGTAAGTGTACTGTCTGCCCTCATATTGTAAAGCGCTGCGCAAACTGTTGCCGCTATATAAATCCTGAATAATAATAATAATAATAATAATATTATTATTTATTTGGTAGCTCACGGAAGTTTGTGTCCTGATTGTTCATTCGTAAATTTGATATATTTAATTAATACAACTAGGAAGTTTTTTTTCTCGCAACTTCTCTGGACATCTGTCTGCTTGGGCTCAAGACTGCCGGGCCGCTTTCTGCCCCTCTCTACAGACTGGCAGTTTGGCTGAAACCTGCTTCCTGCGGGCATGGCCGCCTTCTCACCGGGTGTTTGTGAACTGACTGCATTATTTCATTACGATTTATTATTATTATTATTATTGTTATTATTATTATTATTATTATTATTATTATTATCATACTGGGACTGTGTGTATTATTGTCACCACACCACGTTGCACCCCACCTACAAACCACTTACAGTGATGCAATTGTTTTTCTTTCTAAGTGCCTATATTTAAAGTAACTCAGAAAGGAAGTTGCGCAAAGGTAAGTTTAGTTTATTCGAAGACTTGTGTGACTTTCAACTTTTACTACAATGTGTCTATCTGGCTCATCTCTTCTTTCGCTTTACTAGTTTGAGGATGTGAGTCGCATTGAGTTTGTGACATTCTCGGAGTTCCCTGCGAGCCGCTACCTTGTACTATTTTCTAGATCCGTGGGGGATGAAGCTTTTGCACCATTGATAGTATCTGGACTTACTGTTTAGGCAGATGCAGCTGCCATTTGGTTACTAAGCTCCAGATTACCCCGATACCATTCAAGAAGATTCTTCTGATCTGCTGCAGACGCCACCAACAGGTCAGTAGAGGACGCGGTTGGGTAAAGGGTAGATATCAGAGTTTGGTTGTGTATGGATTACATTCAGAAGAGAGACCAGCCACTAGTGGTGTGCCACAAGGCTCTGTACTAGGTCCGTTCTATTTATCTGTCTCTAAGGCTCGGCGGGTAAGGTATGTATTTTTGCTGATTACAAAATGGTTTGTAGTAGGGCTGATGTTGCTGGTGGAACATGGAATTTGGCATTGCTGGAAGATTGTTTAAAACAGTGGAAACAGCAGGTCAGTGTTTCTGAATGTGAAAAATAAAGACTTAGGGGACAAGAATCCTTTGATAAAGTAAATTGATGGGGGTGCAATGTTAGCCAGAACTACAGAATAAAAATATTTGGGGGGGGGGGGCGGGAACATTTCAGATGATTGCAAAATGAGAAAACAGTGTGAGTAGGCAGCGGGGACAGCTAGTAGAATTATTGGGGGATCACACCAGCAGGAGGAAGGAGATCCCGATTCCTCTATATAGATCTTTATATCACTAAAGAGGTCACCAGCAGGAGGAAGGAGGTCCCGTTTCCTCTATATCAGGGATATGCAATTAGCGGACCTCCAGCTGTTGCAAAACTACAAGTCCCATCATGCCTTTGCCTCTGGGTGTCATGCTTGTGGCTGTCAAGAGTCTTGCTATGCCTCATGGGACTTGTAGTTCTGCAACAGCTGGAGGTCCGCTAATTGCATATCCCTCCTCTATATAGATCTTTATATCACTAGAGGGGTCACCAGCAGGAGGAAGGTGGTCTCGATTCCTCTATATAGATCTTTATATCACTAGAGGGGTCACCAGCAGGAGGAAGCTGGTCTCGATTCCTCCATATAGATCTTTATATCACTAGAGGGGTCACCAACAGGAGGAAGGAGGTCCTGATTCCTCTATATAGATGTTTATATCACTAGAGGGGTCACCAGCAGAAAGGAGGTCCTGATTCCTCTATATATCATATTTATTGGCGTATAACATGCGCCGACATATAACACGCACCCAAAGTTTAGGTGGGAATTTTAAGAGAAAAAAAACTTTTAGGAGGGAAGTTTAAGGAAAAAACATTTTAATGCACATCAATGCAGCCTTATCAGTGTCCATCTCCAGCCTTGTTAGTGTCATATGTAGCCTTGTCATGTAGCCTTGTCATGTAGCCTTGTCATGTAGCCTTGTCATGGTCATTTGCAGCCTTGTCATGCAGCCTTGTCATGTAGCCTTGTCATGCAGCCTTGTCATGTAGCCTTGTCATGTAGCCTTGTCATGGTCATTTGCAGCCTTGTCATGTAGCCTTGTCATGCAGCCTTGTCATCAGGGGCGGACTGACAACTCATAGGGCCCCCGGGCAATAGGAGATTATGGGGCCCCCGGACAATAGGAGAAGATTATGGGCCCCCCGGCAATAGAAGATTATGGGGCCCCCGGGCAATAGATTTTGGGGCCCCCGGGCAATAGGAGATTATGGGGCCCCCGGGCAATAGGGGATTATGAGGCCCCCGGGCAATAGGAGAAGATTATGGGGCCCCCGGGCAATAGATTATGGGCCCCCCAGGCAATAGGAGAAGATTATGGGGCCCCCGGGCAATAGGAGATTATGGGGCCCCCGGGCAATAGGAGATTATGGGGCCCCCGGGCAATAGGAGATTATGGGGCCCCCCAGGCAATAGATTATGGCCATACAGTATACACACACAGACACACAATATACACACACAGAATACACACACAGAATACACATACACACACTGAAAAGGTACTGGAGAGATGGGCAGCTATAATCTTGGGATCTTTAAAAAAACACAGATTTTTAAATACCGTCCCTGGTTTTATTGAGGCTGGCAACCCTGATGGGGCCCCTTGGTGGCATGGGGCCCTAGGGCAGTGCCAGAGTGCCCGAATGGTCAGTCCGCCCCTGCTTGTCATGCAGCCTTGTCATGTAGCCTTGTCAGGGTCTTTTTCAGCTTTGCCATTTAAAAATGGTGCCACCTAGTAACAGAGCCGGATGTCCTGCTTTCGGCTGCCTTTGGCCGTTCTCGGCAGCTTTCGGCCGCTCTCGGCTGTTCTCGGCGGCCTTTGCCCGCCTTCGGCCATTCTCGGCACGGGAGCTGCTGAAACCCGCCGAGAACGGCCAAAGGCGGCTGAAACCTGCCGAGAATGGCCGAAGGTGGCCGAAACCTGCCGAGAATGGCTGAGGCTGGCCGAAAGCCGCCCACAGGCTCACAATCGGCGGGGGATCACCATCAGGAGGAAGAAGGTCCTGATTGCTCTATATAGATCTTTATATCACTAGAGGGGTCACCAGCAGGAGGAAGGAGGTCCTGATTCCTCTATATAGATCTTTATATCACTAAAGGGGTCACCAGCAGGAGGAAGGGGGTCCTGATTCCTCTATATAGATCTTTATATCACTAGAGGGGTCACCAGCGGGAGGAAGGAGGTCCTGATTCCTCTTTATAGATCTTTATATCACTAGAGGGGTCACCAGCAGGAGGAAGGAGGTCCTGATTCTCTATATAGATCTTTATATCACTAGAGGGGTCACCAGCAGGAGGAAGGAGGTCCTGATTCCTCTATATAGATCTTTATATCACTAGAGGGGTCACCAGCGGGAGGAAGGAGGTTCTGATTCCTCTATATAGATCTTTATATCACTAGAAGGGTCACCAGCAGGAGGAAGGAGGTCCTGATTCCTCTATATAGATCTTTATATCACTAGAGGGGTCACCAGCAGGAGGAAGGAGGTCCTGATTCCTCTATATAGATCTTTATATCACTAGAGAGGTCACCAGCAGGAGGAAGGAGGTCCTGATTCCTCTATATAGATCTTTATATCACTAGAGGGGTCACCAGCAGGAGGAAGGAGGTCCTGATTCTCTATATAGATCTTTATATCACTAGAAGGGTCACCAGCAGGAGGAAGGAGGTCCTGATTCCTCTATATAGATCTTTATATCACTAAAGGGGTCACCAGCAGGAGGAAGGGGGTCCTGATTCCTCTATATAGATCTTTATATCACTAGAGGGGTCACCAGCAGGAGGAAGGAGGTCCTGATTCCTCTATATAGATCTTTATATCACTAGAGGGGTCACCAGCAGGAGGAAGGAGGTCCTGATTCTCTATATAGATCTTTATATCACTAGAAGGGTCACCAGCAGGAGGAAGGAGGTCCTGATTCCTCTATATAGATCTTTATATCACTAAAGGGGTCACCAGCAGGAGGAAGGGGGTCCTGATTCCTCTATATAGATCTTTATATCACTAGAGGGATCACCAGCGGGAGGAAGGAGGTCCTGATTCCTCTTTATAGATCTTTATATCACTAGAGGGGTCACCAGCAGGAGGAAGGAGGTCCTGATTCTCTATATAGATCTTTATATCACTAGAGGGGTCACCAGCAGGAGGAAGGAGGTCCTGATTCCTCTATATAGATCTTTATATCACTAGAGGGGTCACCAGCGGGAGGAAGGAGGTCCTGATTCCTCTATATAGATCTTTATATCACTAAAGGGGTCACCAGCAGGAGGAAGGGGGTCCTGATTCCTCTATATAGATCTTTATATCACTAGAGGGGTCACCAGCGGGAGGAAGGAGGTCCTGATTCCTCTTTATAGATCTTTATATCACTAGAGGGGTCACCAGCAGGAGGAAGGAGGTCCTGATTCTCTATATAGATCTTTATATCACTAGAGGGGTCACCAGCAGGAGGAAGGAGGTCCTGATTCCTCTATATAGATCTTTATATCACTAGAGGGGTCACCAGCGGGAGGAAGGAGGTTCTGATTCCTCTATATAGATCTTTATATCACTAGAGAGGTCACCAGCGGGAGGAAGGAGGTCCTGATTCCTCTATATAGATCTTTATATCACTAGAGGGGTCACCAGCGGGAGGAAGGAGGTCCTGATTCCTCTATATAGATCTTTATATCACTAGAGGGGTCACCAGCGGGAGGAAGGAGGTCCCGATTCCTCTATATATCACTTTATATCACTTTATATCACCTTGCTTTCAGTTCTGAGCGCTAACCTAAAGCAGGGAGAAATTTACAAGCACCCAGATCTGTATGCTGTGATCAGCCACAGCCGATCTGCAGGTATACAGCCAAAATGATTGGCTGTAACCTGCTGACAACCTCGTGCTGAGTTCAATCACAGCACAGATCAGCGAGAGGACACATGCATATGTGCCTCTAAACCAGGAAGTTCACTGTGACGCCCCCCATACATCGGGGTGCCTGTGTGTCAGCTGCCCGCCAACAATAAATGAATAAAGGTCCATCGTGAATCCACTAGTGCGTTCCAGTCTGCAGCTTCATATTGTGTCCCCGCCCGGCATGTGCACGAGGCGTTAACAGATTGCGTTTTTTAACAGCGTTCCAAAAATGTCCATCCACTTACCATTTATTGCCATTTATTAATGCACAGCGATAGGTGGTTAAACATCAATAGCATGTTTATATGTGACAAACATTGTGATGGTAGATGATGAACTACCGCCTGCTAACATGGGTGTAGAATAGGGATGCACTGATACCATTTGTTTTACAAGTACGAGTACCGATAATTTTTTTTTAGTACTCGCCGATACCAATTACTGATACCTACTGACAACTGTATCAAAAAGTTTACCAAGGCTCCATCACAGGATGGTACTGTGGGAGTCTTAGTGGTAGAGCACCGCCATGTCCTATAAGCCAATTTTAAATCAAGCTGCCGAGAACGGCTGAAAGATGCCGAGAACGGCCGAGAGTGGCCTAAAGCTGCCGAGAACGGCCGAGAGTGGCCGAAAGCTGCCGAGAACGGCCGAGAGTGGCCGAAAGCTGCCAAGAATGGCCGAGAGTGACCGAAGGCTGCCGAGAATGGCCGAGAATGGCTGAAAGTTGCAGAGAACGGCCGAGAGTGGCCGAAAGCTGCCGAGGATGGCCGAAAGCCGCCGAGATACAGAGCCGGATGTCCTGCTTTCAGCCGTTCTCGTTCTCGCACAGCTGAAAATAACACTGACAAGGCTACAAATGGACACTGATAAGGTTGCATTGATGGGCATTTAAATGTAAGTTTTTTTCCTTAACCACTTCCCGACCAGCGCACGCCGCTGTACGTCGGCAGAATGGCACGGGCAGGCATATTGGCGTACAGGCACGTCCATTTCTATATGCCGCCCTGCCATCGCGTGCTCACCGCCGGCGGCGCACTCACGTGCCGGTCGGGGACCCCCGTGAGTACGGTCGCGGGTCCCACGGACTCGATCGCCGTGGGGATGCCCGCGATCGTCTCACGGGGAGGCTGAACGGGGAGATGCCTTGTAAACAGCTGTCAGTGGGGGAATCCCACTGACAGCTGATAGAACCGAGCCTGAAAATATCGGTTTCAGGTAGAGCTAGGCGATTTTCTTAAAAAAATAAATAATAATCTGCGATTTAGAAAAATAAAAAAACTTGATTCATGATTCAAATCAAGTCTTTTTTTTTTATGGACACCGCCGGTCCTGGGGAGCTGCAGGCAGGAGTTTTTAGGCAAGGCCGTGGCCGCGGCCTTGTCTGCGGCGTCCGGTCTCGCGGACTAGGGCAAAGCCGAGGGCTTGCATAAAAATTCCTGCCCGCAGCTCCTCAGGAGCGGCGCGGTGTCAGCGCCAGTCCTGGGGAGATGCAGACAGGAGTTTTTAGGCGAGGCCGTGGCTGCGGCCTAGTCCACGGCACCCGGCCTCGCGTACCAGGCTGAAGCCACGGTCTCGCCTAAAAACTCCTGTCCGCAGACATCGCGCCTGGGAAGCTGCAGGCAGGAGTTTTTAGGCGAGGCCGGGGCTTCGGCCTAGTCCTCTGCGTTTGGGCCTAGTCCGCGGCATCCGGTCTCATGGACTAGGCCAAAGCCAAGGCCTCGCATTAAAAAATCCTGCCCGCAGCACCTCAGGAACGACACGGTGGTGGAAAAAAAAAATCGATTTGCTTAAATTTTGAATCGATTTGACCTCTCAACTTGATTCAAGATTTAAATCGATTTTTTTCCCCAGCTCTAGTTTCAGGTATCGGAGCATTTGCACAAGTACCGATATTTGTGCAAATGCTTAGTATCGGCACCGATACTGATACCGGTGTTGGTGCAACCCTAGTTTAGAATGATGAGATTCTGACAAGACTGAGTAGATAAAGTTCACTTATCTCCAGCTAATCCTGTTGTCTTTACAGGAAACCAGAATGTTGAATGCAAGTGATACGGAATCATCATCCATGGATTCAAACCAACATGTGTTCACCATCCTAATTATGGTTATCACGACTGTTGTTGGCATTCCTGGCAATTTTCTGGTTCTTTGGGTTATTGGTATGAAGATGAAGTGGACAGTGATGAACATTTGGTTTTGGAACCTTGCTCTGGCCGATATGACTTGCTGTCTGGCTTTCCCATTCTTCATAGCCCAATTCTTCTATGAGGAATGGTTGTACGGTCCCGCCCTCTGCAAGATGTTACCCTCCATTGTTATCTTCACCATGTTTGCCAGTGTTTTCAGTCTGGTGGCGATAAGCGTTTACCGCTGTATCCTGGTTGTCCAACCCGTGTGGGCCAGAAACCACTGCAACCTACGAATGGCCTGGATCACATGCTTGGCTATATGGATGTTGTCCTTCTTGATGTGTCTACCCGCTGTCCTCTACAGAACCACCTACATAGAGAAGAACCTAACACTATGTGGATACCAACAAGGTGGCCTTCAGGACAGTAATGGAAGTGACATGAACGTGGAAACCCATGTGACTTTTCCAGATGAGACAGTTACAGTTACTCGCATGATTTTTGGCTTTCTCATACCCCTCTTAATCATCTCTGGCAGTTATGCTTGTCTGGCCTTCAAGTTGAAAAGGACCAGGTTTGTAAAGGCGGGCAACAAGACCACCAAAGTGGTATTTGGCATTGCCGTAGCGTTTTTTGTGAGCTGGGCTCCCTACCATATAATGGGAATTATAGTGCTGTACTTCGACAACCTCGTGGTGACCATTCTGGACCTTTTCTCACAAGCCTTGGCCGAAACCAATAGTTGTATCAACCCCGTTCTCTATGTCCTCTTGGGCAAAGCTATGAAGACTAAAGTAAGAAAGACATTCCATGAGCTGATAGAGAATCTGTTTAACGAAGAGGTGTCGAAAACTACTGGGTACAGCAGGAGCAGAGTCACAATGGAAGAAAGCATACAATTAGAGGATCAGTAAGATTAACCATTTGCCGAATGATGGCTACAGCACAGTCGCCCAGTTCTTTGAGGGCATCTATTGACGTCCTCCCAGAACCCCACCCTGCCACGAGCTCTGAGGGGCACGCTCTGTGATCGCTGCGTCCTTTGGACACAGCTGATCACAAATCGAGGAAAAGGGCCAATCAGAGCGGCCCTTTACCATGTGTTCAGCTGTGTCCAATCACAGCTTCTCACATGGAAACAATTGCCGGTGTCCTATCATATATGGTCCCCCATCGGATAGTGTCCGCTGTGTACTGCGCATGCACAGTACACAGCAACACAGATTCCGAAAATAGCAGAGGATGAACGGTGCCTGCGCGGTGAGTCCAGGTTCTATCCCCACCATCCAAGTGGACGTAGAGTAGGAATATACTGCTGAGCGCAGCGAGGCCGAGCCCGAAGCGTGGCGAGCGAGGCCGAGCCCGAAGCCCAGCGAGGCCGAGCCCGAAGCGTGGCGGGCCTGCGCCGTGAGTCTAGGTTCTATCCCCACCATCCAAGTGGAGATAGAGTAGGAATATAAAAGAGCTGAGCGCAGCGAGGCCGAGCCCGAAGCGTGGCGAGCGAAGCACGCCCGCGAGGGGCCCTCTAATTTTCACAACCCTATGTCCGCTTGGATGGTGGGGCTACCACCTCCACTCACGGTTCCTCCACTCACCGTTCAGCTTCGGAGATTTTTCCAAAGCCTCTTCTGCCCCGTACTGAGCATGCGCAGTAGGGGGCGGACACTATATGATGGCAGGACACTATCTGCCAGAACACCGGTTATCAACATTTACCTTTCCTCAGCACTGTCACTGTCTGAGGAAAGGAAAGCCGATAACCGGTGATCCAGTGACAGGGGACGTTTACACTGATCGTCAGTGCAGCCCCAATCAGTGCCAATCAGTGCCCATCAGTGAAGAAGAAAAATTACTAATTTGCAAAATTTTATAACGGAAACAAAGAAAAAGTTTTATTTTTTCAATATTTTCGGTCTATTTTTGTTTGTTTAGAAAAAAAATGTAATACCCAATGGTGATTAAATACCACCAAAAAAAAAAAAAAAAAGACAAAATCATACACCCATTATAAACATAGACGATTCATAAAAGGTACAGAAATACATATATATGGCTCATGAAAAGAATAATGACTGAGTGCTTCAATTATCACCAATCAGATAAATGTGTCATTCATAATATGAATAATGTTACTGTGTTGCCAACTGATGAACAATAATTAAATAAATATCTATTTCATAAATACTAAAGCGTCTCTGTGCTTCTATAATTCACACAAAATTGCCCCTTGTGCTCAACAATGTGCTTCAAATCAACCTATTGAAGTTCCACAACCATCACCAGAGCTCCTGTCTCTGATCTCACCGGCAGCCCCGGGCAGCAGACCGACTCCAACCTCCACACCGCGTCTGGTAGGAGTGAGGCAGGGACGGACGGTCAGGGGAGGCAGTGGGGTAGGTAGCCAGCGGTCCTGCAGCACCTCCTGTCCCTGGTGCTGCAGGACCGATGAGAGGGATTGTGTGTGTGATGGGGGAGGGGATATCTGGGAGGGTGTAATTAGAGTGGTGGGATCTAGAGGCAAGATCAGAGTGGAGGGAATCTGGAGGTGTGATCAAAGTGGAAGACATCTGGAGGTGTGATCAGAGTAGAGGGATCTGGTGGGGGATCTGGAGGTGTTATCAGAGTGGAGGGATCTGGGGGTGTGATCAGAGTGGAGGGATCTGGAGGAGTGATCAGAGTGGAAGAGGGATCTGGGGGGGGGGATTTGGAGGTGTTATCAAAGTGGAGGGATCTGGGGGTGTGATCAGGAGGTGTGAGCAGAGTGGAGGGATTTGGAGGTGTGATCAGAGTGCAGATATCTGATGGGGGATCTGGAGGTGTGATCAGAATGGAGGAATCTGCTGGGGTATCTGGAGGTGTGATCAAAGTGGAAGACATCTGGAGGTGTGATCAGAGTAGAGGGATCTGGTGGGGGATCAGGAGGAGTGAGCAGAGTGGAAGACATATGGGGGGGTGATCAGAGTAGAGGGATCTGGTGGTTGATCTGGAGGAGTGAGCAGAGTGGAAGACATATGGGGGGGGGTGATCAGAGTAGAGGGATCTGGTGGGGGATCTGGAGGAGTGAGCAGAGTGGAAGACATATGGGGGGGGTGATCAGAGTAGAGGGATCTGGTGGGGGATCTGGAGGTGTGATCAGAGTGGAAGAGGGATCTGGGGGGGATTTGGAGGTGTAATCAGAGTGGAGAGATCTGATGGGGGATCTGGAAGTGTGAGCAGAGTGGAGGGATCTGGAGGTGTGATAAGAGTGGAAGGATCTGGAGGAGTGATCAGAGTGGAAGATGGATCTGGGGGGATTTGGAGGTGTTATCAGAGTGGAGGGATCTGGGGGTGTGATCAGAGTGGAGGGATCTGGTGGGGGATCTGGAGGTGGGATCAGAGTTGCGGGATCTGGTGGGGGATCTGGAGGTGTGATCAGAGTGGTGGGATCTGGTGGGGGATCTGGAGGTCTGATCAGAGTGGGGGGCTTTGATGGGGGATCTGGAGGTGTGATCAGAGTGGCGGGAACGGGTGGGGGATCTGGAAGTCTGATCAGAGTGGGGGGCTTTGGTGGGGGATCTGGAGGTCTGATCAGAGTGGAGGGATCTGGTGGAGGATCTGGGGTGTGATCAGAGTGGAGGGATCTGGTGGGGGATCTGGAGGTGGGATCAGAGTGGCAGGATCTGGTGGGGGATCTGGAGGTGTGATCAGAGTGGTGGGATCTGGTGGGGGATCTGGAGGTCTGATCAGAGTGGGGGGCTTTGATGGGGGATCTGGAGGTGTGATCAGAGTGGCGGGATCGGGTGGGGGATCTGGAGGTCTGATCAGAGTGGGGGGCTTTGGTGGGGGATCTGGAGGTCTGATCAGAGTGGAGGGATCTGGTGGGGGATCTGGAGGTGTAAATCAGAGTGGAGGGATCTGGTGGGGGATCTGGAGGTCTGATCAAAGTGGAGGGATCTGGTGGGGGATCTGGAGGTGGGATCAGAGTGGTGGGATCTGGTGGGGGATCTGGAGGTGTGATCAGAGTGGGAGGATCTGGTGGGGGATCTGGAGGTCTGATCAGAGTGGGGGGCTTTGATGGGGGATCTGGAGGTGTGATCAGAGTGGCGGGATCGGGTGGGGGATCTGGAGGTCTGATCAGAGTGGGGGGCTTTGGTGGGGGATCTGGAGGTCTGATCAGAGTGGAGGGATCTGGTGGGGGATCTGGAGATGTAATGAGAGTGGAGGGATCTGGTGGGGGATCTGGAGGTGTGATCAGAGTGGCGGGATCTGGTGGGGGATCTGGAGGTGTGATCAGAGTTGTGAGATCTGGTGGGGGATCTGGAGGTGTGATCAGAGTGGAGGGATCTGGAGGGGTAGGGCTTATATTGCAGTCATCACCGATAATCACGCTAGGTCTTATTTTTCGGGGAAACAGGGTACCAATTCAGTCCCCAGGAGATATAAGGAATCTCCAGCATCTACAGGAATCTACAGCCTTTCTCAACTTTTTCACCACAGAGGAACCCTTGAGTTCTCCGGGTCTCAGGGAACCCCTGCAAAAAATTAGAAATCTACAGCTCATGGTACATTAGTGTGATGGTCAGTGGGAAGAATGGTCCTTACACTTGTGGTCATTGGGAAGAATGGTCCTCACACTTGTGGTCATTGGGAAGAATGGTCCTTACACTTGTGGTCAGTGGGAAGAATGGTCCTTACACTTGTGGTCATTGGGAAGAATGGTCCTCACACTTGTGGTCATTGGGAAGAATGGTCCTTACACTTGTGGTCATTGGGAAGAATGGTCCTTACACTTGTGGTCATTGGGAAGAATGGTCCTTACACTTGTGGTCATTGGGAAGAATGGTCCTTACACTTGTGGTCAGTGGGAAGAATGGTCCTTACACTTGTGGTCATTGGGAAGAATGGTCCTTACACTTGTGGTCAGTGGGAAGAATGGTCCTTACACTTGTGGTCATTGGGAAGAATGGTCCTTACACTTGTGGTCATTGGGAAGAATGGTCCTTACACTTGTGGTCATTGGGAAGAATGGTCCTCACACTTGTGGTCATTGGGAAGAATGGTCCTCACACTTGTGGTCATTGGGAAGAATGGTCCTCACACTTGTGGTCATTGGGAAGAATGGTCCTTACACTTGTGGTCATTGGGAAGAATGGTCCTTACACTTGTGGTCATTGGGAAGAATGGTCCTCACACTTGTGGTCATTGGGAAGAATGGTCCTCACACTTGTGGTCATTGGGAAGAATTACCTCCTTACAGATAGCTAAAAAGATCAATGGTGTCGGTGGGAACTTATCTGAGAGGCAGAAATTGCCCAATGCTGAAGGAACCCCTACAACCTCTGGAGGAACCCTGGTTGAGAATCACTGCTTTAAGACTAAACCTTACATTTCTGGTATAGTTCCAGTATGAATGGTTCTTTTTAATGATGGTCGCATCCCAGACAATGCAGCAGAAATAAATGTGGTTTGCGGTTGGTTCCATTCTTCGTAATCTGAGCAGACACCAAAATTCCCACCAGATTTCGTAACTCATCCCGTGTGACCCGAGAACAGGAAGTCAGAGTCTGTCCTGTATTCATGATGATCGCTCTTCAGAGGCACAGAACCAGAAAAAGGGAATGATTGTTCACTACATGCAAATGCCCTGTTCCCCAGCTACACTATATTGTCAAAAGTATTGGAACACCCACCTTTACACGCCCGTGAACTAGGCTGCTTTCACGCTGAATGAGCCGGCCATTAGCGGTAAAGCTATGAGTAAGCACTAGCCTTAGTGCGCAACGCGTCAGCTGTTAGCATCTTTCGCTGTGATGTCATTTGCTGTGTCCTAAATATTATTTGAATAAAGCATCGTTTTGGAAAGGGGTGCGGCCGTCCAGAGTTCTGTCATTATCCTCATTAGCGGTAAAGCACTGCTCGTCTTAGCGGCGTTTTCCCGCTGTTTAAGCGCCGCTTTTGCATGGATTTTCAGGCTGCTAGCGGGGGGTGCTTTTAAACCTGCGTTGTGGCGCTTCCGAAAGCGTTTTTTCAGGTGATTCATTGCAATGGGCAGGGGCGTTTTCGGAAAGCTGTTGGGACCCACCCCGTGTTTTTATTCCCATAGAATTAATTAATAGAAACGCGCCATTCACATGTTTTTTTGGGCGCATTTGTGCGTTTTGTCCAGCGTGTGCGCGCAATTTTCTGCTCAAACTAAAAATTGCAAAAACATAAAATAGCAAAAAAATATATGAATAAATAAATGGAAACTAAATTCACAAATAGCTAAAAAGCATCATAAATAAAATAAATGAATAATATGAAATAATACATAAATAAATGATAATTAAATTAATATAAATAATAAATAAACACCCAAACCTGAACAAAAATAAACAAAATTATTATTAATAATAATAATAATAATTAAGGTTGCACCGATACCAATACTAGTAGATACCAAGCATTTGCAAAAGTATCGGGATCGGTCCAAATGCTCTGATGCTCGATCCGATACCTTTTGTATAGGGCCAGGGCACCTCAGTGTAGCACCGGGGGGGGCAGGCAGCATCACAGGTGATCAGTGCGGCGACGGGGGAGCAGTTACAAGCACCGATTCCCCCCCCCCCCCCGTATAGCCTTTCAATAAAGCAGCTGACAGACGCTTCTCCTCCTCTCCCTCTATGCTTCCGTTTATGAATGGGGAGGAGCCTCTGTCTCCTCTCCATTCATCTTCAGTGCAGCTGAGGCCGCAGAGAAAGGCACTGGGGAATCCGTGTCCTCAGTCCCTTTCCCTGTCTCAAAGGGGAGATGGCAGGGGACTGTTTAGATCCTTGATATCTCACCAAAGCCCCCCCCCTCCCCCCAACAAGGGCTGATAAGTAAAAAAATAAATAAAAAAAGAGTGAATAATAAATAATTAAAGGTTAAATTGTAAAATTAATTTTAAAAAATTGTAAAAAAATACAATTGTGAAAAAAAAATGTTAAATAAAAAAACTACTGACTTTTTTTTAAGGGTTAGGGGTTAATTATTTATTTACTATTACTTATTATTCATTTATTTAATTGATTTATTATTTATTTATGATTATTTTTATTTATTTGTGTATTTATTTTACATTTATTCAATCATCAATTATTATTATTAGTAGTAGCAGTAGTAGTAGTATTAGTAGTAGTAGTAGTATTAGCAGTAGTAGTAGTATTAGTAGTAGTAGTAGTATTAGCAGTAGTAGTAGTAGTAGTAGTAGTAGTATTAGTAGTAGTAGTAGTATTAGTAGTAGTAGTAGTATTAGCAGTAGTAGTAGTAGTAGTAGTAGTATTAGTATTAGTAGTAGTATTAGTAGTAGTAGTAGTATTAGTAGTAGTAGTATTAGTAGTAGTAGTATTAGCAGTAGTAGTAGTAGTAGTATTAGTAGTAGTATTAGTAGTAGTAGTAGTAGTATTAGTAGTAGTAATAGTAGTAGTATTAGTAGTAGTAGTATTAGTAGTAGTGGTAGTAGTATTAGCAGTAGTAGTGGTAGTAGTATTAGCAGTAGCAGTAGCAGTAGTATTAGTAGTAGTATTAGTAGTAGTAGTATTAGTAGTAGTAGTAGTAGTAGTGGTAGTAGTATTAGTAGTAGTAGTAGTAGTATTAACACATTAACCCTAACAAAAAATACATAACCCTATGTCAGGATACTAGTTCAGCTAATACTAATTTGCATTAGCTGCATGAGAATTAACTACTTGCCGCCCGCGCTATAGGCAAAAGGCGGCTACAGCGCGGGCCTTAATTGCCAGGAGGGTGTCCACGGACGCAGGTGATCACAGATCCAAGTAAGGAGTCGATCCCGGCGCCTTACCACATGATCATCTGTCAGACAATGATGGCTGATCACGTGATTTAAACAGAAGCTCGGTAATCAGTATTTTTCTTTTCCTCGCGCTATCGGCGTGAAGGGAAAAAAAAAGCCGATCACCGGCGTCTGCCAGAGAGACATCGGTTCCCCACACAGAAAGCAGTGGCTGCATTTTCTGTGCCACCATTGTCAGCTGTCAGTGCCCACTGTGCCACCTAGCAGTACCCACCAGTGCCCGCCAGTGCTGCCAATCAATGCCCATCAGTGTCTCATAATCAGTGCCACAGATCAGTGCTGCCTATCAGTGTCACTTACCAGTGCCCATCAGTGCCACCCATGAGTGATCACCAGTGCCCATCAGTTTCACTTATCAGTGCCACCTGTCAGTGCCCTTCAGTGCCACCCATCAGTGTCAACCATCAGTGCCACCCATCAGTGCCACCTCTCAGTGCTGCCTCATCAGTGCCACCTCTCAGTGCCCATTAGTGCTGCCTTATTGGTGCCTATCAGTACATCAGTGCCTATTAGTGCCACCTATCAGTGCCCATCAGCGCAGCCTATCAGTGCCCATCAGTGAAGGAGAAAAATTACCTGTTTTCAAAATTTTATAACAAACTATGAAACAGTTTTGTTTTTGTTTTTTTTTCCAAATTTTCGGTCATTTTTGGTTTTATTTACCAAAAAAATAAAAATCCCAGCAGCAATTAAATACCACCAAAAGAAATCTCCATCTGTGTGAAAATAATGATACGAATTTCATTTGGGTAAACTGTAGCACGACCGCGCAATTGTCATTCAAAGAGTGGCAGCGCTGAAAGCTGAAAATTGGTCTGGGCAGGAGGGGGGTTCAAGTGCCCAGTAAGCAAGCGGTTAACTCTAACCCATTACCCTAACGAAAAAAATAATAAATAAATGAATAAAAATAATTGAAAAAGAAATAAAAGCTAATGGAAAAGCTAAAAAAAAAAAAAAGCTGAAATACCTAGCAACAAATGATGCAACAGATGATAGTTTTCTCTATTGGCTCAAAAACGCAAGCGTAAAAACACACCATAATCGCACATAAAAACGCACAAAAAAAATGCTGGAAAACGCTCGAAGGCGCTACACTCAGGTGTGAACGCAGCCTAAATCTTCCGGAGGTCAAGAGGTTAAAAACGTTCAGTGTGGATGAGTCCTGACACTGCCTGAAACTGACGCGATCCAAACAATTGTAAATCGGGGGCGCCGCCGCCGCCGCCGCCGCCGCCGCTGTGCGTAAGCAAAACTATGATAATGGATATCTCCTGACTTTTTTTATTATTAATATTAATATCAAAGACAAACTGCACCTAAATAGCAAAAAAGTTATATATATATTTTTCTTTTTAAATTTCAGCTGTACATTTCTTGTCATTGCCGCCATGGTCACCATCAGAAAGAAACCCAAAATAAATCCTCCTAATCCTGACAGTCCTAAAGGTACCAAGTGTGTGAGAAGCAATGAAAAGTCCTGTATCCTCAGCGCCATCTAGTGGCCATAATGCAGTATAGCTTTCTCCTTGCGCTATTTAAGGAAACTTTACCGCATTGTGGGTGCCCTGTCTATACCGATACGTTTCGTAAACAAGTTGCACAAACGTTTCTGACATTTATGCAACAAATATTTTATAAATAGAACCTGTGTGTGGATGTTATTATTATTTTTCTTTTCATAGAGCCCAGAAACAATAGTGTGCATTTTATTTTATTTTATTTCTTTTCATTTTTTTTTTTTTATCAAACCTAAACACACAGACAGTGGGGCTGATTTACTAACGGCGAAACGGCTGTTCGCTTTTCAAACAAACCTCCCCAACATCCTCACGCTTAGGGAATGTGACGAATTTTCACTTTGCGAAGAAAATACCCAATCAGATGCGAGGAAAATAAAAACACTGCATTTTTTTTTGCTTGCACGCGATTGGATGACGGAAGTCACCAGAGCGTCACCTCCACTTGCCGACCACATATACAGTAAAACCTCGGATTTAGAGCAACGCAGTTTACGAGCGTTTTGCTGTACGCCCTGTTTATTTTTAATTTTTTAATCCTGATTAAATTTGTGAGCGTTGTCTCCCAAGATGAGCAGGATTCAAGCCTCTGGGGTGTGCAGTACCACATGTGTCCAGTGGTGCGGGGGGGGGGGGGAGGGCGCCGGTGACGCTCTGAGACACACGCAAGCACCCAGAAACACTCTGTTCCCAAAGGTCTCTGAGCGTCTGAGTGTCTCCGAGCATCTCCGAGTGTCTCTGAGTGTCTCCGAGCATCTGCTGGTGTTTTCGAGTGTCTCCGAGCATCTCTGAGCATCTCTGGCGCCCTCTCCCCGCCTCTGGCCACTCGCGGTACTGCATAGACTAGCAGTGACACTGGAACTAATTATCTGAGTTTCCATTGATTCCTATGGGGAAACTCGCTTTGATATACAAGTGCTTTGGATTCCATTCTTCTGGAACGGATTATGCTCGTAATCCAAGGTATTACTGTATGTACAATTACAGTTTGCAAGGGCAGAGCTTTCCGGGATTATGGATGAAGATATCGGCCATAACCCCCCGGCATTGTTTTTTTACAGCCAGCGGCCGGCTTTCTCATGAGCAGCTCAAGCGCCTTTCGAAGCGGTGGGAGGGGACATCTTTTAAGCAAAAGATCAATTTTTTTTTGATCTTTTGCTGTTAAGCACTTCCCAACCATATAATGTATATATACCTGTACGTAATCCTGCATGTCCGGGGTCTGGGGCGCACCGCCGGTGTCCCGCTCCCGCTGTGATTGGACGCAGTAGGAGTCAATCAGCGCGGTGGACGCGATGTTCCCGGGAACCCACCAATCGCCGACTGCCTACTGTATGTATACAAGGCAGATCGCCGTTCTGTGAGAAGGGAAGGTAGTGATCCTGTGTTTTTTATTAAGTAGGAACACGGATCTCTGTCTTCTCACAGTACAAGCACCTCCCCCACACCAGTTAGCACGCACTCCCTAGGTATACATTTAACCTTGATGTTAACCCCTTCCCTGTCAGTATCATTAGTACAGTGACAGTGCATATTTTTAGCACTGATCACTGAATTAGTGTCACTGGTTCCTAAAAAGTGTCACTAATGCCGCGGACACGGGGTCGGATTTTCCGATGGAAAATGTTCGATGGGAGCTTTTTGTCGGGAATTCCGACCGTGTGTGGGCTGTGTATCCCCTGATGTGCCCTGAGCCCCATGATGTGCCCTCCTGTGTGCCCTGTGATGTGCCCTCCTGTGTGCCCCATTCCCTGTGTTGTGCCCTGCTGTGTACTCCTTGATGTGCCCTGTGCCCCATGATGTGCCCTGCTGTGCGCCCCATGCCCTGTGATGTGCCCTACTGTGTGCCCCATTCCCTGTGTTGTGCCCTGCTGTGTACTCCTTGATGTGCCCTGTGCCCCATGATGTGCCCTGCTGTGCGCCCCATGCCCTGTGTTGTGCCCTGCTGTGTACTCCTTGATGTGCCCTGTGCCCCATGATGTGCCCTGCTATGCGCCCCATGCCCTGTGATGTGCCCCGTGCCCTGCTGTGTGCCATGTGATGTGCCTCACTGTGTTTCCCTGTGATTTATGTAGGTGGGGCTTTGTGTAGGTGTGGGGGTGGGGACACATGGGGGCCCGATGATCTTCTATTGCCCGGGGGCCCCATGGGTGGTCAGTCTGCCGCTGATGCTGACCAGACTTTTTGAGGGGCCACCCGAGGCAGTGCAGCATAGACCCCAGCGACTGTTACCGCGGGGAGACCAGAACATCCTCTCACACTCTACTTCCCACCCGCTGAATCTCTGGAGGAATACTGGGGAGAGACTGAAGGGGGGCCCCCCTTCTTATAGCAAAAGTTCACCATTGAACCACATTGACTGGTGGGACTGCCCATTGTTCACACTGCTAGCAAGGAGTTACTGGAGGCAGGACATGACGTATACTGCACCTTTACTACACCTATACTGCACCTTTACTACACCTATACTGCACCTTTACTGCATGTTTATTGTACCTATACTGCATCTTTTCCAACGATACTGCACACTGGTTTACTAAAACTGACGTTAAGCGCGTCAATGCTTCCTTAAGGGCCTCCATGATAGCCGGCAGAAGAAAAACATAAAAGAATGTCCCCTTCCGTAAAACCATCCTGCAAGTCCCCCCTGTTCCTTTCTCCCATTTCCTCCATCCCTACGGACAGTGCACATCCGGTCAGTCTACGTCTACCATAGTCACCATCAATACATGATGGCAGTATACTTCTTGTGTTCAGTAAAGTAAACTTTTTACCCCTTACTGTTGCGCTTTAGATGACCTTGATACTGTTTATGCTGAATCTGGGTGTCAAATGTCATCTTACGCCTAGTCCTCATTACTAATCACCCTGTATGTATGGGGGTTGCAAATAGCCAGTTAGGTCAGGTGCTGTCTTGGACTAGAGGGAAGGAGTTAATGGTTTCCCGGTCCTTTGGTCTTTTGGCGGGTTTTTCTCTGGGTCGGACCCATCGATCCTGTATTATAAAAGAGGGACAGTGGTCAGGTACGCAGATGAAGAGAGAGAGGGAGAGAGTCTCCTGGCAATGAGCCCCAAGAAGGGAGTCCAGGGCTCGTAGTGGGTCAGGGAGAAAGAGAGACCCGGTGCACGTAAGAGATGGAGGCCAGCACCCATGGGGAGAAAAAGAACGTCTCTCACTACTACCTGGATATAAAGGTATCGGAACTTAGGGTTCACCCCAAAAACACCAGCTACATGGGAATGCCTCTGATGGACCCTGAATGGTCATGGACACAACTGTTGCAGGTTACTGGGGCAGTACATGAAGTAGGGTTACCTGTATAGGAAGGAATTATGTCTCTGAATGTTGGACTTTGTTATGCCTTTTTGGTGTTTTTTCAAGTAAAGTTCTGAAACCTTGTTCCCGCTTGGTCTAAAGTTACTAAAGGAGGTTTAATGCAAGTAACCGACACCATCAGTGGTGTCACTAGGGTTGGTGTCACCTGGTGCGGTAAAACATGGTTTCACCCCCCCCCCCCCCCCGGGGAATGGATGGAGCCGGGATGGAATCAGGTGAATGAATGGAGCCAGGATGAAATCTGGGGAATGAATGGAGCCGGGATGGAATCAGGGAATGAATGGAGCTGGAATGGAATCAAGGGAATGAATGGAACTGGGATGGAATCATGGGAATGAATGGAGCCGGGATGGAATCAGGGAATGAATGGAGCTGGAATGGAATCAAGGGAATGAATGGAGCTGGGATGGAATCATGGGAATGAATGGAGCCGGAATGGAATCTGGGGAATGAATGGATCCGGGATGCAATCTGGGGAATGGATGGGGCTGGGATGGAATAAAGGGAATGGAAGGAGCTGGAACGGGGTGGTGGATGGAGCTAGTATGTGATAGGGGGGTGGATGGAGCTGGAATAGGATCGGGGGGATGGATGGAGCCAGGATGGACTCAGGTGAGTGGATGGAGCCAGGATGGAATTAGGGGAATGGATGAAGCCGGGGTGAAATCTGGGGAATGGATGGAGCCGGGATGTAATCAGGGAAATAGATGGAGCTGGGATGGGGTGGTGGATGGAGCCGGGATGGGATCGAGGGGGGTGGATGGAGCCAGGATGGGATCAGGTTGTGAATGGAGCTGGAATGGGATGGGGTGGTGGATGGAGCTGGGATGGGATCGGGGGGATGGATGGAGATGGGATGGGGGTGGTGGATGGAACTAGGATGGAATTGGGGGGGTGGATGGAGCTGGGATGGAAACAGGGGGATGGATGGAGCTGGGATGGGATGGCGTGGTGGATGGAGCCGGGATGGGATTGGGGGGGTGAATGAATGAATGAATGAATTAAATACTTTTATAGCGCACAATGCGAACTGAATCGCCTCTAGGGGTGGAAGGAGCTCTGATGGGATCTTTGATTTTGGGGGAGGGTTAAAGGACATGTGCTAGGGGGTGGTTTGGAAGGCGAGAGGAATTGTGCTGGGGGGTTAAACTTCAAATCTGCCCCCCTCCTTATAGCACAAGTCATTTCTAACCCAAAACAAAGCACCCCTAGCACATACTCTCAAACCCCTTCCCTAAAATGACTCTCCTGGCAGCATAGATGTCCCCCTCCTCTGCAATACCTCAGCCCGGGGCAGGTACTGTAGCACGCTGCCCCTCTTCCTCCTCCTCGGCTCCTCAGGAGGTGGCTATAGTCCAGTCTGCAGTGAGTGCAGCCGGTGGGCAGAGAGATGATTGCTGCATGTGGGACAGTGTCAGACTCCACTGGGCCAGTGGGCACCATACATCAGTACAAGAGTGATACGGTGTGAAGACACGAGTGGTTACCTAGGTAAGTGGAAGTCTAACGAGCAACCTGGCAGTAGCGTGTCCCGGCTGCGGGTGGAGGGAGCAGCGAGGCAGATGTTGGCGGCACTCCTTCCGCCAGCGGTCTGTCCCCCAGAGCAACGGGAGCCACAGAGGTTCCCATCCTGTACAGAGGTACGGAAGTTGCAGAGTTCGGTCAAGTGCACGTGAGGAGCCACGCAAGGTGCACGGCGAGGCCCACTCCGCTACTGGAGAATGGTGGTGGAAAACGCTGAACAGATGGAGGTGGACAAGGCTGCAAGTTGCTATGCCCCAGCGACCCGAGAGTTAATGGAGAGCAGTTATGGTGCAAGTGTACACGGTGTATGTTCAGCTTTGAAGCAGAGGCCTACCTTAAGGTTGAGTATTCCCCTATGGCAGCCTCATCCTTGTCCCAGGGCATTGATGAAAACAGCACAAGAGTAAAGGTGCCCCATGTGTAAAGTGAGTGATTCTAGACTAAAACTCAACCCAGGCAAGGCCTTTTCATATGATTGGTGCCCAACTAGTAGGGAAACATGGAGGATGTGACTTCCACCACACTACCCTACCCTACATCCTACATGTATGCTGAATTGTGTTATTACCTTGGTTAATTCAAAAAAAGGTTGAGAAAGGCTGAACTAGAGGGTTGGAGCAGGGGAGGAATCGTGCCCCATCATTGGTGTCAGTGGGAGGAATTGTGCCCCATCATTGGTGTCAGTGGGAGGAATAGGGCCCCATCATTGGTGTCAGTGGGAGGAATCGTGCCCCATCATTGGTGTCAGTGGGAGGAATTGTGCCCCATCATTGGTGTCAGTGGGAGGAATAGGGCCCCATCATTGGTGTCAGTGGGAGGAATCGTGCCCCATCATTGGTGTCAGTGGGAGGAATTGTGCCCCATCATTGGTGTCAGTGGGAGGAATAGTGCCCCATCATTGGTATCAGTGGGAGGAATAGTGTCCCATCATTGGTATCAGTGGGAGGAATAGTGTCCCATCATTGGTATCAGTGGGAGGAATAGTGTCCCATCATTGGTATCAGTGGGAGGAATAGTGCCCCATCATTGGTATCAGTGGGAGGAATAGTGCCCCATCATTGGTATCAGTGGGAGGAATAGTGTCCCATCATTGGTATCAGTGGGAGGAATAGTGTCCCATCATTGGTATCAGTGGGAGGAATAGTGCCCCATCATTGGTATCAGTGGGAGGAATAGTGCCCCATCATTGGTATCAGTGGGAGGAATAGTGCCCCATCATTGGTGTCAGTGGGAGGAATAGTGCCTCATCATTGGTGTCAGTGGGAGGAATAGTGCCTCATCATTGGTGTCAGTGGGAGGAATAGTGCCTCATCATTGGTGTCAGTGGGAGGAATAGTGCCCCATTGTTGGTGTCAGTGGGAGGAATAGTGCCCCATCGTTGGTGTCAGTGGGAGGAATAGTGCTCCATCATTGGTATCAGTGGGAGGAATAGTGCCCCATCATTGGTATCAGTGGGAGGAATAAAGTCCCATCATTGGTGTCAGTGGGAGGAATAGTGCCCCATCATTGGTGTCATTGGGAGGAATAGTGCCCCATTTTTGGTGTCATTGGGAGGAATAGTGCCCCATCATTGGTGTCAGTGGGAGGAATAGTGCCCCATCATTGGTATCAGTGGGAGGAATAGTGCCCCATCATTGGTATCAGTGGGAGGAATAAAGTCCCATCATTGGTGTCAGTGGGAGGAATAGTGCCCCATCATTGGTGTCATTGGGAGGAATAGTGCCCCATTTTTGGTGTCATTGGGAGGAATAGTGCCCCATCATTGGTGTCAGTGGGAGGAATAGTGCCCCATCGTTGGTATCAGTGGGAGGAATAGTGCTCCATCATTGGTATCAGTGGGAGGAATAGTGCCCCATCATTGGTATCAGTGGGAGGAATAAAGTCCCATCATTGGTGTCAGTGGGAGGAATAGTGCCCCATAATTGGTGTCATTGGGAGGAATAGTGCCCCATCATTGGTGTCAGTGGGAGGAATAGTGCCCCATCATTGGTGTCAGTGGGAGGAATAGTGCTCCATCATTGGTATCAGTGGGAGGAATAGTGCCCCATCATTGGTATCAGTGGGAGGAATAAAGTCCCATCAATGGTGTCAGTGGGAGGAATAGTGCCCCATCATTGGTATCAGTGGGAGGAATAGTGCCCCATAGTTGGTGTCAGTGGGAGGAATAGTGTCCCATCATTGGTATCAGTGGGAGGAATAGTGCCCCATAGTTCGTGTCAGTGGGAGGAATAGTGCCCCATCATTGGTGTCAGTGGGAGGAATAGTGCCCCATCATTGGTGTCAGTGGGAGGAATAGTGCCCCATCATTGGTATCAGTGGGAGGAATAAAGTCCCATCATTGGTGTCAGTGGGAGGAATAGTGCCCCATCATTGGTGTCAGTGGGAGGAATAGTGCCCCATTTTTGGTGTCATTGGGAGGAATAGTGCCCCATCATTGGTGTCAGTGGGAGGAATAGTGCCCCATCATTGGTATCAGTGGGAGGAATAAAGTCCCATCATTGGTGTCAGTGGGAGGAATAGTGCCCCATCATTGGTGTCAGTGGGAGGAATAGTGCCCCATCGTTGGTGTCAGTGGGAGGAATAATGCCTCATCATTGGTGTCAGTGGGAGGAATAGTGCCCCATCATTGGTGTCGGTGGGAGGAATAGTGCCCCATCATTGGTGTCAGTGGGAGGAATAGTGCCCCATCATTGGTATCAGTGGGAGGAATAAAGTCCCATCATTGGTGTCAGTGGGAGGAATAGTGCCCCATCATTGGTGTCAGTGGGAGGAATAGTGCCCCATCGTTGGTGTCAGTGGGAGGAATAATGCCTCATCATTGGTGTCAGTGGGAGGAATAGTGCCCCATCATTGGTGTCAGTGGGAGGAATAGTGCCCCATCATTGGTATCAGTGGGAGGAATAAAGTCCCATCATTGGTGTCAGTGGGAGGAATAGTGCCCCATCATTGGTGTCAGTGGGAGGAATAGTGCCCCATCGTTGGTGTCAGTGGGAGGAATAATGCCTCATCATTGGTGTCAGTGGGAGGAATAGTGCCCCATCATTGGTGTCAGTGGGAGGAATAGTGCCCCATCGTTGGTGTCAGTGGGAGGAATAATGCCTCATCATTGGTGTTGGTGGGAGGAATAGTGCCCCATCATTGGTGTCATTGTGAAGATTTATGCCCCATTGTTGGTGCATAAAAACAATGCCCACAGTCTGGAGGCCGGTGGTTTAGAAGATGAATCAGTTCCTGGGACTATAAATACCTACACAGTGTGTCGTCTGAAAATGTAAATGATGTCCCCACTTGGGCTGTTCCTATTGGTTCTTCTTTTTCTTCTTCTTTATTGTCGGCCTTTGTGCTTTGTTTGGAGTTCCCCTCTAAGCTGCCCGACCACCAAATCTCCCCCCACCCAACCGTCACCATCAGCATTTCCACAACGCCGCTCTAGAAATATCCGGTGAGCCCATCGCAGGGAATCGTCTTTTTAGTCACTTTGCTTGTCTCAGCAGAAATATTTCCCATATTCATTACATTAGAACTGGGTGACACTTCCCAAAAATAGCAGAATGGAGGCTCTATGACCATCGGGGAAGTCAGCTGACTCTCCATTGAGAGGAAGATCTTTCTCCCCGGGTCACGCTATGATTTCCTGAAGACACATTGGCATGTTGGGTGTTTTGGGTCTAATGTAATGCAACGTTCAGCAATCTGAAGCAATCAGAACCTGAGAAAACTGAAAGCAGCGGGTACTATTATTAATAATCGGCTTCTTCAGGTCAAATATGGGACAGGAACGCATCCCATCAGATATAGCCCGGCAGGTTACTTGGTCAACTTCATCTGATTACCATGGCGTCATGAAATGGGCTCCATTGCCTTGCCTATCAGATGCCTATCCATTGCCTTGCCTATCAGATGCCTATCCATTGCCTTGCCTATCAGATGCCTATCCATTGCCTTGCCTATCAGATGCCTATCCATTGCCTTGCCTATCAGATGCCTATCCATTGCCTTGCCTATCCGATGCCTATCCATTGCCTTGCCTATCAGATGCCTATCCATTGCCTTGCCTATCAGATGCCTATCCATTGCCTTGCCCATTAGAGGCCTATCCATTGCCTTGCCTATCAGATGCCTATCCATTGCCTTGCCTATCAGATGCCTATCCATTGCCTTGCCTATCAGATGCCTATCCAATGCCTTGCCTATCAGATGCCTATCCATTGCCTTGCCTATCAGATGCCTAATCATTGCCTTGCCTATCCGATGCCTATCCATTGCCTTGCCTATCCGATGCCTATCCATTGCCTTGCCTATCAGATGCCTATCCATTGCCTTGCCTATCAGATGCCTATCCATTGCCTTGTATGGATGGAGCCACCCTTATGTGCCCTCTTCAGCCTCTGATGTGTGAGCCTTGGTATCAATGCATTAGGGATGGGGGTGGTCATGTGACCACCTGAGACCAAGGTGTTGTTGCATGTGCTGTGCCATCAGTAGGGATGGGGAATGTCGGTACAGCTGACATTGAAGGGCCTGTTATGGGGGTGCAAATGTGCTATGCCTCCGTTGGTATCTAATGAGGTGCTGCGATGTGAGAAGTCATGTGACAAAGTACAAGATTTGGCATATACACCATATTACCAAAAGTATTGGGACACCTGCCTTTACACACAAATGGACTTTAATGGCCTCCCAGTCTTAGTCCGTATTGTTCAATATTGAGTTGGCCCTTTGCAGCTATAACAGCTTCACCTCTTCTGGGAAGGCCGTTCACAAGGTTTAGGAGGGCGTCTATGGGAATGTTTGACCGTTCTTCCAGAAGAGCCCATTTGTGAGGTCAGGCTTTGATCTGCTCTAATTCATCCCGAAGGAGTTCTATCGGGTTGAGGTCAGGACTCTGACTGAGGTCTCAGACGGAAACTCTTTTCCACATGATCAGCCATGTCCAATCACAGCTGATCACAATGTAAATAGGAAAAGCCGGTGATCGGCTTTTCCCCCACTCGAGCTGATCGGCTGCTCTTCTGACAGGGGGGGTCTGTGCTGATCGATTGTCAGTGCAGCCCCCCCCAGGATGCCCTCACTGGACCGCCAGGGACGCCACCAGACCACCAGGGATGCCCAGCACAAGGTAATCCTCCCTAGACCACCAGGGATGCCAGTCAGTGCCCACAATGGATGCCAATCAGTGCCCATAATGGATGCCAATCAGTGCCCACAATGGGCATCACTGATTGGCATGCATTATTGTTTGGCACTGATTGGCATCCATTAGTACAGTATAACATAATACAATGCCGCCTATCAGTGCCCACCTGTGCCGCCTATCAGTGCCCATCCGTGCCACCTATCAGTGCCCATCCATGCCCATCTGTGCCACCTATCCATGCCCATCTGTCCCACCAATCCATGCTCATCTGTACCACCTATCCATACCCATCCATGAGAAATCTGTGCCAGCTATCAGTGCCAATTTGTGCCACCTACCAGTGCCCATCCGTGTCGCCCATCAGTGCCCATCCACGTTGCCCATCAGTGCCACCCATCAGTGCCACATATCAGTGTCCATCAATGCCACCTCATCAGTGCCACTTCATTGGTGCCACCTCATTGGTGCCCATTAGTGCTGCCTTATCAGTGCCCATTAGTGTAGCCCCATCAGTGCCCATCAGTGAAGGAGAAAACTTACTTATTTACAAAGTTTTGAAACTGAACCAAAAAAAAACGTTTTTTTTTTCAAAATTTTCGGTATTTTTTTATTTGTTTAGCAAAAAAATAAAACCGTTGAGGTGATCAAATACCACCGAAAGAAAGCTCTATTTGTGGGAAAAAAATGATAAAAATTTCATTTGGGTCCAGTGTAGCATGACCGCGCAATTGTCATTCAAAGTGCGACAGCGCTGAAAGCTCAAAATTGGTCTGGGCAGGAAGGTGTTTAAGTGCCTGGTATTGAAGTGGTTAAAGTGAAACTAAAGTCTGAAATTCTTACCTCTGCTTCAACGGCCCGATGCCCGTGAGGTCCCTTGCTAAAGCTGGCATCTTCTTCTGCATGCTGGTTTACCGCGATCTTTATTGACTGGCGCAGGCTGAAGTCACTGCCGGGCATGCACAGGTTATTGGCAACATTTTTTAAAACTTTACAAAAAAGGGGTAATTTTGTTGAATTTTTGGGTCACTCGTACTATCCTGCCATTTTTGTTGGTATGGTTTATACTAGAACAGCCGTTCTCTACCTTTTTTACCCCAGGGGAACCCTTAAAATAATTTTCATGTCTCGGGGGAACCCCTGATAAAACCCATTGGGGGGGGGGTCAGTGGGAACAACGCCCCTTACTTTGGTGTTCAGTGAGAAGAAGGCCCCTTTTTTTTACAGTGGTGGTAAGAATGGCCCCCTTACCGAGAGTTATAAAGATCATTGGTGTCATACCACTGGCTCCTTCACGTGGCATTTGAAGGAGAAGGGATCCCACCGCTCCAGGAGCAACACATGCAGGCTGTAAACTGTCTCTTCGGATGGGAAGGAAGCCACAGGTGCCGGCTATTACCACTAGCAACAGACGAAAAACAATCTCTGGACTGCAGCACTCTTCAGAAGACCGCTTTCTTTTTATTGGAAAATCACATCACAGCTCAACAAACACAGCGAACGAGGAAAAATTGCTGACCTTTCGCACTAGCTGTAGTGTTTATTCCCAGCCACACTACAGCTAGTGCGAAACGTCAGCAATTTTTCCTCGTTCGCTGTGTTTGTTGAGTTGTGATGTGATTTTCCAATAAAAATAAAGTGGTCTTCTGAAGAGTGCGGCAGTCCAGAGCTTGTTTTTCGTCTGTTCACGCAGGGTCGTTTTTAAGGCAGGGCAAAAGGGGCAGCTGCCCTGGGCCCTGTCATTGTTGTGGGGCCCAAAGCAGCTGCCCCATACTTGCCAACTATCCAGGTTTAAATATCCTCGTCCCTTGAGGGTTTAAGTCCTGTTCTGTGTCCCGATATCTCAGTGTGAAGTGCTGCTACTAATGCTGCCCAGCTCTGCCCTATTGTTGTGTACGGATGACTCCCCTGCAGACCCTGTGTTTACATGTAAATAACCAGCATTCATATGTAAATATCGTCTGTATTCATATGTAAATAGCAGTGGCCGGCGGCATTGATATGTATATCATGCCCCCCTGAGGTCATATACACAGTAATCTCTAGCAACCAATCAACAAGCAGAAATCATGGGCTGTAATCTACCATTGCCACCTGTCCAGGATTCACCCGGACAGTTTGGGTTTGGAATCATGTGTCCGGGTTTCAGACTGCCTGAAACCCGGACACATGGTTCAGACTGGACTCTGGCTTCCCAGCAGATTTGCTGGCTGCAGTTGTCTAAGCTGGGAGTGTCTGTTACACTCTCTTTAATGCTGCCCAAGTCAGCACTAACAATCCCCCCCAAACACACACACACAGATGGGAGAGGAGAGAGGGCTTGATCTGCACCACTTCCTGCCAGCCCTACCCCTCTGTGTCTGTCCACACTCTTTAGAAAAGGGAAGTGCAGGCTGGAAATTTGAAGTCCAGCAGCCTCAAATACATCTGGATGAGAGGTGCTGACTGCCAAGGGGTGAGTGATCGCACCATCCATCCCTGTCTGTGACGGAAGTCTCCCCCCTTCTATCCCCTGCCTCTGAGTACATTAAGGTAAATCAGGGTTCTCAGAGCACCCCTTACATCAGAGTTCCCCTTTACACCAGAGGCCACAGTGTCGCCCCTTACATCAGAGTCCTCTCCATACATCAGAGTTCTCAGTCTTATATCAGGGTTCCCAGAGCGTCCCTTATGTTAGAGTCCCCAGAGTTCTCCCTTACATCAGAGTCTGTAGAATCCCCCCTTACAGTGAAAGGGAACTCTGCGAGTTCAGATATAAAAGGGGAACTCTGTGGACTTTGATGTAAAGGGGGACTCTTGTTATTAACGTCATATGATTAGAAATGTTATTTAATAGCACAATTTATGTATAGTTTATACTATAAAAAAAAATTGCTGTGCGCTGCTAAAGTGTTTTGGGTTTGACTTGAAGAAAAGGTGGCGACCCTACTGTTATCTCTAGTAACTAATCAGTGAGCCGTAATGTGTGCTGTAACCTCTAGCAACCAACCAGTCAGTGAGCGGTAATGATACACCGTAACCTCTAGCAACCAACCAGTCAGTGAGCGGTAATGATACACTGTAATCTCTAGCAACCAACCAGTCCGTGAGTGGTAATGATACACTGTAACCTCTGGCAACCAATCGCAATAGCTGCCTGATCTGATTCCGTAAGCTGATTTTGAGTCTAGCTGCTATTTATTCTATGTCTCAGAGCAGGTGGAGATCAAAACTGCATGGGGGGGCCCAAGAAAAGTTTTGCCCAGGGTCCAATCAATATTAAAGACGGCCATGTGTTCACGTGGCATTTGCTCAGATCTATGTAGGCACCAGCACACAAGAGGTAAAATCAGCCACAGCTCAAGGAACCCCTTGCCACCTCTGAAGGAACCCTGGTTGAGAATGGGTGTTCTAGAACATAAGGAGCACTTTTTTTTTTTTTTCAAAACTTTTGGTATTTTTTTCTTTATATTGTTAAAATAAAAAGCAGTAGTTATTAAATACCACCCAAAGAGAGCTCCGTCTGTCCCCAAATAATGATCTAAAATTAATTAGGGTACGGTAAAATAAATAATCAATGTCCCTCGCGCCAACCTACGTGTGTAAATAGAATATGGATAGGTAATTGCCGCTCGATCTATAGTGTATACAATGCACTAAAGTGATAACGAATATAAAGTGATCAGTGCAGCTATGATGGGCTAAATTTAAAATAAGTGAGTGAAGGCTACTAAAATAGACTACAGTGTGAAAAGGGGAGTGTATGTATAAGTTCCTCTATGAACCGCGATGGTGTCACAACGACTTTCGCAATGCGTAAAATGGAGCTACTTATGTTAATATGTAAAAAAAAAAAAATATCACATATAAATACAATAACAATACTCAGCAAACAAAAATAAAAATACATCCTGTGCAAAAAAAAAAGAAAATGCGTGCAAAAAATGCAATTCCGTGCAATCAATCCTGTGCAAGAAGCAATAATGTGCAATATAGCAGCTCTGTGCTGAATTCTATAATCCACTGAAAGAAACAGATTGCAATAGTCCTGTGCAAAAAAAAAGCAATGCTGAAATCCTGCGCTACAGACTGAGAGCACTACAAATGGTATTCCATATAACAATATAAATATAATATAAATATAATATAAATATAAATATATATGTCACTTGCTGGGCAATATACTATATAACTAGACTATAGCCAATAGACTATATAAATTCTAATCAAGCGCTATTCACGCCACACAATAACGAGGCGTGATGAATAATTAGGGTACAGTGTTGTATGACGGAGTAATTGTCAGTCAAATTATCACAGTACTGAAAACTGAAATCTAAGTAACCGGGGGGCAGAGGAGCTACTGCAACCAGCATATAACAATAACCATATCCGTTGCATGATAGATTAGAAAACTAAGATGCAGAGTAGATGGGGCTGATTCTGAGTTTCCAGTGCTACACCATGGCTTTTCGGCTGGTGAGAATCTGCGTTCCAGGCTGGTTGGACAATGGGCAGGTAGACAGAACAAAACTCTGGATAGCAGCACACTGGAAAAAGACTTGAATTCTTTTTCCAGTATGCGGCTATCCAGAGTTTTGTTCTGTCTACCTGCCCATTGTATGTGTAACAGCCAGCACCTGGGGCTCATCAATAGGAGGAAGAGCTTTTGGCCTGGAGGGTTATCTTGGAGCAGAGGTTTTTCTTTTTTTTTTTTCTTTCTCTGGTTGGACAATGGTTGGAGAATCTACTCCATCACTGCTGATCTTGTCATCAGGTCTCCAACACGGAGATGGATTCGTGATCCAGCTTCAGGGGCCCCTGCAACTGGATTCTTGTTTCAACATTCATCTGGAAGTATCTCTATATTAGTATGCACAGGGGCGGACTGACAACTCATGGGGGCCCCCCGGGCAATAGGAGATTATGGGGCCCCCAGGCAATCAGAGATTATGGGACCACACAGTATACACACACACACACAGTATACAATCACACAGTATACACATACATGTACACACAGTATACAATCACACAGTATACACATACATGTACACACAGTATACACAGACATATTTCTATTGGCTGAGAAGGTACTGGAGAGGTGGGGCAGCTATAATCTCAGGATTTTTAGACCAAAAGGATGTCGGTAAGGGGCATTTTTGAGACAGATGTAAAAAAAAAAAAACACAGATTTTTACATACTGTCCCTGGTTTTACTGAGGCTGGCAACCCTGATGGGGCCCCCTAGTGGCCCGGGGCCCTCGGGCAGTGCCCGAGTGGCTGAATGGTCAGTCTGCCCCTGTTAGTGTATATATTATATATATATATATATATATATATATATATATATATATACCCAGGTATATGTTCACAATTTCACCAGGACTTTTGTTGGGCACTTTGCTGATAATACATGTATGAACATTGGATGCCCCCCCCCCCCCCCCGAAAGAGGGCAATATAAGCTATATCAGCACTTTTTACCATGGCAGATTTTATTATGGAGTTATAAATGAACTGTAAAGACTGGAACCACTGTTGATATCTCTTTACTAACATCACTCTACACCAGGGATATGCAATTAGCGGACCTCCAGCTGTTGCAGAACTACAATTCCCATGAGGCATAGCAAGACTCTGACACCCACAAGCATGACACCCAGAGGCAGAGGCATGATGGGACTTGTAGTTTAGCAACAGCTGGAGGTCCGCTAATTGCATATCCCTGCTCTACACCATCCTTCCCCAACCTTTTCAACACAGAGGAACCCTTGAATTAAAGAGGAAGTAAACCCTGATGGGTTTACTTCCTCTTTTTTTCCCTGCAAAGGTAAAGCATAATGGACTACTATGCATCGCATAGTAGCTCATTATGTGTCACTTACCTGACACAGGAGCCAGCGAAGTCGCCGCCGTCCCCTGTAGTCCGCCGCATCCATGTTGCTTGTGGCGTCTCGCAGCTCCGACGAATCACAGCGGCGCAACCGCGATGACGTCACTCCCGCGCATGCGCACGGGAGTCGCGCCTCGCAGCTCCGCCGCTGTCATACGGCGAAGCCGCTATGACGTCACTCCCGCGCATGCGCACGGGAGTCGACAAATTTGGCAAATCCATTCTTGGATTTGCCGCATTTAGTGCGCCTGCGCCGTAGACAGCGGTGCCCATTTTCGGGCAAATATCTCCTAAACCATATAGGTTTAGGAGATATTGCTTGGACCTACAGGTAAGCCTTAATCTAGGCTTACCTATAGGTCCAAGTTGTTTGGAAGGGTTTACTTCCTCTTTAACTTTCCGGTCTCAGGAAACCCTGTTAAAAATAACTACATCTACAACTCATGATACATTAGTGTGATGGTCAGTGGGAAGAATGCTCCTAACACTTGTAGTCAGTGGCGTTGCTAGGGGGTGGCTTTTGGGGCTATAGCCCCGAATATGGGGCCCCGAGTCCGAGTCTATTACCGCAGGGTCCCTGCCTAACCAGCGGGCCATGGCTGTGGGGGACGGGCTGCATTAGAGAGGCAGATGAAAGGAGAGAAGCGAGCGGGCGGACGAGCGGAGATGACATCACCTCTCTCCGCCCGCTCCACATCACCGCTCTTCCTCCCTCACAGCCGGGCCTCTTCAATGTGGGAGCGAGGTGCAGCCGGGAGCAGAGAGATGACATCATCTCTCACTGCCCGCCACACATCAGCACTCTTCTGCCCTCACAACACGTGCCTCTTCAATGTCGGAGGTGTGGTGGGGAGCAGAGAAATTACATCATCTCTCACTGCCCACCCCCGCATCACCGCTCTCCTGCCCTGCAGCTTCAATGCACATTTTGTGGCACTGGCTTGCATAGCAAGTGACTAAATGTAAGAAAAAAGAGAAAGTGCATGGAAATAAAATAACGAGCTGGCTGCACACCCCTAAATATTCTAAAAAGAATGAAAGGACAGGTTCCCCTTGGGGTTTTCAGGCAGCGACAAGAAGCAGAAATAAATTTGTAAAAATATATTTATTTTTAAAATTTTAAATTTAAAATAGGGACTCTGGTATATGTTATTACAGCATATCGATGGGTAAAAGATATATGCAACATTTGGTACAGAGATAGTTACAGGAACAATTTACAAATACATCAATATTTCAAAAGCTACAAATAGCACCCCATGCTACCCCAATGCATTTCGACCTTCAGGGAGTCAGGGTCTTCTTCAGGGGGGGGGGACAAAACCCAAGCAGAAGGGGTGATTATATCGTATGTTCTGCAAATAGTCAAAAGAAAAAAGACTTTCAATAGAGAAGTTTTTGCCTAAAAATTAGCTAATTATTATACCTTATTTCAGTAATATTTACCAGTTCCACCAAACCGTTACTGTTCAACCAGAGACTTTTATTAAAATCTGAAAAAGAAATTAGTGCCTTCTCTCAAAGGGTCATCCTGGTACCGCTGCCCTGCTGTTCTAACCCACTTCATCCACCCACCAAACTGGGGGAAAGAAGGGGGAGGGGGGGGGAAGAGGAAAATGATGCTTTTGTATAAATATATATTATTTGGGCAACTAAGCATTACTTTTCTTCCACTTTATATTTCTTATTTATATTTATATATGCACTTATATAATAGTACAATATTGTAACACAACATTTATATATTCACTTAGAATATATTTACATGGAACACTTATTTTATATTTTATTATATTTCATTATTTTTAGGTGTGGCCACCTAGGGTGTGCCAAGAATCTCCTCTTCTGTTCCTCTGGTTCCCCTGGATAAACTCCAGATACTGTCAATTCTTGCAAGTCAGCGATCGATGCCCCCGTGAAGTCATTTTCCTCTCCCCCCCCCCTTCTTTCCCCCAGTTTGGTGGGTGGATGAAGTGGGTTAGAACAGCAGGGCAGCGGTACCAGGATGACCCTTCGAGAGAAGGCACTCATTTCTTTTTCAGATTTTAACCACTTGCAGACCGGACCAATTTGCTGGTCAAAGACCAGACCCCTTTTTGCGATTCGGCACTGCGTCGCTTTAACTGACAATTGCGCGGTCGTGCGACGTGGCTCCCAAACAAAATTGACGTCCTTTTTTCCCCACAAATAGAGCTTTCTTTTGGTGGTATTTGATCACCCCTGCGGTTTTTATTTTTTGCGCTATAAACAAAAATAGAGCGACAATTTTGAAAAAAACGCATTATTTTTTACTTTTTGTTATAATAAATATCCCCCAAAAATATATAAAAAAAACATTTTTTTCCCTCAGTTTAGGCCGATACGTATTCTTCTACATATTTTTGGTAAAAAAAATCGCAATAAGCGATTATTGATTGGTTTGCGCAAAAGTTATAGCGTTTACAAAATAGGGATAGTTTTATAGCATTTTTATTAATAATTTTTTAATATTATTTTTTTTTACTAGTAATGGCGGCGATCAGCGATTTTTATTGTGACTGCGACATTGTGGGGGACCCATCGGACATTTTTGACACATTTTTGGGGCCATTGTCATTTATACAGTAATCAGTGCTATATAAATGCAGTGATTCCTGTGTAAATGACACTGGCAGTGAAGGGGTTAACCAGTGGGTGGCAGTGTAGGGGTTAAGTGTTCCTAGGGGTGTGTTACTAACTGAGGGGGGGTTGGGCTTTCATTTAGTGAACACTGATCTCTGCTCCAATCACATGGAGCAGAGATCAGCGTCACTAGTTGCTAGGCAGAATGGAGAAATGTTGTTGTTTACACAGCATTTCCTCCATTCGGCCGCTCCGTGAGACGATCGCGGGGATGCCCGCGGCGATCGAGTCCGCGGGTCCCGCGACCGGACTCCCGGGGGTCCCGACCAATGGCAGGGCGGCATTGAATATTGGACGTACCTGTACGCCAATATGCCTGCCCGTGCCATTCTGTCGACGTACATCGTCGTGCGCTGGTCGGGAAGTGGTTAATAAAAGTCTCTGGTTGAACAGTAACGGTTTGGTGGAACTGGTAAATATTACTGAAATAAGGTATAATAATTAGCAAATTTTTAGGCAAAAACTTCTCTATTGAAAGTCTTTTTTTCTTTTGACTATTTGCAGAATATACGATATAATCACCCCTTCTGCTTGGATTTTGTCCCCTCCCCTGAAGAAGACCCTGACTCCCTGAAGGTCGAAATGCATTGGGGTAGCATGGGCTGCTATTTGTAGCTTTTGAAATATTGATGTATTTGTAAATTGTTCCTGTAACTATCTCTGTACCAAATGTTGCATATATCTTTTACCCATCGATATGCTGTAATAACATATACCAGAGTCCCTATTTTAAATTTATGACGGCGATTAAGCCTTTGAACTAATAAAATAAATATATTTTTACAAATTTATTTCTGCTTCTTGTCGCTGCCTGAAAACCCCAAGGGGAACCTGTCCTTTCATTCTTTTTAGCATAGCAAGTGACAACCCACATCTGGTGGCAGGTGACGTGGCAAGTTACAATCTGCAAATGGTGGCAGGTGACGTGCAAGTGACAATCTGCATCAGGTGGCAGGTGACGTGGCAAGTAACAATCTGCAAATGGTGGCGGGTGACGTGGCAATGTGCAAAGGTGGCAGGTGATGTGGCAAGTGACAATCCACATCTGGTGGCAAGTGACAGTGGCAAGTGACAATCCACATCTGGTGGCAAGTGACAGTGGCAAGTAACAAGCTGCATCTGGTGACAGGCGACGGTGGCAAGTGATACGCTGCATCTGGTGGCAGGAGATGTGGCAAGTGACACGCCCAGGGCTCCCACTGATTCTACATTATGGTGAGGTGAAGCACTTCATTATATATTAGAATGTAACAATAGAAACAATGGGCTTCAAGCACCCTGAAATCATATCAACCATGGTGCCATGATGATTGCAGCGGCAACACCAGCCATTGCCCACGAAAAAAATTGCTTACCACCCGACTGCCCCCCCCTCCCCCCCCGGCCTGCAAAAAGGTTGGTGACCGCTGCTATGGGCTCTAGTCCCAGATCTTTTGCAGACCTAGTAATGCCCCTGCTTGTGGTCATTGGGAATAATTCCCCTCCCCACTTACAGATAGCTAAAAAAGATGATTGGTGTCAGTGGGAACTTATCTGAGAGCCAGAAAATGCTCAGTGCTCAAGGAACCCCTACAACCTCTGGAGGAACCCTAGGATTCCATGGAACCCTGGTTGAGAAACCCTGTTCTACACTATGCCAGGATCACTTTGTTGTGTCTGAAAGATAGAAAAATACTCTCCGTGTATATTAAACTGCTTGAAGACACAACTGGGCACGTGGCAGGGTGTCAGAGAGGAGGGTCAGGGGTGGTGTATTCCCTCCCCGAGGTGCACCACAGAAGTGACACCCGGGTAAGACTGTGTCTCGGCGATCGCTCAGTAGACAGGAAACAGAGTGCTCATTTGGCCCGTGTTGGGCTCTGAGCACTTGGAGAAACCTGCAGAGGACTCAGATGTCTTCTACAGCGAGACTCTGGGTGGCCATCTAATAAAGACACAGGAATCCCATGATATTACCCAGTATAATACCATCCACTGCTTTATATGGGCATGGGAAGCTGAGAAGGCCGCCACCGTGATGTGAAGCTGAGAGATTGGTCCACATGACTGCCCTTTCTAGGTCTGTTTCCCAACATCTTTTATGGTCTTCCATGAGTCTTTCATGGAAGTGGAGTGGGATCCAGCTGCTATATTACACAATAGCTTCCTCTTTGGGGGGGAAAGTGGGAAAACTCCTAAGTGCACCAGAATAGAGAGAGACTGCAAAAGTGTTGTAAGAACCCATGCTGAGAAGAACATGTAGCACTACCCCCGAAGGAGCTGCTGCTTAGATTTGGGCTTACCGTTACCTTCTGTTTTCCTCGTTTCACATCTAGGGGGTGTCCCGTGGTAGATGGCCCAGTAACTCGAGAGACCGACAACAGATCCACTTGAATGGATTTTATTTGCAAAAATGTAGACAATGAACAGTCTCTTAAAGCGGGAGTCCGCCGTTTTTTTTTTTTTTTTTTTAAAGCCAGCAGCTACAAATACTGCAGCTGCTGACTTTTAAAATAATGACACTTACCCGCCCAGCGCACCCGCGATGTCGTCACCCGAAGCCGATCTCTCGATCGTCTCTCCGGTGCTGCCGCCGCCATCTTGGGTATGGGAATCAGGAAGTGGAGCCTTTCGGTTTCATTTCCCGGTTCCCTACTGCGCATGCGCGAGTCGCGCTGCGCAATAAGGATGGTCCCCGCTGTCTCTGGGATCCGTGTGTTTCCCAGCAGGCAGCGGGGGACTTTCGGAAAGGGGCGTAGATTCTGCAAAATCTACGCCGGAAGTGGGTGCAGATACCTGTACTGTACAGGTACCTGCACCCCCCTCCCCCCTGAAAGGTGCCAATTGTGGCGCCAGAGGGGGGGAGGATTCCAATGAGTGGAAGGTCCATTTTAGGGTGGACCTCCGCTTTAAATTGGGATCAAATAAATTGGGGTTGGAAAGGAAGTTCAGGTTCTCTTAGTGTCAAAGTCAAAATGTTGAAGAACTTGCTTACTTTGACTACATCCAGAGAATAGCCACTTGCAACTGGTCACTCAGGTTGGACAGTCCCTCTCTCACAAGGCCGAGCAGCCACCAAGGTGCTTACTCAGGAACAAGTCTCTGCCAGAGACAATGTTGTAGAACATACAAGATAATGTCTCTGCCACAGACGTTGTTGTAGAACACGTAGGGAAATTAAACTTGAAGAAACACTCGTAGGTAAACCTGGATCTCTCAGCCAGCTTGGCGATATCCACGAGACCGGATTCTCTTGGGTACTTCAGCCCTTCCAGGCTCTTGCTAAGAAACCAACCCGTACGTGGTCTTCTTCTGAAGAGTCCTCCTCTGGAATGCTTGAAGTACAATGGGTCTCTCCCAAACCGGAGACGGCACCCAACCACCTCAGAATCCTCCTTTAGTTTCCTTGCCTCGGGCTAGCCAGCCCCGAGACATCAAAATTATGTGGATCCGCACCCCAGGCCATAGCCTTCCTGGGGGGCTGGTCAGGAGGACCGGGACCATGAAGTCAGTACATCCTTCTGGACCGGAACCCCGAACCACGAGACGTTCGCATCTTAAATACCCTCTCCCAGAAAACACAGCGAGATCGCCACTCCCACTGGGCGGGCTCCGAGAGAGAGTAACTTAAAGTGGAGGGCCACCCTGAAAACAAAAAAATGTTAAAAATTACAAAAAAATCAAAAAAAAAAAAATTAAAAAAAATTTTTTTTTTTACTTACCAGAAATGCCTGTTGCTAGGCACATAATCCTAATCTTCCTCTTCCTCCTCCGCGGAGATCTTCTGTCTTCTCTCTTCGTCGCGGCGTCTTCTGGGTAATGGGTTGCGCTGTGTTCTGGGAACTGTGTGTTCCAGAACACAGCGCGTCCCATTCAGAAAGCGCTGCGGGACTCGCACATGCGCAGTAGCTACGGGACTCGCACATGCGCAGTAGGAAACGGGCAGTGAAGCCATAAGGCTCCACTGCCTGTTTCCCTTAGAGGGAATGGCGGCGCCGGGACCCGAGAGCCGAGGGACGGGTCGGCCTCGGGCGGCCGACATCGCGGGCGCCCTGGACAGGTAAGTGTGTTTATTAAGTCAGCAGCTGCAGTGTTTGCAGCTGCTGACTTTTTTTTTTTTTTTAAACGGCCCTCCTCTTTAAGCACCTAACCAGACCATAGTTCCATGCCTTCCAGAAGAGACAGTGCCCCCCTGTGGCCAGGCTGAACATTTCACAGTCCAGTCAGACTGATGCTGAAATCTAAATTTAGACAATTGTACCCAAACCAAACTGCAGTTCAGGCATAACTTTAACTTTGAAAAACGCATAGAGCGTGCTCTTCAGGAGCCGCCGCTACACAACATTATCCTTAGTGTCCTTAGAGAGGACAGATGTTCCATCTTTTAAGAGACTGAGCACTATGAGCACCCAAGCACTAGAAATAGAGAAGACGTTGATTCTGTTGAGATTGGTCTTAAGCCACCAAGTTGAGAATGCTTGCTTTTGACAAAACATTGTTTCCTGACAAGTGAAGTAAAGCTATTAAAATTCCACCGGAACCCAACTGAACATTCTGTGCCGGGAGGAAGAGTGAGAGAGATTGCTAATGGGCCCACTAGTTGACCAGTACATGGGAGGGCATTGAGATGGAGCAAATGCTCGTAGGTCTCCAATTAGTTGCAGCAGACCAACGAGTCAGGGCGGCAGCATCCCTTTGGCCTGGTGGAACATCGGCTCTTTGTACAGTGCCAGAAGCTTCTGGGAATAAAGAGGCCTCTAGAGTCAAAGAGCTATAAACAGAAAAGTCAGTGCTTCTACCCATATACCACATAGATAGCAGAGCTACCGGGCGCTCCATCCACAGTCGCTGGCTGAGTAGAGTAATTTTGAAAAAATGATCCGCTCTCCAGTTGTTGCTCTTAAAATTTCTTCATTTTATTGAATAGCCACAGTGAACATATCCAGATTGAGTCAGTTGACGCGTTTCGGCCTATAAGGCCTTGGTCATGTAGCGCCCACCACTTTCGGTGGGCGCTATCAGTTTAGAAGTTAGGCTAAATTGCCAGTGCCTTACTGTACAGGCCTGCAGGTTTGTTTGGGTTAGGGAGGAGTTATAGGTTAGAGGGGGGTGTGACCACCTGTTCATCACCCTGGGAGAACACTCCCTTGCTCTCCAAAGGAATCTTCTGGAAAGTAGGCGGGTCAGGCTCTGACGGACAGGCAGTGTGTATGGAGCTCTTGCCCAATCGTTTAATTTGCTTGGTCAGGGGCGGGGCTCATACATATACACTGGGGTCACATGTTCCCTGGGGAGTTGGAGATGGGAAGAGAACTAATCCACACAAGCAGAAAGATGTGACGTTAAAGTGGTTGTAAACCCTTACCAGGGCAGTTTTTTAAGGCAGGGCAAAAGGGGCAGCTGCCCTGGGCCCTGTTATTTTTGTGGGGCCCAAAGCAGCTGCCTCATGCTTGCCAACTATCCTGTATTAAATTTCCTTGTCCCTTGAGGTTTTAGTCCTATGCTGTGTCCCGATATCTCAGTGTGAAGTGCTGCTACCAATGCTGCCCAGCTCTGCCCTATTGTTGTGTACAGATGACTCACCTGCAGACCCTGTGTTTACATTTAAATTACCGGCATTCATATGTAAATAGCGGTGGCCAGCAGCATTGATATGTATATCATGCCCCCATGAGGTCATATCCACAGTAATCTCTAGCAACCATTTAACAAGCAGAAATCATGTGTTGTAACCTCGAGCAACTAATGAGTGAGCCGTAATGTGTGCTGTAACCTCTAGCAACCAGTCAGTGAGCGGTAATGATGACACTGTAACCTCTGCAAACCAATCGCAATAGCTGCCTCATCTGATTCAGTAAACTGATTTTGAGTCTAGCTGTTATTTATTGTATGTCTCAGAGCAGGTGGAGAGCAAAACTGCATGGGGGGGGGCAAGAAAAGTTTTGCCCAGGGTCCAATCAATATTAAAGACGGCCCTGTCCCTTACAACCAACTTTGACCTACAGGTAAGCCTAGATTAAGGCTTACCTGTAGGTCCAAGAAATATCTCCTAAACCTATACTGTTTCGTAGATATTTACCCGAAGACAGCCGAAGACAGCGGCACGCAGGCGCACTGGGCAGGCCGCAGATCGCGGCGATATGCCGCTCGTGTCGGCTCCCGTGCGCATGCGCGGGAGTGACGTCATCGCTGCTCCGGCGAATCACAGCGCCGGAGCAGCGAGACCCGGAAGTCACTCCGGGATCCATGGCAAGGGCGGACATGAAGACGGAGGAGCGCTTCGGGGGCGTCGTTCTCAGGTAAGTTATTCATAATGAGCTAGTATGCTATGCATACTAGCTCATTATGCCTTTGCCTTACAGGGTGTGTTTTTATTTTTTATTTTTAGCCTTTACTTCCTCTTTAAGGCCAAGGGCTGGAAGGCCTGGAAGATTCCAGTGCCGGAAAGCCACACAGATCTTCGCCGGAAGGTGATGGAGGTTCAGAGACTCCAGGACTGGAAGGTTTCCACCATGTTTCCCCCGAAGCAAGAAGTAGCTGCAAACCGACCGGAGTGAACCAGGGTTGGCCTGGACCTTTCCTGAGCTCAGGCATGTACCGGCCATCGGGACTACAGGGAGTTTCCCGGTGGGCCGATGGCTCAGTGGGCCGGTTTCAGTGACAAAGGCAGGCAACTCCTATTCTGTGCATCACTGAGGTGATAGTACCTGCCGGAATCTGGAATAAAGTTAAAGTTTTGAACTGTTCTACACGTGTCTGTGCTTTACTACGGCGCGGGGGGGGGGGGGTGGAAGAAGCGGGGGTTAAACCAGCCGTACTGTATGAACTACTAGCAGCTCCCAAGGGAGTAGTGCGCTTCATGGAGGTCCCACCGAGATATTTTACAGTACCGCCGACCCGCAACCCCTAGCAACCGCAAGAAGAAACTTGATTTTTTTATTTTCTTCCCCCCTTCTGCGCATGCGCGATGTATTCGGCGCATGCGCACTTCAGAAGGGTCGCGGCGTGCCGTTTTCATTAAAGGACATGCGCGGGAGTGACGTCACGCGACTCCGGGCCAATCACAGTGCCGGAGTCCGTGACCCCGGAAGGAAGAAGGACGCTTCCAGCCGGCGAGGAAATCGGGGACATCGCTGGCTCCTGCGTCAGGTAAGTGACACATAAATGGGTTACTATGCGATAGACATGGGCGCCGCCAATAAATTAGTTTCGTTCTGTTCCGTTACGGTTCGTATTAAAATTAATTCGTACTTCGTATTTCGTGTCCGAAATTCCGTTTCGTTTCGTACGAAATACGAATTGTCATTATGTTCGTTAAACTTGCACGAACGTTCGTTACGATGAATTTAACGGCACAAATATACCTCGATATGACAGTCGATGCTGATGGAAGTTTTGGTTTTTATCCGAAATACGAAATTCCGTTGAAGAATTTCCTATCCGAAATTACGAATTTTCGTTAGATGAGGGGCTCCCACCATCCCTGTGCTGTGCTGACTTCCTCCTGGGGATTCGTAAACAAAAGTTCGTATTTCGTACAGAATTTCGGACGCACGGCGATTCGTATTTCGGATCCTCCCGAACGTACGAATTTAGGGAAATTCGTACGAATTTGAGATTCGTATTAAACAAATCGCACATGTCTACTATGTGATGCGATGCGATGCGATGCGATGCTTAGTAGTCCATTATGCTTTGCCTTTGCAGGGAAAAAAAGAGGAAGTAAACCAATCAGGGTTTGCTTCCTCTTTAAGGACCGAGACTCTTTCTGAGATTTGTTGTTTACAAGTTAAAAACTATTTTTTTTTTTTGCTAGAAAATTACTTAGAACCCCCAAAACATTATGCTTTTTTTTTTTTCTAACACTCTAGGGCAGTGATGGCGAACCTTGGCACCCCAGATGTTTTGGAACTACATTTTCCATGATGCTCTGGCACTCTGCAGTGCACTGGAGCATCATGGGAAATGTAGTTCCAAAACATCTGGGGTGCCAAGGTTCGCCATCACTGCTCTAGGGAATAAAATGGCGGTCGTTGCAATACTTTCTGTCACACCGTATTTGCGCCGCGAGCTTACAAGCGCTCTTTTTCTTTTGGGAAAAAAATACACTTTTTTTGAATTTAAAAAAATAAGACAACAGTAAAGTTAGCCCCATTTTTTTTATATTGTGAAAGATAATTATACGCCGAGTAAATTGATACCCAACACGTCACGCTTCAAAATTGCGCCCCCCCCCCCCCGCTCGTGGAATGGCGACCAACTTTTACCCTTAAAAATCTCCATAGGCGACATTTAAAAAAATTCTACAGGCTGCATGTTTTGAGTTACAGAGGAGGTCTAGGGCTAGAATTATCGCTCTCGCTCTGGGAATCGCGGCGGTACTTCACATGTGTGGCTTGAACACCGTTTTCATATGCGGCCGCTGCTCACGTATGCGTTTGCTTCTGCACGCGAGCGCGTCGGGACGGGGCGCTTAAAAAAAGAAATAAATAAATAAACATTTTTGTTATTTATTTTACTTTTATTTTATTTATTTTGACACTCTTTTTTTTTTTTAACTGTTGGGTCACTTTTATTCCTATGACAAGGAATGTAAACATCCCTTGTAATAGAAACAAGCATGACAGGTCCTCTTATATATGAGATCTGGGGGTCAAAAAGACCTCACATATCATTTTTGGACTAAAATGCAATAAAAACAAAAAAACAAAAAAAAAATGATTTTGTCATTTGAAAAAAAATGACAAACAAAAATGTCCCTTTAAGAAGTATGGGCGGAAGTGACGTTTTGACGTCACTTCCGCCCTGCTATGGTATGGAGATGGTTGGGGGCCATCTTTCCTTCACTCGTCTCCATACCAAGCAGGAGGGAGGACCCGATCGCCTCCGCCGCTACTGACGGCACCGGTAAATGGCGGAAGGGGCGTGGGAGAGCGGAGGGAGGGAGGGGGCCCTCTCCCGCCGTCGATAACGGTGATCTTGCGGCGAATCCTCTGCAGAGACCACCGTTATTGTAAACCGGACCGCCCGCTGAAGACATGATACCTGAGTTATGGCAGCTAGCAGAGATATCCCTCTTTAAAGTGCCAACATATATATATCTATATATATACAGTGGTGTGAAAAAGTGTTTGCCCCCCTTCCTCATTTCCTGTTCCTTTGCATGTTTGTCACACTTAAGTGTTTCGGAACATCAAACCAATTTAAACAATAGTCAAGGACAACACAAGTAAACACAAAATGCAATTTGTAAATGAAGGTGTTTATTATAAAAGGTGAAAAAAAATCCAAACCATCATGGCCCTGTGTGAAAAAGTGATTGCCCCCTAAACCTAATAACTGGTTGGGCCACCCTTAGCAGCAACAACTGCAACCAAGCGTTTGCGATAACGTGCAATGAGGCTTTTACAGCGTCCTGGAGGAATTTTGGCCCACTCATCTTTGCAGAATTGTCCTAATTCAGTTACATTAGAGGGTTTTCGAGCATGAACGGCCTTTTTAAGGTCATACCACAACATCTCAATAGGATTCAGGTCAGGACTTTGGCTAGGCCACTCCAAAGTCTTCATTTTGTTTTTCTTCAGCCATTCGGTGGTGGACTTGCTGGTGTGTTTAGGATCATTGTCCTGCTGCAGAACCCAAGTTCGTTTCAGCTTGAGTACACGAACAGATGGTCGGACATTCTCCTTCAGGATCTCTTGGTAGACAGCAGAATTCATAGTTCCTTTTATCACGGCAAGTCTTCCAGGTCCTGAAGCAGCAAAACAGCCCCAGACCATCACACTACAACCACCATATTTTACTGTTGGTATAATGTTCTTTTTATGAAATGCAGTGTTCCTTCTACGCCAGATATACTTGGACACACACCTTCCAAAGAGTTCCACTTTTGTCTCATCGCTCCACAGAATGTTGTCCCAAAAGTCTTGGGGATCATCAAGATGTGTTGTGGAGAAATTGAGACGAGCTTTGATGTTCTTTTTGCTCAGCAGTGGTTTTCTCCTTGGAACTCTGCCATGCAGGCCATTTTTGCCCAGTCTTTTCCTGATGGTGGAGGCATGAACTCTGACCTTAACTGAGGCAAGTGAGGCCTGCAGTTCCTTGGACGTTGTTGTGGGGTCTTTTGTGACCTCTTGGATGAGTCGTCGCTGCGCTCTTGGGGTAATTTTGGGCGGCCGGCCACTCCTGGGAAGGTTCACCACTGTTCCATGTCTTCGCCATTTGTGGATAATGGCTCTCACTGTGGTTCGCTGGATTCCCAAAGCTTTGGAAATGGCTTTATAACCCTTTCCAGACTGATAGATCTCAATTACTTTCTATCTCAATTGTTCCTGAATTTCTTTGGGTCTCGGCATGATGTGTAGCTTTTAAGGATCTTCTGGTGGACCTTACTGTGTCAAGCAGCTCCTATTTAAGTGATGCCTTGATTGTGAACAGGTGTGGCAATAATCAGGCCTGGGTGTGGCTAGAGAAATTGAACTCAGGTGTGGACAACCACAGTTATAGTATGTTTTAACAAGGGGGCAATTACTTTTTCACACAGGGCCATGATGGTTTGGATTTTTTTTCACCTTTAATAATAAACACCTTCATTTACAAATTGCATTTTGTGTTTACTTGTGTTGTCCTTGACTATTGTTTAAATTGGTTTGATGTTCCGAAACACTTAAGTGTGACAAACATGCAAAGGAACAGGAAATGAGGAAGGGGGCAAACACTTTTTCACACCACTGTATATATATATATATATATATATATATATATATATATGTGTGTGTGTGTATACAGTATATACACACTGCACACTGGGGATACAATAGCAATCCGATGCGTCGTCATTTAATCATTGTCATTTTGTATGTATGGACTCCGCACAGCACCACTTCTCTTCACACATTGTATCGTTTCTGTATTGTCTCCTTTTATATTGTAAAGCGCTGCACAAACCGTTGGCGCCATATAAATCCTGTATTAGAATAATAATAAGTAGACTTGTGCAATTTGTTTTGTTCCGAACTCATTTTTTAACCGGTTCCCGACCATCCCTACATCTGCCGATGTACGTCGGCAGAATGGCACGGGCAGGCATATTGGCGTACAGGTACGTCCAATTTTCAATGCCGCCCTGCCATCGCGAGTGCGCCGCCAGTCGGGACCCCCGTAAGTCTGGTCTCGGGTCCCACGGACTCGATCGCCGTGGGCATCCCCGCGATCGTCTCACGGAGCGGACGAATGGAGGAAATGCCGTGTAAACAGCATTTCTCCATTCTGCCTAGCAACTAGTGACGCTGATCTCTGCTCCATGTGATTGGAGCAGAGATCAGTGTTCACTAAATGAAAACCCAACTCCCCCCACAGTTAGTAACACGCCCCTAGGAACACTTAACCCCCTACACTGCCACCCACTGGTTAACCCCCTTCACTGCCAGTGACATTTACACAGGAATCAGTGCATTTCTATAGCACTGATTGCTGTATAAATGACAATGGTCCCAAAAATGTGTCAAAAATGTCCGATGTGCAATGTCGCAGTCACAATAAAAATCGCTGATCGCCGCCATTACTAGTAAAAAAAAATAAAAAATATTAATAAAAATGCCATAAAACTATCCCCTATTTTGTAAACGCTATAACTTTTGCGCAAACCAATCAATAATCGCTTATTGCAAATTTTTTAACCAAAAATATGTAGAAGAATACGTATCGGCCTCAACTGAGGGAAAAAATGTTTTTTTATATATTTTTGGGGGATATTTATTATAACAAAAGGTAAAAAATAATGCGTTTTTTCAAAATTGTCGCTCTATTTTTGTTTATAGCGCAAAAAATAAAAACCGCAGAGGTGATCAAATACCACCAAAAGAAAGCTCTATTTGTGGGAAAAAAAAGGACGTCAATTTTGTTTGGGAGCCACGTCGCACGACCGCGCAATTGTCAGTTAAAGCGACGCAGTGCCGGATCGCAAAAAGTGGTCTGGTCTTTGACCAGCAAAATGGTCCGGTCTGTAAGTGGTTAATGAATTTCGACTAATCCGTTAATTCGGAAACAACCGAATTAACGAAAGCCCAATTAACAAAAGGTTTCTGAATATTCCTCCTGGGGGGGGGGGGGGATTTGGGGGGTTGTGTCACCCCCTATATTTGTCCATTATCCCAGAAATAGAAAGTCGGGTATAATTCTCGGTATCTGGTCTGACCACCAGTGTAAGAGGCATTCTTCCCATTGAACCCCAGTACGTTTTTAGCTGGGGTTCCTTAAAGTGGTGTTGCCACCAAAAAAAAAAAAAAAAGCCTAAAATTCATTAAAAAAAACAAAAAAAAAATATTGGAAAAAAAAATATGTTTTACTCACCTCTAAATGCCTGTTGCTAGGGGGTCCCTCGTAGTCTGCCTCCTTGAGTGCCCGGGCTGGTGACATCACTTCCCCTCGGCGCCGCACAGTCACCTGGGACCTGTCCCAGATGACTGTGCGGCGTATCACGGCACGCGGCAACGCTCGCGCAGGCATACTGTGCATAGTGTATACTGTGGGCACCCGGCTGTGAAGCCACAGCCGGGTGCCCACAGTAAGAATGCCGGCGCCGCGAGCGGAGCGGAGAACGAGTGGGGGCTTCATTCCCCCCGCATCGCTGGACCCTGGGAGGGGTAAGTGTCCGATTATTAAAAGTTAGCAGCTGCCGTATTTGTAGCTGCTGACTTTTTTTTTTTTTTTTAAGGGCGCACCCCACTTTAAGACTTGAACATTATTTCAGGAGTTCCTCTGGGGTACATACCTTGGGAAAGGACGGTCTAGGCCAGTGATGGGGAACCTCGGCCCCCCGGATGTTTTGAGAACTACATTTCCCATGATGCTCATGCACTCTGCAGGGTAGTTGAGCATCATGGGAAATGTAGTTCCAAAACATCTGGGGGGGGGGCCAAGGTCCGCCATCATTGGTCTAGAGGGCGTGATGTATTTATATGTAGGTGATACCCGAGCTTCCCAACCTTTTCCCGTTCACACCACCCTTTGGAAATAGGCAAGATCTTTGAAGCACTCAAGTCTAAAATGGGGTCCCCTATGACATCACAAGCCCCCTTTTCACATCAGTGTCCCCCCCCCCCCCATCACCACATCAGAGTCCTCAGTCCCCCCTCCCCTGTTTATTAGAATTCTCAGCCCTCTTTCACATCCGAGTCCCCATCCTGCCCCTTACATCGGAGTCCCCCCCTCACACGCCCATCAGACCCCTAATTCACTCTCCTCCTCCTCCTTTTTTTCACATCAGAGTCCTTACCCCCTCTTCCTATCGGAGTTGTCAGCCCCACCCCACCTCCTTTTCACTGCCGCCCTATCAGTTCCTCTCCTACCCCCTCCCAGTCCTCAGCCCCCACTTTTCACATCAGAGTGCTCAGTCGTCCCCACCCCCCCCTCCCCCCCATCAGAATCCTAAAGCCCCATACACACTGTCAGATTTTGTCTTCATATTTACCAAAACCATGTAGTGAAGGGCCGGCCTGATTGCTTACGAATTGAAACTTCTAAGGTTTGACCTCATATTATGTGGTTTTAGTAAATCTGAAGGAAAAATAAGCCGAAAATCTGATAGTGTGTATGGGGTTTTATTAGAGCCCCTCCGCTCCCTTTTTCACATGAGAGTCTCACCTCCCAATCCTCACCATTGCTCAGCTGTGCAGCTCCCCAGTGGGCCAGGAGGCTTAACAGGATAAGCGGGGGCGGACTTACATACCTTTCTGAATGCGGGGGCGGTCCTGAATGCCCCGGATTAGAGTCATGTATTTCCATGGCGCTGATGGCTGGCTGACCTGCACCATAGAGACTCTTGATGGCTCGCCAAAATACCAGACGCAGCCTGGCAACCCCCCCGAGGAGTCAGGGTGGCACCCCACAGTGCCTAGACACCCCTGGGTGAGAGATGCTGGTGCCAGTCAGTCAGAGGCGTTCCACTTTAACGCTTTATGTCGCAACGCAATATATTAATATTGTAATATATAAAATGATATGCAATACATATATTATTTTATTATTGGGTTTAGATAAACTTTGACTGGTTCCGGACCCCCCCCCTCCCCCCCCCCCCCGCACATTTACTGCGGCAACGCGACTGCGGCTGCACGAAACCACGCACCTGTACGACGCATCGTGCTGGGGGCACGCTGATTTGTACAGAGGGGGAGCCAATCAGCGCGTCCGGAGGACTCCGTATCAGCCGGCCACCTGCGATTCTTCCCCGGAGAGGCAGAACGGCGATCTGTAAACAAGGCGGATCACTGTTCTGACAGAGAAGAACATAGAGATCTTGTGTTTGTGCTAAGCAGGAACACGGATCTCGGTGGTTCCCCCAGTCACAGCCCCTCCCCCACACAGAAAGCACCCTCTGGAGCAGTGATGGAGAACCCTGGCACCCCAGATGTTTTGGAACTACATTTCCCATGATGCTCCACTACACTGCAGAGTGCTTTAGCATCATGGGAAATTTTATTCCAAAACATCTGGGGGGGGCCAAGGTTCGCCATCACTGCTCTAGGGACACATTTAACCCTTTGATCGCCCCCTGATGTTAACCCCCTTCCCAGCCAGTGTCATTAGTACAGTGACAGTGCATATTTATAGCACTGATCACTGTATTAGTGTCACTGGTCCCCCAAAAAAGTGTCAGTTAGGTATGCGGTTTGCCCGCCGCAATGTCGCAGTCCCACTAAAACTCGCTGATTGTTGCCATTACTAGTAAAAAAATTCAACAAATCTATCCCATAGTTTGTAGAACGCGAGAACTTTTGCGCAAATCAATCAATCAATCTACGCTTTTTGGTATTTTTTTTTTTTTTTTTTAACAAAAACATGTAGCAGAATACATAATGGCCTAAATTGATGAAGAAATGTTATAATTCTTTTTTCTTTAAATTTTTTAATATATTCTTCTTTTTTTATTTTATTTTATTTTATTTATTTTTTTACGTTTTCTTTTATTGGATGTTTTATAGCAGAAAATAAAAAATATCCCATAGTTTGTAGAATGCGAGAACTTTTGCGCAAATCAATCAATCAATCTACGCTTTTTGGTATTTTTTTTTTTTTTTTTAACAAAAACATGTAGCAGAATACATAATGGCCTAAATTGATGAAGAAATGTTATAATTTTTTTTTCTTTACATTTTTTAATATATTCTTCTTCTTTTTTTTTTTTTCTTTTACATTTTCTTTTATTGGATGTTTTATAGCAGAAAATAAAAAATATCCCTTAGTTTGTAGAATGCAAGAACTTTTGCGCAAATCAATCAATCTACGCTTTTTGGGATTTTTTTTTTATTTTTTACCAAAAACATGTAGCAGAATACATAATGGCCTACATTGATGAAGAAATGTTATAATTTTTTTTTCTTTAAATTTTTTAATATATTCTTCTTTTTTTTTTTTTTTTACATTTTCTTTTATTGGATGTTTTATAGCAGAAAATAAAAAATATCCCATAGTTTGTAGAATGCGAGAACTTTTGCGCAAATCAATCAATCAATCTACGCTTTTTGGGATTTTTTTTTTTTTTTTTAACAAAAACATGTAGCAGAATATATAATGGCCTAAATTGATGAAGAAATGTTATAATTTGTTTTCTTTACATTTTTTAATATATTCTTCTTTTTTTTTTTATTTATTTATTTTTTTTATTGGATGTTTTATTTTTTTATTTTTATTATTTATTTTAGTTTTATTATTGTTTTTTTTTTTTTTTTTTACTTTTAGTCTTTCTTTGTTTATTCGCAAAAAATAAAAACCGTAGAGGTGATCAAATAACACCAAAAGAAAGCTCTGTTTTTGGGAAAAAAAGAACATAAATGTTATTTTGGTACAGCGTCGCATGACTGCGCAATTGTCAGTTAATATAACGCAATGCCGTATCGCAAAAAAAAAAAAATGGCCTGGTCATGAAGGAGGGGGGAGGGGGGGTTGTAAAACCTTCCGGGGCTGAAATGGTTAAGGGCCATCAGTTCATATAGGGGACACTGTGCTTTCTATTTTATATCATTCGGGAAAAAAAAAGTACACCATCGTGCGAGATCGTCGCGGGATATTCCAATAATCGCCGCTGACAGATCTGTTCATGTGCAGCTTTATGTTTTGGCTTCCTCTGCATTATTTTTTCCGGATGATCTGCACATTTCACTAGTAAAACAAAAGCGCCGTCAGCACTTCCTCTTCTAGACTCGGCAACTCTCACAGTTCCTTGGAAAGTTAGCAAACGTGTGTGACCGCCGAGCTGTGGTGGACCTTGCAACGATCATGTACTGGGTATAAAAAAAAGAGAAAAAAAACTTGCAGAGCTACTCATCCTGTGCATGTACATTCGTTCTGTGCAAATGGGGGCAAAATCGAATGTTATTCTGCTGTTTTATTTCCCTGGCAAATGTATAATTATTTCATACCACACTATGGTCACTAGATGTCGCTGATGATCATGGTAGCTAAGTATTTATATTCTATGATCATTAGCTTCATCTGGTACACTCACAAGATAATAATGGAAATCGAGCTCATCTGTGTGTGTGGGGGTGGGGGTGGGGCGACTCTCCAGGCCACTCTTGGGCCACAGGACTGCCTAACGGACCCCCGTGTTATCTCCCTCATGCCTGGATGACGGTCTCGGACACCTGAAGAGTCACCCACCCCCCACCCCCATACACACAGATGAGTTTGATTTCCATTATTATCTTGTGAGTGTTCTGCATACCTTGCGATTTAAACTTTGCTTTAACCACTTGCTTACTGGGCGCTTAAACCCCCCTCCTGCCCAGGCCAATTTTCAGCTTTCAGCGCTGTCGCACTTTGAATGACAATTGCGCGGTCATACAGCACTGTACCCAAATTAAATTGTTATCATTTTTTTCCCACAAATAGAGCTTTCTTTTGGTGGTATTTGATCGCCTCTGCGGTTTTTATTTTTTGTTAAAAAAATTGAAAATTACCAAATTTTTTTTACTTTTTTTTTATATTTTGTTATAAAATTGTGTAAACAGGTAATGTTTCTCCTTCATTGATATATACGCTGATGAGGTGGCAGTGATGGGCACCGATAGGTGGCAGTGATGGGCACTGATGGGTGGCAGTGATGGGAACTGATTGCTTACACTAACAGGCAGCACTGCTAGGTGGCACTGATTGGCACCACTGGTGGGCATTGATAGGTGGCACTTGTGGGTATTGATAGGTGGCACTCATGGGCATTGAAAGGTGGGCACTGGTGGCAGGTGACAATGACAGGTGGCACTGGCAGGGGGTGCTAAATGGAACAGAGGAGGCATCTTTACCTCCTTCCTCTTCTGGACCGATGCCCCTTAAAAATAAGCCGGTGATCGGGGGGGGGGGGGGCGCCTGCACACGGGAGGACTTCCTATGACGGCCTCCCGGAAATTGAGGTCCGCGCTGAAGCCGTCATTCGGCTATGGCCCGGACCTCAAGTGGTTAATACTACACTGAGGTGGAGCTTCCTGTGTCTTCCCCTCCTTCTTATCTGTTCACAGAGCAGGCTCCCTCTGAGGATAGCGGCCGCCATTCATTTTAAGGACTGATCCTTTAACGGGTTCCCGACCGGCTCACGCAAGATATACCGCGGCAGAATGGCTCTCCTGGGCGAAATCCCGTGTGTATATATACGGCTTTGCCCAGGAGAGCCACCAGAGGGCGCGCGAGCGCTCCGCTGCACAGCAGGGGACCCGAATCACGATTGTGTGCATGAGAGCCAGTACGGGGATCTGTGTGTGTGTGTGTGTGTAAATGCACAAATCCCTGTGCTGTCGGAGGAGAGAAGACAGATCGTGTGTTCCTACAAAGTAGAGGAGATCTGTCATCTCTCCTAGTCAGTCCCATCCCCCATACAGTTAGAACACACATAAGGGAACACATTTAACCCCTTGATCCCCCCCCCCCCCCCCCTAGTGATAACCCCCCTTCCCTGCCAGTGGCATTTAGCCCGGGTTCACACATGTGCGTTGCGAATTGAAGCTCCGGTTTCACTGCGAAGATAAAAATCAGTTGTTCAGAGGTTCCTCTGCGTTTTAGCAGCGGATCAGTGAGCAGGGAGGGGGGAGGGGGAGGTGTAGTGAAGAGAAGGAGAGAATTCGTGTTCAGAACGGAATGCATCTATGAATATTTAGCTAGATACCAGAAAGAATCAAATATAAAAAAAAAATAACATAATAAAACAAAAAATATATAGTAAAACAAACACTAAATACAAATTATGATCCCCGTGTGCCAAGTTTAAGCACATATGGGCCATTTGGGGAAAGAAACCAATCGAAACATAAACAAATTAATGAGATTACATAACGGGACAGGGAAAGAAGGAAAAAAATGGGACAAGGGGGATTTTTCAGCAGTGCAAAATATAACAATGATATACACAGAATATGTTAAAAATTCATATTAATTTATTAATGTACATTAAAAAGACATTAAAGTATTAAGCAAAAGTATACAAACAGCCGTGTACACATAGTTATTGGATTAGAGGGATCCCAGCAATGAAGATTGACAGGCTAATCGCACTTGTTCCCAACATGTTTCGCAATAAGCTTCTTCAGGGGGAATGTGCAGCTAACAACAAATTTAATAAAAAAGAAAGAACAAAATGACTTAGGAATACATATTACAATACAGTACAATTAAGAAAACTGTATAGGTACAAATCAATAATAACAATTAATAAGATTCTTTGCCGCTTTTGAGAGCTGACTGACTTCAGTTCATTCTAAAATATAAAATACATGAGCATTCTCCACTTACGTTAGTATCCATCAAGTGTAACAAAATAAAAAATAAAAAAACAGCTTGGTGCGGTGAAATACTTTTCCTTCGGACTGTGAATTAGGGCCACCGTGTGAGCTTTGTTTTCTTTTTTTTTTTTTTTTCTTTTTTTTTTTCTTCCTTTTTCTCTTCTCTTTCTTTCCCCTTCCAGGGCCATAACTAAATATCACTACAAAGGTATCATGGAAGAAACATTGTAACAACAACAGCGATATGACATCAATGATTGTGTTAATGTTCATTTAGATACGAAATAATACGATTATTTTGTAAATATAATTTGTATATTGTTACTCCATATCATTTCCTTTTCACTCTCCCAGGGCATCGTGGGTGCTGCAGCAACCATCAGGATGAAGTTCCATTGGTGGTATCACTGACTTCCCGGCACGAGGAGAGGAGGGAGTACATTGTTTATTGTCTCCCGTCCTCCAATCCCCTTAGTCATATCTACTCTGACTGGGGGAAACTATCCCCGTGCCGTGTTGTGCCATATAGTGTCCGGCCATCATATAGTGTCCGGCCATCATATAGTGTCCGGCCATCATATAGTGTCCGGCCATCATATAGTGTCCGGCCATCATATAGTGTCCGGCCATCATATAGTGTCCAGCCATCATATAGTATCCGGCCATCATATAGTGTCCGGCCATCATATAGTGTCCGGCCATCATATAGTGTCCGGCCATCATATAGTGTCCAGCCATCATATAGTATCCGGCCATCATATAGTGTCCGGCCATCATATAGTGTCCGGCCATCATATAGTGTCCGGCCATCATATAGTGTCCGGCCATCATATAGTGTCCGGCCATCATATAGTGTCCGGGCCGTACTGCGCATGTGCAGTACGGAGCAGACGAAGCTTCGGAAAATCTCTGAAGCTGAACGGCGCCTTCGCTGTGAGTGGAGGTGGTGGCCCCACCATCCAAGCGGACATAGGGTTGTGAATATTAGAGGGCCCCTTGCGGGCGAGCTTAGCTCGCCACTCTTCGGGCTCGGCCTCGCTGCGCTCAGCTCTTTTATATTCCTACTCTATGTCCACTTGGATAGTGGGGATGGAACCTGGACTCACGGCGCAGGCGCCGTTCATCCTCGGCAATTTTCGGAATCTGTGTTGCGGTGTACTGCGCATGCGCACTACACAGAGGACACTATCGGATGGAGGACCTTATATGATAAGACACCGGCGGCGTTCCGCAATCGCCGCTGGACGTTGGGTTGCTCGCAACGCGCACACGCGTGAGCAATCCCCTCGCTTCAACGGGGTGATTTGCATAGCGCGTGCGTGTCACGCTGACGTCGCGCTAGTTGCGGCGGAGACGACGGTAGTTCCCGGGGGTATTGAGTGTCTTCCGGAGCGCCGAGGAAGTGACAGGAGAGCCGCTGCAATGGCTCAGGGGTCTGAGAGGAGCAGTATGTGGGCTGAGAGAAGCGCACCCGTGGGGAGAGAGAACCGCAACTGTACACAATTAAGTGATCAAGTATGTGCCATAAATAGGGCGCATCTGCCAGGATTCCTTTTCGTTGATTCCTGGAGCGCCATACAACACAGACTTCTCAGACAGGTATGAAATACATTGGAAATGGGTCTTTTTCTTTCCCTGCTGGCATAGAAAAGCTTCTTAATAATTTGATTGTAATTGTATTTTGGTTGCAGTTTCCCTTTTCCCTCCTCCCCCCCCCCCCCAATTCCAGTGGGCGGGTTGAGTGGGTAAGAACATCAGGGCAGCAGACCCAGGATCGCCCTTAGAGAGAAGGTGTAGACCTTTCTCACATATCCAAATGAAAGCCTCTGGTTGAATTGTAACGATTCGGTGGAATTGGTAAATATTACATGAGGACATTAAGAGAAACAATAATAACTATATAATTCTTTGATACATTTTGAAATTCTTTTTTTTTTCCTTTTTTCTTTTGATTATTTGCAGAAATATGATTAAGTCGCCCCCCCCCCCCCCTCTTTTTTGCACTGTTTCCCCTGAAGAAGACCATAATACCCCCATGAAGCTCCCCCTCCTTTTTCCCTCCCCCCCCAATTCCAGTGGGCGGGTTGAGTGGGTAAGAACATCACGGCAGCAGACCCAGGATCACCCTTAGAGAGAAGGTGTAGACCTTTCTCACATATCCAAATGAAAGCCTCTGGTTGAATTGTAACGATTCGGTGGAATTGGTAAATATTACATGAGAACATTAAGAGAAACAATAATAACTATATAATTCTTTGATAAATTTGGAAATTCTTTTTTTTTTTTCCTTTATTTGCAGAAATATGATTAAGTCGCCCCCCTCTTTTTTACACTGTTCCCCCTGAAGAAGACCATAATCCCTAGAACACGGGTAGGGAACCTCGGCTCTCCAGCTGTTTTGAAACTACAAGTCCCATGAGACATTGCAAGACCCTAACAATCACAGGCATGACTCCTAGAGGCAGACCCAGGATCACCCTTAGAGAGAAGGTGTAGACCTTTCTCGCATATCCAAATGAAAGCCTCTGGTTGAATTGTAACGATTCGGCGGAATTGGTAAATATTACATGAGAACATTAAGAGAAATAATAATAACTATATAATTCTTTGATAAATTTTGAAATTCTTTTTTTTTTCCTTTTTTCTTTTATTTGCAGAAATATGATTAAGTCGCCCCCCCCCCCCTTTTTTGCACTGTTCCCCCTGAAGAAGACCATAATACCCCCATGAAGCTCCCCCACCTTTTTCCCTCCCCCCCCAATTCCAGTGGGCAGGTTGAGTGGGTAAGGACATCACGGCAGCAGACCCAGGATCACCCTTAGAGTGAAGGTGTAGACCTTTCTCACATATCCAAATGAAAGCCTCTGGTTGAGTTGTAACGATTCGGTGGAATTGGTAAATATTACATGAGAACATTAAGAGAAACAATAATAACTATATAATTCTTTGATAAATTTTGAAATTCTTTTTTTTCCTTTTTTCTTTTATTTGCAGAAATATGATTAAGTCGCCCCCCCCCCCTTTTTTGCACTGTTCCCCCTGAAGAAGACCATAATCCCTAGAAGGTCGAAATGCATCGGGGTAGCAGGGGTGTTTCTTATTCAAGGGTTTGACCTAATGGATCAATAATTTAAAAATTGTTGTAATTGTCTTCATAATAATTTTTGTACTAAGCGTTGTATGTATTTCCATCCATTGATGTGTTGAAACAATATGTACCAGAGCTTGTATTTTAACCTATGACGGCGATCATGTTTTTTGGATTAATAAAATATTTTTTTTTTATATATCTATCTTTATTTCTCATCGCTGCCAAAAAAAAAAAAACCCCCAAGGGGAATCCATTTTTCATTTTCTGCAGGTTCTTAAATTTTCGGCCAACAAAACTTTATTGTCGGAAAGTTCCGATCGTGTGTACACAAGTCCGTCGCACAAAAGTTCACGCATTCTCGGTATCGAGCAGAAGGAGCCGCGCTGGCTATTGAACTTCCTTTTTCTCGGCTCGTCGTGCGTCTTGTACGTCACCGCGTTCCCACGTTCGGAATTGTTGGCCAACGTTTGTGTGTGCAAGACAAGTCTGAGCCAATAAAATTCGAAAAAACAAAAATCCACGGTTTTGTTGATGGAAAGTCCGGTTGTGTGTACGCGGCATACTTCTCCTGAACGACCACGTACAGTATATATACACTGTGTGTATATCTGTGTGTATATATATATATATATATACACATGTATACAGCGGGTAAACTACATTCAGTAACAACAGACACACAGGTACATTGAAACATTTCATCAGTAGAATATGTTATAAGCAGGGAGGGCTGTTGGAGGAATTCCCCCCCCCCCCCGGTCTACATGCTAAAAACACATATACATCCCATAATAGTTTACTCCCAAGGCAGACAGAAACAATAGAACAATGGGATACAGCCACACCTCAAACAATCCAGCAGCCTGAAAGGTGAAATTATTTATCTTCATATATTTCTTGGGGGATATTGTTCAGAAATATTAACTACTTAAGCCCCGGACCATTTTGCTGGCCAAAGACCAGAGCACTTTTTGCTAATTCGGCGCTGCGTCGCTTTAACTGACAACTGCGCGGTCGTGCGACGTGGCTCCCAAACAAAATTGACGTCCTTTTTTCCCCACAAATAGAGCTTTTTTTTTTTTTTGGTGGTATTTGATCACCCCTGCGGTTTTTATTTTTTGCGCTATAAACAAAAAAAAGAGCAAAAATTTTGAAAAAAAAACGCATTATTGTTTACAATTTGCTATAATAAATATCCCCAAAGAATGTATAAAATTTTTTTTTATTTCCTCAGTTTAGGCCGATACGTATTCTTTTAAGATTTTTGGTAAAAAAAAAATAGCGATAGGCGTTTATTGATTAGTTTGCGCAAAAGTTATAGCGTTTACAAAATAGGGGATAGTTTTATGGCATTTTTATTAATATATTTTTTTTTTACTAGTAATGGCGGCGATCTGCGGTTTTTATTGTGACTGCGACGTTATGGCGGAAACGTCGGACAATTTTGACACATTTTTGAGACCGTTGTCATTTATATAGCAATCAGTGCTATACAAATGCAGTGATTCCTGTGTAAATGACACTGGCAGTGAAGGGGTTAACAACTAGCGGGCAGTGTAAGGGTTAAGTGTGTCCTGGGGCATGTTTCTAACTGTGGTGGGGTGGGCGTGGCTGTGTGTGGCACGTCACTGATCTCTGCTCCAATCACAGGGAGCAGAGATCAGTGACACTGTCACTAGGCAGAACGCGGAGATGCTTGTTTACATTAGCATCTCCCTGTTCTTCCTCCCCCTGAGACGATCGCGGGTATCCCCACGGCGATCGAGTCCGCGGGACCCGCGATCTGACTCACGGAGGTCCCGGCCGACACGCACGCGATGGCACGGTGGCAAAATTTAAAGGGACACACACGTACACCCATTCTGCCGACGTAGAACGGCTTGCGCCAGTCGGGAAGTGGTTAATGTCTCAAGTGAAAGAGCCTCTTCATTCTTTCAGCACAAACCACACATATAGAATCCAGGATAACAGGGGGTAAAAGGACATGCTGAGTCCGGTGCTGTGGTTGTACAGTGAGTCGGGTTAGGACAGACCCGACTGGGGTTCTCGGTCACCCTGTGCCCCTAATAGATACAGGGTGAATTACACATAGGAGGGGCTGGAGGAGCTGGACAAGGAGTTTCCCGACCCCTCTAAGGTAAGCTGAGTTCCACAAGCCCTCCGCCCAAAGTGACTCGTGTCACTGGGTCATAGTCAGCATTTTTCTTTCTCCAAACACAGCGAGTCCCCCTCCTCAAATGGTCACATGTACAGTCATGCCAATGAACACCTAAATGATTCAGAGAAGGATTGGGGAGAAAGTTCTGTGGTCAGATGAGACTAAAATTTAGCTTTTTGGCATCAACTCGACTCGTCGTGTTTGGAGGAAGAAAAATGCTGACTATGACCCCAAGAACACCATCCCTGAAGTCAAGCACGGAGGTGGAAACATGATGCTTTGGGGCGGTTTGTCTGCTAAAGGTACAGGCCGACATTGCCGCCCTGAGGGGCCAATGGACGGAGCCATGTATTGTAAAATCTTGGATGAGAATCTTCTTCCTTCAGCCAGAACACTGAAGATGGGTCATGGATGGGTCTTCCAGCATGACAATGACCCAAAACATACCGCCAAGGCGACAAAGGAGTGGCTCAAGAAGAAGCACATTAAGGTCATGGAGTGGCCTAGCCAGTCTCCAGACCTTAATCCTATAGAAAATTTACGTAGGGAGCTGAAACCAAGAGACAGCCAAGAAACTTTAAAGTGGATGCAAAGCCACTCTCATCCTTTCTAAACTACTGCCATAGTGGTTATCTATAAGGACATACATGCAGGGCCGTCTTTAATATTGATTGGACCCTGGGCAAAACTTTTCTGGGGCCCCCACCCCCCCCATGCAGTTTTGCTCTCCACCTGCTCTGAGACATACAATAAATAGGAGCTAAACTCGAAATCAGTTTACTGAATCAGATCAGGCAGCTATTGCGATTGGTTGCCAGAGGTTACAGTGTATCATTACCGCTCACTGACTGGTTGCTAGAGGTTACAGCACACATTACAGCTCACTGATTAGTTGCTAGAGGTTACAGCACATGATTTCTGCTTGTTGAGATTACTGTACAGTAATACTGCTCACTGATTCATTGCTAGAGCTTACAGCACATCATCTCCTCACTCCAGGGGTCATGCTATACATATGGATGCCACCTTTATTTACATATCTATGCAGCTATTTACATATGAATGCTAGTTATTTACATGTAAACACAGGGTCTGCAGGTGAGTCATCTGTACACAACCATAGGGCAGAGCTGGGCAGCATTAGTAGCAACACTTCACACTGAGATATCAGGACACAGCAAGAGACAAGGAAATTTAAACTGGGATAGTTGGCAAGTATGAGGCAGCTGCTTTGGGCCCCACAACAATGACAGGGCCCAGGGCAGCTGCCCCTTTTGCCCTGCCTTAAAAACGGCCCTGCATACATGGCTCCTGCCTCCTGCGTGTATCCTGTCAAGTTTCTCCCCTCTGTCTGTTATAAGACCCGAAAAACTGCAGATTCTGTGGGCGGGTCTGTTGTCCGGAGCTTGGTGGGTGGAGTCATGATGTCAATAGACTCTCCGCCCACCTCTACACTCCCCTTGTCAACATGCATTTTCTCCTTTGTATTTCTTACACTGAACTTCTGCTATGATCACTGGCATCCAGTCAAAACCCAGAAAAGTCACCACATGACTAAAGCATGCCCAATCATGGTGAGGTGTGGAGCAGCCAATCCTGGGAGAGCTGGAGAAGAAAGGAGGAGGGGATCTGAAGTACACAGAATGTCTCTCTCAGGCTCCTGCATGAGATATGTAAATCACCCGCCACTAACAGCAAGGGGGAGAAGAAATGACTACTATTTCGTCAGTTTTTATCTCACTGAAAAAAGATGAGGATTGCTCAGAGCTGGATTAACTCTTTGTGGCAAGACTGGGCACAGATGACATGAAATCCCTATACTGTACAAGGTGCAAGCCTTAATTACATTTTCTTAGGTATGTATTATGAATAAACACAAATTATTTAAAAAAAAAGTATATAAAAAAAACTTTTATCATCACCCAGTAAAAAGGTTTTCTCACTATTCTTATATTACTCGGATCCCTTTACAAACCTCCAATTAAAGTTCATCATGCTGCAGGTGCAACATTCCTTCAAAATAAGCAGACCTGCTATGGTTCTTCCTGCATGCTGGTGGGCAGTCTGCCTCCCCTCCTTCATTCCATAGAGTTTATCAGCAAAAACCGTGCCGATTAGAATATCTCTCACAGTGAAGCAGTACATCGAATTTCTTTGTTCTCCCATTCATGCCGAGGCCTGAGCTTTTTTTTTTTTGCTGTGGGGCCGCCTATTCGCATATCTCCCTTTGTGCTGGGAGGGCGCCACACGGCACGCTGTCAGCATAGAGCCTGGGCACGCCTACCAACTTTTTGAGATGGAAAACGAGGGACACCAATTAGAAAAAGTATGTAGACATAGAACACACCCCCCTGCCACGCCCCCTTAAAGGAGAATTATACAACATAAATTATTAGTTAAACCCACACAAGTGCTTTATTTTTACCACTACTATTCCTTTATACCGGCTTCAAAAGTTTACAAATGCAGCAATTTAGTAACTTTTTGAAAGATAAATAATGCATTTTATATAAAATGATATAGATCTGACCACAATGAGGGACAGAGGGACTTGTTTCCAAATCAGGGACAGTCCCTCGAAATCAGGGACAGTTGGGAGGTATGCCCCGGGCACCCATTCTGATGATCGGGACCCTAAGCCTTGCCGAGAAAGTTCCCCCTGCGGATAAGGACCGCCCTGTACTGCGCACGCGCTGAGCTTGCACAGTGCGAACGACTACGTAGCCGCCGAAAGTCTCCGAAGATGAACAGCAGATCGTCAGCTGTACACGGCGCCTGCGCACCACATTCTGCCCTATGTCCAGGTTCAAGCCCCACCATCCAAGTGGACATAGAGTTGGAACAATAATATGCCGAGCGCAGCGAGACCGCGCCCGAAGCGTGCCAAACGAAGCGTGCCCACGAGGGTCCCTGTTACAGGCGCCGTGTACAGCTGACTCAATGTGTTCAGCTTCGGCTATTTTCGGTGGCTCCGTTGTGGTTCGTACTGCGCAAAAACGCTGCGCCTGCGCAGTACAGGGGGTTCCTTATCTGCCGGGGGCAGAACACCGGAACTCTACATTCTGGGCCACATGATTGCCTCTGATTGGCTACCACAGTGATCAGTCACTGTGAAGCCCGCCCCGTGTTTTCTCTCTCTGTGAACGGAGGAGAGAGATACATTGTATCTCTCTCTGTTCTTGCAGAGAAAAAAAAAATGTGTATAAAAAAGAAAAACAAAAGAAAAAAAACCTAGTTCAAGGTTTGATCGAGGTCAGTGCCAGGGTTAGTGTATGGGTCAAGGTCAGGGTTAGTATTTTATTTTTTATTTTTAATCAGTGTCGGTGTGTTTTGGGTAGGATTAAAAAAAATAAAAAAAAAATAAAGCAAAATGCGCACTATTGTTTCTGGGCTGTACTACGGCTACAAACACCAACTAACATACACATATGTGGTATCGCTGCGATCATCAGGAGCAGGGGAATTTATCTTGGGTTGTTCTTTGGTGGTAGGTTATGGTAGTAGCAAGAAATATATAACTAAATAAAAATAAAAAATAATATATATATATATATATATATATATATATATATTATTTTTTATATATATATAAAATATATATATATTATATATTTTATATATATATATATATATATATATATATATATATATATATATATATATATATATATATATATATATATATATATATATATATATTTTTTTTTTTTTTTTTTTTTTTTTTTTACTATTTTGGGCCAGTTTACCTTGGATAATAAACAAAATCAGGAGATATCCATTACTATTTACCACCGCATGAAAGCCCAAATTATCCTGGAAAAAAATGCAGTATAATCCACCTGGATGCACAAAGTAGTTGTGATGATAGGTAGTTTTACCAACACGTGTCAAAGTTGCAAAATTGTGCTTAGGCATTAAAACATTTTTTACCCTTAGGGGGGGAAGTGGTTAATGTCTGTACCAATTGTGAGATGCGGTCACACTTCTTCTGAACTGTGGCTCATGTGTTGTAATACAAACGACCGCAAAACCCAGACACTCAGAATATGGTAAATCGAGTGTCTGCTCTGACTTTAACCCTTTAGTACCTGCTGTTGATGCCGAGGCCAATTGTATACTGTATACTGTGTGTGTATATACAGTATATATGTGTGTGTGTGTACATACAGTATCTCACAAAAGTAAGTACACCCCTCCCATTTTTGTAAATATTTTCTTCTCTTCTTTCCATGTGACAACACTGAAGAAATGACACTTGTCTACAATGTAAAGTAGTGAGTGTACAGCTTGTATAACAGTGTCAATTTCCTGTCCCCTCAAAATAATTCAACACACAGCCATTAATGTCTAAACCGCTGCCAACAAAAGTCAGTACACCCCTAAGTGAAAATGTCCAATTGGGCCCTTTTAGCCATTTTCCCTCCCCGGTGTCACGTGACTCGTTAGCGTTACAAGGTCTCAGGTGTGAATGGGGAGCAGGTGTGTTAAATTTGGTGTTATCGCTCTCACTCTCTCATACTGGTCACTGGAAGTTCAACATGGTGCCTCATGGCAAAGAACTCTCTGAGGATCTAAAAAAAAAGAATTGTTGCTCTACATAAAGATGGCCTAGGCTATAAGAAGATTGCCAAGACCCTGAAACTGATCTGCAGCGCGGTGGCCAAGAACATACAGCGGTATAACAGGACGGGTTCCCCTCAGAACAGGCCTCGCCATGGTCCACCAAAGAAGTTGAGGTCACGTGCTCAGCGTCATATCCAGAGGTTGTCTTTGGGAAATAGACGTATGAGTGCTGCCAGCATTGCTGCAGAGGTTGTAGGGGTGGGGGGGGGGGTCAGCCTGTCAGTGCTCAGACCGTACGCCGCACACTGTATCAAATTGGTCTGCATGGCTGTCATCCCAGAGGGAAGCCTCTTCTAAAGATGATGCACAAGGAAGACCACAAACAGTTTGCTGAAGACAAGCAGACTAAGGAGATGGATTACTGGAACCATGTCCTGTGGTCTGATGAGACCAAGATAAACGTATTTGGTGTCAGATGGTGACAAGCGTGTGTGGGGGCAACCAGGTGAGGAGGACAAAGACAAGTGTGTCTTATCTACAGTCAGGCATGGTGGTGGGGGTGTCATGGTCTGGGGCTGCATGAGTGCTGCCGGCACTGGGGGGCTACAGATCATTGAGGGGACCATGAATGCCAACATGTACTGTGACATACTGAAGCAGAGCATGATGCAGGGCAGTGGGGGTCCCCCCCAGGTCCACATCAGACCCTTGTCTGAGCACGCTACCCGGCCGGCCAGGAAAGGGGGGGACGAGCGAGCGCCCCCTCCTGAGCCGTACCAGGCCGCGTGCCCTCAACATGAGGGGTGCCTTGGGGAAGGGGGGGCCGCGTGGCCCCCCCCACCCCAAAGCACCTTGTCCCCATGTTGATGAGGACAAGGGCCTCTTCCCGACCACCCTGGCCGTTGGTTGTCGGGGTCTGCGGGCGGGGGTTTATCGGAATCTGGGAGCCCCCTTTAATAAGGGGGCCCCTGGATACCGGCTCCCCACCCTATGTACCCCTACCCATTCACCTGTGGAAAAAAGTAAAAATAAAACACAACACACAAGGGTTAAAATAGATTATTGCACAGCTCCGGGGATCTTCCGTCTTCGGGGGTCTTCTCGCCGGACTCCTCCGCTATCTTCTGCTAGCTCTTTTGCTAGCGGAGGAGCCCGGCTTTCTTCTTCTTCGCCGCCGCCCTCTTCTTCCGACTTCGGGGGTCTTGTACTTACTTTTGTGAAATACTGTATATCTGACAGGATACATGCAAACTGCTTAGGGGAGACCCGGGCAATAAGTACAAAGCAAAACTGAAAAAGATTAAACAAGCACAGAAAGACAACATACTGTACTTGACACAAAGGAAGCTAGGTACATTATACCAGATGAGACTATTACACCGATCATCTACCAGGTGCCCAAAATTCAGAAAAGGAAGGCCCATAATAAGTGGGGTAGGTTCCCTGTTTGCAAGGCTGGGGGAGTATTTAGATTGCTTCATCCAACCCCTGGCCCACAAAATGCCAGCCTACTTACTAAAAGATAGCAAGGACCCCATAAACATAATAAAAGCAATACAAGTTAGTGAAAGATGTCTGCTAGCTAGTGTGAACACTCGCACTACACTTGTAATTCCATAGTGTGTTGCAAAATATACCTGTGGTGTTCTGAGGAAAGAGGAACACTGCTGCTGCTCACCAAAGAATAAGTGTAGCACCAGGTCCTACAGGCGTAGGCAAAAGAACAAGACAGTGGTGTCTACATGCAGTGTCTCTTGTTGTATCAGAACGGGCAAGTGCCCGCTCACCAATCCCAAGAACTCTTGGTACTGAAAGGTGGAGGCTCTGCGATAGGCCTCTGTACAGCCCAGCTCAAGGGGGGTGCAGCCCTGTGACACACCCCCCTGCAGCTCGGCTGGATCTGGCGTGGACGTGTGAAGCGCGACCTCCAAGCATGCCGTTGGAAGGCCAGAAGTAGCTGGCAGTGGATGCTCCTGCACCCGCGCGCAATGACTCTCTATTTCTCCCTGTAGCACAGGCCGCGACTGGGCCACCGCACACTCTGACGCAAAGTCACTTGCTTGCGGTTCCTGGCCAGGGTCCCAAGATAATGACCCCACCCTCACACAGGCTTTATATAACCTCTCCCAGCATCCTGTTCTCTTTCTCCAGCCAGCTGGTATTTGTAGTCCAAAACAGTCCAGCTGAGTGCCAAACTTGGCTCCCTGGACTACATGTCCCAAAATACTTTGCTTCAATCTTAGATCTTCAGGATGTGATGATATAGAGTCCGGGCTGAACACTAGGAGAGAACCGCTTCACAGTACTAATGCTGCATAGTGTCTCCTGACAATGCAGGTAATATTAGCCAGCTCCTGGCTACAGGGTGTAAATGAGGTCATGGGGGTCATTCACATGGGCACTGTGGCCTGTAGAGAGGCGAATCGGTATTTATTTTTAAATGTGGCTATTGCTTCCAGCATCCCGTCTCAGGACATCCCCCTCCCCCCTAAAAAAAAAAAAAAACAGCACATTCATCCCCTTAGTATAAATTCTGTCTGCAAGCCAAAATTCTCCCCAAACAAAGATGCAGATTTAGTAAGGTCTACGGCCTTGTCCAGTCTAATGAGGACCTCCAAGGCCAAAGACAGCCGCCATCCTTCAATATGTGGTGAAAGTCATTGGGCGCCAGACACTTCTTGGATGTAAAAGAAGTTTTATTTCTCTTAACAGTCCTTTTTTTGGGGGAAAGAGGGTCAGGGCCAGGACACCGTTAGGTAGTTGCAAATTCAATTGGCAGACTCTGAGAATTCAATAAGAGAACAGCCGTGCAGGGAAAGGTCCCATCAAGAAGCCGCATCTGCACATGCAGGAATGCCGTCTCCTATGGTAACAGTCTTTAACAGTTCCTAACTCCAACGTAACAGTTCCTTCAGCTTCACTACAACTGCCTCTTGAAGTTCTTCAACACTGAGCTCCCGGTCTCTTACTAGACATTCTGATTCACTGACTCTGACTCCCTTGAGCTCCTCCAAGGTTTGTGGTGGTATCTCCTCAAGCGTCACCCTTGCTTGCCTGCTGGGTCTCTAGCTTGGCACTCCAGATACTCCTCAAGCTTCACCCCCGCTGACCGGCTCGGTCCCTGGCTTGACACACAAGGCTGTCCTGCAAGCCTCACCTCTGCTGGTTGGGTCCCTGGCTTGACACACAAGGCTGTCCTGCAAGCCTCACCTCTGCTGGTTGGGTCCCTGGCTTGACACACAAGGCTGCTCTGCAAGCCTCACCTCCGCTGGTTGGGTCCCTGGCTTGACACACAAGGCTGTCCTGCAAGCCTCACCTCTGCTGGTTGGGTCCCTGGCTTGACACACAAGGCTGTCCTGCAAGCCTCACCTCCGCTGGTTGGGTCCCTGGCTTGACACACAAGGCTGTCCTGCAAGCCTCACCTCCGCTGGTTGGGTCCCTGGCTTGACACACAAGGCTGTCCTGCAAGCCTCACCTCTGCTGGTTGGGTCCCTGGCTTGACACACAAGGCTGTCCTGCAAGCCTCACCTCCGCTGGTTGGGTCCCTAGCTTGACACACAAGGCTGTCCTGCAAGCCTCACCTCCGCTGGTTGGGTCCCTGGCTTGACACACAAGGCTGCTCTGCAAGCCTCACCTCCGCTGGTTGGGTCCCTGGCTTGACACACAAAGCTGCTCTGCAAGCCTCACCTCCGCTGGTTGGGTCCCTGGCTTGACACACAAGGCTGTCCTGCAAGCCTCACCTCCGCTGGTTGGGTCCCTGGCTTGACACACAAGGCTGTCCTGCAAGCCTCACCTCCACTGGTTGGGTCCCTGGCTTGACACACAAGGCTGTCCTGCAAGCCTCACCTCTGCTGGTTGGGTCCCTGGCTTGACACACAAGGCTGTCCTGCAAGCCTCACCTCTGCTGGTTGGGTCCCTGGCTTGACACACAAGGCTGTCCTGCAAGCCTCACCTCCGCTGGTTGGGTCCCTGGCTTGACACACAAGGCTGTCCTGCAAGCCTCCCCTCCACTGGTTGGGTCCCTGGCTTGACACACAAGGCTGTCCTGCAAGCCTCACCTTCGCTGGTTGGGTCCCTGGCTTGACACACAAGGCTGTCCTGCAAGCCTCACCTCCGCTGGTTGGGTCCCTGGCTTGACACACAAGGCTGTCCTGCAAGCCTCACCTCCGCTGGTTGGGTCCCTGGCTTGACACATGAGGCTGTCCTGCAAGCCTCACCTCCGCTGGTTGGGTCCCTGGCTTGACACACAAGGCTGCTCTGCAAGCCTCACCTCCGCTGGTTGGGTCCCTGGCTTGACACACAAGGCTGCTCTGCAAGCCTCACCTCTGCTGGTTGGGTCCCTGGCTTGACACACAAGGCTGTCCTGCAAGCCTCACCTCCACTGGTTGGGTCCCTGGCTTGACACACAAGGCTGCTCTGCAAGCCTCACCTCTGCTGGTTGGGTCCCTGGCTTGATCACCACCTGAAGTTTCCCGATTCTCCACCGTGCCGTTCGGTGAGAATGTGGTTCCTTCACTTGCTTCAGTTACTCACTGAGGTCCCCGGGAATAAGGTGGATGGTCTCTTTGTGGTGACGGCTTCCCCCTCTACCTCTGACCACGTCAGGTTCTCCGGCCGGCAGAACCGTCTCTTCTGGTTGGACTGAAAGCCGCAATCCCAACCCTGCGTTGCTCTCTTGATTCTGGATAGGCCCTCAGACAACCTGGCAGACAGATGTCCCCGGGATAAGACCAATCTCCGGCCTAGCAGCCCGGGCAATCCACCACACGTCCACCCAGACAGCCATCCAGGTGGCACAGAACCCAGATCACCCGACCTCACCCAAATATATAGGTTCTCCCAGCAGGCCAAGGAATTCAAGAAAACCCCTGCCCATTGGTTGGGATACACCATATACCAGTGATGGTGAACCTTGGCACTCCAGATGTTTTGGAACTACATTTCCCATGATGCTCAACTACACTGCAGAGTGCATAAGCATCATGGAAAATGTAGTTCCAAAACATCTGGGGTGCCAAGGTTCGCCATCACTGCCATATACCCATAAGCTGACCTTGGGCTGCCCTTCTCGTATCTAGTACCACCAAGTACCCGGCCACCTAGTGGGAGAAGACAATAGCGCAGCAATGCCAAACTTAGGGAGAAATCAACAGATCTCTAACAATCGACCAAGATAACTACTCCTGCCAAGTACATTTTTGAGGAGCTCCCTGACTGAACCCCAGGGTGCTACACAAATATTCCCCCTCCCAGCACAAATCTCCCCCCAATTCCCCCTCCTATCAGAAATCTCCCTCACCCCCAAAAAAAATCACCCGCCTAGCATACATCCTTTCTTCTCGAATTCTCCATCCTAGCACAAATCTTCTCCCCCAAATCCACAATTCCTCCCAATCCCTCCTACCAGCATAGAACCCCCCCCCAGCAAAAATCTCCCCTAAATCCTTCCTCCTAGCACAAACCCCCATCCCCCCTTCCAGCACAAATCCACCTCAATCCCTCCTCCCAGCACAAATTCCCCCCCCCCCCACCAATCCCCCCCCAGGTCAAAAACCCCCAATCCCTACTCCTAAGACAAATTCGACCCCAATTCCCCCACTCAGCACGCATCTCCCCCAAGCCCTCCTTCTAGCACAAATCCCCCCAATCCCTCCACAACCCCCTCCCAATTATCTTTCCCGGCACAGATTCATCCCCCCCTACCCAAATCCTCTCAGCACAAAATCCCCCCTCTTAGAAGGAATCTCCCCTAATCCCTCCTGCAAGCAAAAATCCCCCCCAATTCCTCCACAACCCCCTCCCAATTAACTTTCCCAGCACAAATTCATCCTCCCTATCCAACCTCCCCAGTACAAATCCCCCCTCCCAGCACACATCCCCCAAATCCTTCCTCCTAGCACAAATTCTCCCATCCCTCTCTTGGCACAAATCCCCCCCATCTCCTCTCCCAGCACAAATCACCCCAGTCCCTCCTCCTAGCACAAATCCCCCCCAGTCCCTCCTCCTAGCACAAATTCCCCCACCCCTCTCTTGGCCCAAATCCCCCCCTTCCCCCCTCCCAGCACACATCCCCCTCCCAGCACACATCCCCCAAATCCTTCCTCCTAGCACAAATTCTCCCATCCCTCTCTTGGCACAAATCCCCCCCATCTCCTCTCCCAGCACAAATCACCCCAGTCCCTCCTCCTAGCACAAATTCCCCCCAGTCTCTCCTCCTAGCACAAATTCCCCCATTACTCTCTTGGCACAAATCCCCCCATCCCCCCTCCCAGCACACATCCCCCAAATCCTTCCTCCTAGCACAAATTCCCCCATCCCTCTCTTGGCACAAATCCCCCCATCCCCCCTCCCAGCACACATCCCCCAAATACTTCCTCCTAGCACAAATTCCTTCTCCTGGCACAAATGCCTCCCCCATCCCCCCTCACAGCACAAATCACCCCAGTCCCTCCTCCTAGCACAAATTCCCCCCATCCCCCCTCCCAGCACAAACCCCCCCATCCACCTTCCCAGCACAAATCTCCCCCCCCATCCACCTTCCCAGCACAAATCTCCCCCCCATCCACCCTCCCAGCACAAATCTCCCCAGTCCCCCCTCTTAGCACAAGTCTGCCCCAATCCCTCCTCCTAGCACAAATCCCCCCAATCCCTCCACAAATCAACAACCCCCTCCCAATTAACTTTCCCATCATAAATTCATCCTCCCTACCGAAATCCCCCCCGAACACAAATCCCCCACCAACCCTTCTAGTACAAACATTCCCCCCAATCCCCCCTCCTGGCTCAAATCCCCCAAACGTTCCTACTAGAACGTATTCCTCTTAGTAAATATACCCCCCCATTACACTTCCCAGCACAGATAGCTGCCAATCCCCCCTCTTGCACAAACCTCCCAGAACAAAATATTATCCCCCCTCATTGTGTACAATTTTCTTGTAAGCTCAAACCCCCCCTTCAACCTACAGGGGGAAACCACTACAAAGCCAGGAGGAGGTGCCCTGCGTTGTACTCTCCTGTCAGAACAACGCTTGTCCATGCAGCACGAGACGGGATCGCTCTTCGATCTCATCGGACTGTACACACACAAAGTTTGATTACCGCCCCCCACCTCCTCCAAGGGCTGCTCATCTCCCGACAGCAGGAAATGTGGTTTGGGGTCATTAATCAGAACTGAAGTCTGGGTGGGCACAGCTAGATCTGATAACGTCTGTGTCTCTTCCTCCAGCAGCTGAAAGCCAGCGGGAGGAAGATGGGGAGAGACCGGCTTTCAGCTGCTGGAGGAACAGGGAGAGGATTACCCTACCCTGCCCCACCGACACGCGTGCTGTCCGGGCCCCCTACAGGAGTACCGGTGGTTGTACTGACAGTGGCCCGGGGCATCAGTATCCCCCCTCACCCCCCCTCCTTTTATTTATCTGAGCCCTCAATCGAACGTCTGCAGCTCTTCTCTTCCCTCACTTCCGGATATCTTTGGCTTTGCTGGGGCACTGGGAGCCATTGGCTCCCATCCTGTCAATCAAAGCCAATGACGAGGAAGCAGGGGGCGGGGCTGAGTCCCACTGTCTGTGTCAACGGAGGCAGCAGCGGGGCTCGGGAGAGAGCACACAGGAGTGCCCCCACGGGAAGCTTCCTGTAGGGGGCACTGGACGGAGAGGAGGAGCCAGGAGTGGCGGCGGGGACCCGAGAAGAGGAGGTTTGGAGCTGCTCTGTACAATTCCATCATCACACACAGCAGGTACATATAGAGATGTTTGTAATTTAAAAGAAAAAAAAATACCTTTACAACCACTTGCAGGCCGCCCACCGCGCATATACTGCGACAGGGCACCCGCTCTGCGCCAGATCATGTATCTAGTACGTCATGTGACACGTCCGGGTTTGGGGCGTGTGCACGTGCGCCACCAGCATCCCGCTCCCGCTGTGATCACACAAAACGGGAGCCCAGTGATGGGTACCGGGGACTCGATGTCCGCCGGCACCCGCCGATTACACAGCACACAGGCAGAATGACAGTCTGTCAGAGGGGAAGGCATGGATCCTGTGTCTCTGCAAAGCAGGAACACGCATCTTAACCTTCCCCTAATCAAAGCAACTCCCCCCGGCAGTGAGTAAGCACAGGCTAGGGACACATTTAACCCTTTGATCGCCCCTGATATTAACCCCATCCCGGCCAATGTCATTAGTACAGTGACGGTGCATATTTTTTTAGCACTGATTGCTGTAGTAGTGTCACTGGTTCCCAAAAAGTGTCAGTTAGTGTCTGATTTGTCCACCACAATATTACACTTTACCACGTGATCAGCCGTGTCCAATCACCTCCTGACAGGGAGGGGCCTGTGCTGATTGATTACCAGTGCAGCCCCCCCGAGGATGCCCACACTGGACCACCAGGGACGCCACCAGGACCACCAGGGATGCCCACCACTAGTCACCACCATGTATGCCACCCATGGCCACCAATCAGTGCCAAACAATGCCTGCCAATCAGTGATGCCCATCAATACCATCCATTACCAATACCATCCATTGGTATACATCAGTGCCACCTATCAGTGCCCATCCGTGTCGCCTATCAGTGCCCATCCGTGCCCAGCAGTGCTGCCTTTCAGTGCCCGGCAGTGCTGCCTTTCAGTGCCACCTATGTGTACCCGTCAGTGCCACATATTGGTGCCCATCAGTGTCACCTTATCAGTGCCCTTCAGTGGAGGCGAAAACGTACTTATTTACAGAGTTTTTTAACAGAAACAAAACAAAAAAAAAATTTTTCAAAAATTTTTTTTTTGTTATTTGTTTAGCAGAAAATAAAACTCCAGCTGTGATTAAATACCACCAAAAGAAAACTCTATTTGTGGGAAGAAAATGATAACATTTTTATTTGGGTACAATGTTGTATGACCGCGCAATTGTCATTCAAAGTGCGACAGCGCTGAAAGCTGAAGGGGTTAAATTGTCACACTTTTTTTGTTTATAGAGCAAAAAATAAAAGCCGCAGATGTGATCAAATACCACCAAAGGAAAGCTCTATTTGGGAAATGGACAAAAAAAATGTATTTGGGTTCAGCGATGCACGACCGCGCAATTGTCAGTTAAAATAGTGCAGTGCTGCATTGCAAAAAATGGCCTGGGTCGGGAGGGGTGTAAACCTTCTGCAGGTCAGGGGGTTACTATCCTGGCTTCTTAAAAACATAATTACATAACCGTGCAGGAAGGAGATTGCATAAAGCATAAAAACCAAGCTGACGTGTAGCCACCAACCCAGAGATCTTCCATAGAGGAGGTGGTGGGGTGCGGGTCGGACGCCTCGTCTGGTACAGGTAAGACCCCCGTCCTGAAGAAGTCATGCTTATAAGTATGGACGGGCGCCGCCACTTCTACTTCTTACCTGCTCTGTGCAGAGAGCACCGCCTTGCTCTATATGCATTCAGTTAGTTAGCTTGCTATATACACTCAGCGGACACTTTATTAGGTACACCTCGTCAGTTGCTTGATAACACAAATTGCTAATCAGCCAATCACACAGCAGTGTACGCGGGTCTGCGAGTGTACGCGGGTCTGCGAGTGCACGAGAGTCTGAGAGAGCACGTCGGTCTGCAAGTGCACGTGGGTCAGCGAGAGCACATGGATCTGCGAGTGCATGAGTCTGCAAGTGCATGTGGGTCTGCGAGTGCACGAGTATGCGAGTGTACGTGAGTCTGAGTGCACGTCAGTCTGAGATAGCACGTGGGTCAGCGAGTGCACGAGTCTGCGAGTGTACGTGAGTCTGCGAGTGCACGTGAGTCTGCGAGTGCACGTAAGTCTGCGAGTGCACGTGGGTCTGCGAGTGCACGTGGGTCTGCGAGTGCACGTGGGTCTGCGAGTGCACGTGGGTCTGTGAGTACCTGTGTATTCTTTTGTTGAGTATTAGTGTCAGGAAGCTAGTTGGTGGGTAATTTGGACAGGGTATGATCCCCAATCCTCATTAAACCCGGCGGGTGTGGAGATGTGACTCGGTGTACATCTTGTGGCATGTATGCCTTCCTTGATCATCCAATCGAGGGCGAATACTGCTGTGCAAAATGTAAGCACATTGGTTGATTGTATATAGCAGCGGCGGCGCGTCCATAAGGGTGCACGGGCGCCGCCCCCTCTCTTCTGCCACCCCTCTAGCACCAATAGATAGATTCATGCATTGCATGAATCTATCTATGGCCGCCGCTGCCACCCCCTATTCAGGCGTCCCTTTTCGTGCGCAGGGCGCCTGAATTACAGCAGTGGGGGGTGGTTCTGAAGCACCTGATTAGAGCCATGGGCTCTAATAGACGTCAAAAAAGGTGACCTGCAAGCGCCATGCTGGGCACCAGGCGTCCTATCATAGCAGAGGACGAGAAGAGAGGATGGGAGAAGACATCGAGGAGCTGTCCCACGAGACAGGTAAGTGCAGACGGCGGGCCGGCGGGGGGCACACTGGCAGAATTTGATGTGGCACGGTGGCTGCGTTTGATGGGGCACAGAGGGAGCAATTGATGGGCATAGTGGCGGCAATTAATGGGCACAGTGGGAGCAATTGATGGGCACAGTGGCTGCATTTTATGGGGCACAGTGGCTGCATTTGATGGCACAGTGGCTGTGTTCAATGGCACATTGGTGGCAATTGATGGGCACAGTGGTTGCGTTTGATAGGCACAGTGGCTGCGTTTGATTGCACAGGGGCGGCAATTGATGGGCACAGTGGCTGCATTTGATGGCACAGTGGCGGCAATTGATGTGCACAGTGGCTGCATTTTATGGGGAACAGTGGCTGCGTTTGATGGGGCACAGTGGCGCCAATTGATTGGCACAGTGGCTGCATTTGATGGCACAGTGGCTGCATTTTATGTGGCACAGTGGCAGAAATTGATGGGCACAGTGGCTGCATTTGATGGCACAGTGGCGGCAATTGATGTGCACAGTGGCTGCATTTGATGGGGCACAGTGGCAGCAATTGAGTGGCACAGTGGCTGCATTTGATGGCACAGTGGCTGCGTTTGATGGGCACAGTGGCTGCATTTGATGGCACAGTGGCGGAAATTGATGTGCACAGTGGCTGCATTTGATGGGGCACAGTGGCAGAAATTGATGGGCACAGTGGCTGCATTTGATGGCACAATGGCTGCATTTGATGGGCACAGTGGCGGCAATTGATGGGCACAGTGGCTGCGTTTGATGGAACAGCGGCTGCATTTGATGGGCACAGTGGTTGCATTTGATGGGCACAGTGGCTGCATTTGATGGGGCACAGTGGCAGAAATTGATGGGCACAGTGGCTGCATTTGATGGCACAATGGCTGCATTTGATGGGCACAGTGGCTGCATTTGATGGGCACAGTGGCGGCAATTGATGGGCACAGTGGCTGCATTTGATGGAACAGCGGCTGCATTTGATGGGCACAGTGGTTGCGTTTGATGGGCACAGTGGCTGCATTTGATGGGCACAGTGACTGCATTTTATGGGGCACAGTGGCTACATTTGATGGGCACAGTGGCTCCTATTGATGGTGCAATTGATGGAGTTTTTTTTTCAGAATTTTTCAGTTTGTTTGCACCCCCCCCCCCAAAGATTTTGAGCACCACCCGCCACTGGTACACATCCTCCAGTCTAGCTCCTCCACATAAGCTGCAATGGATTAGAACCCCATAATAACTTACATATGGATCCCAGAGCCACATGATACCATTATCAATATGGCATAATGGGCGTGTATATGAATATAGAGTTGGAACACGTCTTCTAGTGAGCTGGACACGTTTGGTGGCCGGGGGGTAAGTACCGCTCATCAGGAGCGAGCGGGTGATCGGAACTATAATATAAAGTCTTCCATAAGGACCAAAACCTATTAGGGAGAAACTACAAGACATCCGTTTGGACCAAGCCCTACTAAGCTGTGTGTTGGAGGTGCATTGCAAGGAGCTGGAAGTCCACCGGGGACATCATTCACGGGAACCGTGGGAATGTGATCCGTGACCGCAACCTGAAGCACCATCAGAGGCGGACGGGTGAGGAAAAGGAGGGGGGGGGTTTATATGAAGCTCATGGTAACTAAATGGATAGAATGGTGGATAGTAAAATATTTAATAACACATGGATACATGTTTACATGCATTACATTTCATAGAAATGCACACTTCCAGAGTGCCCATTTCTAAAACCGCAATATCTGGTAGTAACATATTTATTAACATTAATCACATGATAAGATTAAGGAATCCGCCAACATTCATGATTGGATATACACATATTGAAATCTGCACGGTCTATGGTCTTTCCGATCCCGGTCACAATAAAAATTGTATATATGAGCAGATATCTTAATGGGCGTGTAATGGAAGTACACAACATCTGGTAGCTCAACGCGTTTCGCGTCTGTAAGCCGCTCTTCGGGAGCAGACATGTGATGTATCTGCAATGGTAGAGTAAATGAACTAAGTAAACTAGCTTGTATCAAGGGGAGGGTAGATAGAAAACAAGATCGCTTACAGGTGAATGTGCACTTAATGGCATAATGTCAGGGGCCGTGAGCCAACCCGAGGGCATCAGTATCGGGGAGCTGAGGGGGCATGTTCAGCGGCGGCACCCATCACAGACAACGCCCCAGGCAGAACCCGGGCACACCGAGCACTCGTGGTGTGAACATGGGAAGCATCGGTGATGAGTGAGTCAATCAAATGAACCAATATTGGGGCTATGTGAGTGAATGAATAATTAATAGTGGGCAGTGGCGTAACTAGAACCTTCAGGGCCCCCGATGCAAGAAACCATGAAGGGCCCCTCTGAACCCCAGCCAGGGCCCTTCCCTCCGAGTCCGGCGGTGGAACTCCAGGGCGTGGTCACAGGTATAACCTTTGTGAGCCCTGTAGTTCCACCACTGGCATCAGTAGTTTTTTTTATTTTTAGGTGCCCCATTGGGGGACTGTCCCTAGGCAGCATAGTTTCCCCGTCCCCAGAAGAGATGAGGAGAACAGACATCGGACTGAGCGGCAATGCATGGAGCAGGAGAGGGGTACTCTGAGGAGCCGGCCGAGGACACAGGTCATGCGGGGAATGCTCAACTAAAGAGCAGCCAGTGCGATAGTGGAGCATGGAGCTCTGCTAGTCACCCTCCAGCCACCCGTGTGCATGGTGCACTGGTACCCTTAGCTGCCTATGCTGCTGCCGACCATATGTAGAGGGGGCTGCATGGGCCCCCTGCAGCACAGGGCCCAGTTGCGGTCGCGACTGCTGCACCCCCTATAGTTACGCCCCTGATAGTGGGGGTGGACTGGATAGTAAAGATATTTAGTGCAGAAATGAAAACTGATATTGTTGGGACTTATGCCACGTACACACGACCGGACTTTCCGTCAGAATAAACTCTGACGGTCTTTCCCGAACGGACTTCCACTGAAACGGACTTGCCTACACACGATCACACCAAAGTCCATTCGTTTAGAATGTGATGACGTACGACAGGGACTAGAATAAGGAAGTTCAAAGCCAGTAGCCAATAGCTGCCCTTGCGTCGTTTTTTTGGTCCGTCGGGATAGCATAGAGACGAACGGTTTTCCCCGATAGGAATTGATTCCGTTGGAAAGATTTATAACGTGTTCTATTTCTAGGTCCGTCAGAAATTTTGAAGCCCCCCACACACGATCGGAATATCCGATGAAATGATTCAGTCGGACCTTTTCTGCTGGAAAGTCCAGTCGTGTGTACGCAGCGTTATCAGGAGTGGAGGTGGAAGACCATAATAGAAGGTCCCCACCAAGACTCCCAGGTTGCGGGAGAAGGGAAAGTAGGGGGAGGGATGAAAGGAAGGGAATGGCTTGTGAGGGTCTGATAAATACCTGGTGCTTGAAGGGAGGGAAGGAAACCAGGCCAATGTGCAAGAAAGCTCAGAGCAACCCAGACCCCACCAGGGCGGTTGCGTATAAATGCACGCCGCCACAGACCAACCCCCAGCGTCACACACATGAGCATGGCAGGGGGAGGGGGGCACCGACACCTGGGCGGAAATTCGCCCGGCAGTTGGCGCCATCGCAGCCTCACCCAGGTGCTTTGCGCAGTCATGTTGAAACAGGAAGGGGCCGTCCCCAAACTGTTCCCACAAAGTTGGGAGCATGAAATTGTCCAAAATGTCTTGGTATACTGACGCCTTAAGAGTTCCCTTCACTGGAACTAAGGGGCCAAGCCCAACCCCTGAAAAACAACCCCCACACCATAATCCCCCCTCCCCCCCACACCATAATCCCCCCTCCACCAAATGATTTGGACCAGTGCACAAAGCAAGGTCCATAAAGACATGGATGAGCGAGTTTGGGGTGGAGGAACTTCACAGAGTCCTGACCTCAACCCGATAGAACACCTTTGGGATGAATTAGAGTAGAGATTGTGACCCAGGCCTTTTTGTTCCATCAGTGCCTGACCTCATAAATGCCCTTCTAGAAGAACGGTCAAACATCCCCATAGACACCCTCCTAAACCTTGTGGACGGCCTTCCCAGAAGAGTTGAAGCTGTTATAGCTGCAAAGGGCGGAGCCAACTCAATATTGACCCCTACGGACTAAGACTGGGACACCATTAAAGGTCACGTACAAGCATCCCAATACTTTTGATAATATAGTGTATGTGGTGCCTCAGAAGAAGACGCACCTCCTTGACTCTCCATATATATGTATATATGTACAGTATCTCACAAAAATTAGTACACCCCTAAGTGAAAACCCCTAAGCCCAAAGTGTCAATATTTTGTGTGGCCACCATTATTTTCCAGCACTGCCTTAACCCTCCTGGGCATGGAGTCCACCAGAGCTTCACAGTTTGCCGCCGGAGTCTTCTTCTGCTCCTCAAAAATGTCAGGGGTGTACTCACTTATGTGAGATACTGTATATATGATGATGTCATCGATGGGATAAGACCCGGGTCCACCTTAAGCAATCTTGCCTCCCCCTTCCCTCCCCACTTCCCATTTTTACCACTCTACACCTCTTTCCACTTCCCCTCCTCTCCCTTAACTGTATTTGCTTCCTTTTCGTTTACTTATTTTGCATTTTGCTTGGGGGACATGTAAGCAGGTGCAGTCTACTTTCTCCACTGCAGGTGGCACTCTTTTGCTGCAGCACTGTTTTTGGAGAGGGAGTCAAAAGGAACAAAGTTCCTCTATGGTTCCCTGGATCACTGGGCAAGCTATCCTATTGGATGCTGCTGCCCAATGTGACTCGAGCAGCCATCTTGGGTCAGGTAGAGACTATTTAAGGCCCTGGCTCACAGGTTTGGTGCACATTTTGCAAGTTGATAGAGCAGGGACAGTTACCCCGCCTGTTAGGGACAGTACTAGCGGTAAGAGAAAGGTTCTCGTTGAGGAGCGAAAGCATAAGCTCGCAATTCCTTGGACACCATCCAGCTTGGGCACTAGATGGCCAGGCTGCACTCTATACAGATGCTGAATTCCCGCTCTCTGCACATTACTGGCGTCTGTGAGTGCACCGGGTTGGGCAGCTTTCCTACTGGGTTTGTTGTGAACTGTTTTCCATTGCACCTCACTGTCTGAATTATTGCTGCACCCCACCTACACTCACATGATCATTCTTTTTTCACACCGGGATGAACGTTCATCTGAAAACTCATAGTGCCATCCTAATTATGTTATGTAGCACCCCCTAGCTGTGTTGCTAGAGTGCTAGCATTTTTGGTTAGCATAGTTAAATTGTCCGGGCTTGGTTGGCAGCCAAGCCTGGTGTTTTTCTGGGTCAGGGTAATGACTCAGGGAGGACTGAATGACTCACAGGCAGCATCTCTGAGACCTCCCCCTACTTCTAGAAACTTGCAGGAGATTCTTGAAGGATGGGAGTGGAGGTGAGGAGTAGCTGCCTGGAGTATTCTGAAGGCCCTGATGGGTTGGCAGGTAATAGGCCCCCTCAAATACTCCGGGTCAGCCCAGCTGGGGGCAGTGGAGTTTGGGTGGAAGATGGAGATGGAGTGTTAGGCTATTGGTGGCCCTTGAGGGTGCCCCGTAGTCTGGGGAGGTGACCTTGGGCCTGGGCCCGGGTGCAGAAGGGACCCTTTTTACGACACGCATATCTATTGTTGCTGGTGGGGTTCTATTTTTGTATGGGGGTCTGTTGCTGCTAGGTAGGTCTATTGTTGCGGGGGGGGGGGTCTTATGTTGTTGGGGGATCAATTGTCGCTGGCTAGGATCTACTGTTGAGAATGAGGTCCAGGTGCGGACTGACAACTCATGGGGCCCCCAGGCAATCAGAGATTATGGGCCACACAGTATACACAAACACACACACACAGTATACACAGACATGTTTCTATTGGCTGAGAAGATACTGGAGAGGCGGGGCAGCTATAATCTCGGGATTTGTAGACCAAAAGGATGTCGGTAAGGGACATTTCAAAGACAGATGTAAAAAAACACAGATCTTTACATACTGTCCCTGGTTTTACTAAGGCTGGCAACTCTGATGGGGTCTCTTAATGGCCCGGGGCCCTCGGGCAGTGCCCGAGTGGCCGAATGGTCAGTCCGCCCCTGATAAGGTCTATTGTTGCTGGCTGTTGGATGGTCTATTGAGGCTGACTGCTGGGAGATATATTGTTGCTGCTGGAAGTCTATTGTTGCTGGGGGGGGGGGGGGTCTTATGTTGCTGGGGGATCATTTGTCGCTGGCTAGGAGCTACTGTTGAGGATGAAGTCTATTGTTGCTGGTTGTTGGAGGGTCTATTGAGGCTGACTGCTGGGAGATCTGTTGTGGCTGCTGGGGTGGGGTCTATTGTTGTTCACTGTTTTACTATCTTTCTTGTTATCATTAGCACATTCCATAAACATGACTTAGTAGCACAAAATGCTATTTGGTTCTGTATTCTCTAAAAGGGGCGGTACATAGGGGTTGGAACCAAGGGATGGTGCTCAGAGGTAGGTAGCGGGCAGAGACGAGGGGCTGCTCAGAAGGGGGTTCCTGCACTTGTTCTCTGAGAAAGAAAGCCCTGATTATGTGACTTGTTATATCTCCTATGTGTAACACAATAGAAATACGATAATGATCAGACACACCCACTAACTGTGTCAGTTCCTTTACAGGGAAGCAAAATGTCAAATTTCAGCCATGAGACCGAACCAGACGTCTTTTACAGCCATGATCACATGTTCACCATCCTGCTTTTCTCTCTCACCACCCTCGTGGGTGTCCCCGGCAATGCTCTGGTGCTTTGGGTTACCGGAGTGAAGATGGAGCGGACCGTGACCACCATTTTGTTTGGGAACCTTGCTGTGGCCGATATCATGTGCTGCTTGTGTCTTCCATTCAGTGTAGTGCAGTTCTTCTACCCCTCGTGGCTGTACGGTCCTGCCCTCTGCAAGATTTTACCCTTTCTCATTACCCTTAACATGTACACCAGTGTCTTCATCCTGATGGCTATCAGCGTTGACCGTTGGATTCTGGTTGTCCGGCCGGTGTGGGCCCGAAATCACCGAAGAGTGCGCACGGCGTGGATGATATGCTTGGCTATTTGGGTGTTTTCTTCTGCGATGAGTCTGCCTCCCTTCATCTACCGTAGTACCAAAACTTCGGACAACATGACCTTTTGCTCTTCAGAAGATCACAACAAATATGCCGTCACTTTTATACATCTAACCTTTGGGTTTCTGATTCCTCTTATAACCATTTCTGCCTGTTACATCTCTCTGGCTATTAAAGCATACAACATCCGGTTTTTAGATGTAGGTAGAAGATGCACCAAGGTGGCGCTAGGCATTACAGTCGCATTTTTCATCACCTGGGCCCCCTACCACATCGTGGGCGTTGTCTTGCTTTTTGAAGACAATCACGTTGTTGTAATCCTGGACCTTTTCTCTCAGTCTCTGGTCTATTTCAACAGCTGTATCAACCCGATACTCTACGTCTTCATTGGGAAAGATATGAAGAAAAGGGTGAGACAGTCCATCCGTGGGCTCATGGAAAGTGTGTTTCATGAAGACCCATCAACCTTGAGGAGCTCAGATTCCAGAAGGAGCCAGAGTGGGGAGGGCACATGTCTGGAGGGGCTGTAAGAGTGAAGAGATGCCAACCTACGGCAGTAAGGAGTTGGACAAAATGATGGAAACAGCAGGTGAAATAAAGAAATCATCTAACGAATATGGTTGTTGGACCATCTCCGGCATCCAAGACCTGAATTCTCCTGGGAATTGACACATATTAGCCCTTGTGCACACGATCGGAGATTCCGACGGAATGTGTCCGATCGGAGCGTTTTGTCAGATATTCCGACTGTGTGTGGTCTGCATCGGACTGTTTCCGTCGGAATATCCGTCTGACCAAATTTTCCAACTTGCCGGGAATATTTTCCGACAAAATGCTCCGATCGGACATACTCCGATCATGTGTAGAGAATTCCGATCGGACAAAGTGCCACGCATGCTCAGATCAAATTCCTACACCAAAGCTATTGGCTACTAGCCTGAACGTAGTCCCGTCGTAACGAAATAACGTCATCACGTTCTGAACGATTGGATTTTTCCAAAATCCGTCGCACAAAATCCAACGGACAAAATCCGACGGATTTGGTTGTTGGAATCTCCGATCGTGTGTACAAGGGCTAAGTCTTGGATGGTGGATAATTGAAACAAATACCACTCTTCATGCAAAATTGCTTGGAATTGTGACAGAAAACCAAGGCAGAACCTTGTTCTCCAAAACTGACCATAGTGGCTCTATGACATTGAGGTTCCGGCGACCAGGGAAGGTGCGAGACTTTGCCTACATGCTCGTCCAAATCACGATTTGACAAAACCAGCTGTGTGAATCTGAGTATTAGAACCGGTGTAACCACATATTGGGCGAGCCATCGCAGTTTTCTACGGAAGTGAAGTTCCGTCGCCGCCATCTTGCTACACCCCACACTCGTCCCCAGTATGCCCCTGTACACACGGTTGGAGATTCTGCCAACCAAATCTGTCGGATTTTGCCGGTCGGATTTAGTCCGACGGATTGTGTCCGAAACTGTTGCATACACACGGTCGGGCCAAGTTGGCGAAAAATCCGATCGCTCAGAACGTGATGACGTAATTTAGTTACGACGGGACTACATTCAGGCTAGTAGCCAATAGCTTTGATGTAGGAATTTGATCTGAGCATGCGTGGCACTTGGTCCGATCAAAATGCTATACACATGATCGGATTAGGTCCGACCTGCCCAGTTGGTCAGGAAATATTTCCAACATGTTGGAAAATTGGGTCGGACGGAGATTCGGACGGAATCAGTCCGATGCATACCACACACAGTCGGATTATCTGACGACACGGTCCGATAAGATGCATTCCGACAGATTCTCCGACCGTGTGTACAGGGCTTTAGGATACACTAATGCCGCGTACACACGATCGGAATTCCGGCCAGAAAAAGAACGATGAGAGCTGTTCATCAGAAAATGCGACCATGTGTGGGCTCCGTAGGAATTTAGCTGTCCGAATTTCCACCAGCCAAAAATCGATAGCATGTTCTCAATTTTCCAGACGGAAAAACTTTCTATCGGTAATTCCGATCGTGTGTGTATGCAATTCCGACACGCCAAAAATCACGCATGCTCAGATTCAACTACGAGACGGAAGCTATTGGCTACTGACTATTGAACTTCCTTTTTCTAGTCACGTCGTACGTGTTGTACGTCACCGCGTTATAAACGATCGGAATTTGATGTGACCGTGTGTAGGCAAGACAGCTTGAGCCGAATTCCAAAGAATTACCGCTCTAAGGTAATGACTTCTCCCAAAACAGCTGTCTCCACAATCCCACAGGGTGCTGGCTCTGTTTGCAACAGGAACTGAAGTAGAAAAGATGTAGCTGGATAGCCGCACTCCGAATTATTCAACTTTATTTCAAAAATGTAATTAAAATCATAGCATCTAGGCTGGTAAACATAGTCATGGCTAAGCACCGTGTTCGGTGTGAAACATGTCAGCGGCTGTGCAGTTAGTCTGTCTACCAGCCTAGATGCTATGATTTTAATTACATTTTTGAAATAAAGTTGAATAATTCGGAGTGCGGCTATCCAGCTACATCTTTTCTACTTGAGCCGAATTCCGTCGGGAAAACCATCAGAGCTTTTTCCAACGAGAATTCCAATCGTGTGTACGCGGCATTAGAAGGGGGAAAGCGGACATGTATATCACTATAGAAACTCACTTTACTGTTATAAATACATCTAAAATGCAAAACTGCGGTGGGTGTAACAACATGTCCGCTTTCCCCCTTCTAATGCCGCGTACACACGATCGGTCTATCCGGCGGACTTTGCAGCTGAGGTCTGCCGGACTTTCAAAGGAACGGACTTGGCCACACTCGATCACTCTAAAAGTCAGACGGATTCCAACGTGATGACGTAGAATAAGGAAGTTCATAGCAAGTAGCCAATAGCTGCCCTAGGGTCGGTTTTAGTCCGCCGGACCAGCACACAGACGAACGGATTGTCCGCTAGAAAGCCGAGTCCGGCGGACAATTTTGAAGCCAGTCTTATTTCTAACTCCGCCGGACTTTTGGGAAGAAAAAGTCTGCTGGAGCCCACACACAATCGAATTGTCCAGCAAACTCTGGTCTGCCAGATAGTCCTATCATGTGTATGCAGCATTAGTGTATCCTTACTGTGGACGAGTGTGTGGTGTAGCAAGATGGAGGCGACGGAATGTCGCTTCTGTAGCAAACTGCGATGGGTCGCCGAATATGTCGTTACACCGGTTCGCACTGAAGCAGCACGACTGGCAGCGCGACTGCCTCAGGCGACCTGCACGCGAAAGCAGCGCGGCGACTTGCAACTACTTCTGTATAGAAGTCAATGCAAGTCGCCTCAAGTCGCCCTCAAAGTAGGGCAGGAACCTTTTTCTAAGTTGGAGCGACTTGAGTCGCTCCCATTAGAACGGTTCCATTGTACTTGAGTCGCTCCTATTAGAGCGGTTCCATTGTACTTGAGTCGCTCCTATTAGAACGGTTCCATTGTACTTGAGTCACTCCTATTAGAACGGTTCCATTCTACTTGAGTCACTCCTATTAGAACGGTTCCATTGTACTTGAGTCAGGCCGCGTACACACGCGGGGACTGTTCGGCCAACTTTGTCCGCTGAACAGTGTTTCGGCGGACAGTCCGCCCGTGTGTGGGCGTTCAGCGGACAGTTTCAGCGAACAGTCCGCTGAACAAGGTTTTTCGGAATTTCCGAAAAACTGTCCGCTGAAACCTTGTTTCAGCGAACAGTTCCCTCGTGTGTAGGCTTGTTCGACAAACTAAGTTCCGCGCATGCTCAAAAAGGATTTACACGTCGAAAGTTATAATGCAGTGTATAGGACGTCGTATTTTTCGTCCCGTCGTACGTGCCGTTCACGTCATCGCGCACGGTTTCAGCAAACTGTTCGTACGTCATGTGTGGCCATGTCCGTCCATGCTAATTTTGAGCGGACTGTTTGCCGAAACTGTTTGACGGACAAAGTTGGCCGAACAGTCCCCGCGTGTGTACGCGGCCTCACTCCTATTAGAACGGTTCCATTGTACTTGAGTCACTCCTATTAGAACGGTTCCATTGTACTTGAGTCACTCCTATTAGAATGTATAACTGGGGGGTGGGTTGCGCTATGGATCCTTAAGAGTGAATGTAGAAAGGAAAAGAAAAGAAAAGTTAAAAGGTAAGAGCAGCCTCTATTGATTTCCACCCACGGGTGGAACGATGCAAAGACAAAGGGGGGTAATAGATATGGCGCTTATACCTATATGTGGGGACTAGTAGTGTGTTGGTGTATAAAAATGTATTGTATTGTATAGGTCAATTTTCACATGTGTGGCAATATATAATTCTTAAAGTGCTGACTAATTTTGGGCCAAAGTGTATATAATATATATTTTCCAGCGTGCTGGTTCAAAACCCAAAATTTTAAAATTAAATGAAAATTAAATAAAAATACAATAAACTCAAAGTGCACGCCAATGGCAACAGGTTACAATGTAGCAAACCATATAACTTATTAATCTAAATAGCAATATGCAGTTATTAAAGTGTTAATCTAAATGGCAATATGCAGTTATTAAAGTGCGCGTGCAAATAAATTCTTACAGACCTATAGGTGAAGACTAATTGTGATAGCTGGTGGATTAGTCGTGAAAAAAGAATATTAAAGTATATTACGTATACTGTGGTGCCAAACTATAATAAATAAACATATATGAAATATCACGGTGGTAGCATAAACTGGTCTGATAGTGATGCTTTACATAAATTAGTATAAAATTAATAAAAATTAAAAATTAAAATACCATCTACATGAAGCATAAATGTGCTAAAATGATAAAACACAGAAAAATTAAATAAAATTAAAAAATCCAAAAAAAAAAAAACGTGCAAAATTAGTGCAAGAAAATGTGCAAACAATGCAGGCAAATTTTAAACATTGGACGTGATGGAGCAAGTCTCTATTGGGTGGCGGAAAAAACCGCAGGTGCAGAAAAGGAGGGGGGTGATGTTTTCCAACTGTGTTCTTCACATTCGGTGGCTTAAAAGGGTGTTAAAATTATTATGCTCTCACCAGAAGGAGGACCCCATCCGGGGTGGATCAACATTCACAATATTAGCTATTGTGCGGCTCTCTGGCTTCCTTCCACTTTAAAGATTAGGGATCCCTCGTTCCTCCGTGAGTAGCAATAAGCCCCGTTTATATGGAGTAGAGAAGAGGCACAACCATAGTGTGATACCGTTTTTAAAGAATTTTATTGCAGAAAATAGTTAAAAAATTACTCACAAACAACTGGTTTAAAAGTGCGGTGTGTACAGCTTTTAAAATTCCCGCTGTTGCAATCTCCGTCTGAGCTCGAGGTGTACGCTGCCTGGCCACGCCCTACGCGTTTCGTCACATGGACGTCATCTGGAGCGGCCATTTTCGTACACCTTTCCTGTTTTATAGGGTGTATTGTGCCTGTTGCGCATGCGCGATCAATCGGCGCCATTTTAAGTGAGGGAAATGCCCTCTTACACATGTACTGCTCGACAAGCACTATACGCCAGGGGAATGGAGACGCTGCAACGAAAACAATATCGGACGTATATCGAACCTTATACATAATAAAATAAACTACAGATATATACTGACATTTGTACCGGCATATAAAATAAAGAAAGCGGATGGTATTAGATGTGAAGGAAGCAGATGGTATTAAATATGTGTAGTTTCAAAATAGAAGTGGGGAAGGTTAGGTATGTTATACTTGTTCATAGTGAGTGAAATGAAGGAAAAAAAGTTGGAAATTAACAGGGATCAAAATAAAAAGTGTAAAGTGAAAAGACTTATGATAATAGTATATATATACTAGTGAGAGAGTTATTACTGAAAAAGATGTTATAATCCGAGCGAAAATCCAGGTATAATAGGTATATCATAAAATATGGGAAATGTATAAGAGGAATATGTATAAAATATATATAAGAAAAATTGTATATAAAAAATATATATATATAAGAAAAAATAATAAAATAATAAAAATAAAAATAATATAAAAATGAGAAAAAGACACTACAAAATGGGAAGAAAAGGGGAGAAATGTATATATTGGGAACCGTAAAAAATTTTTTTTGAGAACCGGAAAATTTTAAAACCGAAAAATTCAGAAAAATTTAAAATTGCAAGGGGGAGTGGATATGGAAGGGCTTACTTTGCCAGGGGTATGTGTTGATCTAGTTGTATATGTGAAAAATTCTTTTGTGCTTATATAGAGCATTAGCGAGCTTTGTTAAAGGGGGGGGATCTTACAGAGACCTTCAGCCTTATTCACAAAATTCTTGAATAATTGCTGTATTAGAGGAGATGTCAAAAAATATCAAAAATTATCAAAAAATGCCAAAAAAAAAAATTTTTTATATTAAAATGGAATAGTATAAAAATGGAATAGTATAAAAATAAAGAGAAGTAATGCGTATATGTAAGCAAAGTTGAATGAAGATTAGTGGATAGTATAATAGTCATGGTGGATATCCGTGTGGACCTTGATATGACAAATGGTATATTGATAAGATAATACCACTGATTTTATCTGAGCTCCCGACTTTTACCGGGACTTCAATATACCATTTGTCATATCAAGGTCCACACGGATATCCACCATGACTATTATACTATCCACTAATCTTCATTCAACTTTGCTTACATATACGCATTACTTCTCTTTATTTTTATACTATTCCATTTTTATACTATTCCATTTTAATATAAAAAATTTTTTTTTTTGGCATTTTTTGATAATTTTTGATATTTTTTGACATCTCCTCTAATACAGCAATTATTCAAGAATTTTGTGAATAAGGCTGAAGGTCTCTGTAAGATCCCCCCCCTTTAACAAAGCTCGCTAATGCTCTATATAAGCACAAAAGAATTTTTCACATATACAACTAGATCAACACATACCCCTGGCAAAGTAAGCCCTTCCATATCCACTCCCCCTTGCAATTTTAAATTTTTCTGAATTTTTCGGTTTTAAAATTTTCCGGTTCTCAAAAAAAATTTTTTACGGTTCCCAATATATACATTTCTCCCCTTTTCTTCCCATTTTGTAGTGTCTTTTTCTCATTTTTATATTATTTTTATTTTTATTATTTTATTATTTTTTCTTATATATATATATTTTTTATATACAATTTTTCTTATATATATTTTATACATATTCCTCTTATACATTTCCCATATTTTATGATATACCTATTATACCTGGATTTTCGCTCGGATTATAACATCTTTTTCAGTAATAACTCTCTCACTAGTATATATATACTATTATCATAAGTCTTTTCACTTTACACTTTTTATTTTGATCCCTGTTAATTTCCAACTTTTTTTCCTTCATTTCACTCACTATGAACAAGTATAACATACCTAACCTTCCCCACTTCTATTTTGAAACTACACATATTTAATACCATCTGCTTCCTTCACATCTAATACCATCCGCTTTCTTTATTTTATATGCCGGTACAAATGTCAGTATATATCTGTAGTTTATTTTATTATGTATAAGGTTCGATATACGTCCGATATTGTTTTCGTTGCAGCGTCTCCATTCCCCTGGCGTATAGTGCTTGTCGAGCAGTACATGTGTAAGAGGGCATTTCCCTCACTTAAAATGGCGCCGATTGATCGCGCATGCGCAACAGGCACAATACACCCTATAAAACAGGAAAGGTGTACGAAAATGGCCGCTCCAGATGACGTCCATGTGACGAAACGCGTAGGGCGTGGCCAGGCAGCGTACACCTCGAGCTCAGACGGAGATTGCAACAGCGGGAATTTTAAAAGCTGTACACACCGCACTTTTAAACCAGTTGTTTGTGAGTAATTTTTTAACTATTTTCTGCAATAAAATTCTTTAAAAACGGTATCACACTATGGTTGTGCCTCTTCTCTACTCCATATAAACGGGGCTTATTGCTACTCACGGAGGAACGAGGGATCCCTAATCTTTAAAGTGGAAGGAAGCCAGAGAGCCGCACAATAGCTAATATTGTGAATGTTGATCCACCCCGGATGGGGTCCTCCTTCTGGTGAGAGCATAATAATTTTAACACCCTTTTAAGCCACCGAATGTGAAGAACACAGTTGGAAAACATCACCCCCCTCCTTTTCTGCACCTGCGGTTTTTTCCGCCACCCAATAGAGACTTGCTCCATCACGTCCAATGTTTAAAATTTGCCTGCATTGTTTGCACATTTTCTTGCACTAATTTTGCACGTTTTTTTTTTTTTGGATTTTTTAATTTTATTTAATTTTTCTGTGTTTTATCATTTTAGCACATTTATGCTTCATGTAGATGGTATTTTAATTTTTAATTTTTATTAATTTTATACTAATTTATGTAAAGCATCACTATCAGACCAGTTTATGCTACCACCGTGATATTTCATATATGTTTATTTATTATAGTTTGGCACCACAGTATACGTAATATACTTTAATATTCTTTTTTCACGACTAATCCACCAGCTATCACAATTAGTCTTCACCTATAGGTCTGTAAGAATTTATTTGCACGCGCACTTTAATAACTGCATATTGCCATTTAGATTAACACTTTAATAACTGCATATTGCTATTTAGATTAATAAGTTATATGGTTTGCTACATTGTAACCTGTTGCCATTGGCGTGCACTTTGAGTTTATTGTATTTTTATTTAATTTTCATTTAATTTTAAAATTTTGGGTTTTGAACCAGCACGCTGGAAAATATATATTATATACACTTTGGCCCAAAATTAGTCAGCACTTTAAGAATTATATATTGCCACACATGTGAAAATTGACCTATACAATACAATACATTTTTATACACCAACACACTACTAGTCCCCACATATAGGTATAAGCGCCATATCTATTACCCCCCTTTGTCTTTACTCCTATTAGAATGGTTCCATTGTACTTGAGTCACTCCTATTAGAACGGTTCCATTGTACTTGAGTCACTCCTATTAGAACGGTTCCATTGTACTTGAGTCACTCCTATTAGAACGGTTCCATTGTACTTGAGTCACTCCTATTAGAACGGTTCCATTGTACTTGAGTCACTCCTATTAGAACGGTTCCATTGTACTTGAGTCACTCCTATTAGAACGGTTCCATTGTACTTGAGTCACTCCTATTAGAGCAGTTCCATTGTACTTGAGTCACTCCTATTAGAACGGTTCCATTGTACTTGAGTCGCTCCTATTAGAGCAGTTCCATTGTACTTGAGTCGCTCCTATTAGAACGGTTCCATTGTACTGAGTCGCTCCCATTAGAACGGTTCCATTGTACTTGAGTCGCTCCCATTAGAACGGTTCCATTGTACTTGAGTCACTCCCATTAGAACGGTTCCATTGTACTTGAGTCGCTCCCATTAGAACGGTTCCATTGTACTTGAGTCGCTCCTATTAGAACGGTTCCATTGTACTTGAGTCACTCCTATTAGAACGGTTCCATTGTACTTGAGTCACTCCTATTAGAGCAGTTCCATTGTACTTGAGTCGCTCCCATTAGAACGGTTCCATTGTACTTGAGTCACTCCTATTAGAACGGTTCCATTGTACTTGAGTCGCTCCTATTAGAACGGTTCCATTGTACAGAACGGGACGCGACTTGTCAGGCGGCTAAGTCGCCTTGCAAGTCGTCCCAATGTGAACTGAGTTTTACTGTCTTGGCAAATCCTGTAGTGTTTCCATATTTCTGTCCAACCCCCGCAGGTCATTGAAGGAGGCTTCCCTTTAAATTTGATAAACTGTATTAAATCAGCGTGTAGTGCAGCTTTTATGTTTTTTTTAGTCTCATAAGTCAATGTGTAAGGAATTTTACCAATATGAGTTGTTTTTGAAAACTTTATTTTTTTTTATGTACACATCCACAGAGGTGAAGCTGTTATAGCTGCGAAGGGCGGAGCCAACTCAATATTGAACCCTCCGGACTAAGACTTGGATGCCATTAAAGTTCATGTGTGTGTGTGTAAAGGCAGGCGTCCCAATACTTTTGGTAATATAGTGTATGCATACAGGGCAGTCATATTTACTTGTTGCTGTGTTGCCTCCTTAATCACTTGATGACTGCCCACAGTACTTTTACTGTGGGCGGCCAGCACAGGCAGGCTGGATCGCGCCCCCGTGCACGTCGTCCAGCCTGTTCTTGGAATCGGAGCGCAGAGCGCGCTGCTCCTGCGAAGTGCGAATACTCGTAGCCGGGGCTCGGTGATCATGTGATCGATATGCAATCACATGATCACAATGTCTATTCATGAATTCATTCATAACAGTTGGGAGTGTTTCATCAGTTGTAGGCTTGGAGGTGAGCTGGGGGGGGGGGGGGTATGTATTTAACCATTATAATATCTCTTTATTGAGTCCAAATCCCATCTCTTATGTGTTCATCTTAAGATTTACTGTCCTCATGTAGAACTTACCTTGACTAAGGACCAGATGGTATTCATCAAAACTATTTTATATAATAATTGTTTTGTTTATTTGTTATCATTTATAGTTTTTGTTCGTCTCCCCTTGGGTCCAAAATTTTTTTTCGTTCCCCTGAAGAAGCCATCGGTATGGCGAAACATGTTGGGACTCCTTTGACCAGCAATAATAATAAATCTCGACCACATTATATTGAGTAGATGCCGATTTTATCGAATGTATCGTGTATTGTTGTGAATCAATTTTGATAATACATACTTTTATGATTATTCCATTTAATAAAGAATTAGTATTCATCCCTTTTAAACTATGTATTGTATTTAATATTGTTAGCTTCTTATTTCTCTATTGCTGATTTAATGACTTTATTTTCGATATACCTTATTATTATTATTAGGCACCGTAATAATCCCCTTTTCCCCCCAAGCACCATATTTCTTCTATTCATAACAGTTGTGTTTACTATGCTTTCGATTGGCCCACAGCTATCACATGATTGCCCCGGGCCAATCGAAGCACCCTGTACCATGTGATTAGCTGTAGCCAATCACAGATCACTAGTAATCACAGCTGTTATGAATGTAATCCTATTCATGACAGTATGAAATATTGATGTTACAATGATCATCAAAGTGTAAAAGTATGTAAAAGAAAAAAAAAATTGTAATGAAATAAAAAATAATATAAAAAAATCAATAAAACGCTTCTAAAAAGGCGGGCTTTATGTTGACATACTATTGAAGAAGTCCACGCTGTGGACCCGTGTGTGTTATAAGATATTTTTATTTTCTGTTCCCTTTTTTTTCTTTTTAAAACTCCCCCTCTTCCTTTTTTTTTTTTTTTTTTTCATATCTCTCTTTTGTGTTTTTTTTGCTGTAGAAATACTACTATATTACCGCTTCCTGTTCTCTACCCCTGATGAAGGTTCTGTAACAACAGCAACTGGAAACGCGTCGGGTTTGGGATATCTAGGAGAGTACTAGTGGTCTTTGTACAGATGTTGTTTTGCTGTAACAATGTATTTTAGCGTAGACATTTAATGTTTATGTGTCTCTTTTTATTATTCTGTATATTATAAATAAAACGTATGTTTTAGTTGTACTTTGATGGTGTCGGTGGTCTATTAAAGTCCCATTAAGGGGGGAGGGGGGGGGGGGGTTTCCTTCTTGAATTGAGAGGAAAAGTGCCCCATCATTGTCCCAAGAAGCGTATGTTTTAGGTAAGTAACCACCAGGCATGTACTGGCCATAGGGACTATAGGGAGTTTCCCGGTGGGCCGATGGCTCAGTGGGCCGGTTTCAGTGACAGCCAGTGGCATCGTTGGGGGGGACTTTTGGGGCTATAGCCCCCGAATCTGGGGCCCATAGCCCCAAGTCAGTCCAGGAGTCCCCAACCACAGGGTCCCGGCCCACTACCTGCCCTCTTTCTGGTGACCCTGATGTAAGGAGGGTCTCTCTGGGGACACTGATGTAAGGAGGGGCTCTCTGGGGACCCTGATATAAGAGAGAGGCTCTCTGTGGACCCCGGATGTAAGGGGGGGCTCTGTGGGGACCCGGATGTAAGGGGTTGGCTCTCTAGGGACCCTGATGTAAGGCGGATGATCTCTGGGGACTCTGATGTAAGAGGGGCTCTCAGGGGACCCTGATGTAAGGAGGGGCTCTCTGGGGAACCTGATATAAGAGAGAGGCTCTCTGGGGAACCTGATATAAGAGAGAGGTTCTCTGTGGACCCCGGATGTAAGGGGGGGCTCTGTGGGAATTTTGGTGAGTGAGGAGAGCAGAGCTTTACAGATGAGGAGTACAGAGGGGAAGAGAGCCCGGGGAGGTAAGTAGGTGGGGGGGTAGGTCAGACACAATGTAGTGTGTGCTCTGTGGTGTGAGGCGAGCTCTGAGGTGTAATGGGGAGTATATGGAGTATATGGCCGGCTGTAGAGGCAGGCATGTACTGGCCATAGGGACTATAGGGAGTTTCCCGGTGGGCCGATTGCTCAGTGGGCCGGTTTCAGTGACAGAAAGTGGCATCGTTGGGGGGGACTTTTGGGGCTATAGCCCCCGAATCTGGGGCCCATAGCCCCAAGTCAGTCCAGGAGTCCCCAACCACAGGGTCCCGGCCCACTACCTGCCCTCTTTCTGGTGACCCTGATGTAAGGAGGGGCTCTCTGGGGACCCTGATGTAAGGAGGGGCTCTCTGGGGACCCGGATGTAAGGGGTTGGCTCTCTAGGGACCCTGATGTAAGGCGGATGATCTCTGGGGACTCTGATGTAAGAGGGGCTCTCAGGGGACCCTGATGTAAGGGAAAGGCAATATGGGGACCCTGATGTAAGGGGAGGCTCTCTGGGGACCCCGATGTAAGTGGGGGGCTCTCTGGGGACCCTGATGTAAGGCGGATGATCTCTGGGGACTCTGATGTAAGAGGGGCTCTCAGGGGACCCTGATGTAAGGGGAAGGCTATATGGGGACCCTGATGTAAGGGGAGGCTCTCTGGGGACACCGATGTAAGTGGGGGGCTCTCTGGGGACCCTGATGTAAGGGGGGTTCTCTAGGGGCTTTTTTGCGCAATTGCGTACAGTTTATATACTGTTTTTTTGCGTGTTTGCAAAATTAAAGTGGGCCGGTCTGGATGAAGTCCAGGGCCAAATTTTTGTCCCAGTCCAGCCCTGGTAACCACTGACTACTGATGAGGGGGTTCCCTTTTCCCATGGACACCAGTAAATAGGGGACCTTCACCCAATGACACCGATGTAATATTGCTTTACTCCCACTGGAAACCAATGATTGAGGGCACTTCAGTGATGGCCAATGTTACCGGGGTCTAATACTTATGATCACCAATGACACCCATTGTTGGTGTGATTGAGAGGAATAGTGCCCCATCACTGGCATCATTGAGAGAAACTGTGTCCCTTCATTGGTGCCATTGAGAGGAATAGTGCCCCATCATTGGTGTCAGTGGGAGGAATAGTGCCCCATCATTGGTGTCATTGAGAGGAATAGTGCCCCATCATTGGTGTCATTGAGAGGAATAGTGCCCCATCATTGGTGTCATTGAGAGGAATAGTGCCCCATCATTGGTGTCATTGAGAGGAATAGTGCCCCATCATTGTGGTCATTGAGAGGAATAGTGCCCCATCATTGGAGTCAATGAGAGGAATAGTACCCCATTGTTTGTGTAATTGAGAGGAATAGTGCCCCATCATTGGTGCCATTGAGAGGAATAGTGTCCCTTTGTTGGCGTCATGGAGAGGAATAGTGCCCCATCATTAGCGTCATTGAGAGGAATAGTGCCCCATCATTAGCGTCATTGAGAGGAATAGTGCCCCATCATTGGCATCATTGAGAAGAATAGCGCCCCATTGTTGACGTCATGGAGAGGAATAGCGCCCCATCGTTGGCATCATTGAGAGGAATAATACCCCATTGTTTGTGTCATCGAGAGGAATAGTGCCCTATCATTAGCGTCATTGAGAGGAATAGTGCCCCATCATTGGCGTCATTGAGAGAAATAGTGCCCCATCATTGGCGTCATTGAGAGGGATAGTGCCCCATCATTGGCATCATTGAGAGGAATAGCGCCCCATTTTTGATGTCATGGAGAGGAATAGTGACCCATCGTTGGTGTCATTGAGAGGAATAGTGCCCCATTGTTGACGTCATGGAGAGGAATAGTGCCCCCTTGTTTGTGTCATCGAGAGGAATAATGCCCTATCATTAGCGTCATTGAGAGGAATAGTGCCCCATCATTGGCGTCATTGAGAGAAATAGTGCCCCATCATTGGCGTCATTGAGAGGGATAGTGCCCCATCATTGGCATCATTGAGAGAAATAGTGCCCCATCATTGGCATCATTGAGAGGGATAGCGCCCCATTTTTGACGTCATGGAGAGGAATAGTGCCCCATCGTTGGTGTCATTGAGAGGAATAGCGCCCCATTGTTGACGTCATGGAGAGGAATAATACCCCATTGTTTGTGTCATCGAGAGGAATAATGCCCTATCATTAGCGTCATTGAGAGGAATAGTGCCCCACCATTGGCGTCATTGAGAGGAATAGTGCCCCCTCATTGAGAGGAATAGTGCCCCCTCATTGAGAGGAATAGTGCCCCATCACTGAGAAGAATAGTGCCCCATCATTGGTGTCATTGAGAGGAATAGCGCCCCATTGTTGACGTCATGGAGAGGAATAGTGCCCCATCGTTGGCATCATTGAGAGGAATAATACCCCATTGTTTGTGTCATCGAGAGGAATAATGCCCTATCATTGGTGTCATTGAGAGGAATAGTGCCCCCTCATTGAGAAGAATAGTGCCCCATCATTGGTGTCATTGAGTGGAATAGTGCCCCCTCATTGAGAGGAATAGTGCCCCATCACTGAGAAGAATAGTGCCCCATCATTGGTGTCATTGAGAGGAATAGTGCCCCAATTTTTGGCGCCATTGAGAGGAATAGTGCCCCATCACTGAGAAGAATAGTGCCCCATCATTGGTGTCAGTGGGAGGAATAGTGCCCCATCATTGGTGTCATTGAGTGGAATAGTGCCCCATCATTGGTGTCATTGAGTGGAATAGTGCCCCCTCATTGAGAGGAATAGTGCCCCATCACTGAGAAGAATAGTGCCCCATCATTGGTGTCATTGAGTGGAATAGTGCCCCATCATTGGTGTCATTGAGTGGAATAGTGCCCCATTGTTGGTGTATGTTGGCAGAATAGTGTCTCTTATCAATAGGAGGAATAATGCCCCAAGGACTGGATAAAGACAAGCAAAGGGCTGCAGTTCGGAGACCACTGGTCTACATGGTAATAAGAAAGCCATTGCACACTAGAGGGGTCACTGGAGTCTGCATTTATTGGGAAGAATAGGCACAAGCTTGACTTGTCCTCACCCCACTAACGCATTTCACCCACAGGCCTTAGTTACTGTCAAGCTTGTGGATTTCCTTCCTAATAAATGTGGACATCAGTGATCCCTCTAGTGTGTGGCGGCTCCCTGCTTAGCACTTGATCTGTGAGCGGAGAGTTCATATACCTTCCCACACCCGCATGTGAAGTGCCAGTGATGACAAGAATCCGGATGCAAAAATCAGTGGCATGCACATACGCTACGTATCAGTTATGCAGCCCTTGCGCATGCACAAGGACCTCTGACATTATAGGTATTGGTTTCCCTGGCCTGTAATGGGACCCAGAATCTCGGTGGCCAGGTGACCACTAAGGAACATTAGTAAAATGAAGGTGCCCTGGCTGGGTTCTGGGTCTTTGGGTTGCCCCAAACACGAAGTATGGTTCTGGTGCAGGAATTGGCACGTCCCGAGAAGCTTCTGTTTTAGGTAAGTAACCACTGACTACTAATGGGGGGATCCCTTTTCCCATGGACACCAGTAAATAGGGGACCTTCACCCAATGACACCCATGTAATATTGCTTTACTCCCACTGGAAACCAATGATTGAGGGCATGTTGCTGATGGCCAATGTTACCGGGGTCTAATACTTATGATCACCAATCAATGGGTTCCTATTTACATAAACACCAATGAATAGGGGACCTTCACGTGATGACACCAATGTAATAGGGCCTTCCCCCACTGGAAACCAATGATTGAGGGCACTTCACTGATGGCCAATGTTACCGGGGTCTAATACTTATGATCGACAATGAATGGGTTCCTATTTACATAAATACCAATCAATAGCGGACCTTTGGTGATGTAACAGTGATATAATAGGCTCAATACACCAAGATAGACATGCCGGTAGGCTAACTGGCTCCTGTCTCAGTTGGCCTCACTATCTAGTATATATATATATATATATATACACAGTATATGTACTGTATACATGTGAGCTAGGGACCGCAGATTGTAAGCTCCTCGGGGGCGGGGACTGATGTGAATGTACAATATATAAAGCTCTGCATACATTGTTGGTACTATATAAATACCTGTAATAAATAGATAAATAAATAGGTTTATCTTACTCTATATGCCATTTTATATTGTGATCTCCTTCAGAAATGTTCAATTCATAAACATAAATATTTTGGTGTGGATTTTTTTTTTTTAAATTTTTTTTTGCATGACACGAGCATTTCTCAAAGATTATTATTTTATCTCACCATTTAACGATCTACCAGACAGCAAGGATAACTTGCCACAAATGTGTGGAAGTGTCGAATTGTAAGTTTCTTAACTTGCTGCACATTTTTCACCGCCAAGTTGTACATGTGCCGAGCGCTTGAAGCACGAGTCCCAGTTGACACTTTTCCAATTTGTAGCGAAGTTTGCGTGGCAAGTCTCTAGCGAGAGCAAAGTTGCGGTGGCGAGTCTACAGCATGAGCTCTGAAAAACCCTACAGCGTGAAAATTCAACCGCAGTGCCCCCTTGTGGTGGTGTCAGACTTAACGTACCTGACTGATGAGCCCGAGGTAGCAGGGGAAGGCCTCCCTTACGTGTCTGGTTCGCGGGCCCCCTGGTAGTATGGCGCGGAAGCGCAGGCTGGTATGAGAGCCTGGCGGGTTTGATGCAGGAGAAGAGGCCCGAGGGCCTGATGCAGATGGGTCGGAGGTCCCTAGGCAGCTGGACGTTGGCAGCGGATGCAGAGCAAGAGCTGGTGAGGCAAGTCCAGACACAGGCACGGTCGGCAACAGACAGGTGGTGCAGTACAAGGGATCAGGCAAGTTCAAAGTCCGGGCCACAGGCAGGGTTGGCAGCAGGCGGGCAGCGCGGTACAGTGGAGCAGGCAGGTTCAAGGTCACAGACAGGCCGAGGTCAAGGGCGGGCAGCAAACGGGATGATCCAAAGGTCAAGCCGGGTAGTCAGGAGATCAGGAGCTTCAAAGCAAGGTAACGGGTACTAGGGCACAGGGAGCTGCAGATCGGACATTGCAGGGGACACCTAAATAGGCCGATTGGCGCCAAGCCTACGCCGATGGTTCTGGATAGGCAGCTTGTCAGGGATCTGGAGGCCTGGACATACAGTGGTGTACAGAGCTGGTGCAGCAGACAGCCAGGCAAGCACGGGAGACAGGATCAGAGGCAGAAGCAGGGTCTCGGGAATAGCCGGGGGTCGTCAACAGGTGGGCAGCGAGGTACCAAGTCATGACCTGAGACACAGTCAGGAACGGAGCCGGGTCGAGGGTAACCGACAAGACAGAAGCAGAATCTGGGATCATACCAAGAACACGCCAGGTAAGTAACAGGGAGAACATGCAGGATCAATCAGGACACAGGGCACAGCTGAAGAACAGTCAGCAAAGGATATAGGAATGAACTCCCTTTAAATAGTCCGTCTGGCGCCAACAGGGATTGTGCCTGTGCGCACGCACGCACGCGCATGCGCGATCGCAAAGTCTCGCGTGCAGGCGCTAAGCAGGAACACAGATCCTTGTGTTCCCCCAGTCAGTTCATCCCCCCACACAGTTAAAAAGCCACCCCCTAGGCACACAGCCAACCCTTTGATTGCCCCTGGTGTTAACCCTTTCCCTGCCAGTGTCATTAGTACAGTGACAGTGCATATTTTTAGTACTGATCACTGTATTAGTGTTACCGGTTCCTGCAAAAGTGTCAGAAGTCTCAGTTAGTTGTCCGTTTTTATCACCGCAATGCCGCAGTCCCACTAAAAATTGCTGATCACCGGCATTACTAGTAAAAAAATGTAAAAAATAAAAACGCCATAAAACGATACCAATAGTTTGTAGACGCGATAACTTTTGCGCAAACCTATATATATATATACTTATTGGGATATTTTTTATTTTTATTTTTTTACCAAAAACATGTAGCAGAATGCATATAGGCCTAAACTAAAGAGGAAATTTGTTTTTTTTTTACATTATTTTATTGGATGTGTTTTACAGTAGAAAGTAAAATAATGTTGTTTTGTTTTAAATTGTCGCTTATTTTTGTTTTTTAGAGCAAAAAATAAAAATCGCAGAGGTGATCAAATATGACCAAAAAAATTCTCTATTTTTGGGGAAAAAGGACACCAATTTTATTTGGTTACAGTGTCGCACGACCGCGCCATTGTCAGTTAAAGTAACGCAGTGCCATATCGCAAAAAATGGCCTGGTCAGGAAGGGGGTAAAACCTTCCTGGGCTGAAGGGGTTAAAGTGATTGTAAAGTCTCGTTTTTTTTTTTTGTTTGTTTTTTAAATAATAAACATGTTATACTTCCCTCCTCTGTGCAGTTTGTTTTGCACAGAGCAGCCCGGATCCTCCTCCTCTTGGGTCCTTCTTTGTGGCTCCTGGCCCCTCCCCCCTATCGAGTGCCCCCTCAGCCAGCAGCTTTCTATGGGGGCACCCAAGCCGAGTCACAGCTCCGTGTATCCATTCAGACACTAAGCCCTGCCCCCTTTTGATTGGCTGACTGACTTTGATTGACAGCCCCGGGAGCCAATGGCGCCGCTGCTGTGTCTCAGCCAATAAGGAGGAGTGTCCCGGACGGCTTAGACATTTGTGGACATCGCTGGAGAGAGATGGGGCTCAGGTAAGTAAATAGGGGGGTGCTGGGGGGGGGGGGCTGCTACACACAAAAGTTTTTTTATCTTAATAAACCTTCTGCCTTTAACATCTGAACAAAGCTTTGCAACTTTGTATTATATTAGTACTACTCTGTGTTTCCGGGAAAATTATACCGTGTTTTTTAAAATTTGAATAAAAATAATTTTTGTCATGTACAATCAAAGAGAAAACTATAATATTGCCAAAAGAAAACATATATACGATTTTATTAAATCCGTCCAACAAAAGGAGTCAACACTTGTAACTTTTGACGTGTTTCAGCCTCTTTCATAGGCCTTAGTCATAGGTACAAGGCTGAAACGCATCAATAATTACAGGTATTGATTTATTTTATTAGATGGATTTAAAAACATTGTATATGTTTTATTTTTGAGACATCGTGGTGCCGGATTTTTTTTCTCTTTGATTGAACGTTTGGATGTCTGAGCGCTGGGGCCATCCGAGCACATGAGTGGACTGTCTCTTTGCTGGATAAGAGATGTTCTTTGCTGGTTTGGGCTGTCTTATTACTATATAGGGCTGTCTCTTTCCTGGAATGGGATCTCTCTTTGCTATATGGGGATGCCTCTTTGCTGGATTGGGCTGTCTTATTACTATATGGTGATGTCTCTTTCCTGGAATGGGATCTCTCTTTGCTATATGGGGATGCCTCTTTGCTGGATTGGGCTGTCTTATTACTATATGGGGCTGTCTCTTTGCTGTATTGGGATCTCTCTTTGCTATATGGGGATGTCTCTTTGCTGGATTGGGCTGTCTTATTACTATATGGGGATGTCTCTTTGCTGGATTGGGATCTCTCTTTGCTATATGGGGATGTCTCTTTGCTGGATTGGGCTGTCATTACTATATGGGGATGTCTCTTTGCTGGAATGGGATCTCTCTTTGCTGGATAAAGGATGTCTCTTTGCTGGATAAGAGATGTTCTTTGCTGGTTTGGGCTGTCTTATTACTATATAGGGCTGTCTCTTTCCTGGAATGGGATCTCTCTTTGCTATATGGTGATGTCTCTTTGCTGGATTGGGCTGTCTTATTACTATATGGGGCTGTCTCTTTGCTGTATTGGGATCTCTCTTTGCTATATGGGGATGTCTCTTTGCTGGATTGGACTGTCTTATTACTATATGGGGCTGTCTCTTTGCTGTATTGGGATCTCTCTTTGCTATATGGGGATGTCTCTTTGCTGGATTGGGCTGTCTTATTACTATATGGGGATGTCTCTTTGCTGGATTGGGATCTATCTTTGCTATATGGGGATGTCTCTTTGCTGGATTGGGCTGTCTTATTACTATATGGGGCTGTCTCTTTGCTGGATTGGGATCTCTCTTTGCTATATGGGGATGTCTCTTTGCTGGATTGGGCTGTCATTACTATATGGGGATGTCTCTTTGCTGGAATGGGATCTCTCTTTGCTGGATAAGGGATGTCTCTTTGCTGGATTGGGCTACCTTATTACTATATGGGGATGTCTCTTTGCTGGATTGGGATCTCTCTTTGCTATATGGGGATGTCTCTTTGCTGGATTGGGCTGTCATTACTATATGGGGATGTCTCTTTGCTGGATTGGGCTGTCATTACTATATGGGGATGTCTCTTTGCTGGAATGGGATCTCTCTTTGCTGGATAAGGGATGTCTCTTTGCTGGATTGGACTGTCTTATTACTAAATGGGGATGTCTCTTTGCTGGATTGGGCTGTCATTACTATATGGGGATGTCTCTTTGCTGGAATGGGATCTCTCTTTGCTGGATAAGGGATGTCTCTTTGCTGGATTGGGCTGTCTTATTACTAAATGGGGATGTCTCTTTGCTGGATTGGGATGTCTCTTGGAGCCCAGTAAATTATACCGTGTTCTTTCAGGATACGTTGGACCTTCATTTAGTGGTCAATGTTAATGATTTTTTATTGAAAACTGACCCAAAATTGGAATAAAAATCATTTTTTAAATGTACAATCAAAGAGAAAGAAAATCGGGCACCACGATGTCTCAAAAATAAAACATATATACGATTTTATTCAATCCGTCCATTAAAAGGAATCAATACCAGACAGTCGCACTTCGGATGAGCTCCGCCGCCTCGGAAGCAATCCGCTGCCATCCAGTGCCGTCGACAGCTCCTTTCGCCTCCAGACCCTCCGCACCAGCATCTGGGCTCCCTCGGAGCTGATCTGTTCCATATTGGTGACCAGGCCACATCACGGCCCGTTCCGAGGACATCTCCATCCCCGGATCTCCGGCCGCCATCTTGCGGCCTACAAGGCCTCCGGATCCACCGGCATTTCCCAAGGCGCTCTACCGGAACATCGGAGGCCCCCCTCTGCCAGCATTAGCGGCGGTACCCGAGGCCGAACAGCGGACCGCAGAGCTCCTGCCCCACGGCGGTCCGCCGGCACAGCGTTCCGGCCTGCGGCCTATTTCATCACCCGGCTGTCATTTTGCGGCCCTCGAGGCCCACGGATCGTCCGGGACTTGTTGCGGGGGCCATCCGATCTAACGATCATCCACCCCGGCTGGCTCTCGGTCCCTCGGCCTCCCGTCCACCCTGTGATCCGTATTGCGGCCTTCTCGGGCCTCCGGGAGCCGTCCACCATCTTGAGGCCTGCTCCAGCTTCTCCAGGCCACATCATACAGGTTTGACGGCTGCCTCCTCTCGTTTTCCATCACCAGAGGACCGGAGCTGCAGAGTCACTGAGCCCCAGGGGAGACCAGAGGAGCTCTACCTGATTCAAGCACTAAGGTGAGAGACGGGCAGCTTGGTACACCCCTAACCCACCCACAGCCTTACTGTCCCCCTGTACTGTGACTCCCACCCAGCTACATTATAATTATATTTCCATCCTCTCCCTGCTATATCACAGCAACACATCTCCTTGGGGGGTCCTCTCAGGCCAATGCGCAGACAAGTTTACATCCCCTCCCTATCTTATCCCCACTTCCAGCTGCACCCACCCCCTCTCTACCCCATAACAGCCCGGAATTGCTCTCTGTGGGTCCCCAAGAGCAACCCCCAAGTACTCTTCTGGCAAAATGTAGCTGCACAATGATCTTGACACAGGCTATAACCCTGAGACCACGAAATAAAATGGACTAAAGATATACTCCCATACAATTGGGGACGCTTGCGAGCCGCGATGCAGTTCAGCATACATATCCAATAATCCCATCGATTCAGCGAGGATTCAATACGACAGATAGTGTTCTATTGCCTTTAATAATAATTTTTCACATAAAAATCCATACATTTCATACTAGTGCATGCCGTCGGGCAGGAAGGCGTACAATCGCCGTGCGCAACAGCACTTATTAACCACATACCCACTACGCAATAAGGAGCAAAAGAACATGGCTCAAAAGGGCACCAGCTCATCACCGGAGCAGCCCTGCACGGCCGTCACTGGCCCTCAAGTAAAGTCTCCTTCAAAACAAAATATCAACGATCTCCCCTCCCAGATCACAAAGGCTGACTTGGATTCCAGTCTAACCAAGATCTACGAAAAACTTGTAGACAAAATACAGTGTGAACTACAAAAAACAACAAACACACTCACCCAAGAAATTGCTACTCTAGGAAATCGCACAGATGTTCTAGAAACCAAACATGATGAACTTACACTTGCGCACAACGATCTTAGAAGGGACTTTGAGCTCTTGGCAGAAAACCACTCTTACTTACAATCACAAGTGGAGGATTTGGACAATCGCAACCGCAGAAATAATCTACGGATTCGCGGCATCCCAGAGTCTGTCACGGAATTGTTACCTGCGGTGTCCAAGTTGTTCCACAGCCTCCTCCCAGATTTACCTCCGTCCTCATTTATGTGCGATAGGATTCATAGGGCCCTGCGCCCCAAGCCTCCCCCAGATAAACCCTCACGGGACATTATATTGTGCATGAAAGACTTCCTCATAAAAGAAAGTATACTTAGAGCATCTAGGAACATGCAAAATATTGAATTGGATGGCTCGAGAATCCAAATATTCCCAGATATCTCACAAGCCACCCTGGAGAGGAGACGCAAAATGAAAGAGATAACATCGGTATTACAATCAGCTCATATCAGATACCGGTGGGGTTTCCCGTTTAAATTAACAGTCCCCCACAATGGTACTACTTACACAGTTTTCAATATCTCAGAAGGTAAAGATCTTCTAGTAAAATTGGGACTTCTGGACCCGGGCACAGTTGCAAGACCACCTTCTACTCCTCATACCTCACCTATCTGGGCCACCCCGGCCACACGCCGAGGACAAGGAAGATGGCGCCCCTCACTCAGAAATTTAGACCCCTGAAGCTATATTTGTGCTCTGCCGACTGCTTTATCTCCATTCTTTTACAGGAGCGGAGGAACCCCCCCCCCTTTTTTTTTTATTTTTTTTTTTTTCCTCTTACGCTTGATCCTAAGACCAATTTTTATAGTTTTTTATTCAGCAAGCACTAAAGTTTGACTTATTACAATTGGTACTTAGCAGCTATATTCCTTCAGAAAGTATCAGTTCGGTATTTACATAATCTTTACTATGGGATTTCATGTGTATGTATACATTTATTACACCCCTCCCCTTTTTTTTTTTTTTTTTTTTTTTTATTTATTTATTTATTTATTTATTTTTTTTCTCTTCTTCTCTCTCTTTCTCTCCCACTTTCCTTACTGGACCCTAATACATAACCTTTATTGTTCAAATGATTCTAAATCTTTATATGAGTATTATTAGGATCAATATTCAGCAGTTACACAACGTTAAGATATTTCTAGTTGGTTTTATATAACCCCCTATACATGTTTCTATGTGACACTGTGCTCCTGTGGTACGGAGAAAAGGAAGGGGAATTTCCTAAAGATAAACATTTTTATTTTTATTTTTAAAATTTATTATTTTTTTTTTTTCCCCCCTTTTCCTCCTCTCTCTAAGGGGCAATAGCACACTCTTGGTTTACTCTTTTTATAGTTTATAAAATCCTTGCTGAGGCTGTTCTGCTCCGCCTCTGCTAGTTTGTTCCCCTACTCACAAAGGACTCCATAAGCATGATTCACCTGGTGGATACGCTTCTACTAATGAACATGCTTTCCATGTTTTTTTTGGAGGATGCTCCATTTGTGAGTTATGGACATTATGGTCCACAACAATGTTCTTTTTGGTCAGTTAGTGCTCCTCACACTGACCCCCATGTTATTAATGACTATAATTCATTTATTTACTGTACTGTTCTTTATGTTTCGACACATTTGAATAGGTCAAACAAATATTCTCTACGTTATTTAATGCAATATGATGGTAAGATTTTATGCTGGGTAGTACTCACACTGTTCAGGTTCTTAGAATATGTTTGGTTCTACACTTTAAGAACCTCAATCTACATTGTTTACGGGTATAGGTACAATATATCACTTATTAAAAGCTTAACTAGAATATACATACACAAGGTTTTGATGAATTACTTCATATACACACTTGATATCATAGTTGGCCAAATAGTTACCACAGAATTCCTCTCTTCGCTAGGTAGTATCTCCATCTTGCTTTACACCTTGTTGATGGAATCATCCTCATCACCAATATCAAATCAACTCAGCCTCAGATCAATCCCTGGGCCCCATGACCCTCTGCCACTATCCAATAACCTCTGTAGCCTATTAACGCCTCCCCAATGGGTCTCAGGGTGATTTCTCATAATGCCCAGGGCATTAACTCACCTCATAAGAGAAAGAAAGCCTTTCGCCACTACAAAAGATTGGGGGCAGACATAATTTTAATGCAAGAAACCCATTTTGCAACAGAAAAACACCCCAAATTTTTTGACAAAAGCTTTAGTCAATTTTACTGTACTACTTACAACACGAAATCCAGAGGAGCCGCCATATTCATTAGAAACTCTGTAGTTTTTGAAATTCAGAGTCTCTATAAAGACCCAGATAGTCGTTATTTAATTCTGAAAGGCTCAATTAATGGTCGCTCCATCACCATTGCTTCGATTTATGCTCCCAATAATGCCCATTCAAACTTTTTTAATACATTTTTTGACACTCTAGATAAATATCACTCCTCGCACTTAATTGTGGGAGGTGATTTTAATCTAGCGGCCCATTCGGCCCTAGACAGAAGTAGAGTTGTCCCATCTTCCAAAGCCTTCCCCAAGTCTCTTAATAAATTATTATATAACCACCAATTAATAGACTCTTGGAGAGCACACAATGTTGGCATCAAATCCTACACATTTTATTCCCACCCACATAACAGCTTCGCCCGTCTAGACTATATCTTCTGCTCCCCAATCCTACTCGCCAACTCCTCCAAGGCTGACATCCACACATGCTCCTGGTCGGATCACCACATAGTTTCTTTTGACACCTCTTGCATAGGTCTAGCCAAAACTACACATTCATGGCGAATTAACGACTCTATACTTACTGACCCTTCATGCATCCAGCAAATTCGATCTCACCTTGAGCAATATTTTGCAAATAATGTAACACCGGACATGTCCCCTTCAAATGTTTGGATGGCACATAAGGCTGTGATTAGAGGCCATTTGATTAATATCGCATCATTCAAAAACAAGTCCAAACTAGCAGACATCAGGTCCCTCACAAAGGATCTAGACCATCTATATCATAGAAATAACCAGAACCCGTCTAGCGACCTTCTTAAACAAATCCAGGAGAAACGCACAACCTTAGACTCCTTATTAACTTCTGATACTGAAAAAGCCCTTAGATGGTCTAAAGCTAGATTTCTACTTAACAGTAATTCATATTCCACTATGTTCGCTAGAAAATTAAATCAATCCATGAAACCGCCCCACACATATAAATTAAGAAATACATCTGGAAACACAGTGTCTCACCCTAAAGAAGTCATGAAACTGTTTTTAGACTACTATAAAAATCTCCTCTCTACCCCACAACCCTCTCCTAAACAAACCTCTTTAGATTGGCTTAACAACATTACACTACCTACCCTCTCTGCGGAACAAGTTGAATCTCTCAATGCCCCTTGCACTGACACTGAAATCAATAAAATCATTGGCACTTTAAAGATATCCACAGCCCCTGGCCCAGATGGCTTTTCCACGTCATATTATAAAAAATTTCCCTCTATTATTACTCCTCACCTTACTAAACTATATAACAATATTTTACAAGGCGCCCAGTTTCCATCTGAGATGCTCTTAGCCAACATGTCCCTTCTTCCCAAACCAAATAAAGACCATACGGCCCCCCAAAACTACCGCCCAATATCAGTGATAGATAATGACTTGAAAATATTTGGTTATTTCTTGGCAGATAGACTATCCAGAGTTATCTCTCCTTTAGTTGACCCTGATCAAACGGGCTTCATTCCAAACAGGCAAATTACAGATAACATAAGATTGACCTCAAACATTATTCAAGATTCCAACTTACATTCCAAACCTACCCTACTACTTAGCCTAGATATACACAAAGCTTTTGATAGCGTATCCTGGTCATATCTAGACATTCTACTTCCCAAATATGGCATTAACAATAACTTCGTACATGGCTTTAAGGCTCTGTATCACAACCCACAAACACGTATTAAACTCCCTGGCAACGAGTGCGCATGCGCGAGGCTTCCAAGATGGCCGCGATCATCTAAAGCTCCGCTACCTCGCGGAACGACGGAACCCCTACCGCACGACACGGCTACCCTTCCGCTTCCCGAGCTATAGGGACGGACTCCCGAAGTGTTGGGGCACATTTCTGAATGACCGGTGGACTGGCTAAACGCAATCTGGGCCCGCTGTTCGCTTCATTGGACGTGAGGGAGAAATCCAAGATGGCCACCGCAGCACAGCTCCTGTCTCAGGATCACAGATCCGCAGGCACAGTGGATTTCAGGTCAGATACAGACTTTCCTCCTCTCCACGCCACCCCAGGCAACCCCAGGGGTCTCCCCAAGGAAGCCACACCGTCCCCGGCCTCCACGGTCTCTCTGCTGGAACGCACCATCCAGGAGTTCTCCCCCTCCCCAGCGGGGACTTACAGGGTTTCCCAGGCCGCCATGGCCCCCCACGAGGCTGCTCATGCAGACCCAGTCTCCCACATGGATGCCCTGTTTGGCAAATTCTCTGAACTATTAGAAAGGGGCCTCTCCCAAACTGCCTTGCAAATCACGGGGGAATTGAAAGCTGATTTTATTAACCTAGGCTCCCGGATCGAAACGATCGAACATAAAATGGAGGATACCATAGCCAGATCCATCCAAAACTCCAGGCACATTTATTCAGTACAGGAGCAATTGGACATAGCCATGGCCCGTATAGATGACCTCGAAAATAGGTCACGCAGATATAACATCAGAATTCGCGGGCTTCCAGAATCAATAACTGATGTGTCCAGGGCGGTGCAAGACCTCATTCAACAGCTAATCCCTGACATCCCAGCTACTAAGCTTGAACTTGACCGGGTCCATAGAACCCTCGGCCCCCCTAGGAAGGATGGCACCCCGCGCGATGTTCTGGCCAAGCCACATCACTTCTCGTGAAAGAAGAAGTTATGAAGAGAGCCAGATCCCTGCAACACGTCACATACCAGGGTCTCCAGGTTCAGATCTTTGCGGACCTCTCCCCCTCCACTATACAGAGACGGAGAGCTCTAAAACCCCTCTTGCTTGCAATGTCACAAAAAGACATAAAATACAAATGGGCATTCCCATTTGCGGTCAGGTTCACGGACAAAGGGAAGTCTTTTGCCTTCTCCACTTTCCCCGAGGGGGAAAAGCTCCTCACCAGGCTGAAAATCATTTCTCAAGAAGCTGATATGGACACTTCTAACCCTAGCCAAGGATCCAACAAACGGCCCACTCCTAACAGCCCACAATCCCCGTTGTGGACCTCCGGAAGAGCCAAGAAGGTCAAGGATAATGCACCCACCTGAGCAACATACAGACCCCTTTTCAGACTCTCCATTCTGTGACTGACCGTCCGAGGTCCTGGAGAGGGCCGGAGGACTGCTCCCCAAACATTGAAAGTTTGGCCCTCCAACCCTTTTTGCCCTCCCCTTGCCTAGGACTTGTGCTACCCTTCTCCCCATTGCCTTCAATATTCCGGGACGCTATGCAGTACTTCGTCCATCTACTGGACTGCCCGTAACCCCTCATATTTTTTGCGTCCCCTCGAAATGAGCCCTAAGGATGCTTTGAGGATTTCCCAGGGGGCTGCATTCCCCAGCACCCCCCCTGGATATACCATCCTACCTTCTGCCTAAAGAACAGCATTCATTGTTTAGCCCCAGTGTCTTCTAATCATTATGTTTAGCCGTGCCTCAAGAAAAATTCTTTTTTTTTTGTATATTGCTGCTTATATGTTATTGCTATTGAATGTTGATTTCACAGTTCGGGTAGTTACCCGACTAGGGGTCCCCAGTTCCGCGAGGGACCACATGTGTAACTCTCCCTCCCTCGGCCTTTCCCAGGCGTCTGAGGGTCGGGACTTCTGACCTTATGGGTCGGTTGTCTACACTGTTTTTTCTTGGGATTTCGGGGGGTGTCTCCTGCCCTGATCTCCTCTCTCTCTTCTCAGGAACCCTTTCTTTCCTTGCCCTTTCTCCTCCTCTCTCCCCCCTTGATGGTAAGCTACCCCCGTTGAATGTTTACATGACACTACTCTTTTTCTCCTCAGGTTGGGCTGAGCCAACCCAGTCGGCATGGTATCCTGGGAGACAACCTCGGGCCACCGATCCCAATGCCCTTACCGAGAACCCCGCTATGGACTGGGTAAGTGAGGTCGCTTTCAGATGCTGGGCTTCCCCTCTGCTCCATGGCTGATCCACAGGCTGCTAGGCTTAAGATAGCCTCCCATAACATTCAGGGTCTTAATTCCCCCATCAAACGGAGAAAAGCCCTTGATTACTACAAATCCCTGAAACTAGATATAATTCTACTTCAGGAAACCCACCTTCCTATCCGGTATGGTCCCAAGTTCCTACATGCCCACTTCCCTCAGTTCTACTTAGCCAACGCGGAATCCAAGACCAGGGGGGTGGCCATTTTGATTGCCAAAACATGCAAATTTAATAAAAGTTTTGAAAAAGCGGATCCGGAGGGCAGGTATTTACTTGTAAAGGGCACTGTGGGGGACCAACTTTACTCCTTGGTCTCCTACTACGCCCCGAACACAGGTCAGACCAAATTTTTCGAATCCCTGCTGCGCACCTTAGCACCTCTTTTAGAGGGAACGGTTATTGTCGGAGGGGACTCTAACGTCGCCTTTGATCAAGGACTTGATAAATCCTCCCCCTCACATTCCCGCTTAACCAGGCCCACGAAGGCAAGCTTACGGATCGCCAAATTGCTGCACGCTCATGGGTTATCCGATGTCTGGCGGGAATTAAACCCCACAAAGAGAGACTACACTCACTTCTCAGCGCCACACCAATCATATGCACGTATAGACCACATACTTGTCCCCTCTTCGCTCCTTCCCAGGATGCTCAAAGCCTCCATCACTGACACAGTGATCTCGGATCACTCGCTGGTAATTGTGACTGCCCTGGGGGGTTCGAGTGGGAGACACCCCAGGCATTGGAGGTTAAATGAATCCCTCCTTTCGGAGCCATCACGAGTTATGGATCTCGACAAAGCACTGCAGGAATATTTCTCTATTAATGCGACTCCTGATGTCTCCCCCGAAACCCTGTGGGCGGCGCACAAAGCATATATTAGGGGAAAACTCATGCAATTAGGTTCTCAAATAAAACGGGAAAGGCAATCAACCATCCTGAAGCTAGAAGAGGAATACTCTAAACTCAGAGCTCTTCACAAAAAGGACCCCCTCCGCACCCCCACCTCCGTACTAGACAAGACTCGCTTAGAACTCAATCTCGCCCTCACCACGAAAGCAGAAAAATCGGTTAGGTGGTCTGGCCACAAATTTTACTCACAGGCGGACAAAATAGGCACACTCCTGGCTAATAGACTCTCCCCTAGAACCAAGCTGAGCACCCTCCCTCGGATCAGAAGCGCAGGACTCCCGCCCACGTCTAATCCGGTCACAGTTCTGAATGCCTTTCAGAACTTTTACACCTCTCTCTACAGTAGCCCCCCACCTCCCAAAGATAACCTCCTTCCAAAGTTTTTGGAGGGACTCCCCATCCCTGCCTTATCGGACGTTCACAAACAAGTCATGGAAGCCCCCTTCCAGGCAGAGGAGATACTGGAAGTCATAAAGGATCTTAAAAAAAGCTCCGCCCCTGGACCCGACGGTCTTTCGATCCCTTACTATAAAGCCTTTGCCAACACGCTAGCCCCTCACCTGGCCAATCTCGGTAATCATAAAGCTAATGGAGACCCCCTGGATCCCCACCTTAACACGGCATATATCACGGTCATCCCCAAACCTGGCAAGAACTTGGAAGATGTCAGCAACTACAGACCGATTTCCCTTATTAATAATGATCTCAAAATTCTCACGAAAGTTATGGCCAATAGGCTAGCCTCCTTCATCGGACGCTACGTCCACAAGGACCAAGTTGGTTTTATCCCCGGCAGACAGGGACCTGATCAAATTCGGAGGGCGATTGATATTATCTCCATTTTGCAGTCTAATTGGGAAGGGGGACCCGGACAATCTGGCTTCCTCCTTTCCTTAGATATTCAGAAGGCTTTCGACTCGGTCTCATGGCAGTACATCTTCCAGCTCTTTGACAGGTGGGGATTTGGGGCTCGTTTCCTGGGCTTATTACGGGCCTTATACTCCCAGCCGAGGGCCCAAATTCGAATGCAGGGATACCTCTCTGAGTCAATTCCCATCACCAGGGGGACCAGACAGGGGTGCCCCCTATCCCCCCTCATATTTGCAATAGCCATTGAAACACTGGCGATCGCAGTCCGCCACAATATGGACATTGGAGGTGTCCAATGCGGTAGTCAAACGCACAAATGTGGTCTCTTCGCGGACGACATACTGTTGTTCCTCACTTCCCCCCTCACAACCCTGCCCAACTTATCCCGGGTACTGGACGACTTTGCCAAGGTCTCAGGCTTGAGGGTTAATTACTCCAAGTCTGTGGCATTGAATATTTCTCTCCCCACCCACCAAGTCCTCTCACTCAAACAATCCTTTCCGTTCCAATGGAGTGACACTGCCATCCAATACTTGGGTATCTCCCTTACACCTAAAATAGAGATGTTGTATGCCCACAATTACCCCAAATTATACAGACAGCTGGAAACTGATCTCTCCTCATGGTCTAAACACGAACTATCCTGGCTTGGCCGGATTAACTCCATAAAAATGACCCTTCTCCCCAAAATCCTCTACTATTTTCGAGCCCTGCCAATACCAGTTCGGAAGGACCACCTTTGCTCTCTGCAAAGCAAAATACTGAAATATATCTGGGGTAATAAGGGATACCGTCTACCGCAAAACACGCTCTTCCTGCACAGACGCAGGGGGGGGTTGGGTTTGCCTAACCTCCACAAATACTACCTTGCAGCTCGCCTAGCCCAACTCTCCTCGATCTACTCCAAATACGAGAAACCGGATTGGCAGTCCATAGAACGCTGTTCTGTACCCTCTTTTACACTAGATTTTCTATTATGGTGCCCGCCCAAAGCCAGGCCGCCCATCATGTCCCCATCCCTATCTCACTCCTGCGCCCTATGGGACGGTCTTCGCAAAGAGCCTTCCCTAGTCTCCACTTTAAGACCCCTTGCTCACATGTTCCGTAATCATGACTTTCCCCCTGGTCTGGACATTGCGGCCTTCAGATGGTGGTTGGACAAGGGACTATACCGGATAGGTCACTTTTTCAATTCCAGGGGTCCGATTTCCCTAGCTTATTGCATCGAACACTTAGAGCTACCAGACACAGAGAGGTTCCGCTTCCAACAAATATCTCACTTCTTGAACTCACTTTGGAAAAACAAACCCCTTCCTCCTTCCTTTACTGAATATGAAGCCTGGTGTGGTAGGATCGGGGAGCAGAGGGGTGGTATTTCAGTGATCTACGCGGCTCTCACCTCCCCAACGGGCAAATCCCCCTATATGACGGCATGGGAATCTGATCTCCAGACCTCTGGCAGTCTTGAAACCTGGCAGCTGGCCCTAGCCAGATCCTTTCGTGGGATCCAAAACACCTCACTAATGGAGGCTAGCATCAAATTGATAACCAGGTGGTACCTCACTCCAGTCAGGCTAGCCAAAATATATCCCACGGCTAACCCCTTATGTTTCAGGGGGTGCCAACTTCGTGGCTCCATGATCCACATCTGGTGGGAATGCCCTAGACTTCGATCGTTCTGGACTAAAATCTTCAACTTGATTTACTTAGTCACAGGCTGCCGGGTTCCGAGAACTCCAGAGGTTGCGTTACTCAATACCCCTGTTCCTTTGATGTCTAGTAACACTCAGAAACTAACTTATTTTATCCTATTAGGAGCCAAAATTGCGATTGCCTCCGCATGGAAGCAACCCAGACCCTCCTTCCTCGCAGTTAAGAGGAAGATATCGTGGATAATGTCCCAAGAAAAACTGTCAGGTATTCTGTCAGATACCACACCTAAATTCCGAAAGGTGTGGGACCCTTGGGCCCGTTACATGGGAATCTCTCTGCTGCCTGGGGTACCCCCAGGCTCTTCTCTAGTGATCAGACCTCACCCCTAAAGCGCCTCCTCTTACATTGAATGCTAAACATTCTCCAGCTATAACCTTCCACCCTTTCAGGACATAGCTTACCTCCCCTTACCCCTCTGTCCTCCTCTTCTCCTCCTCTCTTCTTTTCTCCGTCCTTCTAGACGTTCTAAGTTTTTGGTTTGCTCAACAGAGCTGTAATTGACAGGTTCACCATACAGTCCAATTTAATGTTGCGGTGCCCACTGCGGACGGTCCTCCAACTGCTTTATCCCTCTGAGAGGGGGGGGCCTGGGAGGATACTCCCCCATCCTGGCACAGCAAGTTCCCTTTTAGGGGTGTCGGGAAGGGGGCTCCTGGGGGCTTCCCCTAATGGATCTACTTGGTGGGCTCTCCCTGGGGGGTCACCCTCCGTTTACCTCTATTTTCATGTAGCCCCTCGATGAGGAAGGGCATGCCGACTGTACCCTTTTGATATTGTCTGTCTTTCACTAATGTCTCCTGTTTTCATTACTTACATTGTGACAGCAGGCCCTCCCTGCTGCAGTTTGTTTATATACTGTTATACGTATGTAAGTGCCTTTATCGTAAAATAAAATATTTTGAAAGTAAACTCCCTGGCAACAATTCTGAATTCTTCCCCCTGACCAAAGGCACAAGACAGGGATGTCCCCTTTCCCCTCTACTTTTCGCACTTGCAATAGAACCCCTAGCCTGCGCTATCAGAAACAACCTAGATATTAAAGGATACTCCAAGGGAACCAGAGAGTATAAATTAAGTCTTTATGCTGATGACGTGCTTCTATTTATAACCGACCCTCTCATCTCTCTTCCCAACCTTACAAAAACCCTAGACATCTTTCATGACTTGACAGGTCTTTGTGTCAACTTGTCCAAGTGCTCGGCTTTACCGATTAATATTCCCCCAACCTTAATTTCTTTGCTTAAAGACAATTTCTCATTTAACTGGAATGAGGACTCATTCAGATATTTAGGTATCCAGATTACACCATCATATAAATCACTATACCAAGCAAACTACCCCTCACTAATCAACAAGATTAAAAATCTACTTAAACTTTGGTCGTCATACCACATCTCATTCTCGGGCAGAATAGTTGCCGTGAAAATGATGATTTTACCAAAATTATTGTTTTTTTTTAGAGCTCTTCCCATTGCATTAGCTAAAAAAACATTAGACTCCCTACAAAGGGACAACAATAAATTTATTTGGCTTAACAAAAAAAATAGATTTAGCAATTCTCTTATGTTTAGACCCCAAATAAAGGGAGGTCTAGGTATCCCCAACCTCTGGCAATATTATCTTTCGGCCAGATTCACCCAATTAGCTCAATGGTATGCACATTCACTTCATATCCCTTGGCTCCGCTTTGAGGAAGAATCTATCCTACCCTATAATCTACAAGGACTCCTCTGGTCCAAATCTATTCCTCCACAGAAACTAAGGCATTTAAACTCTATCGTCACTCACACTCTTCAACTATGGAATAAACAGGCCACTAAATTTAAATTGTCCTCAGATACTCCCCCCCTTGCTTCCTTTCTAGGCGACCCTCGCTTTTCCCCCCCAGAAAGAGCTCATGATCATAATTCTCTATCGCATTGGAAGCTACATAATCTAACGCACCTAAAATCACTCTCTCACAATAACTCATTTCTCACCTTCACTAGTCTACAAATAAGATATGATCTCCCACCCTCGGAATTAGAGAACTATACCAATATAAAACACTTCTATCAGAAATTTTATTCACTCACACTCCACCCCCCTTACACACAATTCGAGCAAATTTGCATTTCCTTCCCTCGAGATACGGGCATAATCTCCAAGATTTATAAGTGCTTAAACGAGTCCAATATGCCTGAGAAAACACTCCCCATGCTACAGTGGGAATCTGATCTAAATACCACATATACTTCTGAACAGTGGGACTCTATCCTTACAAACCTACATAAATGCACAAAAACAACCTCAATTAGAGAATCTTCCATCAAATTGTTACATAGATGGTACCTTACACCTGCCAAACTTAACACTTTCTATCCCTCAATTTCTCCTCTTTGCTTTAGGGGTTGCCCCTCCCAGGGAACCCTATTACATATCTACTGGGATTGCCCTCACATAAAAAATACTTGGCATAAGGCCAGCAAAGTTATAGAAAAAATAGCCGGTAAAAAGCTCTCTCTTACGCCCCAAATATGTCTCCTATTCTTCCCTTTACAAGATATCCCAAAGAACAACATTACCCTAATCCATACATTCCTAAGCACAATACATTGGGCCATAGCCTTTAATTGGCGCTCCACTACGGTACCTTGGCCACAAATCCTTAACCACATGATGGACATCAAACTTTCAGAAAGAATTCACCACATGCTATACGACTCAATGCCCCTTTACCAAAAGAAGTGGATGCCATGGGATACCTCTCTTTTAATTTAAGAGAGAATGGGAGATATAGGGTGAGAAAAGGTGAACCTAGACTCAGCTTTTTACTATCTTCCACCCCCCCACCACAACATGCAAGTATCAATCGCTATATAACCCTTCCTTCCCACCTCTACCACTTATATATAGCCAACATTACAACAATGTGCAAATTTACAGATTTTCTTCTATTATTCATTTAACCATAATCCCTGTACTACATTTATTGTTATTATCATATGCTTTTATACCTGTACCTTCGCTTAACTGTTTTATACTCTGACCTTACAAATAATAAAAATCGTTTGTAAACAAAAAAAAAAAGGAATCAATACCTGTAATTATAGGTAAGAGGCTAAAACGCATCTATAATTACAGGTATTGATTCCTTTTATTGGATGGATTTAATAAAATCGTATATGTTTATTTTTTTTGAGACACTGCGATGCCGAATGACGGCTGCAGCGCGGACCTACTTTGCCGGGTAGGATGTCATATGACGGCCTGTGGGGCGCGTGTGGTGCGTTCTGTGATCAGCGAGTCAATGAGACCAGGCTCATCACAGATCGGAGTAAGGGGGTCGATCCCGACTCCTTACCACGTGATCAGCTGTCAGCCAATAACAGCTAATCATGTGATGTAAACAGAGCCGGTTATTTTGTCTCCTGTCATCGATCACCGGCTGCTGTCGGAGGGACATCGGTCCTGATCAAGGAGAGCAGATGCCGCCTCATCTGTGCCACCTATTGGTGCCCACCAGCACCACATATCAGTGTCCATCAGTGCCACCTATTAATGCTGCCTATCAGTGCCTCATCACCAGTGCTGCCTATCAGTGTTACCTACCAGTGCCCACCTGTGCCACCTACCAGTGCGCACCAGCACCACCTATCAGTGCCACCTATTAATGCCACCTATCAGTGCCAACTATCATTGCTACCTATCAGCGACACCTATCAGTGCCACCCATCAGGGCTCATCAGTGCCACCTTATAAGTGCCCGTCAGTGCCACCCATCAGGGCTCATCAGTGCCATCTTATCTGTGATTATTGATTGGTTTGCGCAAAAGTTATAGCGTTTACAAAATAGGGGATAGTTTTATAGCATTTTTATTAATAATTTTTTTTTTTACTCGTAATGGCGGCGATCAGCGATTTTTATTGTGACTGCGACATTATGGCGGACACATCGGACATTTTTGACACATTTTTGGGACGATTGTCATTTATACAGCAATCAGTGCTATATAAATGCAGTGATTCCTGTGTAAATGACACTGGCAGTGAAGGGGTTAACCAGTGGGTGGCAGTGTAGGGGTTAAGTGTTCTTAGGGGTGTGTTACTAACTGTGGGGGGCTGGGCTTTCATTTAGTGAACACTGATCTCTGCTCCAATCACATGGAGCAGAGATCAGCGTCACTAGTTGCTAGGCAGAATGGGGAAATGCTGTTTACAATGGCATATCTCCATTCAGCCGCCCCATGACACAATCGCGGGTATGCCTGCAGCGATCGAGTCCGCAGGACCCATGACCGGACTCACGGGGGTCCCGACCGGCACACGAGCGTGCCGGCGGCGGCGTGCTCGCAATGGCAGGGCGGCAAATTTATAGGGACGTACAGGTACGCCCATTTGCCTGCCTGTGCCATTCTGCCGACGTACATTGGCGTGCGCTGGTCGGGAACCGGTTAAAGCAATCCACTGAGCCGGCCAGAACCACCTCTGCAGGGAGTCTATTCCACATTTTCACAGCTCTTACTGTGAAGAAACCTTTCCGTATTTGGAGATTAAATCTCTTTTCCTCTAGGCAGAAAGATTGCCCCCTTGTCCTCTTTGTTGACTGTAAAGTGATTAACTCAACACCAAGTTCACTATATGGACCCCTTATATATTTGTACATGTTGATCAAATCCCCCCTTAATCTCCTCTTATCAATAGTGAATAAATTCAATGAGCTACTATGGAATGCCGCGTACACGCGGTCGGATTTTCCGATGGAAAATGTGCGATGGGAGCTTCTTGTCGGAAACTCCGACCGCGTGTAGGCTCCATCGGACATTTTCCATCGGAATTTCCAACACACAAAATTTGAGATCTGGATTTCAAATTTTCCGACAACGTTGTCGGAAAATTCCGATCGCGTGTGTACACAATTCCGACGCACAAAGTTCCACGAATCAAGCAGAAGGAGCCGCACCGGCTATTGAACTTCAATTTTCTCGGCTCGTCGTACGTGTTGTACGTCACCGCGTTCTTGACGTTCGGAATTTCCGACAAGATTTGTGTGACCGTGTGCATGCAAGACAAGTTTGAGCCGACATCCGTCGAAAAAAAAAAAAAAAAACATGGATTTTGTTGTCGGAAAATCCTGTCATGTGTACGTGGCATAGGTGTTAATTGACATTACGCTAGTTGGTGGTCAGCCAAATCAATATTAGTCTTCAGCTCTTCTTAGCCCCTAAAAATATAAAGATAGTGTAGCACTTTAAACAAATAATAAAAGATGTGAACATTTGAATATTGAAAAGAATAGAAATATAAAAATATATATAAAAAAATTTGTTGCGCTAAAAGCAAAAGAAAACAAACAAATAAAAACACAGCAGCTAACACAATATTGCTGGATACAATATGCAAACAAATGTAAAGTATGGTGTAGCGCTACACCATACTTTACATAAAAATATTTATAGTAATAATAAATAGAGTCCAAAATCTGAAGACCATGGTGACAATCCCAGTGTCCTCTTCTATAATGAACACCATGTATCGATCCGCAAGACACTCGGGTAACACTGGTCTATAAATTTTGGGAAATTTTCAACCTCTGAGATAAAATGTGCTAATTCTTACTAGAAAACAGGCAGGCATGTACTGGCCATCGGGACTACCGGGAGTTTCCCGGTGGGCCGATGGCTCAGTGGGCCACTCTGATGTAAGGGGGCTGGTAATGGGACACTCTGATGTAAGGGGGCTGCTGATAGGACACTCTGATGTAAGGGGGCTGCAGATGGGACACTCTGATGTAAGGGGGTGCTGATGGACACTCTGATGTAAGGGGGCTGCTGATGGGACACTCTGATGTAAGGGGGCTGCAGATGGGACACTCTGATGTAAGGGGGCTGCTGATGGGACACTCTGATGTAAGGGGGCTGCTGATGGGACACTCTGATGTAAGGGGGCTGCTGATGGGACACTCTGATGTAAGGGGGCTGCTGATGGGACACTCTGCTGTAAGGGGCTGCTGATGGGACACTCTGATGTAAGGGGATGCTGATGGGACACTCTGATGTAAGGGGGTGCTGATGGGACACTCTGATGTAAGGGGATGCTGACGGGACACTCTGATGTAAGGGGGTGCTGACGGGACACTCTGATGTAAGGGGACTGGTGATGGGACACTCTGATGTAAGGTGGTGGTGATGGGACACTCTGATGTAAGGGGGCTGGTGATGGGACACTCTGATATAAGGGGCTGCTTATGGGACACTCTGATGTAAGAGGGCTGGTGATGGGATACTCTGTTGTAAGGGGACTGGTGATGGGACACTCTGATGTAAGGGGACTGGTGATGGGATACTCTGTTGTAAGGGGGCTGGTAATGGGACACTCTGATGTAAGGGGGCTGGTGATGGGACATTCTGATGTAAGGGAGTGCTGATGGGGCACTCAAAATGTAAGTGGGCCAGTCTGGATGAAGTCCAGGGCCAAATTTCTGTCCCAGTCCAGCCCTGAAAACAGGTGATAAAGGTGCTGGTGGGTGAAAGTTTCCAATATATGTCATAATAAAGATTTATACACACGGGGGGGGGGGGGGGGTATATTTGCCTACAAGGGAGGGGGGTGTCTGATGGTCATGATGCCTCGTAACTTCTCAACAAAGTACGGTAGAAAAATGAAAATGGTGCCACATGGAAGTGTAAAAATAAAAATGTATCTTCACTTTGAGACTCCAGATTATTTCCTAACTGTAATTTATAATTTTTTTATTGCAAGGGGCATTTGTTTTGGGTAGAGCTACGCCTCATACAGTTACTTCTGGTGACTTGTGAAAGTGTCATTGCCTAACATTTCCAAGGAACAGTTGTGTGATGTTTTCCCTCAGAAGTCACAATGCCTCAAAGCTGTGTAAACAACGCAGATAACTTCTACTACATTTGTGGTGAGGTTACATTAGCATCTCACAAGTGCAGTATGACGGCCGTGGTAAAAAAGACATACCGCCGATATTTCGGATGCAAAATAGGGGATCAGGACAAGAGTTGGGCCCCTCATTATTGTTGCATTACATGTGCAACTTATCTGCGTCATTGGATAAACAAGAAGAAAAAGTCCACGCCTTTCACAGTCCCAATGGTGTGGAGGGAACATGAAAAACCAATAAATGAAATGAAAGTTATGTTATTGGTATCAAAAAAAAAGATACATTTAAAATGATTGGTGTGGCACCTTTCTCGTTCCTATATCACATTTTGCAGAAAAGTTATGGAGCACATCCCCCTCGTAATTTTGAATTATGTTGATGCACTTTTGACGTGAAGCTGTATCTTGGAAACTGGACCCAATTAATACTCAGGACTTAATCTTCCTTTATTAGTGACCCAATTCTGGTAAAATTTAGCTACTCTAATTTCCAAGGCTTTCCGAGACCAGTGTAATCAGGGATCCACCACAAGATAAAGCATGCACGCTTACCAGAATGAATGGACTCCCATACATAAAGGTAAGTCAATCACACCTAGGCGCAATCATGTTGGAAAAAGAAGGGGCCATCTCCAAACTGTTCCCTCAAAGTTGGGAGCATGAAATTGTCAAAAATGTCTTGGTATGCTGATGCCTTAAGAGTTCCCTTCACTGGGACTGAGAAGCCCCTGAAACATAACCCCACACCATTTTTAGTGGGACTGCAACACGCATCGGCTCCGGTGCCATGCAGCGGGCGCGCCTACGGTGCCGATCGTGCACAGACTGTGTCTATTGCATGAAGCACCGTACCTGTACAGTGATTCACGTAATAGAGCCGCTCTGCTCTATTATAACTGCGACGGCTGGTCGGCAAGTGGTTAATGATGCTTAAAATGAAACAAGAAAAATGAAAAATTACTTAAAATATAGTGCATGGGGGGTCCCTTTAGTCTGCCTGTAAAGTGGCGCATCTGTACCATGTATAGAACCTGCTGCAGCAAAACTGACATTTATAAAGAAAAAAATGGCATTTAAATCGATTTTCCCTGCAAGCTTTCTTTATGATGTAAAGGGGGAGCCAGTCTGTATGACGAGGCCACAATGTAGTGCACTGGGAACAAGATTAGAGATTTTTTGGATAAATTCTGGTGTCTCTTTGGCAGACTTTGGGTGGAAATAACAACGTTTTGCACCACAGTGAGCAAGTCTTATGTGAAGAAGCCAAATTATAGTACACTCAGGCCAAGTTTTACAATTTTTTTTTTTTTTATATAAAGTCTTGTGTTTCTTTCACAGACTTTGAATAGAATATAAAAGTAACAGGTGCGGAAAAGTTTGGCTTTTGGCGTTGGTGACGCCTCCACCCCGTAACCCTATAGAGGTACCTCTTGATGAGAACAAGAATTAGTCTTGCTTTAAAAAATTTAAATATGATGCCCCGGTCAAACAGTTGAGAAAAAATTGGTCTTTGGGTGTTGGTGGTGCCTTCACACCATCACCGTATAGAGGTACGATTGAAGAAAGGAAGAATTGGTCTTGCTGTAAAACATGTAAATGTAATAAACCGGTCAAAGAGTTGTTAAAAAATTGGTCTTTGGGTGTTGGTGGCGCCTTCACGCTGTAACTGTATAGAGGTACTCTTGATGAAAACAAGAACTGGCCGTGCTGTAAAAAAAAATTATTTAATGCCCCGGTCAAACCGTTGTGGAAAAATTGGTCTATGCCCTTGTACACACGGTCGGAGATTCCGACAACCAAATCCGTCGGATTTAGTCCGTCGGATTTTGCCCGTCGGATTTTGCCCGACGGATTTTGTCCGAAACTGTTGTATACACACGGTCGGACAAAGTTGTCGGAAAATCCGACGTGATGACGTTATTTCGTTACGACGGGACTACGTTCACGCTAGTAGCCAATAGCTTTGGTGTAGGAATTTGATCTGAGCATGCGTGGCACTTTGTCCGATCGGAATTCTCTACACATGATCGGAGTATGTCCGATCGGAGCATTTTGTCTGAAAATTTTACCAACAAGTTGGAAAACTTGGTCCGTCGGATACTCCGATGGAAACAGTCCAATGGAAACCACACACAGTCGGAATATCCGACAAAACGGTCCGATCAGGCACATTCCGTCGGAATCTCCGACCGTGTGTACAAGGGCTTAGGGTATTGGTGGTGCCTTCACACTGTAACTGTATAGAGGTACTCTTGATGAAAGCAGGAAATGGCCTTCCTGTAAAAAATTGAAATCTGATGCCCCGGTCAAACAGTTGCAGACATTCTGAACTTTGGGTTTTGGTGATGCCTTCACGCCGTAACCCTATAGAGATAAAGCAAGAATTTAATTTGATAGCCTGGTCAAACAGTTGCGGAAAAATTGGTCTTTGGGTGTTGTGGTGCCTTCACACCGTAACCCCATAGAGGTACTCTTGATGAAAGCAAGCACTGGCCTTGCTGTAAAAAAAAAAAATCTAAAATCTGATGCACCAGTCAAACAGCTGTGGGAAAATTGGTCCTTGGGTGTTTATTGTGCCCATGAAACCTATACCAAAAAATTACTTCAAGATAAAATCACAAAGCTATGCAGCCTAGACAGTCTTCCAAAGACCACCTTTTCCGTGAGACTGTAACCTACCACAGTCTGGAAAGGTGTTACATAAACTGTTCTTTGGAGATGGTGGAAATCTTGAGGAGGACCGACTATGATGGAAAGTATGGGCTGTACTCAAACCCAAATCCGAGAAAGGCCAAGATCATGACAAAAGTTGTGAAGAGTCTGCACAGGAATTGTACTCCACATAGGACATGTTTGAGGCCTTAAAGCTCCTACGGGATCGGGACGTTTCTGGCTCCGGGCTTTCCTCCTCGTTACTGTTATTATGCACCTGCTGTGTATCTGCCATGTTCCTCTCCCACTGCGACGAAAGAGATGCGGTGGGGAATATTCTAGAAAGAGTGTCAGGGGCGGGCGGAGTTTCACGCATGTGCAGTGTATATAAAGTGGAACACACGTGTGTCGTACGTACGTTCTGTGTGCGGAGGAACGGAAGCGACGGACGTAATAACAAAGGTAACATTTTAACTTGGGACATGAGTGGCCTATACTGATTCTAGATTGAGGCCTATAATGGGATAAGATTAGGAGAGTTTAGCCTGATATTTAGTGTTTTTGTCTTGTGTTTGGTCTTTCAGCAAAAATGAAACAATTTAAAGACCAGGATTTCATGGGCCAATTCATAGAGAAATACAGGGATATGCGGAATTTGTGGGATGTGAAAAACCCCTTATATTGCAACAAACCAGCAAGGAAGGCATCGCTGAGCCACATATCTCAGTAGAGGATGTCCTAATAAATAAATAAATACATTTTCCCCCCTCTTCAGTCCTTTGGTCCTCCTCCCCCAACCAGCCGGGACTCTTCCCCCCTCTTCAGTCCTTTGGTCCTCCTCCCCCCTCTTCAGAACGATCAAGAAAGTGCTTCTAAAAAGTAGGTCGTTGTCGTGTGGTGTTATTATTATTACTTGCATGCTGCGCCATATGCTTTTCTTGACTGTTGGACAGTTTAAAATGGCTGCTTTCATACAGTAATCGGTCGTAGTAAACATCGTTTGTTTGCCAACTAAATACAAATCCAAAGACATGCAGGTAGGTTAATTGGCTTATGTCCAAAATTGGCCCTAGTATATGAATGGGGACCTGGGATTGTGGGCTCATTGAGGGTAGGGACCGATGTGAGTGTGCAATGTACGGGGATAGGGACAATTGTGGACACTCACTCAGGTTGAACTGGATGGACTGGTGTCTTTATTTAACCTTACTAACTATGAAACTATGAAACTATGTTTTTGCCAGATACAGGGTTAACTATATTTGGTCTTGATAATTTGTATAAAAAGAAGTTTAGGACATTGTTGTCTAGATGTCTTGGAAAGTAGAAGGAATTGCAAACTTGATTCAGTGTAATGTAAGAAGAGGACACTCAACAGCTGTTTACACATCTGGACTCAGGTGCACTAGTGTGGGACACCAGAACAAACTTTTTAGGGTGTCCCACACAGGTACTCCAGTGGATACTTGGGGTGTCTACATGTGTGAAACTTGACCAAAAAAGGTAAATATTCCAGCTTTGTTAAGGGATAAAAATCATGTGTTCAGCTTGGAACGCTGCAAATGTTATGTTTTGAAACATGCCTGTTTATGTACCGTAAAAAAAAAAAAAAAAAAATGTAACTTTATCAAACCCAGATTTTTGGTTTTTAAACAAAAAATTTTTTACAACGCACATGTGCCTGTGCACATGATAAAAAGGTTTTATACTCAATGTGTGGCTTCTTCTTTCAATGATCAATACCAGTTTTTGTGTTAAGTTGGAGTTTACAGTGACAATGGGTGTTATTTAATTATGGAAAAACCACTTTGCACTACAAGTGCACTAGGAGAACCTAGGAGACAGCAAAAATAAACCCAAGCAGTAAATGAAAATCAAGATTTTATCTGATAAAACATAAAATGTATTACTAATTTGCTGGCAAAGCAATGGCCCCCCCAACCGTAAAATATTCTACATATTTTTTCCTCATTTCACAAGCGCTTTGAGGGGGGGGGGGCAAGCCAGGACGGCCCGTTTCCATGAAGTCCAGCCTCAGGCCCAACTGAAGCAACATAATTAGGATTATTGCGTTTTAAAAACGTATGCAGGATGCAGCAAGATAAAATTATGTGATTTAGTTTGTGTTCCGCCATATTTATGGCCATATGAAATAGGCGGAACCGGCTGGCCAGTATCCCAAACGCATTCTCTACGACTCTTCTGGCTCTGGCCAGCCAGTAATTAAAAACCCTCTTCTCCGGGGTGAGGGTCCTCTGGGGGAATGGCCTCATCACGTGGTCACCCAGACCGAATGCCTCATCTGCTACGAACACAAATGGGAGTCCTTCCACGTTTCTCCTCCAGAGGTGGCAATCCCAAGCCACCACTCTCGAGACATCGATAGAACTCGGTCCGGGCAAATACTCCACCATCCGACATCTGGTCATTCCTCCCCACGTCCACATACAGAAACTCATATGTCGCCGACACCACCGCCATCAACGCGATACTATAAAACCCCTTATAGTTATAATAGCATGACCCCGAATGGGGTGGTGGGACGATGTGGACTTGCTTCCCATCAATTGCCCCTCCACAGTTGGCAAAGTCCCACCGCTGGGCAAAGTGGGATGCCACAGTCTGCCATTCCTGTGACGTTGAAGGAAACTGTGGCGTCAAACAAGAAAAAAAAATTTTGTCATTTTGCACATAAACATTGCAAGCAGATTAGGCACAAACATTCTTGCCCAACATCAGTATTTACATTTTTTTTAAGGAGTATTTACTTAGCAGATTAGTCACCCCCTGTGATGGCCCATTGTAAATATTTTAGGCAGGGATGTTTTGGACAGGTAATCCTCTCCACTTCATTGAGAGCTGAATGCACAAATAATGTGTGTTACTTTGGCCAGCCCCTCCTTACTTACACTATTGGCAGCCCACCGGACAGGTAAGAAGTGTCATAATACAAAAATAAATACACACTGTACAAAAGGAAGGACATTTTTACATTTTGCAATTACCTATCAAGATAATAGGAGAACAAAACTTTAAACAGTACCATTTGAAAGTATTGAGGCAGGCCCTTTCACTACATGCTTTGGTGAATTTGTCCATAAATATGAACACAAAAGAGGTAGATATAGTGTGTTTGGCTTTGGCAAAGTCAGCAGATAGAGGATTGGTATCAGTTGACTTAGCGGTTGGGGGGAGGGAGGGTTCCAAATGATTTTGGGACCCCCCAAAAAAAGCCTCTGGCACTCTGCCTGAATTAAAGCACACAAATAACATTTGTACACATTTTAGGGGGTGTTTAGGGAAAAGCACTACAATGGAGATGACAAAATACATTGTTAAGTGACTAGGCTAGATGTATATGAGCCCAGGATAGCATGCTGGAGAGGTTAGTGAAAGCAAATATGTATGAAGGACAAAAAAGGAAGTTTAAAAATTCCAGCATGCATGAGGATAAAGGGGAGATTCACAGCATATTACAATCATGGTAATTAGGGAATGATGAAAGAAATACAATACATTAGAAAACATTAAATACATAGAATGTGATGATAAAGGAGAAATCTTACCTTAATATAGTCCTTCTGCAGGACCTGAATAATGGCAGAACAGGTCTCTGGGATAATGATCCCCAGAGCCTGAGGGGAGATGCCCTTCAAGAACTTGATGTCCTGCAGGCTTCTCCCAGTTGCCAAGTACCGCAACGTGGTGACTAGCCTCTGCTCGGGAGTGATGGCTTGCCGCATGCAGGTATCCTGCCTGCTAATAGAAGGGGACAGCAAAGCCAACAAACTGTGAAAAACAGGGTCCATCATCCGGGAAAAAAATCCTGAAATCAGCAGGTTATTCTCCTAGATCTCCCGCAGCAAAGGCACGTGAGAGAATTGGTCACGATGGAGCAACCAATTCTCGTCCATGAACTCCTCCTCGCCCTGTTCATGGACTGGGCTTGTATCAAAGCAAGAAGCCCAACACCAAGCCCCCGCACAGCACAAACTCTTAAACGAGTACGTACAGGCAACATTGCTTCAAAATGGTCGTCTGGTCAGAACGAACTAAACAGAAAGCACTGAAAAACAGCAAGGCCTGAAAGAACGAGCTGAAAATCAGAAGCTAGCAGACAAGAACGCAATCTCTCACTATAGAAATCCAGAGAATCACCGTTCACAACTGGATTCTCACAGCTACCTGATAGGCCTCCTCTCACTAGGCCTAGCAGCCGATAGAGTGTTTAAGAAAAGCAAAGTCTCTGCCACAGACTTGGATGTAGAACACTTAAACAAAGTCTCTGCCACAGACTTTAATGTAACTGAGGGACGTAGGTAAATTTAGAGAACTATCATATGGTACCAGTAACTCGCAGTCGGTCCTGCGATACCGTATGATTGTAGATCCTTTAGTGTCTTTCAACTGAGCCTTCTGAGAAGCCAGCCTTATGCATGGTCTTCTCCCGAAGAATCCTCCCCTGGGTGCTTCTCCAGTTGCTGGGCCTCTCCTCAGACAAGAAGGCACCGGACCACCTTTGAATCCTCCTCTCAGTTACTTTGCCTCGGGCTATTCAGCGCCGAGACTCAAAATTGGATGGATCCCATGAGGGCCATGGGGGCTGGTCAGGAGGACCAGGACCAAACAGACAGAAAGATCTTCTGGACCAGAACCCAGAAGCACCTGATCTCAGTACCTTAAATACTCTTTCCAAGAATGCACAGCAGGATGACACACCCACTGGGCTGGTTCCGAGAAAGAATGGCACTCAATACGCCTAGCTAAACTGCATTCTCACACTTGCCAGCAGTGACAGCGATACCTATGGTCAAAGAGAACCCAGTGCAATCCAGCTAGACTGGCACTGAAATCATAATTTGGCATAATCAATCCTAAAACCCAACTGTGATTTTAGGAGTATTAAATTTAAAAAAACACATAGCGCATGCTTGTCATGAGCGGGTGTACAGACCTGGCAACTTAGCACAGGTATGCTGGGACCCCTCATAATGGGCGCAGCAGGTATAAAGACCATCAAACTCAGTGCAGGGATAGTGAAAACCCTTCATGATGGAGTGAAGATTTACTCCCCAGTATGTACAGAGAGCACAACATTTTAACAGAGACTCAGAAAAAATTGATGCCAAGGCATTTACCATTATCGCTGGGGAACGAACATTCCCAAGGAGAGGTCAGCAATGGCAGTGCTATAGTAATATCAGAAAGTTGTATTTTTATTTGATGCCTGAAGTAACCAAACCGGTTAGTCATTGTGAAAGCACAATTCCATTTCCACATATATAATTGTACATTTCTCTTCTACAGAAGGATATAATATAACACAAGCCAGGATTCTCCATTCTGTTCTCACCAGGACCAACGAAGAATAAAGACAACCGATCTGACATTCTACTCGCAGCACATTGGAAGCCATCGTCTTACACAATGTGGTCTAGTTTAGGGGAAAATTCTAACTAAATGATTTCAGGTCCCACAGGAAGGAAGTTGTGATATTATAACAGTTATGTAAAATTAACCTGAAGAAGAAGAAGAACAATTCACTGACAGCGATATTCTGAGGAGGTGGCGAGCTTTCCTGCTGAGGACAGGTGGAGGTAAGACCAGCCGTGAAGACGTCATTCCACAATGGATGGACGCCATCACCTCTACTAATGGTCTCCATGTCTTCTGTACTCTCTGCTCAGAGCGCCTATCTAACTATAGAGAGAAGTACTCTGTATGGGGACAATTTCAGATCTCATTGGCTCTTCATCTAATGGTTCATACTACTAAATCTCTTCATTTGTTGGGTGCGTATATCTGTGAGTGACACGTCCTTGACAGTTCTGGTTTATATTTAATTCTCCAGACAAAAGGATTCCAGGTGGGAGTTATTAGGAGAGGGAGAAAGGAGGTAAGGGGGTGAGAGAGAAAGGGGAGGGGGGGTTAGAATATAGGAAGGAGAGAGGGGCAGGAGAACAGGGTGAGGTGGGAAGGGGGAGAAATAAAAAGATAGAGCGAAAGAGGGAGAGATGAGGAGAGAGAAGGCGAGAGATACAAAGGCAAAAGAGAGAAAAAGCCAGAGAGATGGCGAAATAAAGGTAAAGGAAATGAAGAGAAAGAGAGAGATTCAACAGTAAGTGGGAGAGATGAAGATAGAAAAAATGAAAGAGATACAAAGGAAAGTGAGAGGAATGTGAAGAGAGATAAAAAGCACAGAGAAAGATGAACAGAGATAAGGAGAGAGGAGAAAGAAATAAAGCCGGGGAGTGAGGGAGATAGAGAGTGATGTAGAAAGGTGAGATGGGGAAAGAGGGGAGATAGAATACGGGAAGGTGGGGGAGAGAGGGGAGATAGAAATTGGGAAGGTGGCGGAGAGAGGTGAGACAGAAAGCGGGAAGGTGGGGGAGAGAGGGGAGACAGAAAGCAGGGAGGTGGGGGAGAGAGGGGAGATAGAAATTGGGAAGGTGGTGGAGAGAGGGGAGACAGAAAGCAGGAAGGTGGTGGAGAGAGGGGAGACAGAAAGTGGGAAGCTGGGGGAGAGAGGGGAGACAGAAAGTGGAAGGGTGGGGGAGAGAGGGGAGATAGAAAGCGGGAGGGAGGGGAGATAGAAAGCGGGAGGGAGGGGAGATAGAAAGCGGGAGGGAGGGGAGATAGAAAGCGGGAAGGTGGTGGAGGGAGGGGAGACAGAAAGCGGGAAGGTGGTGGAGAGAGGGGAGATAGAAAGCGGGAGGGAGGGGAGATAGAAAGCGGGAGGGAGGGGAGATAGAAAGCGGGAAGGTGGTGGAGGGAGGGGAGACAGAAAGCGGGAAGGTGGTGGAGAGAGGGGAGATAGAAAGCGGGAAGGTGGTGGAGAGAGGGGAGGTAAAAAGCGGCAAGGTGGTGCAGAGAGGGGAGATAGAAAGCGGGAAGGTGGTGGAGAGAGGGGAGATAGAAAGCGGGAAGGTGGTGGAGAGATAGAAAGCGGGAAGGTGGTGGAGAGAGGGGAGATAGAAAGCGGGAAGGTGGTGGAGAGAGGGGAGATAGAAAGCAGGAAGGTGGTGAAGAGAGGGGAGATAGAAAGCGGGAAGGTGGTGCAGAGAGGGGAGATAGAAAGCGGGAAGGTGGTAGAGAGAGGGGAGACAGAAAGCGGGAAGGTGGTGGAGAGAGGGGAGATAGAAAGCGGGAAGGTGGTGGAGAGATAGAAAGCGGGAAGGTGGGAGAGAGAGGGGAGATAGAAAGCGGGAAGGTGGTGGAGAGATAGAAAGTGGGAAGGTGGGGGAGAGAGGGGACATAGAAAGTGGGAAGGTGGGGGACAGAGGGGACATAGAAAGCGGGAAGGTGGTGGAGAGATAGAAAGCGGGAAGGTGGGGGAGAGAGGGGACATAGAAAGCGGGAAGGTGGTGGAGAGAGGGGACATAGAAAGTGGGAAGGAGGGGGAGAGAGGGGACATAGAAAGCGGGAAGGTGGTGGAGAGAGGGGACATAGAAAGCGGGAAGGTGGGGGAGAGAGGGACATAGAAAGCGGGAAGGTGGTGGAGAGATAGAAAGCGGGAAGGTGGGGGAGAGAGGGGACATAGAAAGCGAGAAGGTGGTGGAGAGAGGGACATAGAAAGCGGGAAGGTGGTGGAGAGAGGGGACATAGAAAGCGAGAAGGTGGTGGAGAGAAGGGAGATAGAAAGCAGGAAGGTGCTGGAGAGAGGGGAGATAGAAAGCGGGGAGGTGGTGGAGAGATAGAAAGTGGGATGGTGGTGGAGAGATAGAAAGCGGGATGGTGGTGGAGAGATAGAAAGCAGGATGGTGGTGGAGAGATAGAAAGCGGGAAGGTGGTGGAGAGATAGAAAGCGGGAAGGTGGTGGAGAGATAGAAAGCGGGAAGGTGGGGGAGAGAGGGGACATAGAAAGCGGGATGGTAGGGGAGAGAGGGGACATAGAAAGCGGGAAGGTGGTGGAGAGATAGAAAGCGGGAAGGTGGGGGAGAGAGGGGAGATAGAAAGCAGGAAGGTGCTGGAGAGAGGGGAGATAGAAAGCGGGGAGGTGGTGGAGAGATAGAAAGTGGGATGGTGGTGGAGAGATAGAAAGCGGGATGGTGGTGGAGAGATAGAAAGCAGGATGGTGGTGGAGAGATAGAAAGCGGGAAGGTGGTGGAGAGATAGAAAGCGGGAAGGTGGGGGAGAGAGGGGACATAGAAAGCGGGAAGGTAGGGGAGAGAGGGGACATAGAAAGCGGGAAGGTGGTGGAGAGATAGAAAGCGGGAAGGTGGGGGAGAGAGGTGACATAGAAAGCGGGAAGGTGGTGGAGAGAGGGGACATAGAAAGCGGAAAGGTGGGGGAGAGAGGGACATAGAAAGCGGGAAGGTGGTGGAGAGATAGAAAGCGGGAAGGTGGGGGAGAGAGGGGACATAGAAAGCAGGAAGGTGGTGGAGAGAAGGGAGATAGAAAGCGGGAAGGTGGGGGAGAGAGGGTAGATAGAAAGCGGGAAGGTGCTGGAGAGAGGGGAGATAGAAAGCGGGGAGGTGGTGGAGAGATAGAAAGCGGGATGGTGGTGGAGAGATAGAAAGCAGGATGGTGGTGGAGAGATAGAAAGCGGGATGGTGGTGGAGAGATAGAAAGCGGGAAGGTGGTGGAGAGATAGAAAGTGGGAAGGTGGGGAAGAGAGGGGACATAGAAAGCGGGAAGGTGGGGAAGAGAGGGGACATAGAAAGCGGGAAGGTGGTGGAGAGATAGAAAGCGGGAAGGTGGGGGAGAGATAGAAAGCGGGAAGGTGGGGAAGAGAGGTGACATAGAAAGCGGAAAGGTGGGGGAGAGAGGGACATAGAAAGCGGGAATGAGGTGGAGAGATAGAAAGCGGGAAGGTGGGGGAGAGAGGGGACATAGAAAGCGGGAAGGTGGGGGAGACAGGGGAGATAGAAAGCGGGAAGGTGGGGTAGAGAGGGGAGATAGAAAGCGGGAAGGTGGGGGAGAGAGGGGAGATAGAAAGCAGGGAGGTGGTGGAGAGATAGAAAGCGGGAAGGTGGGGGAGAGAGGTGACATAGAAAGCGGGAAGGCGGTGGAGAAAGGGGACATAGAAAGCGGAAAGGTGGGGGAGAGAAGGACATAGAAAGCGGGAAGGTGGTGGAGAGATAGAAAGCGGGAAGGTGGGGGAGAGAGGGGAGATAGAAAGCGGGAAGGTGGTGGAGAGAGGGGAGATAGAAAGCGGGAAGGTGGGGGAGAGAGGGGAGATAGAAAGCGGGAAGGTGGGGGAGAGAGGGGAGATAGAAAGCGGGAAGGTGGGGGAGAGAGGGGAGATAGAAAGCGGGAAGGTGGGGGAGAGAGGGGAGATAGAAAGCGGGAAGGTGGGGGAGAGAGGGGAGGTTTGCTTTAGAAAAGTAAAGATAAAAAGAAAGGTGGGAAGTGTAGAAATGGGGGGAAGAGCGTTAAGCTGGCCATACACAAGAAGAATTGTGTGTGAAAGGTTTCTAATTGTTATTGAGGTCAAACTGACATTCATTTCGACCAACGTGAGAAGAAAATTCCAAGGAGACTTTGGAATTTATTCTCTCAAATGAACACATTTCTAATAGTGAATGTGGTTTTCATTCCTAAACTGAATGTTCAAAGCAAACAGCATTTTGAAATACTTTTGATTGAAATTCATCAAGCACTGACAAGATTTTTCATATGAACATTAGTTTGAAAATCTGCCAGTGCATGGCCAGCTTTTGATATAAGGCGGGGGGTGACAGGGCGGGGGTTGGTAGTAGGGAGGTAATATAGAAAAGTGAGAGGAGAAAGGAAGCAAGAGGGTGAGACTGGTGGGGAGGGGGAAAGAAAGAAGCAGTAGAGCAAAGAATAAGCAAACAAGAGTAGGAGTTAGGTAAAAGAAGAATAAAAGAGGTAAAAAGGAAAAGGAGAGAAAGGGAAAAGGGTGAAATGGAGAGAAAGTTTTCCTTCTTTATTTTTTTTCCTGTTTTCTTTTTATCTTGTTTTTTTTTCCTGGATTTTTTTTTTCCAGGAACTCCTTACAGCCATTTTTGGACAGAGAGGCTGCCTAAAGCCCCGTACACACGAGAGGACTTATGTCCGACAGACTTCCGAAGGAGTTCCGTCGGAGTTCCGACGGAGTTCCGACGGAGTTCTGACGGACTTTTCGGCGGAGCGTACCTGGCCACACACAATCACACTAAACTCCGACGGATTCGAACGTGATGACGTACGACTGGATTCGAATAAGGAAGTTCATAGCCAGTAGCCAATAGCTGCCCTAGCGTCGGTTTTAGTCCGTCGGAGTAGCATACACACGAGCGGATTTTTCGAAGGGGACCGGGTCCGGCGGAGTTCCTTCGGAAAAATTTGAAGCATGTTCCATATTCTAAAGTCCTTCGGACTTTGGCGAGTCAAAAGTCCGTTGCAGCCCACACACGATCGGATAGTCTGACGGACTCAGTCCTTCGGACTTTGGATGTTGAAAAGTCCGCTCGTGTGTACGCGGCATAAGGAACCATAGCACCATTCCATGTTGCACTTGATTTACACCATATATTTAACTCAAATGTATGAGGGTTTTCTGTAAAATATCCTTGTGCTTTTTGTGATCCTACTAGTGTACGATACTGTGATATTGTAAACTTTTTTCAATTTGTATCTGTTTGCTTATACTGCAACTTATTGCAGAAAAATTAAAAAAAAAAAAGTTTATGAAAAGAAAAAAAGAAACAGAGAGAAAGGGGGGAAAAGTGAAATGGACAAACCAACAGGGTGTTGGTGGGGGTGTTGGTATTTGTGTTGGTGTACTTGTTTTTTTTGGTGGTGTGGGTGTTGGGGTGAGTGTTAGTGTTGGTGGTGGTGATGTTGTTGTTGTTGTTGCTGGTGATGATGGTAGTGGTGGTGTTGTTGGTGGTCGATGGTGAGAGTGTTGTTGGTGGTGTTGTCTGTGTTGGTGGTGATGGTTTTGATTGTGTTGTTAGTGTTGGTGTTTTTGTTGGTGGTGGTGTTGCTGTTATTGTTGTTGGGGCTGGAGTCGTTGGTGGTGATGCTGTTGTTGGCTGTGTTGGTGGTGTTAGTGGTGGTGTTTTTGTTGTTGGTGGTGATGATGGTGGCAGTGTCATTGGTGATATTGTTGTTGTTGGTGGTAATGGGGGTGTTGGTGTTGTTGGCTGTGTTGGTGGAGATGGTAGCGTTGTTATTGGTGGTGTTAGTGGTGGTGTTGTTGTTGGTGATGGTGGTGTTGATGATGCAGTGTAGTGGACAGTGTAGTGGTCAGTATAGTGTAGTGAACTGTATACCCTGTTTCCCCCGAAAATAATACCTAGTGTGCTTGTCGGTGAGGGCTGCTATATAAGCCCTACCCCCCAAATAAGCCCTAGTTAAAGTCCTTGTAGGTCTTATTTCCAGGGTAGGGCTTATTTTTGAGTAAACAGGGTAGGGCTTATTTGGGAGGTAGGGCTTATATTACAGCTATCACCGACAATCACGCTAGGTCTTATTTTTGGGGAAACAAGGTAGCTGCTAGTATAGTGGTCAGTGTAGTGCAGTGGATAGTATAGTGGTCAGTGTAGCGTAGTAGACAGTATAGTGGTCAGTGTAGTGTACAGTGTAATGGTTAGTGTAGTGGACAGTATAGCGGTCAGTGTAGTGTAGTGGACAGTATAGATGTTAGTGCAGTGTAGTGGTCAGTATAGTGTACAGTGTAATGTCTAGTGTAGTGGATAGTATAGTGGTCAGTGTAATGTAGTGGACAGTATAGTGGTCAGTATAGTGTAGTAGGTAGTGGACAGTGTAGTGGTCAGTATAGGAATCAGGTTGGTCAGTGTAGTGGTCAGTGTTGGAATCAGGTTGGTCAGTGTAGTGGCCCGTATATGAATCAGGTTGGTCAGTGTAGTGGTCAGTGTTGGAATCAGGTTGGTCAGTGTAGTGGTCCGTATATGAATCAGGTTGGTCAGTGTAGTGGTCAGTATAGGAATCGGGCTGGTCAGTATTATTGTAGGAAGGGACTCGGAGTGCTAAAAGTCCGCAGGTTAGAGGGGCGCAAATTACTAGCCTTGCCTCGGGCGCTGACAACTCACGCTACGCCACTGGTTGGTTGTGATGTTGTTGATGATGTTATTGTTGGTGGTGATGGTGGTGTTGTTGGGTGTGTTGGTGGTGATGTTGTTGGTGGTGATGGTGTTGCTGTTATTGTTGATGGTGTTGTTGTTGGTGGTGGTGTTGGGTGTGTTGGTGGTGATGTTGTTGGTGGTGATGGTGTTGTTGTTATTATTGGTGTTGTTGTTGGTGTTGTTGGGTGTGTTGGTGGTGATGGTGTTGGTAGTGATGGTGTTGTTGTTATTGTTGGGTGTGTTGGTGGTGATGGTGTTGTTGTTATTGTTGGTGGTGTTGGGTGTGTTGGTGGTGATGTTGTTGGTAGTGATGGTGTTGTTGTTATTGTTGGGTGTGTTGGTGATGGTGTTGTTGTTATTGTTGGTGGTGTTGTTGGTGGTGGTGTTGGGTGTGTTGGTGGTGATGTTGTTGGTGGTGATGGTGTTGTTGTTATTGTTGGTGGTGTTGTTGGGTGTGTTGGTGGTGTTGTTGGGTGTGTTGGTGATGATGGTGTTGTTGTTATTGTTGGTGTTGTTGTTATTGTTGGTGGTGTTGGGTGTGTTGGTGGTGATGTTGTTGGTGGTGATGGTGTTGTTGTTATTGTTGGTGGTGTTGGGTGTATTGGTGGTGATGTTGTTGGTAGTGATGGTGTTGTTGTTATTGTTGGGTGTGTTGGTGATGGTGTTGTTGTTATTGTTGGTGGTGTTGTTGGTGTTGTTGTTGGGTGTGTTGGTGGTGATGGTGTTGTTGTTATTGTTGGTGGTGTTGTTGGGTGTGTTGGTGGTGTTGTTGGCTGTGTTGGTGGTGATGGTGTTGTTGTTATTGTTGGTGTTGTTGTTATTGTTGGTGGTGTTGGGTGTGTTGGTGGTGATGTTGTTGGTGGTGATGGTGATGGTGTTGTTGTTATTGTTGGTGGTGTTGGGTGTGTTGGTGGTGATGTTGTTGGTGGTGATGGTGATGGTGTTGTTGTTATTGTTGGTGGTGTTGGGTGTATTGGTGGTGATGTTGTTGGTAGTGATGGTGTTGTTGTTATTGTTGGGTGTGTTGGTGATGGTGTTGTTGTTATTGTTGGTGGTGTTGTTGGTGTTGTTGTTGGGTGTGTTGGTGGTGATGGTGTTGTTGTTATTGTTGGTGGTGTTGTTGGGTGTGTTGGTGGTGTTTTTGGCTGTGTTGGTGGTGATGGTGTTGTTGTTATTGTTGGTGTTGTTGTTATTGTTGGTGGTGTTGGGTGTGTTGGTGGTGATGTTGTTGGTGGTGATGGTGATGGTGTTGTTGTTATTGTTGGTGGTGTTGGTGTTGTTGTTGGTGGTGGGAGGGAGAGAGAAAAAAAATCCAAAAAAGAAATGGTGTTACAGAAGAAAAAAGAAGATAGAAGGACAACAACAAAGAATAAGAGAGAATAAAAACAAAAAAAGAGAGCAGTAGAGAGGGAAAGAGTATGGAGCAAAAAAGATCTCTGTATTATATTATACAGTAAGGGATATATTGCTTCCTTTAAGAAGACGAGATAACGATCACATTCATCCGGTAACTCTCTGTGTCTTTATAGGAAATAACGATGTCAAATATCAGCAATGTGACGGACACAACCAAGTCCTTGAGCTATGGGAACATTTTCATCATCGTGGTTCTATTTGTCATCTTCCTTGTGGGGGTCCCCGGCAACGCTTTGGTGCTTTGGGTCACCGGAGTGAAGATGAAACGCACAGTCAGTACCGTTTGGTTTTGGAACCTTGCTCTGGCCGATATCATCTGTTGCTCATTTGTCCCACTCATCCTAGTAATTAATTTCTATCCCCATTGGCCATATGGAAAAGCTTTGTGCAAAATTTTACCCTTCATCCTCATCCTCAATATGTTCTCCAGCGTCTTTATCCTGGTGGCCATCAGCATCGACCGTTGCATCCTGGTGGTCTGGCCTGTGTGGGCCCAAAACCACCGCTGCTTAAGAACAGTGTGGATTGTCTGCTTGGTTATTTGGATTGTGTCCGTTATATTGGGTCTACCTACTATCATCTACCGGACAACGGACATTGAGAATAATATGACTGTATGTATCTATATGAAAGATTATCTGTAGTGATCTGAAAGGTGGTCTCTGTAGTGGTCTCCCTCAGTCCCTCACCACATACAGTGCAGGATTAATAGCCCTGCACTGTATGTGATGATGTTGAGGGACCTTCTACAGATCAGAGCTTTGGAGCTGGAGAGAGGACAAGCAACAATGCATGCTCCTCCACCCCCAAGACATAATGAACATCTATCTATTGCAGTGCAGGGGGGAGGCCAATGAAAGGGTAGATTATTTTTCTTATTCCTGGAGTTGGACTTAAATAATTATGCATAGTCATAACATTGATTTTTTTTTTGTTTTGGATAGAATATTTCGCTATGTCCAATTTAGGAGACTTCCCTTCACTTCCTGTCCTGAAGATGCCACAGATCAGCATGCGGAGCTGATCTGTGTCTTACCTTTACTGTTGTGGGTCGGCTGGCACCTGTTCCACTAGCTTGTGTTCAGCTCTGCTGCACTCTGCAACTATGGGTGTTGCCGGCTCCACCTGTTGCTTAATTATATCATTCCTTCCTGCTACTTCCTGTCCAGCCCCCATGTGCTTCTCTATTTAAATTCCTTCCAGATCAACTTCTGATTGCTTGAGAAACGCCTGTTTCTGAGCCCCCTTCGTGTAACCTGCTTTAACCTGCCCTCTCGTGAACTGATCTCTTGTGTACCGACTCGGCTTGTCCTGATTACGTTGTCTGCAGCCCTCCCTGACCTTGGTTCACTATCTGGCTCTCCTTTGCTTCATCCATCCTTGTCTTCTGGTACTCCCCTAGCGAGCAGGGTGAACCCGGGGGTCGTGACCTGGGGTCAGCACGCAGCTAAGCCCAAACCCTCGTGAAGGGGGTCCCTGGCAGAAACCCGGCTGGCCCTTAGACTCCACGCCCTGGGGGATCCCGTGTCAACTGCTCGCCTGTGGGCTCACTGTAGTAGTACCGTGACAGAAGATGCAACGGGAAGCCAGAGAAAATCTCTACAAAGTGAGGGGAAATCCCCAAAGGAAGATTTGGCCTTGTCTCTTGATCTGGTGGAAAGCTGCAAAATTTTGGACTTGTCAACACTTTCAGTCTCATTGACTGCGGTCTGCAGGACAAATAGAGATGGTGAATATCTCCAGCAGAAAACAGTAACAGGCACCAGGACAAAAAACATGTGGCAAGGGCCCTATTGTAGCCCCTATTAGGCCCCTATTTAATAGGAATCACTGTACTACCCTGGTGCCCAACTTGGGACCCAGAGGCCACATGCAGTCCTATAAAAACTTTTTTGCGGCCCTCGGGGAACCCTGCAGGCACAAAATCTGTATTTCTTATGGTCTTGCTAAGGCAGTAACTTCTACCAGTCTCAATATGTCCATGGTCTCTGACCATCACTTGTATCATGTCTGTGGTCTCTGACCATCTCCTATACCATGTCCACAGTCTCTGATCATCTCCTATACCATGTCCTCAGTCTCTGACCATCTCTTGCAGCATGTCCACAGTCTCTAACCATCTCTTGTATCCTGTCCGCAGTCTCTGATAATCTCCTACACCATGTCCGTAGTCTTTGACCATCTCCTACAGCATGTCGAAAGTCTCTGACCATCTCTTATACCATGTCTGCAGTCTTTGACCATCTCCTATACCATGTCCAAAGTCTCTGGCCATCTCTTATACCATGTCCACAGTCTTTGACCATCTACTACAGCATGTCAAAAGTCTCTGACCATCTCCTATACCATGTCTGCAGTCTTTGACCATCTCCTGTAGCATGTACACAGTCTATGACCATCTCCTATACCATGTCTGCAGTCTGACCATCTCTTATACCATGTCTGCAGGCTCTGACCATATCCTGTATCATGTCTGCAGGCTCTGACCATCTCCTGTATCATATCTGCAGGTTCTGACCATCTCCTATACCATGTCTGCAGGCTCTGACTATCTGCTGTACCAAGTCATTAGGCTTTGATTATGTCCTGTTGTGTTTCTGCTGTCTCTGGCATTGAATACTCATAGAATTTTATGTGCAGCCCTTTGGCGATGTTGAGGACCACGCTTGAGGCCCACCATATCAAGATTGTTAACCCCCACTGCTGTAGTAGTTGCCGCTACTACACCGAGAGCTGCGATTTTCCAGGTCCCACTTGAGTTCCACAAGAGGGTCTACCACATGGCACACTTTCCATAGTCAGTTTGCCCGCTATTGCTGACATTTTTGTCAGTGGAAAAGGTGGAGAGGAGGAGCAGTGACAACATGATCTCCACCTCGCCCAATCAGAGAATGACTTATATTCATTGAAAAAAATTAATAAAATACAAGACATTATTTGAATAGAGGCAGTGCAGAGGGAGCTCCTCTCAGTGGTCATTGTGCGGAGGGGAAGCCGCCCACACAGGGCCTGGAAGATTGCGGCGATCACTGTAGTAGCACCGACTACTACATGGTTTATCAGCTTCCCCAGCAGCCCATTAGGTATAAATTATAGTTACACTGTGCCATGCAATGCAGATCATTCCAGAAGTTCAGCTTTAAAAATAGTTGCATCTTTAGATACATTTTTAATTTGTTAAACAAATCAGTGTTACATATAAAGTGATTTATATTTTCCATTCAAAATGTTTAACTTGTCATTTTATTATAAATAGTTTTCCAAGTATTTTAAACCTCTTGCCTCTGTGTATATCTCATATTGTATGTACATCGGGGGTGTAGAGACCGCCTACTGCGCCACCATGTGTAGAAGTGCTGCAAGTGACTGCGCTTTACTGCTCCGGTGTCTAAGGGGGACATCTTTGGACCCACCAAGGCTGATAATGAGTTATTGGACACAATATCATCCCGATGACTTATTATGAACAGTTTCAGAAAGTTCAGCAAGGGTGCTGACCTCAGTGCTTAACATGAAGACAGCCACTAGAGGGCGACTCAACAACTCTATATATAAGGACAACCATCATGGTACACCGAGTAAGTCATAATGAGAAAAGCACGTCAAAAATTTGTTTCAGGTAAATGTTACTAAAATCTAGACACGGGCAATTTATTTCGTTCTGAATTCGTTTTTTTAAATATCCGAATTACAAAAAAACCTGTTTAACCACTTAAGGACCAGACTCGTTTTGAGATTTTGGTGCTTACATGTTTGAAACTGTTTTTTTTTGCTAGAAAATTACTTAGAATTGTTTTTTTTTCTCTAACACCCTAGAAAACAAAATGGCAGTCGTTGCAATACTTTTTTTTTCACACCGTATTTCGCAGCGGTCTCACAAGCGCACTTTTTTTTTGGAATTAATTCACTTTTTTGAATAAAAAAATAAGACCGCAGTAAATTAGCCCAATTTTTTTATATATATATTGTGAAAGATGATGTTACGCCAAGTAAATTGATACCCAACATGTCATGCTTCAAAATTGCGCCCCCCTCGTGGAATGGCGACAAACCTTTACCCTTAAAAAGCTCCGTTTAAAAAAATTCTACAGGTTGCATGATTTGTGTAAAAGGTCTAGGGCTAGAATTATTGCTCTCGCTCTACCGATCGCGGCGATACCTCACATGTGTGTGCTTTGAACACAGTTTTCATATGTGGGCGCTACTCACGTATGCGTTCGCTTCTGCGCGTGAGTTTAGCGGGACGGGGGGGGGGTTTAAAATTATTATTTTTTCATTATGATTATTTATTTTACCTTTTATTTTTTATTTTTACACTGTTTAAAAAAAAATAATTGTCACTTTTATTCCTATTACAAGGAATGTAAACATCCCTTGTAATAGAAAAAAACATGGCAGGTCCTCTTAAATATGAGATCTGAGGTCAAAAAGTCCCCTGATCTCCTATTTAGACTAAAATGCAATAAAAAATAAAAAATTATAATTTAAAAAAATAATTTTAAAAAATTGTCCCTTTAAGAGCTGTGGGCGGATGTGACGTTTTGATGTCGCTTCCGCCCAGCAATTGTATGGAGACGGGTGGCGGCCATCTTCCCCCTCACTCGTCTCCATACCGAGCCAGCAGGAGGATGCAATCGCCTCCGCTGCTGCCGACAGCTCCGGTAAACGGCGGAAGGCTCTGGATCGCGGTGGGAGGGGGTGCCCTCTCCCGCCACCGATAAAAGTGATCTCGCGGTGAATTCGGCGCAGGGACCACTTTTATCTTGTAGCGGACCGCCCACTGAAGAAGGGGATTATGGCGGCAAGCTGCTACCATAACAACAACATCCTCCTTCAAACAGCCGCCGTAAAACTGCAGCGGGTGGTCCGTAAGTGGTTAACGTATTTTTCTGAATATTCGTGGACTCGAATATTCGAAAATTCGTAAAAAATTCATAAATTTGTAAATTTGAAAATTTCTTAAATTCACAACTTCAACAATTCGGAAAATTCGTAACTTCGATAATTCGAAAATTCGAATATTCTGAAATTCGTGACTTCGACAATTTGGAAATTCCGAAATTCGTAACTTCGACAAGTTGGAAATTCGAAAATTCAAAAATTCGTAACTTCGACAATTCTGGAATTCAGAAATTCGTAACTTCGACAATTCGGAAATTCGAAAACGTAGAAATTCGTAACTTTGACAATTCGGAAATTCCCAAATTCCGAAATTCGAAATTCAAAAATATGAAAATTTGAAAGTCTGAAATAATAACTAATAATAACTTAACTAAGACTATTAAATTATAAGTCTTGGAATTTCCTTTCAAATTTGGCTGTTAGAGAACATAACAAATACGAATGTATCCAAAGTTACGAATTATCCTAAATCCGGCGCAGGGACCACTTTTATCTTGTAGCGGACAGCCCACTGAAGAAGGGGATACCGGGGTTATGGCGGCAAGCTGCTACCAGAACAACATCCTCCTTCAAACAGCCGCAGTAAAACTGCGGCGGGTGGTCCGTTGTGGTTAACGTATTTTTCCGAATATTCGTGAACTCTAATATTTGAAAATTCATAAAAAATTCATAAATTTGTAAATTTGAAAATTCGTAAATTCACAACTTCAACAATTTGGAAAATTCGTAACTTCGATAATTCGGAAATTCGAAAATTGAGAAATTCGTAACTTCGACAATTCGGAAATTCGAAAATTCAGAAATTCGTAACTACGACAATTCGGAAATTCGAAAATTCAGAAGTTTGTAACTTTGACAAGTTGGAAATTCGAAAATTCAAAAATTCCTAACTTCGACAATTCGGATATTCGAAAATTCAGAAATTCGTAACTTCGACAAGTTGGAAATTCGAAAATTCAAAAATTCGTTACTTCAACAATTCGGAAATTCAGAAATTCGTAACTTCGACAAGTCAGAAATTCGAAAATTCAGAAATTCGTAACTTCGACAATTCGGAAATTCTCAAATTCTGAAATTCTAAATTCAAAAATATGAAAATTTGAAAGTCTGAAATAATAACTAATAATAACTTAACTAAGACTATTAAATTATAAGTCTTGGAATTTCCTTTCAAATTTGGCTGTTAGAGAACATAACAAATACGAATGTATCCAAAGTTACGAATTATCCTAAATAACGAATGCCGTATCTAAACGCATGGAAACGTTATGAATTAATAATAAATAACAATAATATTAATGAAAACTTTTTATTACTATTATTATTTATTACTAATTTGTTCCGTTCCATTCGTTTAGATGCGGCATTCGTTATTTTCAGATAAATTTGTATTCTTTACCTTCGCTAACAGCCAAATTTGAAAGTTAATTCCAAGACCTAGAATTTAATAGTAATAGTTCAGTTATCATTTACTATTTCGTTATTCTTAGGAATTTTCGGACTTTCTTATTTTAAAATTTTAAAATCTATGAATTTTCAAATTTACTAATTGCGATCCTAACGGTTGATCTGAAAAAAATGGAAAACAAAAAACCCAAACAAAAGAATGAAACGAAAACGAAGAAATTTTTTTTGGCAGTGCACGCGTCTACTAAAATCGCTATTATGCCGCGTACACACGACCGGACTTTCCGGCAAACTAGGTCCGACGGGATCAGTCCGTCGGACAATCCGATCGTGTGTGGGCTAATCCGTTCGTCTTTTTCGGGAATAAAATCCGGCGGACCTAGAAATAGAACACGTTTCAAATCTATCCGACGGACTCAATTCCGACGGACTCAAATCGGGGGGGCGACGACCGTTCATCTGTGTGCTGGTCCGACGGACCAAATGCGACGCAAGGGCAGCTATTGGCTACTGGCTATTGAAAGTCCCATTTACGTCATCACGTTCAAAACAAACGGACTTTCCAACGGACTTAGTCCTGTCGTGTGTGGCCAAGTCCATTTGTTCGGAAAGTCCGGCGGAACTCCGCCAAAAGTCTGTCGGGAAGACCGCCGGACCTAGTCTGCCGGAAATTCCGGTTGTGTGTACGCGGCATAAGACTTCATTCACATGGGTGACTGAAAGGCAGTACAAACAGGCGCCACCTACTGGTTCGGAAAGTCTGTCGGAACTCCGCCAAAAGTCAGTCGGGAAGACCGCCGAGCCTAGTCTGCCGGAAAGTCCGGTCGTGTGTACGCGGCATAAGACTTCATTCACATGGGTGACCGAAAGGCAGTACAAACAGGCGCCACCTACTGGAAGGTTAACATGCCCAGCAAACAAAAATGTAATATATTGCAGCTTTCCGGTCCTTAGGTGCGGTGGCTGCATTACTGCATTTGTTTTCTTTTTTTGTTTTACTGGTGATCCTGCCAGTAACGCCCTTTCTATCCTGAGGCGACAACTCACACTTGCCGTACGGTATGGAACAGCAGAGTTGTCACTCTAGGCCAGTGATGGCGAACCTTGGCACCCCCAGATGTTCTGGAACCACATTTCCCATGATGCTCATGATGCTACGGACTCAATTCCGACGGACTCAAATCGGGGGGGCGACGACCATTCGTCTGTGTGCTGGTCCGACGGACCAAATACGACGCAAGGGCATCTATTGGCTACTGACTATTGAAAGTCCCGTTTACGTTCAAAACGAACGGACTTAGTCCGGTCGTGTGTGGCCAAGTCCGTTCGTTCGGAAAGTCCGTCAGAACTCCGCCAAAAGTCCGTCAGGAAGACCACCGGACCTAGTCTGCCGGAAAGTCCGTTAGTTTGGAAAGTCCGTCGGGAAGACGGCCGGACCTAGTCTGCCGGAAATTCCGGTCGTGTGTACTCGGCATAAGACTTCATTCACATGGGTGACTGAAAGTCAAGTTCCTCCACCCCAAACTCGCTCATCCATATCTTTATGGACCTTGCTTTGTGCGCTGGTCCAAATCATTTGGTGGAGCGGGGGATTATGATGTGGGGGGAGGGGGGATTATGGTGTGGGGGTTGTTTTTCAGGGGTTGAGCTTGGCCCCTTAGTTCCAGTGAAGGGAACTCTTCAGCATACCAAGACATTTTGGACAATTTTATCCTCCCAACTTTATGGGAACAATTTGGGGACGGCCCCTTCCTGTTCCAACATGACTGCCCACCAGTGCACAAAGTAAGGCCCATAAAGACATGGATGAGAGAGTTTGGGGTGGAGGAACTCGACTGGCCTGCACAGTGTCCTGACCTTAACCCGACAGAACACCTTTGGGATGAATTAGAGCGGAGACTGCGAGCCAGGGCTACTCATCCAACATTGGTGCCTGACCTCACAAATGCTCTTCCGGAGGAACGGTCAAACATTCCCATAGAAACACTCCTAAACCTTGTAGACGGCCTTCCCAGAAGAGGTGAAGCTGTTATAGCTGCAAAGGGTGGGCCAACCCAATATTGAACCCTACGGACTAAGACTGGGAGGCCATTAACGTGTGCGTGTTAAAGCAGGCGTCCCAATACTTTTGACAATATAGTATGTGTTAGGACCAAAGACCACCTTCCTTCTCCTCTTCTCTATAACAGAGGGAGGACATGACCTGTAGTTCTCAGAGAAAACTGTGAAAGATAGCAACTAATAGCAGTCGGCACAGAGCACAGGAAGTTATCGGCTCATTAGGCTTCTGGCAGGATTATTGCACAGATATAACAAAATACTTTCAATGGTATATTTTGAATGGAGCAGAATGTATTGTTTTGTGAGCCGGGTATAGATAGCGGGTACAAAAGCTCCCTGGGGTGGGCAGACTTCCAGACACAGATACCAGTTCCATGGAGTAGAATCAAACAATGGTGTGTTTATTGGTGCTATATACAGGTCTATATACCGGCGCTGTACAGTGTGATCAGCAGAAAAACGGTTCCAAAAACGTTCAAAACAAAATCCTAGCCCTGTCCCGGCACCGACTACACAAATCAGTGGAGTAACTAGAACCTTCAGGGCCCTGGTGCAAGGAACCACAACCCCCGTCTGGGGCCCTTCCCTCACAGCCCGGTAGCGGAACGCCAGGGCCCGGTTGCGAGCGCGACCTTTGTGACCCTGGTAGTTCCGCCACTGGTGTCAGTAATTTTTTTGTTATTTTTTTATTTTTATTTTTTAACCTTTTTTTAATTTTTTTGTATCTTTTACAATTTTTAGGAGCCTCGTTGGGGGGCTTTGGTGAGATATCAGTTTTTTTTTTCACCTTTGAGACACAGAAAGGATATTGCGGACTCAGCGCTCAATCTCCATCTCTGCAGTCTCAGCTACACAGAATGAACGGACAGGAATAGCTCTGTTCACAGCTTCTCGGTCATTCACAAATTGAAGCATAGTAAACACAATTTACTCGGTTTCAGTTATGAATAGACAGAGAGACGGTATGGATCACATACTCTCCATTCAGAAGAGGAAGGGGCTGGTAAATGACACATTTGCTGGCCCCTTCCCCGCTCTCCATCCTGATAGATCCCCCACAGCAGCCAGCGGGAGAGGGGGACGAGGGAACCCGGCAGAGCTGTAGGGGGCGAGGAGGGGGCAGGAGAGGGGACGAGGGAACCCGGCAGAGCTGTAGGGGGCGAGGAGGGGGCAGGAGAGGGGACGGTGGGAATCTGGCAGAGCTGTAGGGGGCGAGGAGGGGGCAGGAGAGGGGACGAGGGAACCCGGCAGAGCTGTAGGGGGCGAGGAGAGGGCAGGAGAGGGGATGGTGGGAATCCAGCAGAGCTGTAGGGGGCAAGGAGAGGGCAGGAGAGGGGATGGTGGGAACCCGGCAGAGCTGTAGGGGGCGAGGAGAGGGTAGGAGAGGGGACGGTGGGAATCCGGCAGAGCTGTAGGGGGCGAGGAGAGGGGACGGTGGGAATCCGACAGAGCTGTAGGGGGCGAGGAGGGGGCAGGAGAGGGGACGGTGGGAATCCGGCAGAGCTGTAGGGGGCGAGGAGAGGGGACAGTGGGAATTGGGCAGAGCTGTAGGGGGCGAGGAGAGGGCAGGAGAGGGGGCGGTGGGAATCTGGCAGAGCTGTAGGGGGGCGAGGAGAGGGGACGGTGGGAATCTGGCAGAGCTGTAGGGGGCGAGGAGAGGGCAGGAGAGGGGGCGGTGGGAATCCGGCAGAGTTGTAGGGGGCGAGGAGGGGGCAGGAGAGGGGATGGTGGGAATCCAGCAGAGCTGTAGGGGGCGAGGAGGGGGCAGAAGAAGGGACAGTGGGAATCCGGCAGAGCTGTAGGGGGCGAGGAGGGGGCAGGAGAGGGGATGGTGGGAATCCGGCAGAGCTGTAGGGGGCGAGGACGGGGCAGGAGAGGGGACGGTGGGAATCCGGCAGAGCTGTAGGGGGCGAGGAGGGGGCAGGAGAGGGGACGGTGGGAATCCGGCAGAGCTGTAGGGGGCGAGGACGGGGCAGGAGAGGGGATGGTGGGAATCCGGCAGAGCTGTAGTGGGCGAGGAGGGGGCAGGAGAGGGGACGGTGGGAATCCGGCAGAGCTTTAGGGGGCGAGGAGGGGGCAGGAGAGGGGACGGTGGGAATCCGGCAGAGCTGTAGTGGGCGAGGAGGGGGCAGGAGAGGGGACGGTGGGAATCCGGCAGAGCTGTAGGGGGCGAGGACGGGGCAGGAGAGGGGACGGTGGGAATCCGGCAGAGCTGTAGGGGGCGAGGACGGGGCAGGAGAGGGGACGGTGGGAATCCGGCAGAGCTGTAGGGGGCGAGGAGGGGGGAGGAGAGGGGACGATGGGAATCTGGCAGAGC